>NC_089848.1:39158090-39831215 GCF_035609145.1 Eleutherodactylus coqui
ACCTTTTTCTTCTTACCTAGTAGATGGCAGAACACACCAATTCTACACATCTAATTTACAATCTCCTTGTATTCTACTACTGGTAAGTTGTGAGATCTGGTTGTGCCTCCTCCGATCAGGCCCTTCAGCTGCTTGGTGTTCCATTCTGTCCTGGAGATCGGCAGCAGATGTGTGGAGACTGTCTCTCCAGCTCGGCCTCCGACACATAGAAGAGCTTCACATGCAATAAATAGGGTTCTTTTAACCAGGACTGTGGAGTTGGTAAGAGAGACCTCCGACTCCTCAGTGTACCCAGACTCCTTCATATGTGACTTGGTGATACGTCTGCCGTATTATAATGGTAACATCCGGCTCTTCATCACCATTCTGATAAAATCATCCAGCTATTCAGATAGAACATAGGAGTCTATGGGAGCTCGCGGGACTGAAAATAAATTTTTGGCCGCTGCCTGGACTTTACAGGCGGGCGCCAGACAAGTTCCCTTTAAGAGCTTCTTCTGGACACTCAGACACAGATCAGCTATATACACTATTTACAGCGGTTGCATGCTGGAATACAGAGATTCCTTCCCACGGCCATCTCACAAGGCGCTGCATTATCCGGACTGCTTCCGGCACCCGGTAAGAAACAAGCAGATGTCATCGCCAACTCTTGGCATCCCATACACCATTAGGGCTCAGTCAGACGGGCGTTTTTTCGCGCGATTTGCGGATCGCATGACGGATGCGCATCCGCAAATCGCGTGACCGGTGCGCGCAAGTCGCCCGCAAATCGCCCGAAAATCTGCTCCTAGCCGCGTTTCATTAGAAATGGGCCGGAGCTGTCCAGCGCAGTGCATTCAATGGAGACGGCAATAGAGCCGTCTCCATTGAAAGCAATGCGCTGCGGGCGAGCCCGAGATGAATTGTCGGGAAGGGCTTAAATATATAAGCCCTTACCTGCAATTCATCCTAAAATGTGTTAAAATAAAAAACAATTGTATACTCACCTTCTGCCGGCAGCCGAAGCTCCGCGCGGCCGTCCTGCAGTGGGTGTGAAGGGGGTGTAAGTCAGACCTGCCCCCTGATTGGCTCAGTGCTGAGCCAATCAGAGGCATGCCTCACTCACACCCATTCATGAATTCATGAATGGATGTGAGTCAGACCTGCCCCTGATTGGCTCAGCCCTGAGAGGCAGCAGTCACTCACCCATTCATGAATTCATGAATGGGTGTGTGAGTGTTTTCAGCCTCTGATTGGTCAGGGCTGTGACCAATCAGAGGCAGATCATTCAGCAGGCGGGGATTTTAAAGCCCCACCGGCTGAATAGTGCCGAGAAGCAGTTCAGGAGAACTGACAGCGGCCGCAGCTGGACTCCGGCTGCAGCGGAAAGGTGAGTATACAATTTTTTTTTTATTTTAACACATTTTAGGATGAATTGCAGGGAAGGGCTTATATATTTAACCCCTTCCCGACAATTCACCCCGCGCACGCCGGCAGCCCATTGCTTTCAATGGAGCGGCTGTATTGCCGCTCCATTGAATTCAATGGGCAAACATCGTTCTTCTCTGCCACAGCTGTTACAGCTGTGGCAGAGAAGAATGATTTGTCTTCTATATGTTCTCAATGGGGTCGGCGCTGCTGCCGCCGGCCCCATTGAGCGCATATAGAGAAGAGAACAGGAATCGCAGATCGCAGATAGGTGTGATCTGCGATTTTTTTGTTCCATAATTTATCGGACGAGCGCATAAAAAGCGCTCATGTGTCCGATACCATTGCAAAGCAATGGCTTTAAAAAATCGCCGGACGCATGCGCAAATCGCGGCTAAAAACGCCCGTCTGACTAAGCCCTTATCTTGTTAAAGTACACAGCGAGCATCTAGTGCGCTGCGAGACACACAAAACTCACGCAAATATGAACTCCATTCTTTTGAATGCATCCGTTCACATAAGCCATTCTTTTTCCCTCACAGCAATACTACAAGTTTAGGAAGGAGCAGGAGGCTTGGGACTCCCATTCTAGTGATCGGAGAGGGGCCCAACAGTGGAGCCCTCAGCCATCAACTGGGTTCCCACCTCAGACATACCTGGCATATCCACAGACTATGCAATACGTGTCTGACAGATGCAGAACATATCCTGAGAACTGCACCTTCCCCCACATCCTAGCTCACCTCCTCCCATTCCCTACTGCCTGAGGTGGCTTGGTCTTGCGGAAGCAGTGGAGTGGACTGTTGTACAGTGTTACCATAACTGCCATAGAAGTGACTGGGAGTTGTGTAGACCATATAACACGAGCAGCTATGCTGTTTCCGCATTTCAGAAGTTATGGAAACAATGTAGGTCACTGTTTATGTAACTCTCATTCACTTCTATGGGAGTTACGGTAACCGTGTAGAACAAGCCACCCTGCTGCTGCCATAAGACCAAGCCACCCCAGGCAGTCTGGGCACACAGAGATGTGCTGAGAGCCAAGGTGGGGATACCACTTCAAGCTCAACATCTGGCACGTCCGTCCTCCGAATATACTGTAAACGTAAAGTTTATGCAGGTAACATTTTTAAGGGCTCCCGCCCACGGGCCATTGTGCATTGCGTTACTCACGGCGATAATCCGGCCACTGGTGATGCAGTGCACACTTTCCATAGCGTAGCGGTTCTCCGCTCGCGGGACTCAAATCACGGCATGCCACGATTCTCCACAGTGAGCCTATCTGTCAGATCTGACCGTTCTCTCCCCTGCTCCCGGAGGCAGAATATCGCTAGCGTGGACAGGGGGCCTTAGTCTGATGACTTCCTGCTCAGGCCTTATGTACAGGAGCCTGCGGCCCTCAATATGACCGCTTAATTCAGCACTTGTATGGGAGCATTCAGTCTGATATGGGCTGGGACTACGGCGTAACTTTGGCCACGACTTTGGCCATAGTTTTCATATGTGCGAAAAAAGATAGGGCAGGATCTGTCTTTCTGGGGGTTTTTTTGCGTGAAGGTTGAACGTTAAAAAACACCAACTTCTGCCTGGTTCATGCGCCAGTACACTCTGTAGCGGCGAGCGTATTTGTGCATGCGCCTTACTAGAAGCCCGTGGGATGACGATGCAGGTAGCTATAACCGCGAGCCGCAGATCACAGGAGAATCCACCAACGAGAACCATTATCTCTTTGCAGTTATGACCGCGGTAAAACCTACAACGTCTTCGTGGGGAAAGGACAGATCATTGCAGGAATGGACAAAGCCCTCATTGGAATGTGTGTCAACGAGAGGCGACTGGTGAAGATCCCACCGAGTCTTGCCTACGGCAGTGAGGGAGTGGGTAAGTGATCCGCCTGCGTGCGAACACACGTCCTTCCATCTGCAGTGTGTGTGGAATCTGCCTGCGGCGTCCGGCCGGCCCCTGTGAAGGGTCACTTACGTCGTTCTTTATGTGTTACTTTTTGTACCCCTGTTTTGTTTTCTGATGCTTTTGAAGTCCCACAGAGACGCCTACGGGAGAATACGGACAGCGTGCCGCAGGTTGTAAGAAAGGCCTCCGGAGCGCCAGAAAACCCTACACTGCGGCTGCAGACTTTGTCGTAGAGACGTTACTATAACATCCGGCCAAAGCGGTTTGCACACAATGAAAAGCGTCAATACAAATGCCACAAAAACCTAATAATCGTTATTTGTGTAGCACTAACTTATTCTGCAGCGCCTTCCAAGCACGGGGGGGAACACAAACAATGGAGCCCTCTGTGAATACAGCCTGGGGGCGAAAACATACGGGCGCGTATCTGTCCTTTTATACGGCCGCGATAATCGCGGCTGCATAACGGGACGAAACAAAAAGCGCTGATATCAATGGATTTCAGCGGTTTCATTTTCACTCGCTCTTGTGCCGGCCGTTAATACTACATGCAGGAAAGATCGGGCAGCCACCATCTTTCTACAGTCGTTTTCAAACTCCTGCACTCTGCCGCAGAGTTGGGACGGCGAGCATAGTTGTGCCTACGGCCGCTTGAGATCCACCCTTGGGGCTCCTATGGATGAGCGTGACATGATCGTGCTGTGAAGGGAGCGCCATCACATGCTTGTGCGGCATATTTACTCATTCTACTTTTTTGCGCTGCCAGGCCCGTTCACATTGCGCCATGATTGATTCAGTTGGGCAGCCTAATTAGTCTCCGGTGTCATCCGTTAACATTGTGAAATCGCTTTGGTGGCTTGGGTGCACAAATGCACGCAAAAAAAGGGCACATTGCGCAGAATGTAAGGAGACGCATTGAAATCAATAGGTTCTGTTGTCTGCGGCTCGTACAAGTGATTTTGCACATGCGAAAATGTGCGCAAAAACTGTCGTCTGCAGGAGCCCTTAGGGTGAATTCAAGCAGCATTGATTACAGAACTTTCTGGAATTTCCCCTTCATCTGAGTGGGGCTTCGAACATAAAAGTGCTGCCGGATCTGCCGCAGTCTGATGAATCAAACTGAGGTTTATTTGTAACAAGCCTGCCAGGTGTGAATGTAGCCTGTATTACCCCATATGTGTGGAATAGAATGAGACCCCCAGCTTGGGACCCTCGGCGTAGACTTGCTGTGAGGGTCTCCTCGTCTTCTGTTCTTTGGGATCTGTTTAGAGAATGTATTTAAGAATGTGTAGAAGAAGCTGATGTTGTTCCTCCCACAGCCGGCGTCATCCCCCCGGACGCAGTGCTGCACTTCGATGTTCTCTTACTGGATATCTGGAATCCCGAAGATAAGGTTGAAGTGGAGACATACTACAAACCAGAGACCTGTGCCAGAACAGTCCAAGTGTCGGACTTCATTCGCTATCACTACAATGGAACGTTACTCGATGGGACACTTTTTGATTCCAGGTATAAATTTCTATCTTTGTATTAACACTACTGCAGGTGCCAACGCCCCGGCGAGACTACATGCACACAGTGCCAGCCTTCAGTACCAGGGAACAGTGTGGAATCAATGCAGTCACTACTGGCCATGCTGCATATCACACCATATGCCCTCCTAGAAGGGCTAAAGAGTCTCTCTGGGGGCGTATGATGCAGACTGCAGAAAATACATGGCCACGTGAAAATATGGCTCTAAGCATGCATTCGATTTCTAAAGCAGTCATTACATATAATATTAATCTTTATTCATATAGCGCGAAACATATTCCGCAGCGCTTACAAAAACGGAAGCAAAAACCGTAAAGCAACATTTCTGCCTTCCCTTCCGTGTGTCTAGCTGTCTCTGACTACAAATGAGAAGATAGAACAATACGTCTGCAGCGCCACCTATTGGAAGGCAGCATTTCTATAAGTCAGTGTCAGACTATTTAAACAAACCTTAAAACAATGATTGGGAATTGTAAGCCAACACCAGAATAATCATACACAGACAGCTGTTTCAGGGTAATTTCCCCTCCTCAGTTTGCAGTAGGTTTCTGGTTTGGCTAGTGAGAGGCCTATGGACGTAGGCAGGAAGGGTATAGATTCTCCTTAAGGAGAGCACCTAGAAGGTGTGAGGAGACTTAAAAGGCCATGCATTCTCCTCTGGGAAATATGTAAATGGAAAGATGGAACAATGCCTCTGCAGTGCCACCTATTGGAAGGCAGAATTCTTGCAAGTCAATGTAAGGCTTTTTAGAAGAGACTGATAAAAAAGACTGGGAATTGTAAGCCAAAGCCAGAATAACCATACACAGGCAGCTGTTTTGGTCCCTCATCAGTGTGCAGTAGCTTTCTGACTTGGCTAGTCAGAGGCCTATAGACATGGGTCGGTAAGGGTATCATTTCTATTTAAGGTGACACTGATTGAGTAATGTCAAAAATGTGTAGTCAATGAGGCCTTTACCCAGACACAAACATGATTTTTTTTAAAAACTCTGTATGTATAGACGAATACAGACTTCATCCTTCTAAGGTTTTTTGGGTGAAGGAGTATCTTCACCATACTATATGTATGCGGACATGTTTTTTGGGTGAAGGAGTATCTGCACCATACTATATGTATGCGGACATATTGTTTGGGTGAAGGAGTATCTGCACCATACTATATGTATGCGGACATGTTTTTTGGGTGAAGGAGTATCTGCACCATACTATATGTATGCGGACATGTTTTTGGGTGAAGGAGTATCTGCACCATACTATATGTATGCGGACATGTTTTTTGGGTGAAGGAGTATCTGCACCATACTATATGTATGCGGACATGTTTTTTGGGTGAAGGAGTATCTGCACCATACTATATGTATGCGGACATGTTTTTTGGGTGAAGGAGTATCTGCACCATACTATATGTATGCGGACATGTTTTTTGGGTGAAGGAGTATCTGCACCATACTATATGTATGCGGACATATTGTTTGGGTGAAGTAGTATCTGCACCATACTATATGTATGCGGACATGTTTTTTGGGTGAAGGAGCATCTGCACCATACTATATGTATGCGGACATGTTTTTTGGGTGAAGGAGCATCTGCACCATACTATATGTATGCGGACATGTTTTTTGGGTGAAGGAGCATCTGCACCATACTATATGTATGCGGATATGTTTTTTGGGTGAAGGAGTATCTGCACCATACTATATGTATGCGGACATATTGTTTGGGTGAAGGAGTATCTGCACCATACTATATGTATGCGGACATGTTTTTTTGGTGAAGGAGCATCTGCACCATACTATATGTATGTGGACATGTTTTTTGGGTGAAGGAGTATCTGCACCATACTATATGTATGCGGACATGTTTTTTGGGTGAAGGAGCATCTGCACCATACTATATGTATGCGGATATGTTTTTTGGGTGAAGGAGTATCTGCACCATACTATATGTATGCGGACATGTTTTTTGGGTGAAGGAGTATCTGCACCATACTATATGTATGCGGACATGTTTTTTGGGTGAAGGAGTATCTGCACCATACTATATGTATGCGGACATATTGTTTGGGTGAAGGAGTATCTGCACCATACTATATGTATGCGGACATGTTTTTGGGTGAAGGAGTATCTGCACCATACTATATGTATGCGGACATGTTTTTTGGGTGAAGGGAGTATCTGCACCATACTATATGTATGCGGACATGTTTTTTGGGTGAAGGAGTATCTGCACCATACTATATGTATGTGAACATATTGTTTGGGTGAAGGAGTATCTGCACCATACTATATGTATGCGGACATGTTTTTTGGGTGAAGGAGCATCTGCACCATACTATATGTATGCGGACATGTTTTTTGGGTGAAGGAGTATCTGCACCATACTATATGTATGCGGACATGTTTTTTGGGTGAAGGAGCATCTGCACCATACTATATGTATGCGGACATGTTTTTTGGGTGAAGGAGTATCTGCACCATACTATATGTATGCGGACATATTGTTTGGGTGAAGGAGTATCTGCACCATACTATATGTATGCGGACATGTTTTTTGGGTGAAGGAGTATCTGCACCATACTATATGTATGCGGACACGTTTTTTGGGTGAAGGAGTATCTGCACCATACTATATGTATGCGGACATGTTTTTTGGGTGAAGGAGTATCTGCACCATACTATATGTATGCGGACATATTGTTTGGGTGAAGGAGTATCTGCACCATACTATATGTATGCGGACATGTTTTTTTGGTGAAGGAGCATCTGCACCATACTATATGTATGTGGACATGTTTTTTGGGTGAAGGAGTATCTGCACCATACTATATGTATGCGGACATGTTTTTTGGGTGAAGGAGCATCTGCACCATACTATATGTATGCGGATATGTTTTTTGGGTGAAGGAGTATCTGCACCATACTATATGTATGCGGACATGTTTTTTGGGTGAAGGAGTATCTGCACCATACTATATGTATGCGGACATGTTTTTTGGGTGAAGGAGTATCTGCACCATACTATATGTATGCGGACATATTGTTTGGGTGAAGGAGTATCTGCACCATACTATATGTATGCGGACATGTTTTTGGGTGAAGGAGTATCTGCACCATACTATATGTATGCGGACATGTTTTTTGGGTGAAGGAGTATCTGCACCATACTATATGTATGCGGACATGTTTTTTGGGTGAAGGAGTATCTGCACCATACTATATGTATGCGGACATGTTTTTTGGGTGAAGGAGTATCTGCACCATACTATATGTATGCGGACATGTTTTTTGGGTGAAGGAGTATCTGCACCATACTATATGTATGCGGACATGTTTTTTGGGTGAAGGAGTATCTGCACCATACTATATGTATGCGGACATGTTTTTTGGGTGAAGGAGTATCTGCACCATACTATATGTATGTGAACATATTGTTTGGGTGAAGGAGTATCTGCACCATACTATATGTATGCGGACATGTTTTTTGGGTGAAGGAGCATCTGCACAATACTATATGTATGCGGACATGTTTTTTGGGTGAAGGAGTATCTGCACCATACTATATGTATGCGGACATGTTTTTTGGGTGAAGGAGCATCTGCACCATACTATATGTATGCGGACATGTTTTTTGGGTGAAGGAGTATCTGCACCATACTATATGTATGCGGACATGTTTTTTGAGTGAAGGAGTATCTGCACCATACTATATGTATGCGGACATGTTTTTTGGGTGAAGGAGTATCTGCACCATACTATATGTATGCGGACATATTGTTTGGGTGAAGGAGTATCTGCACCATACTATATGTTTGCGGACATGTTTTTTGGGTGAAGGAGTATCTGCACCATACTATATGTATGCGGACATGTTTTTGCGTGAAGGAGTATCTGCACCATACTATATGTATGCGGACATGTTTTTTGGGTGAAGGAGTATCTGCACCATACTATATGTATGCGGACATGTTTTTTGGGTGAAGGAGTATCTGCACCATACTATATGTATGCGGACATGTTTTTTGGGTGAAGGAGTATCTGCACCATACTATATGTATGCGGACATGTTTTTTGGGTGAAGGAGTATCTGCACCATACTATATGTATGCGGACATATTGTTTGGGTGAAGGAGTATCTGCACCATACTATATGTATGCGGACATGTTTTTTGGGTGAAGGAGTATCTGCACCATACTATATGTATGCGGACATGTTTTTGGGTGAAGGAGTATCTGCACCATACTATATGTATGCGGACATGTTTTTTGGGTGAAGGAGTATCTGCACCATACTATATGTATGCGGACATGTTTTTTGGGTGAAGGAGTATCTGCACCATACTATATGTATGCGGACATGTTTTTTGGGTGAAGGAGTATCTGCACCATACTATATGTATGCGGACATGTTTTTTGGGTGAAGGAGTATCTGCACCATACTATATGTATGCGGACATATTGTTTGGGTGAAGTAGTATCTGCACCATACTATATGTATGCGGACATGTTTTTTGGGTGAAGGAGCATCTGCACCATACTATATGTATGCGGACATGTTTTTTGGGTGAAGGAGCATCTGCACCATACTATATGTATGCGGACATGTTTTTTGGGTGAAGGAGCATCTGCACCATACTATATGTATGCGGATATGTTTTTTGGGTGAAGGAGTATCTGCACATACTATATGTATGCGGACATATTGTTTGGGTGAAGGAGTATCTGCACCATACTATATGTATGCGGACATGTTTTTTTGGTGAAGGAGCATCTGCACCATACTATATGTATGTGGACATGTTTTTTGGGTGAAGGAGTATCTGCACCATACTATATGTATGCGGACATGTTTTTTGGGTGAAGGAGCATCTGCACCATACTATATGTATGCGGATATGTTTTTTGGGTGAAGGAGTATCTGCACCATACTATATGTATGCGGACATGTTTTTTGGGTGAAGGAGTATCTGCACCATACTATATGTATGCGGACATGTTTTTTGGGTGAAGGAGTATCTGCACCATACTATATGTATGCGGACATGTTTTTTGGGTGAAGGAGTATCTGCACCATACTATATGTATGCGGACATATTGTTTGGGTGAAGGAGTATCTGCACCATACTATATGTATGCGGACATGTTTTTGGGTGAAGGAGTATCTGCACCATACTATATGTATGCGGACATGTTTTTTGGGTGAAGGAGTATCTGCACCATACTATATGTATGCGGACATGTTTTTTGGGTGAAGGAGTATCTGCACCATACTATATGTATGTGAACATATTGTTTGGGTGAAGGAGTATCTGCACCATACTATATGTATGCGGACATGTTTTTTGGGTGAAGGAGCATCTGCACCATACTATATGTATGCGGACATGTTTTTTGGGTGAAGGAGTATCTGCACCATACTATATGTATGCGGACATGTTTTTTGGGTGAAGGAGCATCTGCACCATACTATATGTATGCGGACATGTTTTTTGGGTGAAGGAGTATCTGCACCATACTATATGTATGCGGACATATTGTTTGGGTGAAGGAGTATCTGCACCATACTATATGTATGCGGACATGTTTTTTGGGTGAAGGAGTATCTGCACCATACTATATGTATGCGGACACGTTTTTTGGGTGAAGGAGTATCTGCACCATACTATATGTATGCGGACATGTTTTTTGGGTGAAGGAGTATCTGCACCATACTATATGTATGCGGACATATTGTTTGGGTGAAGGAGTATCTGCACCATACTATATGTATGCGGACATGTTTTTTGGGTGAAGGAGTATCTGCACCATACTATATGTATGCGGACATGTTTTTTGGGTGAAGGAGTATCTGCACCATACTATATGTATGCGGACATGTTTTTTGGGTGAAGGAGTATCTGCACCATACTATATGTATGCGGACATATTGTTTGGGTGAAGTAGTATCTGCACCATACTATATGTATGCGGACATGTTTTTTGGGTGAAGGAGCATCTGCACCATACTATATGTATGCGGACATGTTTTTTGGGTGAAGGAGCATCTGCACCATACTATATGTATGCGGACATGTTTTTTGGGTGAAGGAGCATCTGCACCATACTATATGTATGCGGATATGTTTTTTGGGTGAAGGAGTATCTGCACCATACTATATGTATGCGGACATATTGTTTGGGTGAAGGAGTATCTGCACCATACTATATGTATGCGGACATGTTTTTTTGGTGAAGGAGCATCTGCACCATACTATATGTATGTGGACATGTTTTTTGGGTGAAGGAGTATCTGCACCATACTATATGTATGCGGACATGTTTTTTGGGTGAAGGAGCATCTGCACCATACTATATGTATGCGGATATGTTTTTTGGGTGAAGGAGTATCTGCACCATACTATATGTATGCGGACATGTTTTTTGGGTGAAGGAGTATCTGCACCATACTATATGTATGCGGACATGTTTTTTGGGTGAAGGAGTATCTGCACCATACTATATGTATGCGGACATATTGTTTGGGTGAAGGAGTATCTGCACCATACTATATGTATGCGGACATGTTTTTGGGTGAAGGAGTATCTGCACCATACTATATGTATGCGGACATGTTTTTTGGGTGAAGGAGTATCTGCACCATACTATATGTATGCGGACATGTTTTTTGGGTGAAGGAGTATCTGCACCATACTATATGTATGTGAACATATTGTTTGGGTGAAGGAGTATCTGCACCATACTATATGTATGCGGACATGTTTTTTGGGTGAAGGAGCATCTGCACCATACTATATGTATGCGGACATGTTTTTTGGGTGAAGGAGTATCTGCACCATACTATATGTATGCGGACATGTTTTTTGGGTGAAGGAGCATCTGCACCATACTATATGTATGCGGACATGTTTTTTGGGTGAAGGAGTATCTGCACCATACTATATGTATGCGGACATATTGTTTGGGTGAAGGAGTATCTGCACCATACTATATGTATGCGGACATGTTTTTTGGGTGAAGGAGTATCTGCACCATACTATATGTATGCGGACACGTTTTTTGGGTGAAGGAGTATCTGCACCATACTATATGTATGCGGACATGTTTTTTGGGTGAAGGAGTATCTGCACCATACTATATGTATGCGGACATATTGTTTGGGTGAAGGAGTATCTGCACCATACTATATGTATGCGGACATGTTTTTTTGGTGAAGGAGCATCTGCACCATACTATATGTATGTGGACATGTTTTTTGGGTGAAGGAGTATCTGCACCATACTATATGTATGCGGACATGTTTTTTGGGTGAAGGAGCATCTGCACCATACTATATGTATGCGGATATGTTTTTTGGGTGAAGGAGTATCTGCACCATACTATATGTATGCGGACATGTTTTTTGGGTGAAGGAGTATCTGCACCATACTATATGTATGCGGACATGTTTTTTGGGTGAAGGAGTATCTGCACCATACTATATGTATGCGGACATATTGTTTGGGTGAAGGAGTATCTGCACCATACTATATGTATGCGGACATGTTTTTGGGTGAAGGAGTATCTGCACCATACTATATGTATGCGGACATGTTTTTTGGGTGAAGGAGTATCTGCACCATACTATATGTATGCGGACATGTTTTTTGGGTGAAGGAGTATCTGCACCATACTATATGTATGCGGACATGTTTTTTGGGTGAAGGAGTATCTGCACCATACTATATGTATGTGAACATATTGTTTGGGTGAAGGAGTATCTGCACCATACTATATGTATGCGGACATGTTTTTTGGGTGAAGGAGCATCTGCACCATACTATATGTATGCGGACATGTTTTTTGGGTGAAGGAGTATCTGCACCATACTATATGTATGCGGACATGTTTTTTGGGTGAAGGAGCATCTGCACCATACTATATGTATGCGGACATGTTTTTTGGGTGAAGGAGTATCTGCACCATACTATATGTATGCGGACATGTTTTTTGGGTGAAGGAGTATCTGCACCATACTATATGTATGCGGACATGTTTTTTGGGTGAAGGAGTATCTGCACCATACTATATGTATGCGGACATGTTTTTTGGGTGAAGGAGTATCTGCACCATACTATATGTATGCGGACATGTTTTTTGGGTGAAGGAGTATCTGCACCATACTATATGTATGCGGACATGCAATCAGCATTTGTGTATAAATAGAAGAATTTTACAGCTCCCTGAATTCTGCTTGCTTATTGTACCCTACAGACTAGGAGAACTGTGCCCCCTCCATCACCCCTCTGTGGAGAAGGAAGTAGCAACACTAAAACTATAACTTTCTTGTATCTTCTTCCTTGCCAGCCACAATCGCATGAGAACTCATGACACCTATGTGGGAATTGGTTGGTTGATTCCTGGAATGGATAATGGCCTGCTTGGAATGTGTGTGGGTGAAAAACGTATAATCACAGTCCCCCCCTTTCTTGCATATGGAGAAGATGGAGATGGTAAGATGACCCACTCTGTTAACACATTTAAAGACACAGTTTTGTTTCAACCAACTTTGTATAAATCAATAGTATAAGTGAATAGAAGAAATATATCTTTTTGGAGGACATGCCTCTTTCTCCATTTAGCAGCCACTCCCCCCCCCCCCCCTCCCTGCTTTTCTGTCCTGTACCAATCATTCACTTTAAAAAATACTGTACTGCTAAAACTTGTGTCAAGACAGATCATCTCACTGAGAGATCAAGTTACATGCTGCCCAAAGAAATCTATGGAGAGGGAAGTGGAGGAAGCAGCTACAGAGTCACTGGCAGAGAGCCACATAGATGCTGCTACTGAAGATTGTACGGTTTTAGCTCAACCCAGTACTCAACTTACATCTACACTGCTCAGCACTGCTGTATAATGTGTGATGCGATACATCTACACTGCTCAACTTACATCTACACTGCTCAGGACTGCTGTATAATGTGTGATGCGATGTTTCCCACTGACATGCGTGTGAAAACATCCCATTGCAGAATGCAGTCCTCGGGCCGAGCAGCTAACACATCTGGCAAACAGCTGATTTTGCAGAGGAATTTCCAGCTGTAAAGGAAATGTCATATTACATGAATAGCCATTGTTGTTATGGCTCAAGTACATCAGAATGGGATCCTGACCCCCTCCAGCTCATACAGGATGGTTACCAAGAGGGTGACCCTGCTCTGCGATCTTCATATTCCCTAATCATCATCTTGGGATGACCCCCTATAGGGACCTTTCACACATGTGGAATATTTCTGCAAGACGCACCTGAAGATGCAGAAAACTTCTGCCCTAAAATCTGCAGCAGACTAAGCTGTGTCTTTAGGCACATAGTGTGGAAATATTCAGCGAATGTGAAAGGTCTCTTAACCCCGTAACGACCGCCCATACTTCTTTTGACAGCGCTGCATTACAAGCTTGGCATGTGTCTCGGCTGTCTGATGACAAGCGGGCATTTGCCCTAACACTGGGGTGAAGCAACCATGTAGGAAAAAAAATCTCAGGTTTGGTATCGCCATGTTTATAAATGATCCAGAGGAAAAACCTTGTACGTTATTTAACCCGCTCGGCGCACGCCATGGGAAAAAAAACGGAATAGAGAGTGACCAAATTGTCTCATAGATCAACAAATAGTAGTAATAATAATAATAATAAAAATGAAATGCAGAATACAAATGGCAGAATTTCTTTTTTTTCCCAATCCCCCTAAAAAAATTAAGTTATACAATGAAAATTTCCCTAATTCTATCCCATTATGCAGGAAATCCGATTTCGGTGGGGTATAAGGTGGTATTTGTTCTGTAATACTTGTTCCCGTCTGCTCTTACAGGTAAAGATATTCCCTCCCAGGCCGCTCTGGTCTTTGATGTAGTCTTACTGGACCTGCACAACCCAAATGATGGCATTCATGTAGATGCCCAGCACATCCCGGAAGACTGTGAGCGGAAGACCCAGGCCGGCGACTACGTCCGCTACCACTACAACGGCACGCTGCTGGATGGCACGCTCTTCGACTCCAGGTTTACAGATGCTTCTTTTGACTGACGTAGTACCAGCTGTACCGTCTAGTAACGACTGTATAGTACTAGCAATTCTGGATCATAATTCTTGTTTTAGAGTAAAGCAGAAAGCTAGTAGTAAAATACACTGAAAGGCCACTTTATTAGAGACAGCTGCCCTTTCACTGTGTGTTCCCTATATGGAGATTCTCCCCGTGACCCCGGAGCGCAGTATAAAGTCACGTGACAAGTTTTCCATGGATGAGTTTCAGCGTGAATCCACATTAGGGCTCATGTTTACGGGCTGGTCGGATTCCGCATGTGGGATACCGCAGCAGAATCCGACCCTGCCAGCTGGTGAGGACCCTGCTTACCCGTCCAGGTCTTCTTTTTTTCTGTACTGCTGATGTATGCGGAAGCGCTCACTGGCGCGCTGCCGCACATGCGCAGTAGAGTTGGTTTTTTTTTCTGCTTTCCAGCAGAATTTGCAGCCCATCCACGATATCAATTGCAGACGGGCCGTGGATCGAACGGCTTCTATTGACCTCAATGGCGCATGCTGAGATTTGATTTCCGCACCCAAAGGTCCGCAAATCAAATCTGCATGCTTTAATTCAGTTACTGACACCCATATTGCCCTATGGGCAGCTTGAACTGCAGATCATCTGCGCGGATTCTGCAATTCAAATCCACCTGTAGACATTGGGCTTTAGAATGAGAAAATCAAGCAATTTGGGCAATTTTGACCTAGGCCTGGTCATCGGTGCTAGACTAGCTGGGGCCAGGATTTTGAAAACATACAACTTTGTGTTTTTTGGGTTTTTTTTCATGCAAAGGTGTCGATAGTATACCAAGAATAGTGCACTCAGCGAAAGGGGATCCTATGGACATAAATAAGTAATGGATGAAAGGAGTCATAGAGGGATGTCAAGAATTGTTTGCACAGTCAAGCAAATTGCAGCTGAATACAATGCTGCTGCTCCAACTAGTATGTCTGAATGCACAACTCCTCCTTCCTTAGCACAGAAGCCCTGTAACAACAGACGCCCTCTCCGAATGCTCTCGCTGTCTAAGGGCTTCAACGCATGAGAGTGTAACATAATACACTCGCTCCTGTGCAATTTTTTTGCACAGTGAACAACTGCATTTTGCGTGGCACCACTCGTTCACATGGGCCGGGGAATCACCCCGCCCAGATTTAAGGAGCTACGTTGTGTAACGAGGTGTCAGTGATTGCGATTATTCACTGTTTTTAGCACAATACCGTGCAGGCAGATGTGTGTGTTTACGCACCTCCCAAACACGCACTAGATAGGGGAGGTACTATTTTTTGTGCTCGCGAACACGACGGCTGTAAAAAAAAAAGTTAGAATGAACCCATTGAAATCAGTGTTTTCTATTCTCTGCATTATGCACAAAATCGCGGCGCGTGACTCTCATCTGTTTAACCCCTTTGAATCCAATTTGTATCCTGGTTTTCCTAGGGGGCTTACTCTTTTTCTGCTGTTATACAACAGCACTATCTGCTGGCTAAAGCTAGTACTGCATGAGGTGACACGTTGGATAGGCTCCGACAGCAGAGAGGCTGGCAATATACAGTAAGAGAACCACGACGGACGTCTTCCAACATCGGAGCTGTACAGCCTTAAACCCTAATGTCTTTAGATGTCAGACAGTGGATTGGAGAGGATTAATCCCTGAGAGAAACAAAAAAAGTGAAAAAAATGGCATCACTGAGCAGCGGAAAAACATCACTGGGTCAGATGAATCCGGATTTGTGCGGCAGCGTGCTGATGGCAGAGTTAGGCTGCCTGTCCATGGGCGATACTTCATTGCGTTACCTGCGGCGCAGCCCCCTGTCCATGAGCGGAGAATCATAGCGATTCTCCGCTCGTGGGATTCAAATCGCGGCATGCTGCAATTCTCCGCGGTGAGCCTCTCTGTTAGACAGGCTCACCGAAGAGACCTGACAGCTTTCCGCCCTCGTCTCCAGTAGCGGAATATCGCTAGTGATATTCCGTCACGGCCGTGGACAGGGGGCTTTACGTTCTGGTGAAAGCAGC
This sequence comes from Eleutherodactylus coqui, assembly GCF_035609145.1. Lineage (NCBI taxonomy): Eukaryota > Metazoa > Chordata > Amphibia > Anura > Eleutherodactylidae > Eleutherodactylus > Eleutherodactylus coqui. The sequence continues at coordinate 39,175,017 of NC_089848.1, forward strand.
ATGAGTGAATGACTCCCTTCTGTCAGAGCTCATCAGTAGCTGCATCTGATTTGCCACCACTACAAGAAGCTTCCTGTCCGCAGGGGCCGATATTTTGCAGAACAGATTTATCACCCAGTGGAATCTACACCACAACACATTTCTGCAGGACAAAGGAGTCCAGCGCTACTAGAGGGGGGCTAATAAAGTGGCCATTTAGTTAAGTCTGGCAGTTTTTAAAGGGGTTGTCCGAAATTAGAAAAATGATCTGCTGTTTTTTTTTCACCTTTAATTTCATTCAGCCTTTTAGCTTTGACCATAAAACCTTCAGAGCAACATTGTATCCAGGAGGCTGCAGAGCTGCACCTACACTGTGGACATAGAGCATTCTCACCAGTAGTTCCATCACGGTGGTCCTCATATACCCAGTTCTTCTCCTGGACTGCTGCTGCCTTTGATGTTGCTTATAACGACCCTCCAGTCAAAAGTTAAAATTTAATTACTCATGACAAATGTCTAGTCGGCATACATGAACAATCCTGGCAACATACGTGTATACTCGTCTCATGTTTGCATCTTCACAAAATATTTACCACGGTCTCAGGGTGCTTTCCTTAAAGGGGTTGTCTCGCGGCAGCAAGTGGGTCTATACACTTCTATATGGCCATATTAATGCACTTTGTAATATACATCGTGCATTAAATATGAGCCATACAGAAGTTATTCACTTACCTTCCCTGCGCTGGCGTCCCCGTCTCCATGGCTCCGTCTAATTTCAGCGTCTAATCGCCCGATTAGACGCGCTTGCGCAGTCCGGTCTTCTCCCTTCTGAATGGGGCCGCTCGTGCCAGAGAGCTGCTCCTCGTAGCTCCGCCCCGTCACGTGCCGATTCCAGCCAATCAGGAGGCTGGAATCGGCAATGGACCGCACAGAAGACCTGCGGTCCACCGAGGGTGAAGATCCCGGCGGCCATCTTCACAAGGTAAGTAAGAAGTCACCGGAGCGCGGGGATTCAGGTAAGTACTACCCGTTTTTTGGTTTTTTTTATCCCTGCATCGGGTTTGTCTCGCGCCGAACGGGGGGGCTATTGAAAAAAAAAAAAAACCCGTTTCGGCGCAGGACAACCCCTTTAAGGAGTAATGATACCCCCCCTTCATAGACCTCTCACTAGCCAAGCCAGGATCCTACTGCACACTCGTGAGGGGCAAACACCCTGAAACAGCTGTCTATATATGGATTCTAGCTTGGTTTTCAATTCCTAATCATTGTTATAAAGGGTCTGGCAATGATTTGAAGGAATGCTGCCATCCAATAGGTGGCGCTGCAGAGGTATTCATCTTCCTTATTTTCATATATGTCCCAGAGGAGCATGCATGGTCTTATAAGTCTTCTTACTCACCTTGTAGGTGCTCTCCTTAAGGAGAGATGATCCCCCTCCCGCCCCCTATTTTCATGTGACGGCCACGGCTCTTCTGTCACCCATGTAACTAATAGGTGGTATTTTCGTGTGAGTTTTGTGCTTCTCACAACGCATAAATCTTGCACGATTTTCTCGCCCTTGTGATTGCACCCTCAGACCTCCCTATGTAGAGAGTGACACGGCTCCCCCTCAAGGGTCATTCTAAGACATACGAAAGTTCAAGTTCCATCCAAATAGCAAATGTCTCTGAAATGTAAATCCACTGTCGTCCTCCTCAGTTTTCTCTGCTTGTAGGATTTTATACTTCTGGAAAATGACCACCATTATATTTTGTTTCATTTATTATTTGTCCGGTACCTTAGTTACTCTCGAAACCGCACTTATGACACATACATTGGAAAGGGTTATGTTATTGCTGGTATGGATGAAGGTTTACTTGGTGTGTGCAATGGAGAAAGACGGCGAATCACAATCCCACCGCATCTTGCTTATGGCGAAGAAGGAACGGGTAGGTACCTACTGTATATTTTCTGTGGCCCTTTGTTTAGGTCTGAAGAACAGACAACCAAATATGCGGCGCGGCTCAGGGACTGACTTCAGTACTATAGAGTTCACTGCCGGTACAGAATCAGGCTAAAACTGGTATTACCCATATAGCTGTATATACAGAGATAATGCATTACTTCTAGAGATGAACGAGCACGCTCGTTTAGGGCTGCTACTCCATCAAGTAGCAGTCTTATCGGGTAACTGTGTACTCGCCCGAGCAGCATGCAGGGGGATAGTGAGAGAGATCTCTCCCCCCTCGATCGAGTAGCAGCCTTAAACGAGCGTGCTCGCTCATCTCCAATTACTTCCCATCGTCCTACTTTATTCCTTACATTACTGTGCTTCACTATCAAAAAATTCACGCTGGTAGCGTCCGTTCTCCAGGTGATGAGATTCGATCACATGTCCCAGACTCGCCTTCTGTAACTGGAACAGCCCCTTCAGGGGTCCGTGAAGATCAAGGACCCTTTCAGACAGCCATATAATAGGGCCATGAGGTGTGTATTCCGCGGACATGACACGGACCCATTAGAGCCAATTACACTATTTACACAGCCGTTCTTTCACATGGACTGATGCTGCGTGCGGAAGAAATGGCTGCAGGTCTTGCTCTTGTCTGCTTTCACGGACAAGAATGATGGACGGGGGTCTGTGTGCAGTCTTGGGCACAACTTGCATTTAGCCATCTGAGTACGGTCTGATGTGTTTAAAGGCAGGGACACATGGGCGTATTTTTTTTTTTTTTTTGTGTTCACTGTTAAAAAAAAAAAAAAAGCCCCCAAAAAGTGGAGAGGTAGGTCCTGCTCTATCTTTCCTGCACGTAGCATTAGTGGGCGAGAGTCCTGATGATGAAAACAAGCCATGCCTGTGTGCTTACGCCCCAATACACAGGTACATAAATCGCTAGATGATTTATCATTCTTTTGTTGTCTCCAAGGGAAGATCCCAGGATCTGCAGTGTTGGTGTTTGACATCCTCATCGTCGATTTCCACAACCCAGATGATTCCATCAGCATCACATCAACTTATAAGCCAGTCAACTGCACCGTCCTCAGCAAGAAGGGGGACTATCTAAAGTATCACTATAATGCAACACTAATGGATGGCACCATACTGGATTCAACGTAAGTTCTGCTTCTGCTTTCTTCTGGGGTTTTCAGGTCGTTGTGGGGCGCTCTGTGTGGTTTGTTTCTGGCTTTGCTTTTTCATTTTGGTGCAGATTGTTACCATAATGTAAACGCAATGTTCAAACCTGAAGGAAAAAACTTGAAATATTTGTTAACATTTCATACCTTAAAGGGATTCTCCAGGGAGAATACTATCCTCAGGATAGGTCACCAATAGTATATCAGCTGGAGTCCATCGCTCGGGACCACAACTAATCAGCTGATGCGCCCGCTGACAGCTCTGCAAATACACAGAGGTCAGAGTGGAAGCAGTGGAAGTCTGAGAAGTGGCCGGCGCTTGTAACTGCAGGCATGGATACAATTGATTTCAGTGAGCGCCGTTCCTGCAGTTACATGCGTCGGCCACTACACAGAGGTCAAAGCAGAGACTTCCATTCTGACCCCCTGTGTATTTGCAGCGCTGTCAGCGGGCGCACAGTCAGCTGAAGGTCATCAATAATATCTCCTTAGAAAACCCCTTTAACCTGTTTAGTCTCTGAGGTTTCTAGTGGTTTCTGATTCGGGGCCCTCTTACACTGAACAAGGTCAAGAATTGTTCGGATCGTGCAAATCCTATAATCATAAACGCAGCCAACGATTTAACGACAAACGAGAATTCATTCGCTTCTTGTGTGTCGTTTGTTTTATGCAGACATAAATATAAGCGTTCGCTCGGTCGCACATCGTTGCGTGTGAAGCCCAATGGTTTAGTCGTTCACATTTACCAGTACAGTGAATAGAAATAACGGAACAATTTGCGAACGCAATTCTACATGACATTGCAAACCATTTTTCTTCCTGTATTAGCGGGCAGTACTAGCAAACGCCGTCGTCATTCACTTGTGCAAACGATTTATCGCTCCGTGTAAAAGCAGCCTCAGTCTTCATTGAAATTGCTGATCGTTGTACATGCATAAACATGAATAACCCTTAACCGCTTCTCCCTTCTCCTCCACATCCTCGGCTGTGCCTGACAGCCGAGGACCCATCCTGCTCCTGCTCGATTGCAGGGGCAGAAGCTTTAATTCTGGGCCGTACGTTTGCTATTGCTCAGGAATAAAGCCCAAGACCAAATGACACTTGTTTGTTAGGGGGTTAATAATCTCCTCTTACTGCCGATCTGCTTTTATGGAGTAGATAAGACTGCGCCGTAATTAACTATTATGTATATAGTGTAATTGTTTGTTGCAGCCACTTGTAAGATTACAACTCTCAGCAGCTACTTACCATGACGGATGGAAGGTTAGTAGCCAGAGATATACTCTCAGTACCTACCTGTCTCTGATGCTGATTTCTCCTTTCAGAGAACAGTATGGGAAGACATACAACATTGTCCTTGGATCTGGACATGTGATAATAGGAATGGACATGGGACTGCGGGACATGTGTGTCGGGGAGAAACGTACAATAGTTATTCCTCCGCATCTTGGCTATGGAGAAGCTGGAGTCGGTGAGTACACTAGATGGATTCCAGTGAATGAAATGTTACAACCTCACAGCCCAAAACGATCACCACAGATCATCGGTACATGGATATTTTTAGGTACTATTAAAGCCCAAATGTGTTTTTGTTTTTTGCATTGCCCAGAATTATTTTTACATACACTTTGTCAAAAACATCCGGCTCCTAAAAGAAGTTGTCATTTTGCTGCAAAACGTGGCAGATATACAAATCAGATGAAGTGAGAAAAGTCATTAAATGAACGGTCTTGTTACCGGAGGCCCTAAAAGTGGTCCCCCCCCTTGTCCTATAAGAGGCTCTCGGAGGCTCCTTGTGTGTAGTGACCTCTTCTTCCGCTTGTGTAGAACTTGTAGACCACTAGACGCCTCTATGACACAGAAAAGAGATTTCACCCGTTAACAGAGTCTGAGAGGGGCGCATTACTGGGATGTGAGAAGCTAGATGGTCGTATCGATGAATTGTCCACCACCGGCCATTCTGACCAGGACCTCCCCTACAGACCACTAGTCGAGAGGAGCGTCTGACCAGACTGTTAGGAGGTGTTGGGACCAGTGGATGGGAGCACACAAGGTGACCAGGTTCAGGACGCCCCCGACAGAGCACTAGTAAAGAGCATCTGAACAGACTGTTAGGAGGTGTTGGGACCAGTGGATGGGGGAACGCAAGGTGACTGGGCTCAGGACGCCCCATACAGACCACCAGTAGAGAGGACCGTCGGAGCAGACTGTTAGGAGGTGTTCGGACCAGTGGATGGGGACACAAGGTGACCGGGCTCAGGACGTCCCCTACAGACCACCATTTTTGAGAGGAGCATTTGACCAGATTGTCAGGAGGTGTTAAGACTAGTGGATGTAAGAGGACACGCATGGTGACTGGGCTCAGGACCTCCCCTACAGACCACCAGTAGAGAGGAGCATCTGACCAGACTGTTAGGAGGTGTTGGGACCAGTGGATGTGAGAGGACACACAAGGTGACCAAGCTAAGGACCCCCCCTCCCGACAGACCAACAGTAGAGAGGACCGTCGGACCAGACTGTTAGGAGGTGTTCGGACCAGTGAATGGAGGCACACAAGGTGACCGGGCTCGGGACACCCCTACAGACCACCATTTTTGAGAGGAGCATTTGACCAGACTATTAGAAGGTGTTAAGACTAGTGGATGTGAGAGGACACACATGGTGACCGGGCTCAGGACCCCCGACAGACCACCAGTAGAGAGGAGCGTCTGACCAGACTGTTAGGAGGTGTTGGGACCAGTGCATGTGAAAGGACACACAAGGTGACCGGGCTCAGGACCCCCGACAGACCACCAGTAGAGAGGAGCATCTGACTAGATTGTTGGGAGGTGTTGGGACCAGTGGATGGGGGAACGCAAGGTGACTGGGCTCAGGACGCCCCATACAGACCACCAGTAGAGAGGACCTTCGGACCAGACTGTTAGGAGGTGTTCGGAGCAGTGGATGGGGGCACACAAGGTGACCGGGCTTAGGACGCCCCCTACAGACCACCAGTAGAGAGGAGCGTCTGACCAGACTGTTAGGAGGTGTTTGGACCAGTGGATGGAGGCACACAAGGTGACCGGGCTCAGGACACCCCCTACAGACCACCATTTTTGAGAGGAGCATTTTACCAGACTATTAGGAGGTGTTAAGACTAGTGGATGTGAGAGGACACACATGGTGACCGGGCTCAGGACCTCCCCTACAGACCACTAGTCGAGAGGAGCGTCTGACCAGACTGTTAGGAGGTTTTGGGACCAGTGGATGTGAGAGGACACACAAGGTGACTGAGCTCAGGATCCCCGACAGACCACCAATAGAGAGGAGCGTCTGACCAGACTGTTAGGAGGTGTTGGGACCAGTGGATGTGAGAGGACACACAAGGTGACCAGGCTAAGGCCCCCCCCCCGACAGACCAACAGTAGAGAGGAACGTCTGACCAGACTGTTAGGAGGCGTTGGGACCAGTGGATACGTGAGGGCACACAAGGTGACCGGGCTTAGGACGCCCCCTACAGACCACCAGTAGAGAGGAGCGTCTGACCAGACTGTTAGGAGGTGTTTGGACCAGTGGATGGAGGCACACAAGGTGACCGGGCTCAGGACACCCCCTACAGACCACCATTTTTGAGAGGAGCATTTGACCAGACTATTAGGAGGTGTTAAGACTAGTGGATGTGAGAGGACACGCATAGTGACCGGGCTCAGGACCTCCCCTACAGACCACCAGTAGAGAGGAGCGTCTGACCAGACTGTTAGGAGGTGTTCGGACCAGTGGATGGAGGCACACAAGGTGACCGGGCTCAGGACGCCCCCTACAGACCACCATTTTTGAGAGGAGCATTTGACCAGACTATTAGGAGGTGTTACGACTAGTGGATGTGAGAGGACACATGGTCACCGGGCTAAGGCCCTTCCCTACAGACCACTAGTCGAGAGGAGCGTCTGACCAGACTGTTAGGAGGTGTTGGGACCAGTGGATGTGAGAGGACACACAAGGTGACCGAGCTCAGGACCCCCGACAGACCACCAGTAGAGAGGAGCGTCTGACCAGACTGTTGGGAGGTGTTCGGACCAGTGGATAGGTGAGGGCACACAAGGTGACCCGGGCTCAGGATGCCCCCTACAGACCACCAGTAGAGAGGAGCGTCTGACCAGACTGTTAGGATGTGTTGGGACCAGTGGATGTGTGAGGGCACACAAGGTGACCGGGCTCAGGACGCCTCCTACAGACCACCAGTAGAGAGGAGCGTCTGACCAGACTGTTAGGAGGTGTTGGGACCAGTGCATGTGAGAGGACACACAAGGTGACCGGGCTCAGGACCCCCGACAGACCACCAATAGAGAGGAGCGTCTGATCGCCCGACAAACACCAGCAGCTCCAACTGTTTCATTGTCCACCATCCAGAGACAGGGGGTGCCATCGTTAAATATTCCTGCGTGTCGGACCCATTTCCAGGCACTTGGCTGAGGGACATTTGGTTTCATTTGGCCCCCATTACCCATCATCACTTCAATTTTGCAGTGCTGTTGTTAACGACAAAACTGAACTGCTGTCTTTAGCGACTAATCGAGGTTTAGTTTGGGTGCTAACGACGGCTATATTCGTGTTTGTAGACCTCGGGGTGAGCGACTCAATCCTGCCTTGGCTGTGGAGAGGCACACTGCCCCCTGCTGGTGTGATGGTCTAGGGTTCCTTCGCATACGACAGTGGGAGAATCACAGCTCAGCGATATGTTCAGGACATCCTGCAGCTACATATGTTCCTTATCATGGCGGCTTCCAGCAGGATAACGCTCGGCTGCACACGCAAGGATGTCACATGAGAACCCACAACATTGTCACACTACAGTGGCTGTCAGATGACCAGATTAATCTCCAATAGAACATGCATGGGACCAACTTCTACAGCCTAAGAGTTTGCATGATCTAGAGGCTTAGTTACAGCAAATGTGGACAGATATGCCGCAGGATACCATACGGAACCTGTATGTGTCCATGCCGGCTGTTATCACATCTTGTATCCAAGCTAGAGGCGGTACAACAGGGTACTAAAGCCTCCATGCCCCCCGTATCACATCTTGTACCCAAGCTAGAGGCGGTACAACAGGGTACTAGAGCCTTCATGCCTGTCCGTATCACATCTTGTACCCAAGCTAGAGGCGGTACAACAGGGTACGAGAGCCTCTATGCCTGCCTGTATCACATCTTGTATCTAAGCTAGAGGCGGTACAACAGGTTACTAGAGCCTGCATGCCCACCCGTATCGCATCTTGTATCCAAGCTAGAGGAGATACAACAAGGTTCAAGAGCCCCCATGCCCACCCATATCACATCTTGTATCCAATCAGGAGGTGGTCCAACAGGGTACTAGAGCCTCCATGCCCCCCGTATCACATCTTGTATCCAAGCTAGAGGTGGTACATCAAGCTACTGCAGCCTCCATTCCCACCGGTATCAAATCTTGTATCCAAGCTAGTGGCGGTACAGCAGGATACTTAAGCCTCCATGCCCGTTTGTATCCAAGCTAGAGGTGGTACAACAAAGTAGTAGAGACTCCATGGACGCCTGTATCACATCTTGTATCAAGCTAGAGGTGGTACAACAGGGTACTAGAGCCTCCATGCCCGCCCTATCACATCTTGTACCCAATCTAGAGGCGGTACAACAGGGTACTAGAGCCTCCATGCCTGCCCATATCACATCTTGTATCCAAGCTAGAGGCGGTACAACAAAGTAGTAGAGACTCCATGGCCGCCTGTATCACATCTTGTATCCAAGCTAGAGGTGATACAACAGGATACTAGAGTCTCCATGCCCACCTTTATCACATCTTGTATCCAAGCTAGAGGTGGTACAACAGGGTACTAGAGCCTCCATGCCTGCCCGTATCACATCTTGTATCCAAGCTAGAGGTGGTACAACAGGGTACTAGAGCCTCCATGCCTGCCCGTATCACATCTTGTATCCAAGCTAGAGGCGGTAGAACAGTGTACTAGAGCCTCCATGTCCACCTGTATCACATCTTGTATCCAATCAGGAGGTGGTCCAACAGGGTACTAGAGCCTCCATGCCCCCCGTATCACATCTTGTATCCAAGCTAGAGGTGGTACATCAAGCTACTGCAGCCTCCATTCCCACCGGTATCAAATCTTGTATCCAAGCTAGTGGCGGTACAGCAGGATACTTAAGCCTCCATGCCCGTTTGTATCCAAGCTAGAGGTGGTACAACAAAGTAGTAGAGACTCCATGGACGCCTGTATCACATCTTGTATCAAGCTAGAGGTGGTACAACAGGGTACTAGAGCCTCCATGCCCGCCCTATCACATCTTGTACCCAATCTAGAGGCGGTACAACAGGGTACTAGAGCCTCCATGCCTGCCCATATCACATCTTGTATCCAAGCTAGAGGCGGTACAACAAAGTAGTAGAGACTCCATGGCCGCCTGTATCACATCTTGTATCCAAGCTAGAGGTGATACAACAGGATACTAGAGTCTCCATGCCCACCTTTATCACATCTTGTATCCAAGCTAGAGGTGGTACAACAGGGTACTAGAGCCTCCATGCCTGCCCGTATCACATCTTGTATCCAAGCTAGAGGTGGTACAACAGGGTACTAGAGCCTCCATGCCTGCCCGTATCACATCTTGTATCCAAGCTAGAGGTGGTACAACAGGATACTAGAGCCTCCCTACAAGGGGTCACTTCTCCACAATAAATTCTCCCTTTGCTCCAATATGTAATCACTTATATCAACGTTACAATCACAAAGAAGGTTTCATTCATCTGACAACTTCTAGGGGCGGATGTTAGTGTGTGCGTGTGTATATATATATATATATAATGTGTATGTATGTGTGTGTGTATATATAATATATATATATATATATAAACTGACAGGGAGTGCAGTTATACTGGAGAGAAGTATGGTATGTAATATGTTGTCTGCGGGCGGCTGTGTTGCAGATATAGGTTTGGGTTCCCGGTATTTGTACGGTGAAGCGCAGTATATGGTGACCTTCGAACCCTCAGAAATAACAGAACCTCCACAGAAGCCTGACCCCCCCCCCCCCCCCCCCCCCCCCCCCCCATTACAAGCAGTGGGGTCCGCTGGGATGTGTTGGGGTCTGTTTGGTTATAGATTCGGCATGGCTGTTGTGGCTTTGAGGTGGACAGAAGCCCCTCTGTTGATATAAACATATTGTTAGACCCCTTTACATGTAAATGCACTAATCATATATGTTCTGTTTGCCCCCGCAGAGGGGGAGGTCCCGGGGAGCGCCGTCCTCATATTTAACATTGAGCTGCTGGAGTTGGTCCCGGGTCTGCCCGACGGCTACATGTTTGTATGGAACGGAGAAGTAGCACCAAATCTCTTTGAAGAGATTGACAAAGACCAGGATGGCGAGATATTTCTGCACGAGGTACGTGTCGCCCTGCGTTACTGTAATGATGGTGGCAGAGCGGCTGGATGGCTGCGGCTGTTACACAAGGGGGCGCGCTGGATGGCTGCGGCTGTTACACAAGGGGGCGCGCTGGATGGCTGCGGCTGTTACACAAGGGGCGCGCTGGATGGCTGCGGCTGTTACACAAGGGGGCGCGCTGGATGGCTGCGGCTGTTACACAAGGGGGCGCTCTCATCTTATAGGGATAGATTTTCATTTTATTTTGTTCATTTTTTTTGTATATATATATTTTTTAAGCCTATGTCCCCCATGGCGTCATATAAGACCTCGGAGGCGGGGGGCATTCCCGTTGTTGTTTTTTTTTTTTTAATTAACCCCTTAGTGACAGCCCTACAGTGTTTTTACGTCCTGCCGCAGCAGGACATGTATTCCATACAATGTGACATGATCTACTTAATGCATTGTACACGGAGACCCATGTCCTCACGTAGTGTCCGCAGCGCCGCCAGCAGAGCGGTTCCTAGATCTGCTCCATATGACAGGCACAACAGCTTTTTAGCTGGAGAAAAGAACGGCCGATGACGTTCATGTTGGGGGTTGTGGGGGGGGGGGGTCACAGAGAAGGACGGCCGATGACGTTCATGTTGGGGGGGGGTTTAAGAAAAGGATGGCCGATGACGTTCATGTTGGGGGTTGTGGGGGGGGGTCACAGAGAAAGATGGCGGGTGACATTTATGTTGGGGGTTGTGGGGGGGGTCACAGAGAAGGACGGCCGATGACGTTCATGTTGGGGGTTGTGGGGGGGGTCACAGAGAAGGATGGCCGATGACGTTCATGTTGGGGGTTGTGGGGGGGGTCACAGAGAAGGATGGCGGGTGACATTTATGTTGGGGGTTGTGGGGGGGGTCACAGAGAAGGACGGCCGATGACGTTCATGTTGGGGGTTGTGGGGGGGGGTCACAGAGAAGGACGGCCGATGACGTTCATGTTGGGGGGGGTTTAAGAAAAGGATGGCCGATGACGTTCATGTTGGGGGTTGTGGGGGGGGGTCACAGAGAAGGATGGCGGGTGACATTTATGTTGGGGGTTGTGGGGGGGGTCACAGAGAAGGACGGCCGATGACGTTCATGTTGGGGGTTGTGGGGGGAGGTCACAGAGAAGGATGGCCGATGACGTTCATGTTGGGGGTTGTGGGGGGGGGGGGTCACAGAGAAGGACGGCCGATGACGTTCATGTTGGGGGGGGTTTAAGAAAAGGATGGCCGGTGACGTTCATGTTGGGGGTTGTGGGGGGGGTCACAGAGAAGGATGGCCGGTGACATTCATGTTGGGGGAGGGGGGTCACAGAGAAAGACGGACGCTGACATTCACGTTGAGGGGTCACAGAGAAGGATGGCCGGTGACATTCCTGGTGGAGGGTCATGGATATCCGATTCCCAACTAATTTACTTTTAACCTGCCTGGCTGATGGGCTGTAATAAATGTGGCGTTCTGGAACAACCCCTTTAGGGTCGGCTTACATGTAGTGTAAATACTGCGGATTTTGTGCAGCGGAAGATTCTGATGGTGCGGCTTTCTGATTTCAGCAGATACAGCGCCCCCCCAATCACCTCTCTGCGCTCTTAGCGCTTCCTTCACCGGGCACCCGGTGGGCTGTAGTGAGTGCAGCGCTGCTGGTCAGGTGACCCTCATTAGAGGCCGGGTGCCCAGTGAAGGAAGCGTCAAGAGAGCAAAGACTTCAAGGGTGAGGGGGAGCGCGGTATCTGCTGCAATGTAAGCATGCCTTTACGTTTCCAACACTTTCAGCACTGGGCAGAAGTTTAAGGCTGGGTTCACACGGGGCGTATTCCCGCCGGAAATCCAGCGGTTTGGCCGCAGCAAAAACCGCAAGATTTCCGCCGGGAGAACCGCCGCGGAAAAAGCCGTGGCGGCTTTGAAGCAGCCCGGCCGCGCGGCAAAACCGCGGCAAATCTGCCCTGTGTGAACCCAGCCTTAGGCAGCTGTGAAAAAAGTACTCCAAAGTAAGAATGCTTTCAAAACTAGAAGGGTTAATAGTCAGAATGCAAAGTGATTGAACAAAAGAGAAATGTCAATCACACCAATATTCGTCCTGATCGCTCTTTACCTTCACAATAGCATCAATTTTTCTAATTACACTCACTTGCACACAATTTTTGAAGGAACTCGGGAGGGAGGTTGTTCCAGACATCTAATAGAACTAAGCACAGATCTTCTGTTGATGTCAGATCAGGCTTAGTGGGGGGCATATCATCACTTCCAGGACTCCTTGTTCTTCCTTAGGGCTCCTTCACACTGGCAACACTGATATTGGGCCGTGTTTGCCCTGGCCATCAATGTGAAACCCGTGGATGCGAGGCGGTTTCACACTGTGGGGATGAGGGGAATCCCCAGTCGCGGCTGTCACAGCCACGGCAGAGGATCGCGGAGTTCTCCTATTGTTTTCAATGGGGCTGCCGCTGTTGAGAACAATGGGTGATCTCACAGAAGGCTAGGAGATGCTGCAAGTTTTTTTCCCCTCCTTGCATACCATCGCATCGATGTGTATGACTCCATTCAAAAGAATGGGTTTCATATTTGTGCGTCTCACCTGTGTGAAGCCGCCCTTAGCCAGAGATGGTTCTTAATAACATTGACTCCAAGTGTATTCTGCAGCAGGACAACAACCCCCAACATCCACCAATCAGGCGCCTTCTATTTTTGAAAAAATTCTTACTTTGCAGCATTTTTTCCTCACTTGCCTAGGGCCGCTCTCACACATGCACTTTTTACTGCGACGTTTCAACCGCCGCAGTAATCGCGGTACAACACTCCCATTGATTTCAATGGGGCCTCACAGACCTGCGCTCAAATGCGGCATTTTGTAACACTACGATTTTAAGCGCCACCTGCTCTATTTTGGCTCCTTTTAACGCACCTCATCACCCATCATGACGGGACGCATTAAAAACGCTGTTGGATGCAGTAACCGGCATTTCAAAACGCCAATGAAAATCGCAGTAGAACGTTGCGATCCAAATCGCAGCGGTTTATTGACGCAGTCGGTGAAAGTAGCCTAAAAGTTTGCACAGTGCTGTAGCTTATAGCAGATAGAACAATGGGAAACTAATTAGTCTGAGGGTATGGGGGGCGTGACCGATCGTCTCCCCGTACATACGGTTCAGCTTTCCTGAGGTTAGAGGGCAGGATGTCATTGTCACCGGTCGGTTATCCGTGACGCGTACAGGTGGTCGCCCTACAGAAGTCCTCCGTTTAGGGTGCTTTCACAGCAGAATGAGCGTCGCTAATGAATGGAGGTGGAGCGGCTGGGGATCGGTCTTACCCGCCTCCATTCACTGTAAGTCGGCCGTCATTCATAAGTGATGCTGTCTGTTTACACAGACTGATACGGCATTCACTGCACATAGAAAATGAACGATGAATGAGGAAAAAAAAACAAATTCCCGTTTGGCGTTCAGTCGGGGCTGCATTTACACCAAACCATAATCCGTTCAGATTCTCACTGGATCGCAGGAGTCAGAACGATAACCGTTCTGTGTAAAAGCATCATATGCGGCATGCACTGGGGCGGCTCAGATTCCGCATGTGAAATCGTGCCCTGACAGCAGCGGCGTCCGTGTCCGCGTGCACCTGCTTTCTTTTTCTTCTTTCTCTACTGCGGCTGGTGCACACGGTGAGCCGTCGGACATACACAGTACACACTATGGGGGAAAAAACCCTCCTCCTTTGTCCGCGGTGTCAGTTGCGGATCAGACTGCTTCCATTGACTTCAATGGAAGCCGTCCGTGCGGAATCTGCAGGAAAATTGAGCATGCTGTGATTTTCATCCGCGAGCAGAAACCGCATTTGGTTTCCGCTCATGTACATGAATAATCACTCTTGCATTGCATGCTAGGGGCAGGATCTTCTGGGGCATCCGGAGGATTCCCCCTTCAGGTATAATAAAGTCGTGCACCAGAGACGGCCTTCTGACTTATTACTGTCTTCGCTCTTCTAGTTTGCCAACTACATTCACGCTCAGGTTGAAGCTGGGAAAGGCAAACTGGCTCCGGGCTTCGATGCCTCCAAGATTATAGAGAACATGTTCAAGAACCAGGATCGAAATGAAGACGGCAAAATTACAGAAGCCGAGTTCAAGTTAAAAGACCAAGAGGACAAAGAACGCCACGACGAGCTGTAAGACTCCCCGGGGTGGGGGGCGCATGCACTGTGAACGGCTGATGGGATGTCAAGGTACAATTATGTGAACTGGGATGGTTTGTGGGAAAGGATTGCTAATGTGAGAACGTGGACCTCGCAGACGGCATCCAGGAGGTTCCGTTTATCTACTCAGGTTCCAATTTCAAATAAAAAAACAAAACAGAACTCTGTGAAAAAAAATGTAAAAACAAAAACTGAACTTGTATGTAGCTTTATAGCAGAAGTAGGTTATCCAGAGCTGATGTTCTGTCATGAAACAAGTCAGAATGATTTCCTCTCCCTCTATGGCTTCACGCTGAGTCGGGTGAGGAGCATACTCTCCTCCTAAATGACACCTCGGTCCAGTCCAGCCACCACTCCAATCCTGGAAGATGCTGCATACGTCCCGTGCCATGCATTGTGCCTGTGATTTCTCAGCCAATCCCAGGCTTCAGGGGTGACGGTGGCGTGCTGAATTGGGGTATCTTTTGAGAGAAGAGTACAACTGGTTTTTCCCTTATTAGGTAGATAGAAATATATATATATTTTTTTTTGTTCCAGAAAATGTCCTTCGCTTCTGGCAGGGACCTATTGGAATGAATACTAATCCAATGTTAGGGCTTATTCAGACGACCGTATATCGGCCGGGTATTCACGCTGGCCGATATACGGCGTCTCTCTCTGCAGGGGGAGGAGGCTGGCAGAACGGGAGCAGTGCTGAATTCCCGGCCCCTCTCTGCCTCCTCTCCACCCCCTCTGCACTATTTGCAATGAGGAGTCGGGGTGGGGCTAAATTGTGAGAATTAGCTCCACCCCCATCCCACCTCCCCTCATTGCAAATCGTGCAGAGGGGCAGAGAGGGGGCAGGAGCTCAGTGCACTGCTCCTGGCTCTTCCTGCCTCCTCCCCCTGCAGAGAGGGACGCCGTATATTGGCCGGCGTGAATACGCGGCCGATATACGGTCGTCTGAATAAGCCCTTAAGGTGTAAGGGACCTTTCACACGAGATGGAATTACTCCACAGGACGCAGCTAGGGCATTCTACACCAAATTCTGAAGGTCAAACTGCAGATTTGGATGCAGAATTGCAGGCAGGTTTTAAGCTATTTTCAGTTCTGCATCAAAATCCCCAGGAAGGCAGAGTTTGGAGTGGAATTTAGCGCAGCTTGGGCTGTCTCATGTGTCCTATTCCATCCCATGTAAAAGGTCCTCAAGAGCGCTGAAGCTCAGGTCAAAAGGAGGGGTATGAAGTTACAAAAACATGGCAGCTTTCTTTTAGACCGGGGCTGCAGTATCACACAGCCATGTATTCTCATTTTATACAACCCCTTTACAATACAGCAGCGCCTGGAAGCTACTGGCACAGCGAGGGAAGGCTGGAAGACTACCGCCGAAATACTTGTGATGTGTCAGACAAGCGATCTTTAATGCATTGTGTTTTTATAAGCGCTTGACAATCAGCGGTTTATTACTTTTCTATGCGTTTGTATGTCGCACGGACAAGAGAAGCAATGCATTAATAAAGTGCCTAACAGTGGCTTTTGCGCACGGTTGGCAGCGAGTCACCTGGACATGTTGAAGAAACAAATGCCCTGAACGATCACGGGAGCGAATAATGCTGTGGTGCGTTTCTTGGAAAACCGAACGGAAAACAAAAGGACTTCTGTTGCTTCTGGATCTACTTTTCAGCATAAAAACCTGCACTAATGTTTATAATTACATAAAAGTGTGAAGCGTCTTCATCTATAGAGAGTTGGGGGGAGTCTGCAGTCGGCCGAATGGCCCTCAGAGCTGCACTTCCTCGGTTGGCCAATTCATGGGGGTCTTTCAGGTTTTCAAACATAGTTCGAAAAATGATTTAGCCCAATTCTTCCCAGTACCATAAAGGCTTCTAGAAACGTTCATCTCCAGAAGTTGTGCTCCGCTACCTTATCGGCAGAGGGGACACAAGGCTGTAGTCTCAAGGAATCCTCAGCGCTGGGTGCAAAATGATCAACTTTTATAAATAAATTACTAAAACTTGGTTTTGGAGGTTTTTTTTGCAAACTGTAAAGCCTTAGTTGTGTCGGCATCCTCGGAAGCAGAAGAGCGGTAATGAAGTGTTGAATCCTCATGCAACCTTCACTTATTCCTTTCAGATCCTCAAGAACTCAGTGCTTGTGCAGCTATGGGATTAACCCTTTTCAATCCAGTGTCAGACCTCATCTGAAATGGAGATTTCCTTGCAGAGCTTCGATGTCGGGCGAGGTCTGACGTCCTACGCAGGAGAGCGGTCTGATGGCGGATCTCTTTCCTGCATACCCTAATATACATATTAACTCCCATTTTCAAAAATGCTAAGAAAATAATCATTTGAGCATTTGTTTACCAATTCCAAGCAATCCACAACGCACTTTCCCACCCCAAATCAGTAAGAGCTGGGGAGCGCGTGCGGAGGAAGGGAAATTGGATTGGAAAGGGTTAAAGGGGTTGTCCCGTGAAACAAAGTTGGGGTATACACTTCTGTATGGCCATATTAATGCACTTTGTAATGTACATCGTGCATTAAATATGAGCCATACAGAAGTTATTCACTTACCTGCTCCGTTGCTAGCGTCCCCATCTCCATGTTGCCGTCTAATTTTCAGCGTCTAATCGCCCGATTAGACGCCCTTGCACAGTCCGGTCTTCTCCGTGTTGAATGGGGCTGCTCGTGCTGGAGAGCTGGTCCTCGTAGCTCCGCCCCGTCACGTGTGCCGATTCCAGCCAATCAGGAGGCTGGAATCAGCAATGGACCGCACAGAAGACCTGCGGTCCACCGAGGGTGAAGATCCCGGCGGCCATCTTCACAAGGTAAGTAAGAAGTCACCGGAGCGTGGGGATTCGGGTAAGTACTATCCGGTTTTTTTTTTTCAACACATGCATCGGGTTTGTCTCGCGACGAACGGGGGGGGGGGGGGCTATTGAAAAGAAAAAAAAAACCCGTTTTGGTGCGGGACAACCCCTTTAAGGCTGGGGCTGCATGGAGATTTTCTGTAGCGAGACTTTTCCGTTTTAAGCCATTGAGTGACAGCTGCGAGTCCCGGGCGTGCGCTCCGTTACATGAAACCCATCATTCCCCTGGACTGCAGCAGTTTGATAGTTAATACTAGAATGTCACGCTACGACGGCTCTTCATGTAGCCCCAACCTGAAGCTGCCTGCACACTATGTAACATCGGGACGGAACGGCTCCTTTTGGCCACATCAGCTGACCACTGGAAAACTATACACAAAGGATCCGGATGGCCGATGGCCAATTGCCACCAACTTAAAACGTGATCTGTTGGGTTGCATGAAAAACACAATGTGTGGCACGATTGGCCGACAACTTACAAATTTGCGTAAGCCTACTGAATTTCAAATGAAGACATACAGAGGTTTCCTGTGACATAGGACACTATATGGAGGCATTGCTTCTAGAAGAGACAGGACTAAAAGCTGGCAGTGGAGGCGGCGCAGCACTCCGGGTGTTAATGAGATCCTGTGTGGTGAGGGTCAGCCAGGACAGAAAGCAAACAGGATCTGAGTATAACCCTTGTGGAATCCACCAATTGCTTGTATGTTTTAAACACCAGCTGAACTGATGAAGGGGTTTTCCCCGAAATGCGTTTTCATAAGCTGATCACATACTTTATTAAATAAAAGGAGAAGTTTCCCAAACCTTTGGTCACTTCCTATCTGCTTTAACCTGGAGTGTTGTGCTTTCTCCACTGCCAGTTTTTTAGTTCTATTCTCTTACTCCATCACGCCCCCCAGTGGTGCGTCACCTGGTCAGGCAGCACCTCCACCATTGAAGATATTCTACTCTCTTCACCTTATATGTAGATCCATCCTTCTTGACCTACGGTTTTACTCTTTTTTCCCCTCCTCGTCCACATCTCTGATCTTACTGAAGACTGAAGGAACCTGGACAGCAGTGGTACGTGGGACTGGTTCTGTGCTGGACCGTATGCATGAGCCCTTAGGCCGGCTTCATTGGCATACTAACTAATCCCACTGTGCAATTTACCCGAACTTGAACCTAACTTAGATCACCATAGAGTTCTATGTTGGCCAACAAGAACCATGAGGGGGAGGAAGAAAATCACAGACCTACCTGTTTCAGGAGGTGAAATTTTAGTATTAGTCATATGATCACAATACATGATCTGGACCCAGAACCTCCACCCAAGTAAACTTAAAACCCCATAAAGTCTGTAGTGATCAGAGTTCAGTTCTGTGGAACCCCGAGGGGTCTAAATGTTGTAGATATCATACAAATGGCAGAGTCGATAAGGCCTCATCTAGACGGTATTTTGTATCAGTATTTACAAAGCAAAATCAGGAATGCCTCCAAATCATAGAAGGGTAACAAATCTTTTCATTATAGAGTTGGTTTTCATAGCTTCCACTTCTGGTTTTGGCCCTTGTACACAGAACGACTTGTTGGGTGCAGATGCCTGGCAGCTCGTCCCAGCGATAGTCCGTCCGTCCGATAGAGTAGTCATCGCTCAGTGAATGGAGGTGGAGCGGCTGAGGATCGTTGTGGCCCACCGCCTCCATTCACAGTAGACAGGTTGTCATTAGAGATGAGCGAGTATACTCGTTTCGAGTAATTACTCGATCGAGCGCCGCGATTTTTGAGTACTTCCGTACTCGGACGAAAAGATTCGGGGGGTGCCGGGGGAGGCGTGGCGGAGCGGGGGGGGGGGGGGTAGCAGTGGGGAACAGGGGGGAGCCCTCTCCCCCCCACTCCCCGCTGCAACCCCCACTCACCCACAGCGCCCCCCCCCGAATCTTTTCGCCCGAGTACGGAAGTACTCAAAAATCGTGGCGCTTGGGCGAAAAAGGGGCATGGCCGAGTAGGTTCGCTCATCTCTGTCATTCATAAGCTGAACGAGAGGCAAATGAATTCTTGTTGGTCTTCAGTTGGTACCGTTCAGTCCCGTTGGATGCCGGTATCTAAACGACGTATCATCCCGTGTAAAAGGGCCCTAACAAACACCAAAACAACATACTGCCATGTGAGTGAGGCCGTACATGGCTTTACTACGACCCACAGGCTGGTTCAGAGAAAGCCTTTACAGCCCGCTTACTGGAGGCTCGGCCTCGCATTATGAGTAACTACGGTCAATGAAGAAAGGGAGTATTTTAATACATAAAACGACTGTACAAACAGCATTTTAAACATGCACATTTTTGGCCTTCAAAAACATATATGCTTATACAAAAAACAACACGTAATCATAGTGCATATGAAAATAAAGATCCAGGTCGAGTCTTTACACCTTTACATTCCTTTATATCTGGTGGAGGACACATCGCAGAGGTATAAAGCAGCAGAGCGACAGCATAAAGTGCTTCAAAGTCCCAAATAGTTCTATTAAATACATTTAAAATAAGAAGAAAAATAAAATGCAAATCACAAAACGAAAGAAGCCGTCTGCGCGTCGTCCTGCCGGAGCGCCGGGGGTCAGAGGAGCTTCTGGAGGATGGAGTTCGCTACATCCAGAGTTTCATCTTTGACTAAAACTATATCATAAGAGTCCATGTATTTCTCTAACAACTCTTCTACCTGTAAAAGAAACGCAAAAAACTCATGTTACCCCAATATTACAATAAGCAAGGCATCGCAGCGCACAAGGCAGGAATACGGGGCGCCCCAAGCAAAGTCAACACCCCTCAGTATTGGGGATTCAAAATCTATATTGAATAATGGCGGCAGTATGTAGTATTATCTTGTAGTCGCGTGATCGGTGAAGCCACCATGTGGCCGTCAGGAGAGGCAAATAAAGTGGCGGAGGCCGCTTGACTCTTGAGCACTAATGTTGTTCCTGACGCAGTTCACAGAAACCACAAGTGTCTGGATGGTGACTGTGATGGTCGAAGTCAGACGGGACTCCCAGCTCTCGGTCGGGTCTATACAAATCTAGGAATAAAGCTTAGGAGAAGTTTTTCATGTTGAAGTCTGCATATATTTGTTTTGGGACCTACTGTATTTTGCCTGAAACCCCCGTGTCACATTCGGATTGTTGAGTGTTTCACCATTCGCACAACGGGCAAAACCTGCAGCAAATCCAGAACAGCGTAATAGATGGACAACTGGGCATTAGTGTCCCCAGGGCTGCTCTGCACTCCGCAGATTGGACAAGGGGAAGGTCAACACCCGGCCGTCAGTCATACATTATCAAGAATTAGGGCTCATTCACATGAGAATATTTGTACAGCGTATGGTTTTTCACACGCTGTGCAGTAAGAGGACTCATTTTACTGACTCCGTTCACATGAACAGATTTTTTTCTCAGGAGATATTCAATCGCCTGAAACAAAAAAAAAACAAAAAACAAGTGGCACGTGGGCAATAAGCCAAAGAGAATAGGCTGGCACAAATACATGGACTCTTCTGCTTATTTTTTTGCATGTGCAAATACGAGCAGCGAAATACACGAGTGCAAGGGATTTTCAGCTGTGTAAATAGGCAGTGTATCTACACAATTGAAACGCATCAACCCTCGTGTGAAGGAGCCCCAAGAGTAACAAAAATGCACACGTCACAATATATAGGACTCATTTAGAGAAGACGGGCCAGAAATAATATTTTTTTTTTCGACGTTCACGCTGCGGCATACTCCACTTGCCGCAGAAATATGCGCCGGCTTCCTTTGTAGTGAGAACAGTGGAAGTATCGCGTAAATACGCATCCCCATCCACCGCCGGCCCGTCTGCGCTGCACTGCGCATACGCACCAGCCCGGCAGACTAAAAATCACACAGCGGATCCAAGAGGCGAGTATGGGAATTTGGGGGGGGGCACCGCTGCGATATTCCACCGGCAGAGTCCGTCATGGCCGTGGGCATGAGGCCTAAAGGGGTTTTCCCACCAAAACAAAGATGTTCTTTCAGTTGGGCAAGCATTAAAGACAAAATGTATACATACTCCCCTCCTCTCTCTAGCCCCCAGGGACACAGCTGAGTGGCTCCTACATCCAGCCAAAGTCTGGTGACGGCTGCAGCCAATCAGACGTCAGTATCACTGTCCCGGACTGGCATCATGGCACCCAGAATGTGATTGCAACCAGAACCAACACTGCTCAGCTGGCACACCTCAGTCAGCAGATTATCAGGACCCCAATTAGACATTGTTGTACCATCTTAAAAGGACAAGCCATCAAAAAAATGACAACCCCACAAAGCCCCCTATATGTGCAGGCCTCCAGAGCTGCGGATTTTGCCTTAGGGTGCTGTCACATGCAGAGTGCGATGTGCAAGAAAAACGTATCACATCGTCACACTTGTGGTTTCCCTGCAAGGAGGGGGGGGGGGGGGATTGCCTTCTCACGAGACTCGCATTTATATGTCAGAGCAAAGCTTTTATCTTTTAATCCTGCCATAAGAAATAATGAGCAAATCGTAAACAAGAATCACCCAAAAAGTAGGACATGCAGCGATCTCCCATCTCAGGCCGTCTGAGAGCAAAATCACTCGCCAATTCCATCATTTAACGCAATTCAGCACTTCACGCAATGTCCGATTAGATCTCCTTATAAACCAAAGTGATTTGTATACATAATATTGACTAGAAGAGCTGCAATGAGGACAACTACAAGGTCTGATGTGTTACCCGTCAAGGCTGAATGGTGCAGCAATCAGCAGCCCTCCAGTAGCCACAACAGGTGAGCTCGTCTATCAGGGCCGACTATGAAGCCGGGCACAGAGCCTCGCACGTTTAGCACCAGCTAGTTTCAGAATTCATATAATTTTGATAGTTCTGTGAATGGTTGCAAAAACAAAAACTTTCCCAAACTTGCCTTGGAGCTCTGATAGATCTAGAACAATGTTTCCCAAACTCCAGTCCTCACGGCCCCCCAGCAGGTGAGGATCTAAGGAGATCCTACAGACAGAACCCCTGTGGCAATGTCCGAGGACTGACGATAATTACATCACCTGTAATAATATAGAAGTCCTTAAACCCGGACCAGTTGGGGGTTGTGAGGACTGGAGTTTGGGAAACACTGGTCTAGAGCCTACAGTAGGCATGTAACAAGAGGCTGCACAGCGCACCTGCTGTGGACACTGGCAGGTCCTAATGAGAACATACAAGTTGCCATTTTTGACCTTCCTAATTAAGCGCCACATCAGACCCCACACACCACTCTTCTCTTACCTTGTCATTGAGGTATCCTATTTTGAGTATATTTTCCACATTAGGCACTCCATCGGCCATAGTTAAATCTCCTAATGAATCTCCCAATAGTATAATGTTACTGTTTGGTTTCAGATGACTGTAATATTCCGTCCTCCGTAAGGCACCATCGTGCTTGTTGTAAACATGTATCAGTTCTCCTTTGAATCCTTTTATCACACCCTACAAGACAAAGAAGAAATCCTCAATATAAGACCTACCAACAAGGCGTTATAAACTGCGGTACTGGACAGCAATTGGCGAGACTCAGTGCGTATGAAGATGAGAAAGTCGAAACGTACTACACATGGAAAAGTGCATCATCTTTACTTTTTGGCAAAATTCTCAAATTCTGGTCATGTGGAGTCAGCAGGTAAGTCTGCACAACACAGAGTTGAATACTAAACACCAACTTCAGAGAGCTCCCCCTAGTGGTGGCTGCAGGCAGTCATAATGCGAAAATCACAGGAATGGTCTCATTAGAGATAAAGGGTCTGCAGACTGAAAGGAGTTATGTAGCCAATTCTGCTGGGAAAGTGGTGGCCAGACATTCCCCCTGCAGGGGAGGACTATGGTAGCCGGTCACATACACGGATGTATTCTGCCACAACAGAGGTTTCGATAAATACATACAATTCTCTACTCTTTTGGGAAAACCATGACAGCAAGGACAATAATAGGTGTTTTCCACCCATTTAACAGTTACAACCAGCCTCTCTGTAGTTTACAAAACACATCAAAACTTACATTTTCATCAAAGTCCATAAAGTTGGAGACGACTTTAACATTGGGGTAGTATACACCGGACTGGCGTATGGTTTCTTCCAGGACGTCTCCAAGCCCCGCAGAGAAGATGAATACGGGAATAGTGTGTTCATTCAGTTTATCGAAGAAGGTTTCATATCCTTCCCTGCAAAACACAAAAGATACCGATGTCCACCTGCTGCACACTTCATTACAGGCCTCATAGAAACTACTGTCACCTTGCAGGTCCTACGTGGGGCAGTTTTACACGGGCCAATGGTCGCCCGAGCAGCTACTCAGAAGAGCAACTAGGGCCGACTGTCATCCTGTGGAAACACGGGGTCCAACAGGGCAAGTAAGTAAAGATCGCTCACTTGTCGGAGTGGCTTGGTTTTTAGATCACCTAAAAACTAAGCAGCATGTAAATAGGCAGTCCATCTATGAGCGACTGCCTGTTTGCTCTGAACGGAGGTGACCGAAAGGGATCTCAAGTTCTCTCCGTCTCTATTCAGTGACCTCAGTTTCTGTGTAAAAGCACAGGAACGATAATTGTTGGGACAGCCATCAGATGCTTAAAGGGGTTGTCCCGCGCCGAAATGTTTTTTTTGTTTTTTTTTCAAACCCCCCCCCGTTCGGCGCGAGACAACCCCGATGCAGGGGTTAAAAAAGAACACTGGACAGCGCTTACCTTAATCCCCGTGCTCCGGTGACTTCTTACTTACCCAGTGAAGATGGCCGCCGGGATCTTCTACCTCCGTGGACCGCAGCTCTTCTGTGCGGTCCATTGCCGATTCCAGCCTCCTGATTGGCTGGAATCGGCACGTGACGGGGCGGAGCTACACCGAGCCCCATTGAGAAGAGAAGAAGACCCGGACTGCGCAAGCGCGGCTAATTTGGCCATTAGACGGCGAAAATTAGTCGGCTCCAAGGGAACGAGGACGCCAGCAATGGAACAGGTAAGTGAAAAACTTCTTATAACTTCTGTATGGCTCATAATTAATGCACGATGTATATTACAAAGTGCATTATTATGGCCATACAGAAGTGTATAGACCCACTTGCTGCCGCGGGACAACCCCTTTAAGCGCCCAACAGTCATCCCATGTAAAGGCTGTCAATCACTGATTAGGACCGCCCACTGGACTCCCCAGTCTAGAATGAGCAGGGATTCAAATACAAGTTGTACCTAGTTCCACAAAACTAAATATCAAATAGCTCCGCTCCTCCAGCTCTATAACAGCTCAAACACCGTGTGTAACATGACAGGTTCCCTTCAACCATAGCGAAAGCAAGAGTGGAGCTGTTTTATGAAAAGATATGGCACCCACTAGTGGAGAGAAGCAGTATTCTAAGTGACCATGTAAAATTACCAACACAGGCTGAAAAAGGCAGGTTTTCCCCCCCCCCCCCTTTCACTGAAAGGCCACATTTGCACTTTATTGTATTGGATCACGTTTAATAAAAGTAGTCCCGGATCCCCGCCTCGTGTTGCCCTGACCCCTCTGTGTGTTGGATGCTTTGGAGGTGGCACTCCATGGTCTCTGGCACAGCGAGGGGTCTACCTGGTGCGGTCCATCTTTCTAATGTATAGTTACTATTACCAAGCATTTCGCAGATCGGTTATAAGAGCGCGATACAGCGGATTTACTCCATCACAGCAGAGATCTGACATTAGTGGTGCCAAGTCATTTTAGACAAACAGATAATAGAATGTGCCAGAAACGGCCGAGGTTTTCAAAGTTTTATACTTTTCAAAAATGTAAGAGTGCAGATTTTTTGAGTTGTAAAATGCGGCGTGTTTACCAGTGGCGGGCCGCGGCGTGTTTACCAGTGGCGGGCCGCGGCGTGTTTACCAGTGGCGGGCCGCGGCGTGTTTACCAGTGGCGGGCCGCGGCGTGTTTACCAGTGGCGGGCCGCGGCGTGTTTACCAGTGGCGGGCCGCGGCGTGTTTACCAGTGGCGGGCCGCGGCGTGTTTACCAGTGGCGGGCCGCGGCGTGTTTACCAGTGGCGGGCCGCGGCGTGTTACTTTACATCAGTATTTTGTAGCCAAGTCATCCAAGCTGCGGTACAAGGGTTAGACGAAGGTGTCAAAGGAGCAACAAATCTATAATTGGCTTCTACCTCATTGGGGGGTAACAGGCTGACCTGGATGGACAGGTGTCTGTGTTTGGCCTTACCTACTATGTTATAAGAGTGTATGCCACAGTAATATATTTGGCACATCTTCTGACCACTTGGAATAACTTTACACTGTCTACATATTAAGGCCCATTTAGACAACGATAATCGCTCAAAAGAGGTCGCTGAAGCTACTTGAGCGATCATCGTTGTGTCATTTACAGCTCATGATAAGCGATCACCTTGCACTGCGAGCGGAGGATGCAGAAGACAAACAGGATGTCCCCGCTTGTCTCCTGCATACAGCTGTTCCCGCTGGAAGCGCCCGGCTGTCATATAGCCGAGCGCTCGATGCTGGTAATTGAGGACAGAGCTGGACTGCTCCGTTCTTCATATCCCGCCTGTTATCAGGGAGCGGAATGCAGCTGAAACAATAGTATCAGCTGTGTCCCACTGTGAAGCATGCTGAAAGACAACGATGAGCGACAGTGTAACAAAAACGGCACGATGTCAGTGCAGTCACACACAACGATTAGCGCTCAAATGACGGCTTTTGAGCGATAATTGTTGTGTCTAAATGGGCCTTTAGACATAATTCGTGAATCTGCCCTGATGTGTTCGGTGATGTTCTATAGTGGATCTAGACTAGACTCTTGCGGCGCCCCTTCTAAAACCAGAAGACACGGCATGTTATACACATGAACAGAAGCTTACTTGAGCATGATGTCGGAGTCCCTGATGACTTCTTCCAGTTTGTCTTTCTGAATACGCTGCTCAATCAACAGAGTGTGGGACTTTGTGTACCTTAAATAAAGTAAAAAGTACCCGGTCATACCACATGTGAAGCATTCTGGGGGCACGGGCAGTCGCTCTACTGGGTTTCTTCTGCTCAGAGACATTCATTTACAGAAACTGCACGACATTCCATTCCTGTGTGCCCCTTAATTACACATTCCATGTCCTAGCGCGCTATATATATATATATCTCAGCAATGTGTCTCTTGTGAGCCATATCATCGGAGCTCTTACAACAATAGGCAGTTTGCCTTACAAGTTCCACACGGAGAAATATATGGTTTTAAGACAATATTTTCTGGCCCATCGGGCCTCGCATACACAAGTTCCTCTAATATTCTAACCCGCACCAAAAACCATGAAAACTGGATTCTGATTGGTTGTTGGTGAGCAGCCTTTTGTCTTTACATATAAAAGTAGTGCAGTAATGTCTTCTATATTCATCTGGCCTTGAACACTTAGGCCTCATGTCCACTGGCTAATTATATTTACGAAATCCGTGCCAGTGTCCCGCACGCGTGATCCGCGCTCATAGGGATGCATTGGAGACCCGCAGGTAAGTAAATACCTGCGGATGTCATTTTTCCCTGCCGCACGGATCGCATGAGCAGGAAATCACCCGCAGCATTCCCCATTTTCTGCAGGTTTCCCGTACGGCCAGATCCCGCAGGCTTCCATTGAAGTCTACGGAAGCTATCTGTATCTATGGCACACCCACAGCATCAATTTATAGGCCTCATGTCTGCGGGAAAGGAGGGACCCGCTGCGGGATTCTGCATGGAGAATCCACGCAGGCCCGAATTTCCTAGTGGACAAGAGGCCCTACAGTTTTGCATTATTTTCATAATGACGGCCGTTTATTCTGCGTACTACATTGGACGTGAACGCCATCGTGCCTCGGAAGTGTACCTTATATTTACAGACCCCTACAGATGGGCGACTTACCATTCAACCATGTAGGGGTATTTCTCCTTGATTGTAAGGTCTGGATCTATCTCAATCGCATAGTATTTGTCCTTCAGTTCGTATAACTAGACAAACACAGGAGACAAAAGTAAAACATCTGGCGCAGAAAACCATTTACAAAGCACCCTGTACTTCATTACCTAAAATTCAGAACAGCCCCCAGCCACCACCGGCCCCCCAAGCCAGACGCCAGTCAGCGCCGGCCCCCCAAGCCAGACGCCAGTCCCCATTATTCCCTGACTGACTGCATAATCTGACAAGAATACTATGACCACTACTGGATGAACGTCAGATGATTGGATGGATGAAGTAACACTTGGTGGATTTTACTGTGGATCTGCGAAAGTAGCATCAGCAGAGGATTACGGTACGAGGCAAATAGAGGATATTGTACGAGTCTCATCCGCATGCTGTAAACATTTGTCCCTGTCTGAGCTTGATGTGGATCTTCAAATCTACACATTGTGGAAATGGTGCGGGGTTTGTAACCCATTACAATGTATTAAAGGGGTTGTCCCGCGCTGAAACGGGGTTTTTTTTTTTTTCAATAGCCCCCCCCGTTCGGCGCGAGACAAACCCGATGCAGGGGTTAAAAAAAAAACAAACCGGATAGTACTTACCTGAATCCCCGCGCTCCGGTGACTTCTTACTTACCTTGTGAAGATGGCCGCCGGGATCTTCTCCCTCGGTGGACCGCAGGTCTTCTGTGCGGTCCATTGCCGATTCCAGCCTCCTGATTGGCTGGAATCGGCACGTGACGGGGCGGAGCTACGAGGAGCCGCTCTCTGGCACGAGCGGCCCCATTCAGAAAAGAAGAAGGCCGGACTGCGCAAGCGCGTCTAATCCGGCGATTAGACGCTGAAAATTAGACGGCTCCATGGAGACGGGGACGCCAGCAACGGAGCAGGTAAGTGAATAACTTCTGTATGGCTCATATTTAATGCACAATGTATATTACAAAGTGCATTAATATGGCCATACAGAAGTGTATAGACCCACTTGCTGCCGCGGGACAACCCCTTTAAGGGCAAAATCCACAGCAGCATTTTATTACCATGTGGAATTACAGATTTTTCTACCTGGCACAGAAATCAGTTCCGTAGGGTGTAATCTGACGTATTGCATATCCCAAGCAATGAAATTATCAGAAAATTGTGTCAACTAATTCCTCCACCTAAATCCTATACACTTGGATGGTACAGGGAGAAGAATGGGGGGGGGGGGGGGGGTGTCACCTTTGTAGGACACTATTAATTACTATATGGTGAGCTGGGAAGAGTGTGACTTTTGACCTACGCAGCCAGTATGTAGTTCAGGGGAGGGCACTTATTTGGGACGGCCCCCGCTTCTGTGTTGTGCAATGAACCTGCTGCAGTCCACATCTCACCTTCAGGTTTAGTGGGAGTGATAATTACTTCACAGGGTCTGCTGGCACTTTTATCATGTACAGGGCTCAATGATGCCTCCGGGACAAGACAAAATAATTACAACCATGGGAAGCAATAATACGTTTATCTACCCAATATTTTGGAGGGATCCAAAGAGCTTTCTTAGATTAAGGATGAATCATATATTCAATCATGGTCTTAATTAAAATTGATTTTCTAATGAGATTTAAAAATCTTAACAAGGGTTCTCATTTTAGCCCACAGTGACCGATTTCCGCTCTTGGTTACAATACGACCATACGGAGTAGATAAGGAAGCAGCAGGCAGTTAGATGTTACGGAGGATAAATTACTATTATTACATTTGGGGTAAAGGAATAAGACTGGTCCGTTCACCCCAACAATGATCTCATAATGCTAAATATAAAGTATACCTACTGACCAAGCTGTACTGTGTAGTCAGACTAAACCGCCACACTCCACCGCATCCCCCAGGTACACGGCTGGCAAGACAACACAGCTAGGCACCAAGGTAAAAAGATTGGGAGAAAAAAAAATTTGGAAACCCAACCATGTGGAACAAGTTACCAAACTAATCGGCTGAGATCTCAGTCACATCTAACGAGCCCTGATCGAAACACATGCAAATCCACGCTTGTCTCATCTCCCTGGACGTGGGCTGAGAACTGGTTTATGGGGGCCAACTATCACAACTATGACTGTTCACCCCATAAGGATGGTTGTACATTTTCCTGTCCACGCGGCAAGATGTAGAGCCCATCAGCCAGCATCTTCATGCTTGCTGAATGATCAGCAGTGAATGAGAATTCCCTTGTTCGTCGAGTGATCTGATCAGCCCTACTGTTGGGTGAAGGAGCGGTCGGGCCCAATAATTGGCTTATAGAGAAGGACCTTCAGAGCAGCGTGTAAATTAATGGATCCCACCAGCAACAGGAACGCAAGTATGCAGAATCCGTGAAGTCACAGACAATAGCTCCCTACTCTGCTGTCGGTCCCGAATAAAAGCCCCTCCCCCCCCTCCTCCAGATCCTCGGCGGCACGTACCTTTTTTCGACATTCATCGCTTACATATTTGCAGTTATCGATGACATCTGTGGATGAAGAGTAAGATTAATACCAACCACTACAAGATCCTGTCCCCGTGTGATTGGAGATGGACTTACTGTGACAAGTGGGGCATCGCTTTCCATTGTGGGAAAATCTGCTCAGCGTCATATCAAAGTCTGTGATCACCTGGGAAGACATAAGCAGTTTCATCGAATTACCGGGGGAATACAAAGTCACAGCAGTCTTGTGTTCGGATTGGACAGATGATTTTTAGGACCGCTCTACGGGGCTGTAGTTCACCCCGGGGGTAACTGACCACAGAGGGTTCCTGAAGCAAGTCCTGCGGTGATCAGCTGACTGCTGGAACGGCTTCAATATAAGGCGGGTGTATGCAGATTTACGTATGCATTTGTGCAACGGGCGTTGCGTTTTTGCAAACCTCTGTGCATGTTTTGCTGTATTTCGTCTAGCCTGCACGCCGTGCGGATTGCAAAGCACAAAATAAATACTTTTTTTTTTAACACCACGCAAGCATGCTCCCAGTGATTTCAATGGGCAATTAGGTTTAATATGTGCCATTTTCGGGTTGCATTATGCACAAATAGGACATGCAGCGCAAAAGTTTAAGCGACCGAAGCCAGTGAAAGCATTGGGTCCTATTCCCTGTTCACGCAAATCTTGCAAGCGTAATATATAGCGCAAAGGTGTTCATGTAAACAAACCCTAAAATGCATTCACACGTCGGGTAAAACTACGCCCTAGATCAGTGTCCTATGCGCGGATTTGGATACGGATATGGTGAGAATCTGTTGCTCCGCTCTTTATAATGTGTGACAAACGCCACTATTTTTGCAGGTACAAGAGCTTATTGGGGTCGTTCTTCCGTGTTTTATCCATGACTGCCATCTTCCGTGTCACCACTGATCTGCTGCCGTCACCTGCCTTATCTATGAAAGAAGCCACCAAGTCCACGGCCGTGCCATCTCACCCTACAGATACCAGCAGCTTCTGCAAGTCCCAGCACCAACCTGAAGCTTGGCGGCGCCACCTTTTATCAGTCCACATATTAGCTCTTCCACTCTCGCCGGGTCCTTTATGTGGACGGTTTTCTTTTGAAATTCCGGCATCTAAAAACAAGATAAAAAAATAACATTACACACAAAAAAACAATATAAGCTTCGATAAGCCCAACTCCTTTTACTGAGCCATGCCCACTGACGAAAAAGTGGTGAGTGCTGTAGAAATGTTGTTGTCTCACTTCTCATTTTGCTGCAGGAAGCAGACCGCTCCATACATTCTGCAGTGGCCAGGGTTGGTACTGCTGGCTATTGAAGCTAAAGCCTCAGGCTGCAGTACCAACCCCGGCCACTGCACAATGTACAGAGCTGTCTGCTTCCTGCAGGAAAACGGTAACATTTTAGCAAAAATGCAGGGTGTAAAATTTTGCACCTTTTTCCCCACCAGAATTCTGCCTCAAACTCACCGATACCCCCCACCCCTCCCCCGTTTCACCAGTTTCTGCACGTTATACTGGGTGTCCTGCAGGCATCTGTACAACTAAAGTTTAGGGTATGTTCACACACCAGCAATTAGTCGAGAAAAAGTGGATGTGGATTTTTTTTGTGAGAAAATAGGAAATCCATCAGATTTCTACTTTCATGTAGACTCCACGGGGAAAAAAAGCGTCCGGTCAACCCAAAACCAGCGGTGAAGTCACCAACAGTGGCGGTTCTCATTAAAAGCCACGGAAAACACTCGGATTCCAGGCTGAAATCTGTGAACAAAGCTTGAAGGCGTTCCCTGACCCTGTGTGGGTGCAGCAGCGCTTCCACTTCCAGCCTGGTTCCGATGCCAGGTCATGTGGTACAGAGTCCTCCTCTCGTTGTCGGTGCCCCTCTCATTTCGATGACCAAGCCCATCCCATCCGGTCCGCACATTAACCCTCGACAGAAGGGGCTGGTTTAGTTGTTGCCACAAACCAAAAATTCATCCCCCTGTTCTGACATCACCAACAGGTGGGGAGGAGTTACCGTTTGTACCATGTGACCCGCTGTCAGAACCGGACGGGACGTGAGGTGCTACATCGCCACACACGGAGTAGGTCCGATAAGCTTCTCCTTCCTCAGGTAACCCCTTTAAAGGCGATGTCTAGAATAAAGTCGCCGCACTTCCTGGGCATTCTCTAAGCTTAAAGCTAGTTTTAGGCACTAGGTGAAGAGACGGCACTGCAGCAACCAGCGACCAAACCCTAACCGCCAGGCCGCCATTCATCCATCCATGGAAGTGTCCCCGCCGTCCGTTACACGGTCAGAAAGTGTTAAACATTTGCTACAACGACGCGACATTCTGTTCCATCCTCTGAAGGCCGGGTTCTCAGGCGGATGTCGGCAGCGGACATCTCACTACAGATCAGCCGCGGACTGCCCGCCTCCGCACCATGTGTTGTGGGTGCCATCGCGAATTGCTCCCTCAATGATGGTGTAGGTTCCGCAGCGGAGACAGCGAGGCAACTGACAGGGTGCGGATTTGAATTCCGCTCCACAAAGACGTTTCTGCACAGGTTTGGCGCGGGTTATTTCCACAGCTTGTGGATGAGATTTTCAACTCTACTGTAAAGCTGCAGAATGCCAGTGTGGCCCCGTGTGACCCCGTGTGAACCCTCCTAAAGCCCGGCAGAAAACCTTATCTCATACTTCGCAAAACAAATACTAAGCGCTCTATACCAAAACTTTGTTTTCCCCACAATGCCAGTTTTATATATATTTTGCAGGGAGTCATGTGACGCTTCCTGACCAATCAGCCGAGAGGGTCCTTTCAGCTATACAGAATATAGCAGTCACCATCCGCTCTGCCGCTTAATGGGGGATCATTAGGGGACAACACAAAAAAGGTTTTTTTTAAATGCAACTTAAAATAATTTCTAGTTTCATCAGCAGCCGCCTCATTCTCCGGATTCAGCTTTCAACCCCTTAAGGAACAGGTTGTTTTGTACCTTAAGGACCAGACACTTTAGGGATTTTACCCATGTGGCGGTTTTACTGCTCAATTTTTTTTCCTTTAGCTACTGCGGTTTTTTTTTCCGTGACATATAAGACTATTTTTTAAATATCTTTTTCACTGACTTTTGTTTCCGTTTTTTAGTTTTATTGGGGGTAAAATGCTAAAAAAAGATTTTAACATTTATAGTTTTTTTTTTAAATATTTTTTTATTTACACTAAAATAAAGTACAGGAACGGGTTCCTCTATTTGTTTCGGACGTTTTGATATATAGTATGTATAGTTTTGGTTTACAGGGCGCATACGGCGACGGTTTTTGTTGGCGTCTGCTTTGTGTTATTCTCTTTCTTATGTATGTATTGTTTACTTCTGTAATATTGTTTTCTTTGTGTATGTAATCATGTTTTTTACTATCTATGTCCCCCATGACGTCATATAAGACCTCTGGGGACATTCACATATTTTTTTTCTCTTTATTTGACACTTTCCCACTATAACAGGGGTGTCCATAGGAGCCCTAGTTACAGGGGAAAGCAACCCCTGTGGTGACATTAGTCAGCTGCAGAGCTGCCAGGGTCTAGTCTGACCCTCCAGCTCTGCAGTAGCAGGGAATCCTGGGAGGTCACATGACACCCCCCACCCCCTTCCTCCTGGGCTCCCGTAGTGAACGTGCATGTTACTTTCACTTTCCCCACACAGTGCTTATTAAAGCACTGTATATCAGGGAAGCAGAAGGCAGGAAGGGTTAAAAACCCCTCCTGCTTTCTGCTCTGGGTTATCAGCTGTCACTAACAGCTGATAACCCGTTCCTGCCTCTGACTGATTGCAGAGCCAGGAGGCTTAAAGCACCACCGTATCCGAGGTGCTCTAAGCCCAGGACCAGCCGCCGTATATATACAGTGGCTGGTCCTAAATGGGTTAAGGATCGTTGTGCCAATTCCTGCAGGCTAAAACAAGAAGAAAGTTCCACAGGAAGATTATATTCCCTGTTGCTTTGCCTTAAACAGCACAAAACTAGTATTAGAGCCAAAGTAGCAGAAGACACAAGGAATCTGTTTACTGAAAACAGCGTGCAGTCACGCGGTGCGCCGCCGCCAGGTGAGAACTACCTGTACGAAAGCAGGAAGGTCAGAGCCACCAGAAGGTGCCCGCAGGTAGAGTTCCAGAACCTGTGACCTTCACACAAGTATTCAGACCTCACATGGGCGGATAGAAGCCGCGGATCACGCAGTGAATGGAGACCATTCGTTTCAGTGCGTCCTCAGCTACAGATTTTTCATGCAACTATTGGTCACAAATGATAAAATCGCAGCACGTCTCATCTTGAGATCAATGGGCGTGCAGAAATATACTGGAGACCCGCATGTTCACGCACGGAACCGATTGGATTTCAGGTTTGATTCTTCAACACATGCAAATACGCCGTGTGATTAGATATGTAAACGAACCGCCGATCGGCAGAAACACGCAGGGTAACGCGGTACTTTGGCCCGGAAATACAATACAAATTCACAGGCCGAAATACGCAAACGCCGTGTGAACGCACACGAAAGCAGATCTACCATCAGAATAAACTCTGTAAAGTGTAAAAAAACTGTAAAAAAAAACAAAAAAACAAAAAAAACACACCCCGCCCCCCGTCCGTCCGAGACCGCCAGTCCGAGACTGAAGTTACTGCAGCAATCACCTGACAGCTCACAGATCGCCGACCTCAACACTCGTGTGTAATGCACAGCCGCCCGCCGCCAGCGCTGGGTGGTCACACGAGTGATGAGCAGCATGTGATTGCTGAAGTCGCTCCTGGATTCGGGCCAGTGGGGACCGGAGAGGCCGTTGCGCAGGCGAGCGCAGCCCCGTTCTGTTACACCTTATCTGCCGGGTCTTTTAAGCCCCAAGAAACCCCTTTCATCAGCAATATCTCATCAGGACACACTAGGATATGTTCCCATGATTATATGCTGGCCTTAAAGGGGTTGCGCCAAGTGTAACACATCCGCTTACTCATGATAAAAACTAAGTATGTGACAGGTGGGGGTCTGACCCCAGAGACCCTCGCCAATCATAAGAATGAAGGTCCGTGTAGCACTGAATGGATGGAGTGGCAGCCGAACTCCTGTACCGCCACTTCATCTGATTGGGACCATCGAAGACATCCAAGTAAAGAGTGCTTGACAGTCTCCAATGAAACGCGCGGAGCGGCGGCACACCAGCGCGACTGCCACTTCATGCAGCGCTACACAGAACCCCCATTCTCATGATTGGGGCGGGGCCCCAGTGGTAGACACATCCCCTTTAAATAGGGCAGCATATATTCACACTGGAGGAGTGTGGAAGATCCGTTTTAAAGGGAGCCTGTCACCACGTCCATGCTGCCTGAACCGGACAGTATTAAAAGAGAATAGATACTCACCCTTCCGTGCTCCGCGCCGCTGTCAGACAGAGTCCCCACTGATGTCCCTGACAAAAAGGGCCATGTGAATGCTGCAGCCAATCACTGGCTCCCTTCAACTGTGATGCTCATATGACCCAGTGACAGATCATCAGTCACCTCCCAAAGTGAAGTTCAGCAGGGACTGGAGAGCTGGTGCTGGCGGGGAGCGCGGAAGGGCGAGTATGCAATCTGTTATTTTAATGCTGCAGGCTAAGCGTGGTTTTACAGATTACGTCCCCAGAGACCCCCTATAAATATACACTAAAGGACCCTTTTTAACTTTTCCTTTACAAGTTTAGGCTGCCTACCCACACCCTGTGTATAATTACCGAGATCCCGGCTACCCGAACCGCAGGCACCACATTACAGACATCTGTGCAGCACTCACATGTTACAGCGATTCAGAGAAAACCCTTTATAAAGCAGCAGGGAGCACCTCGTTGGTTTTGCTCCCCTCCAGCTTGGATAGATTGACAGGCTTCTCCAATCTACACCAGACCATAAAATAAAAAGCATTGCTCTAAAAGGGAAGCAGCGTGCGCACACCGATGCAAAGTAAGAGATGCAAGCCTTTATTGTCTCTAATATTCCCTCAGCCCTGTGGAATCACAAAGACCTGAGAACAGTGAAAGGTTTGTTACCTCCCCTCCCCCATCACTCATGACCTTGAAAGACCTGGTGTAGCATTATGAAATATATGTGGCCGTCATAAGGAGTTAATCAAAACAAGTAAAACGCCGTTTGCCAAAACCACCGAGTAAAATAATTTGCTGAAGTATTCCAAAAAAACTAAAAGTTTTGTTCTTTGTACCCAACAGAAATCGGAGAATTCCAATTAAAGCGCTTAATTATAGAACGATATTCAGATTTCTTTTAGTAAAGTCAACGTGCGAAACCCGTAACAGAAGGTCAGATGTGTAATCATCCCATATACGAGGGGGTGCTGAGAAGTCTTTGGCTTTGTGTTCTTTTTTTGTTTCTATGGCAACGAATGTTACATCACATGAAAGCCTTATGTGTCTAATATATGTGTTTGTAGCTTATGGCATCAGTGATCTCGGCACGCGGGAAAACAAAATGGCGGAGTCTAAGGCGATATTCACAGCAAATGAGAGCAGAGGAGAGATAAAATTCTTGTTTCTGCAAGGAAAGTCCGCGAAGGATATTCATGGTGATATGTGGCAAACATTGGGGGATCAATGCCCTTCATATTCTACAGTTAAGAACTGGGTTGCCAAATTTAAAACGGGCCACTTCAGCACCAATGATGAGGAACGTCCTGGACGACTGAGAGAGGTTGTTGATCCGGAGATCGTCGATGTGCACAACCTCCTACTGGAGAATCGGCCAATTTCAGCTAAAGGAATAGCAGACATCATGGGGATTTCTGGTGAACGTGTTTGTGTCATTATCCATGAACATTTATACATGAAGAAGTTATCTGCAAGGTGGGTCCCCAAATGTTTGACAACAGATCAGAAAAGCATGCGAGTGAAAACTTCCTGGTCCATTTGTCAGCGTTTCCGGACTGATAAGAACTTCCTGGATCGACTGGTCACTATGGATGAGACCTGGATTTATTTGTATGACCCTGAAACCAAGGAGCAGTCAGAAGAGTGGGGGCACAGTGGTTCTCCTTGCCCAAAGAAGTTCAGCCACTAAGGTCATGGCATCTGTGTTCTGGGATAAGGAGGGCGTGCTGCTAGTGGACGACCTTAACAATGGTTCCATCAATGGTATTACATTGAACCTTTGGACCAATTGAAGGCAGCTCTGAAGGCCAAAAGGCGCGGCAAGCTGTCCAAAGGAATTTTGTTCCTGCAAGACAACACCTCCGCTCACACTACACAAGCGACCACGGCAAAACTGGTGGAGCTAGGCTTCCAGCTGGTTGACCACCCACCTTATTCACCAGATCTAGCTCTCTCCGACTATCATCTGTTCCCGAACCCGAAGAAACACCTCAAGGGGACCAAATTTCACCCCATTTCTGATGCCATGGCTGCTACGGATGACTGGTTTGAGGCACAACCGAAATCCTTCTTTTTGGCAAGGCTTACAGAACTTGGAATACCGATGTAAGAAGTGTGTTGGCATCAGTGGGGAGGATGTGGAATAAATGCAAAGTTTCACCTTCCTATCTCGTTTCTTTCTGGGTAAAGCCAAAGACTTATCAGCAGCCCCTCCTACTGGTCTACCTCAGACTAGTTCAAGCAATAAGCTTTGGACCTTTACTGAAGATTGCCGATAAATTGTGTCACAGCCACCAAATCTGATTTTACAGAATTTTCTAGTGCCGCCAACACAAGTAGTTACAGACACACATTACAAGAATTATATGGATTTTGCATTTGTTAGCATTGTAGTCTGGAGGCAAAGCCAGATCCCCTGTTGTGGGGAAGAACCTTAAAGGGATTTTCCGGCTGTCAGTGCCAGGCTACACCAAGGTTGGAGCAGAAGCCGCTGCTCCGAACAGGCTGTCAGTGCCAGGCTACACCAAGGTTAGAGCAGAAGCCGCTGCTCCGAACAGGCTGTCAGTGCCAGGCTACACCAAGGTTAGAGCAGAAGCCGCTGCTCCGAACAGGCTGTCAGTGCCAGGCTACACCAAGGTTAGAGCAGAAGCCGCTGCTCCGAACAGGCTGTCAGTGCCAGGCTACACCAAGGTTAGAGCAGAAGCCGCTGCTCCGAACAGGCTGTCAGTGCCAGGCTACACCAAGGTTAGAGCAGAAGCTGCTGCTCCGAACGGGCTGTCAGTGCCAGGCTACACCAAGGTTAGAGCAGAAGCCGCTGCTCCGAACAGGCTGTCAGTGCCAGGCTACACCAAGGTTGGAGCAGAAGCCGCTGCTCCGAACAGGCTGTCAGTGCCAGGCTACACCAAGGTTGGAGCAGAAGCCGCTGCTCCGAACAGGCTGTCAGTGCCAGGCTACACCAAGGTTGGAGCAGAAGCCGCTGCTCCGAACAGGCTGTCAGTGCCAGGCTACACCAAGGTTAGAGCAGAAGCCGCTGCTCCGAACAGGCTGTCAGTGCCAGGCTACACCAAGGTTAGAGCAGAAGCCGCTGCTCCGAACAGGCTGTCAGTGCCAGGCTACACCAAGGTTAGAGCAGAAGCCGCTGCTCCGAACAGGCTGTCAGTGCCAGGCTACACCAAGGTTAGAGCAGAAGCCGCTGCTCCGAACAGGCTGTCAGTGCCAGGCTACACCAAGGTTAGAGCAGAAGCCGCTGCTCCGAACAGGCTGTCAGTGCCAGGCTACACCAAGGTTAGAGCAGAAGCCGCTGCTCCGAACAGGCTGTCAGTGCCAGGCTACACCAAGGTCAGAGCAGAAGCCGCTGCTCCGAACAGGCTGTCAGTGCCAGGCTACACCAAGGTCAGAGCAGAAGCCGCTGCTCCGAACAGGCTGTCAGTGCCAGGCTACACCAAGGTCAGAGCAGAAGCCGCTGCTCCGAACAGGCTGTCAGTGCCAGGCTACACCAAGGTCAGAGCAGAAGCCGCTGCTCCGAACAGGCTGTCAGTGCCAGGCTACACCAAGGTCGGAGCAGAAGCCGCTGCTCCGAACAGGCTGTCAGTGCCAGGCTACACCAAGGTCGGAGCAGAAGCCGCTGCTCCGAACAGGCTGTCAGTGCCAGGCTACACCAAGGTCAGAGCAGAAGCCGCTGCTCCGAACAGGCTGTCAGTGCCAGGCTACACCAAGGTCAGAGCAGAAGCCGCTGCTCCGAACAGGCTGTCAGTGCCAGGCTACACCAAGGTTAGAGCAGAAGCCGCTGCTCCGAACAGGCTGTCAGCGCCAGGCTACACCAAGGTTAGAGCAGAAGCTGCTGCTCCGAACAGGCTGTCAGCGCCAGGCTACACCAAGGTTAGAGCAGAAGCCGCTGCTCCGAACAGGCTGTCAGCGCCAGGCTACACCAAGGTTAGAGCAGAAGCCGCTGCTCCGAACAGGCTGTCAGTGCCAGGCTACACCAAGGTTAGAGCAGAAGCTGCTGCTCCAAACCAGTCTAGTGGTCAATGCTTGCAAATCGCACGTGATTTTCTGGGCCTCAGTCTGAGGAATCCTGTCTCCATCCCCGCACACAGACAAACTAACAGTGAGATAAGGCTGAACCTATAGACGGAGCATCTAAGTCATGGGAGGAAGCCATGCTGCTGATATGCAGTTCTTGAAGCTGGAGCATTACTAAGAGAGGAGTGGGGGGAGGAATACTGAGAGATTATGTCCACTTACTCTCCATTCACTTGCAAGATCACTGCTAAGATATGTCAGGAATGCAGGTGTCTAGTCACACAGTGAACTCTCAGTGCACAGAGATGGCACAAGAGCATGCAGAGGCGTGCAGGAGGCCCAGGCCAGCATGAATGGGCTCCGCCGAAGTTTAAAAACAAACATTTATTAAAACATCGAGCTAAAAGGCTGGGTTCACACGGGGCGGATTCTCGACGGAAATCTCACGGCTTGGCCGCAGCGAAAAACAGCAAGATTTCCGCCAGAAGAACCACTACTTCAAAACTCGCTGCGGTTTTGAAGCGGCCCGGCCGCTTGCTCTTCCGCTGCAGCTGGCGCTCCCATAGAGGAGAGCGCGTCCGCAGCAGGAGAAAAAAAAAAAAATGAACATGCTGCGGCCGGCAAATCTGCGCCGCAGCGGCGGCTTCTGTCGGCTTTGCTACAGCGGATTTGCCGTCTCGTGTGGACGAGATTTCTGAGAAATGTCGTACACATGGCTGGCTAATCCCGAGATTAGGCACGGCGAAATTCCGGACGGAATTTCTGCGGCAAATCCGCCCGTGTGAACCCAGCCTAAACATAGGACCACCATTCATCCATGTTGGAGAACCACATAGAGCAGATTTAGACAGGCGTACGAATGTTGTGATTTAGGTGCAGCACTAATTGGGCAACACACATACACCCATCCAGGTTCTGTTTGATTTGTACGGATCACACACATTATAGACCAACGCTCATCCATGAAAACTGACGAGAATGGGACATGCAGCGATTTTTTTTCGCCCCCATGTGCAGTTTGTGGAATACATGGATCATAAATACACCATCTGAACGGGCCCGTACTCCTGTTTTGGAAGGTACAAGTGAAGAGCCAGCAATACCCAGTGTCTTCATACAGGACGGCATACACTACAACTCCCAGAATCTCCCAGGAGTCATCTATCCTCAGTACCATGCCTGTGATAAAGGAGCAGTGAGACATCCACTTCTGTTGTCCCTACAGTCCCCTTTAATACTGCAGACTACAATACTATTATAATAAAATATTAACCCCCCTACTTACAGAACCAAAAACTGACGTTAGTCAACAAGTTAGTGACATCATTAGAAAATATTTGCTGCCATTTTCTGTTGTCTAAAGCCGGCTGAATCCCACAGCCAGACGCATCTTATAGTCCGAAGAGTCCAGTCTATGAACACATCCCAGTCAGACGCATCTTATAGTCTGAAGAGTCCAGTCTATGAACGCATCCTACAGCCAGACGCATCTTATAGTCTGAAAAGTCCACTATATTAACACACCCTACAGCCAGACGTATCTTATAGTCCGAAGAGTCCAGTCTATGAACACATCCCAGTCAGACGCATCTTATAGTCCGAAGAGTCCAGTCTATGAACACATCCCAGTCAGACGCATCTTATAGTCCGAAGAGTCCAGTCTATGAACACATCCTACAGTCAGATGCATCTTATAGTCTGAAGAGTCCAGTCTATGAACACATCCCACAGTCAGATGCATCTTATAGTCTGAAGAGTCCAGTCTATGAACACATCCCACAGGTCAGACGCATCTTATAGTCTGAAGAGTCCAGTCTATGAACACATCCCACAGGTCAGACGCATCTTATAGTCCGAAGAGTCCAGTCTATGAACACATCCCAGTCAGACGCATCTTATAGTCCGAAGAGTCCAGTCTATGAACACATCCCAGTCAGACGCATCTTATAGTCCGAAGAGTCCAGTCTATGAACACATCCTACAGTCAGATGCATCTTATAGTCTGAAGAGTCCAGTCTATGAACACATCCCACAGTCAGATGCATCTTATAGTCCGAAGAGTCCAGTCTATGAACACATCCCACAGGTCAGACGCATCTTATAGTCCGAAGAGTCCAGTCTATGAACACATCCCACAGTCAGATGCATCTTATAGTCCGAAGAGTCCAGTCTATGAACACATCCCACAGTCAGACGCATCTTATAGTCCGAGGAGTCCAGTCTATGAACACATCCCACAGTCAGATGCATCTTATAGTCCGAAGAGTCCAGTCTATGAACACATCCCACAGTCAGACGCATCTTATAGTCTGAAGAGTCCAGTCTATGAACACATCCCACAGGTCAGACGCATCTTATAGTCTGGAGAGTCCAGTCTATGAACACATCCCACAGGTCAGACGCATCTTATAGTCCGAAGAGTCCAGTCTATGAACACATCCCACAGGTCAGACGCATCTTATAGTCCGAAGAGTCCAGTCTATGAACACATCCCACAGTCAGATGCATCTTATAGTCCGAAGAGTCCAGTCTATGAACACATCCCACAGTCAGATGCATCTTATAGTCTGAAGAGTCCAGTCTATGAACACATCCCACAGTCAGATGCATCTTATAGTCCGAAGAGTCCAGTCTATGAACACATCCCACAGTCAGATGCATCTTATAGTCCGAAGAGTCCAGTCTATGAACACATCCCACAGTCAGACGCATCTTATAGTCCGAGGAGTCCAGTCTATGAACACATCCCACAGTCAGATGCATCTTATAGTCCGAAGAGTCCAGTCTATGAACACATCCCACAGTCAGACGCATCTTATAGTCTGAAGAGTCCAGTCTATGAACACATCCCACAGGTCAGACGCATCTTATAGTCTGGAGAGTCCAGTCTATGAACACATCCCACAGGTCAGACGCATCTTATAGTCCGAAGAGTCCAGTCTATGAACACATCCCACAGGTCAGACGCATCTTATAGTCCGAAGAGTCCAGTCTATGAACACATCCCACAGTCAGATGCATCTTATAGTCCGAAGAGTCCAGTCTATGAACACATCCCACAGTCAGATGCATCTTATAGTCTGAAGAGTCCAGTCTATGAACACATCCCACAGTCAGATGCATCTTATAGTCCGAAGAGTCCAGTCTATGAACACATCCCACAGTCAGATGCATCTTATAGTCCGAAGAGTCCAGTCTATGAACACATCCCACAGTCAGATGCATCTTATAGTCCGAAGAGTCCAGTCTATGAACACATCCCAGTCAGACGCATCTTATAGTCCGAAGAGTCCAGTCTATGAACACATCCCAGTCAGACGCATCTTATAGTCCGAAGAGTCCAGTCTATGAACACATCCCAGTCAGACGCATCTTATAGTCTGAAGAGTCCAGTCTATGAACACATCCCAGTCAGACGCATCTTATAGTCCGAAGAGTCCAGTCTATGAACACATCCCAGTCAGACGCATCTTATAGTCCGAAGAGTCCAGTCTATGAACACATCCTACAGTCAGACGCATCTTATAGTCTGAAGAGTCCAGTCTATGAACACATCCCAGTCAGACGCATCTTATAGTCCGAAGAGTCCAGTCTATGAACACATCCCAGTCAGACGCATCTTATAGTCCGAAGAGTCCAGTCTATGAACACATCCCAGTCAGACGCATCTTATAGTCCGAAGAGTCCAGTCTATGAACACATCCCAGTCAGACGCATCTTATAGTCCGAAGAGTCCAGTCTATGAACACATCCCAGTCAGACGCATCTTATAGTCCGAAGAGTCCAGTCTATGAACACATCCCACAGTCAGATGCATCTTATAGTCCGAAGAGTCCAGTCTATGAACACATCCCAGTCAGACGCATCTTATAGTCCGAAGAGTCCAGTCTATGAACACATCCCAGTCAGACGCATCTTATAGTCCGAAGAGTCCACTATATGAACACATCCCACAGGTCAGACGTATCTTATAGTCCCGAGAGTCCACTATATGAACACATAGCACCTGCTGACTGTACAATTATAAAAACAGAAATATTATGGACCTTTTAAACTTGCAGATGAACCGGAACGAATGTCTGTACAAACAGTTTTCTTTTTCAACCCATCATTGCCCCACGAGACTGTCAACAAGTCAGCCAACAGGCAAGCAAACACTCCTTTATTGTGCGATCGCATTTCTGTGGCCTCACAATCATTGCTTGCTGATGGCACATCGCCCTGTGTAGCCCGCAGTGTAATGCCAACAATAGCGGAACTGCATACAGAAAAGTGAACCAGCACTCGTTCTCCGCAGACAACCTGCTGGTGTAACAGGGACCGTAGACCTTGCAGAAGTCTTTCCCCTCTTTAGGGACATCAGTCAAACAGCCTTTACAATAAAATGGACATATCAAATGCTAGAGAGAACAAAAACGGTTAAATTATTGGGACAGCTACTAGGTGACCGCGCAGGCATTTAGGGTACTATTACACGGGCACAGCTAACGCCCATAGAATAGCGCCCCTTACAAGTGCAGCCCGTCCGTGTAACTGCACCGTTAGGTAACTCTGTACTGTCTCTATGCACAACAATTCCAGAGCTTCACAATCTGATGCGTTTTGTCCGTTACATCTCAACTCCGGCCGTACAGATCAACTAAGGTTAGGAAACAAGCAAGCCGGGCGATGAACCGCCGCCAAGCCTCATGCAGAAGCCGCCAAAATAGTACAATATGAGAAAACATTAGAAACTTATTGAAAGGGTTAAAGCTAAGTTCAAGACATAAAACAGGAGGATTCTTCAAAAACAATGTAAAAGCAGTAAGCCCCTGTGAGTGCAGTGCGGTGAGCAGGCGTTGTATCTGCAGTTATTACATGGCAGCACATTCTTACCCCGGGCTTCTCTGCAGCCGCTGACAGGAGAAGGGAAAGTTCTGCTTGTCCGCACAGCGCTTATATAGCACAAGGCGGCGCCACAAATAGCAGCTGTAA
Organism: Eleutherodactylus coqui; assembly: GCF_035609145.1. Taxonomy (NCBI): domain Eukaryota; kingdom Metazoa; phylum Chordata; class Amphibia; order Anura; family Eleutherodactylidae; genus Eleutherodactylus; species Eleutherodactylus coqui. The sequence goes on from NC_089848.1 coordinate 39,219,353, forward strand.
CCCGGCCTCGCAGCTGACGTACAGCGACATAGCTGGCACCCCGACAGCACAGAGGATCCCATCTCGGCACATCCCTTGGCTCCGTCACCAGGAGGAGGGGATGTTTTTCAGACTAATAGAAAAGGATTTTAACTTTGTTTCTTTGGCTGCATGCATCCCCCTCCTCCCCTGCACACATGTAGCACGGCTGCATGCACCCTCCCCCCGCCTGCACACATGTAGCGGGGCTGGATGCACCTTCCCCCGGCCTGCACACATGTAGCGGGCCTGCATGCACCCTCCCCCCGGCCTGCACACATGTAGCACGGCTGCATGCACCCTCCCCCCCGCCTGCACACATGTAGCACGGCTGCATGCACCCTCCCCCCGCCTGCACACATGTAGCACGGCTGCATGCACCCTCCCCCCGCCTGCACACATGTAGCACGGCTGCATGCACCCTCCCCCCGCCTGCACACATGTAGCACGGCTGCATGCACCCTCCCCCCGCCTGCACACATGTAGCACGGCTGCATGCACCCTCCCCCCGCCTGCACACATGTAGCACGGCTGCATGCACCCTCCCCCCGCCTGCACACATGTAGCACGGCTGCATGCACCCTCCCCCCGCCTGCACACATGTAGCACGGCTGCATGCACCCTCCCCCCGCCTGCACACATGCAGCACGGCTGCATGCACCCCCCGCCTGCACACATGCAGCACGGCTGCATGCACCCCCCCCCGCCTGCACACACGCAGCGCGGCTGCATGCACCCCTCCCCGCCTGCACACACGCAGCACGGCTGCATGCACCCCTCCCCGCCTGCACACACGCAGCACGGCTGCATGCACCCCTCCCCGCCTGCACACACGCAGCACGGCCGCATGCACCCCTCCCCCTGCACACACGCAGCACGGCTGCATGCACCCCTCCCCCTGCACACACGCAGCACGGCTGCATGCACCCCTCCCCCTGCACACACGCAGCACGGCTGCATGCACCCCTCCCCCTGCACACACGCAGCACGGCTGCATGCACCCCTCCCCCTGCACACACGCAGCACGGCTGCATGCACCCCTCCCCCTGCACACACGCAGCACGGCTGCATGCACCCCTCCCCCTGCACACACGCAGCACGGCTGCATGCACCCCTCCCCCTGCACACACGCAGCACGGCTGCATGCACCCCTCCCCCTGCACACACGCAGCACGGCTGCATGCACCCCTCCCCCTGCACACACGCAGCACGGCTGCATGCACCCCTCCCCCTGCACACACGCAGCACGGCTGCATGCACCCCTCCCCCTGCACACACGCAGCACGGCTGCATGCACCCCTCCCCCTGCACACACGCAGCACGGCTGCATGCACCCCTCGCCTGCACCCCCGCAGCACGGCTGCATGCACCCCCGCCTGCACACACGCAGCACGGCTGCATGCACCCTTCCCCCGCCTGCACACACACAGCACGGCTGCATGCATCCTCCTCCCCTGCACACGCGTAGCACGGCTGCATGCATCTTCCCCCCTGCACACACGTAGCACGGCTGCATGCATCCTCCCCCACCCCCACACATGTAGCACGGCTGCATGCATCCTCCCCCACCCCCACACATGTAGCACGGCTGCATGCATCCTCCCCCACCCCCACACATGTAGCACGGCTGCATGCATCCTCCCCCACCCCCACACATGTAGCACGGCTGCATGCATCCTCCCCCACCCCCACACATGTAGCACGGCTGCATGCATCCTCCCCCACACACATGTAGCAAGTGGTTCTTCCTGAGAGAAGTTCTCTCCTTATCAGACGTAGCAGCCGTTTCCTCGCACTGATCGCTGCCTCCGGGAAAACGAATCTAGATTATTTCCCTTATTGTGTCGCTGATTCTTTGTGCTAAAGTTTTATTTTCAAATGAATACAATAAAAGTCCATCAATTAAATTAACCCCGCGCAGCTATAGCAACACTAAACCAAGACATCTGAAATACAGATCAGCCCGACTGATTGTAGCGGCTTGTCACTTTACACCTGCTGCCGGACGTATGGAGGGAACATTCTAAACAGCCCCACAGACACTGGTGGCGCTATTCTATATCGGCCATCAGAACAAGCGACATGAGGCCGTCCGCGAGCGCATTCCCATGAGGCCGTCCGCGAGCGCATTCCCATGAGGCCGTCCGCGAGCGCATTCCCATGAGGCCGTCCGCGAGCGCATTCCCATGAGGCCGTCCGCGAGCGCATTCCCATGAGGCCGTCCGCGAGCGCATTCCCATGAGGCCGTCCGCGAGCGCATTCCCATGAGGCCGTCCGCGAGCGCATTCCCATGAGGCCGTCCGCGAGCGCATTCCCATGAGGCCGTCCGCGAGCGCATTCCCATGAGGCCGTCCGCGAGCGCATTCCCATGAGGCCGTCCGCGAGCGCATTCCCATGAGGCCGTCCGCGAGCGCATTCCCATGAGGCCGTCCGCGAGCGCATTCCCATGAGGCGGTCCACGAGCGCATTCCCATGAGGCGGTCCACGAGCGCATTCCCATGAGGCGGTCCACGAGCGCATTCCCATGAGGCGGTCCACGAGCGCATTCCCATGAGGCGGTCCACGAGCGCATTCCCATGAGGCGGTCCACGAGCGCATTCCCATGAGGCGGTCCACGAGCGCATTCCCATGAGGCGGTCCACGAGCGCATTCCCATGAGGCGGTCCACGAGCGCATTCCCATGAGGCGGTCCACGAGCGCATTCCCATGAGGCGGTCCACGAGCGCATTCCCATGAGGCGGTCCACGAGCGCATTCCCATGAGGCGGTCCACGAGCGCATTCCCATGAGGCGGTCCACGAGCGCATTCCCATGAGGCGGTCCACGAGCGCATTCCCATGAGGCGGTCCACGAGCGCATTCCCATGAGGCGGTCCACGAGCGCATTCCCATGAGGCGGTCCACGAGCGCATTCCCATGAGGCGGTCCACGAGCGCATTCCCATGAGGCGGTCCACGAGCGCATTCCCATGAGGCGGTCCACGAGCGCATTCCCATGAGGCGGTCCACGAGCGCATTCCCATGAGGCGGTTCGGATGCGGTAAAAAACACGGTTTTTCACATCTACAGTAAAAGGCCTCCGACGCACGTCCCACATGGGCGAGCTGTGCTTGAGAAGCTTGGGTGCAACTTGAATCGGGACTCACTCACTGTGTGGTCTCACAGACAGGATATTGGCGCATCCCATTTCTCATCTGTGACATAGGCAGGAATAAGACAAGAGAACAATGGGCAAGGCGGTCCGAAGGAACGACTAAAGATAGAACAATGGCGCTCATATTCGTGCGTCTCGCAACGTGCGACATTCTCGCCCATGCGTATACGCCCTAACTCAGAGCTTTGGACTACATTTTAACCGAAGAACAGGACTCTTCCCTTATAGGGAGGGGGCTAGGCATTATCAAAATTAAAGAGGTAAGCCGCACCACCTCAACTTTTTTTCTTAATTTTCTTATTATAACAAATTAACAAAATTGGTTCACGGCCGTAAAAAGACAGACAATCTCACCTCATCCCGTTCATTGCTGCAACGTGACGCGACTAAGACCAGGGGGTTCAAAGAAGAGCGACTAAACTAATACATGGAATGACGGGACTGGCATACCCAGAGAGGCATCAAAATTGGAATTATTTACTCTAGAAAAAAGAAGGTTAAAGGGGTTGTCCTGCGCCGAAACGGGTTTTTTTTTTTCCAACCCCCCCCCCCGTTCAGCGCGAGACAACCCCGATGCAGGGACCTAAAGAAAGCTTACCGGAGTGCTTACCTTACTCCCCGCGCTCCGGTGACTTCTATACTTACCGGTGAAGATGGCCGCCGGGATCCTCTTCCTCCGTGGACCGCAGCTCTTCTGTGCGGTCCATTGCCGATTCCAGCCTCCTGATTGGCTGGAATCGGCACGTGACAGGGCGGAGCTACACGGAGCCAGCATTCTGCACGAGCGGCTCCATTGAAGAGAGCAGAAGACCCGGACTGCGCAAGCGCGGCTAATTTGGCCATCGGAGGGCGAAAATTAGTCGGCTCCATGGGAACGAGGACGCTAGCAACGGAGCAGGTAAGTATAAAACTTTTTATAACTTCTGTATGGCTCATAATTAATGCACAATGTATATTACAAAGTGCATTAATATGGCCATACAGAAGTGTATAGACCCACTTGCTGCCGCGGGACAACCCCTTTAAGAGGTGACCAAATAACCATGTATAAGTACATGAGGGGACAATACAAGGATCTCTCCCAGGATCTGTTTATACCCAGGACCACGATGGTAACAAGAGGACATCCGCTATGTCTAGAAGAAAGCAGGTTTCATCACCAACACAGAAAATGGTTCTTTACTGTAAGAGCAGTGAAACTATGGAACTCTCTGCCTGAGGATGTGGTGATGGCAAAATGGGGGGGGGGGGGGGGGGGGGCTTCAGATCTCACCATTCAGTCGTCTTCAACTCAATATAAAATTGTTAACTGCATTTTTCACAGACTAAATAACGTACGGCCATTAAAGGCTTAGGCCACTGGGCATCAGCGACGGCCACTGGGCATCAGCGACGGCCACTGGGCATCAGCGACGGCCACTGGGCATCAGCGACGGCGGCCAGGAAACATTGTGGGTCAGCGAGAACAGTAACGATCAACAACCAAATGACATCCTCCATGGGTTGGAGATCAACGGAAGCAGAACTCTTAAGTGGTAGACAAATGGCTCAAGTCATCTGACATCCATCCATCCATTGCAAGATCATTGGGATGAACTTGGTTGTTACACTGGACATTGCAAACACAAATAAAGAAAAAGGAGTGGCTTGTAGATGAGGCCGGGATCACATCGACGCTGGAACGTCTGTTCGGAGGTTCCGGCGCAAAATACTAGAAATAGCGCTGCATGAAGCAGGTTTTCTTCCAGTACAATGACTGGCAGCTGAGTGGAAACCATACGGACTCCATTATAGTCAGTTGGGCTGTTGGGTTCCCTCATAAGATAGACTTGTGCAGCCTTTCCTGCTCCGTTTGGGGAACCCCACCGCTAATGTGACAGCAGCCTTACAAAACATGGAGAACAACACTCCTGAGGTTTAGGGGGTCTTGTCATATCGGCGATTATCTGACCAATAAAAGATGGCGATTGATAAATCTGTTGCTCTGGGATACAGACATGGCAGCCTTACCCTAGAGGAATAATGGAACAATTATAGCATGCCAACACTACAAGCTGGGGGAATCCCCGATGACATCCAGAATAGAGACCCCGGTTATCCTTTTCCTGACAAGTATCGGCTACACATGGTTGTCCTCCATTTAACTTCTTGATTCGAGATCACGTGATAGCCCCCACCATGGCCGCAGCAGACCACCAGAGGGGTCCGGCATTGGGAGCCCTACTAACCAGACATCTATGGAGCCAAGCTCGTACTCGGAGCGATTACTAATGTATCTTCATCTGGTCATAATGTTATTTTAACATACAGAAAGTAAAAGTTACACTATTATTAGACTGATCCATCAACTACTTTATAAAGGGGAACACGATGGATATAATCCTCGCCACACTATATACCGAAGCGTCTGCAGCATCCTTCAGAAGCCGATCCTTGGCCGCACTGACCGGGCTCTATATTTAGGCACAGGCTTTAAATACCTCACCCACACGATCTAGTAAACAAGAATAATGACTATAACAGATACAAGCATTGTTTTGCAGGGGTAAAAAAGGTCAAAAAATCAAAACAAGCAAAGAAAAAAAAAAAAACACCTTTAAAAACCAATAAACTAAAAACTGCACGTATAAATTCCCCCATTAAAAACAATGGGATTGTTTGCTGTGCACCTCACAACACAGAGGTCGTGCCCGTGTAAATGCACCCTCAGCAAATTGTGCAGTTCTGCCGAATTAGCTGTTAAAGGGTCAAAGAACTAGATCACTATATTAAGGCGAGGACTGGAGATCAAATCCAAAACATAGTATGGAATCCTTCCAGATACATTGCATGATCAAGGCACCACAGCAAGGGGACAGCCATGGGGTCCAATGTGACCCCTGTGTGTACCAATATTTACATGGCAGTCTTCAAGTAGATGTTCATACCTCTAAATTCTGATGTCTGTGTTATGTGAAGATAATAAACAGTTTCAAGAAGAACTCAAAAGTCCACCCAGGGCTATAGTATATAACAAAAAGTCAGAAACTGAGACCAAAGTATCAAGAAAGTGAATCGAACGAATGCCAGATAACTTGAAATCTAGTAGGTTTAGGTCAACAGATAGAAAGGGCATGCTGCAGTATCAGAGTCCATATGGAATCCATGGCGCGAGATTACAATGGAAAACAAGATTGTGGTTTATTCACTTCGCAGCATAAATTCATAGAAAACTCAGCTGGTGTATTAGGAATTCATACAGAAAGTTGGCAGAGACGAGGTCATATCTGCAGCTGATCTGAAAATGTGAAACTGCTATCACCGGAGACCAGGCAAATCCAATGAAGCACCACAGCCTGCTGGGAACGTGAGAGGGAACTGAAGAAAGTACAACATTGGGACTGTGTGATAACAGGGAGCCAGGAATTTACTATGTGTATTATTGTTAAAGGGGTTGTCCCGCGCCGAAACGGGGTTTTTTTTTTTCAATAGCCCCCCCGTTCGGCGCGAGAAAAACCCGATGCATGTGTTGAAAAAAAAAACTGGATAGTACTTACCCGAATCCCCGCGCTCCGGTGACTTCTTACTTACCTTGCGAAGATGGCTGTCGGGATCTTCACCCTCGGTGGACCGCAGGTCTTCTGTGCGGTCCATTGCCGATTCCAGCCTCCTGATTGGCTGGAATCGGCACACGTGACGGGGCGGAGCTACGAGGAGCAGCTCTCCAGCACGAGCAGCCCCATTCAACACGGAGAAGACCGGACTGCGCAAGCGCGTCTAATCGGGCGATTAGACGCTGAAAATTAGACGGCACCATGGAGACGGGGACGCTAGCAACGGAACAGGTAAGTGAATAACTTCTGTATGGCTCATAATTAATGCACAATGTACATTACAAAGTGCATTAATATGGCCATACAGAAGTGCTGAACCCCAACTTTGTTTCGCGGGACAACCCCTTTAAGTTACCTATACAGGGGCGAGCCAACATGCGTCTTCACGTCCATCACTTTAGTAAAGCAGTGATCCTGTGGTTGGCTGAAAGCAGTGGAGGAGGACTGGAGTATCCCTAGGTTTCAATGGGAAACCTTGCATCACACACACGTGCACATTGCACGCCGTGCAATCTGTTTTCCATATATATATATATATATATATATATATATATATATATATATATATATATATATATATATATATATATATATTAGGACTAGTACTAAGGCTGCACTGCGTAGCCATGTCTGGGTCCCCTATATATTAGGACAAATACTAAGGGTGCACTGTGTAGTCATGTCTGGGTCCCCTATATATTAGGACAAGTACTAAGGGTGTACTGTGTAGCCATATCTGGGTCCCCTGCATATTAGGACAAGTACTATAAGGGTGCACTGTGTAGTCATGTCTGGGTCCTCTACATATTAGGCCAAGTACTAAGGCTGCACTGTGTAGCCATGTCTGGGTCCCCTATATATTAGGACAAATACTAAGGGTGCCCTGTGTAGCCATGTCTGGGTCCCCTATATATTAGGACAAATACTAAGGGTGCACTGTGTAGTCATGTCTGGGTCCCCTATATATTAGGACAAGTACTAAGGGTGTACTGTGTAGCCATGTCTGGTCCTCTACATATTAGGCCAAGTACTAAGGCTGCACTGTGTAGCCATGTCTGGGTCCCCTATATATTAGGACAAATACTAAGGGTGCCCTGTGTAGTCATGTCTGGGTCTCTATATATTAGGACAAGTACTAAGGGTGCACTGTGTAGCCATGTCTGGGTCTCCTATATATTAGGACAAGTACTAAGGCTGCACTGTGTAGTCATGTCTGGGTCCCCTTTATATAAGGACAAGTACTAAGGGTGCGCTGTGTAGCCATGTCTGGGTCTCCTATATATTAGGACAAGTACTAAGGGGGCACTGTGTAGTCATGTCTGGGTCCCTATATATTAGGACAAGTACTAAGGGTGCGCTGTGCAGTCATGTCTGGCCCCCTATATATTAGGACAAGTACTAAGGGTGCACTGTGTAGCCATGTCTGGTCTCCTATATATTAGGACAAGTACTAAGGGTACACTATGTAGCCATGTCTGGTCTCCTATATATTAGGACAAGTACTAAGGGTGCACTGTGTAGTCATGTCTGGTCTCCTACATATTAGGACAAGTACTAAGGGTGCACTGTGTAGTCATGTCTGGTCTCCTACATATTAGGACAAGTACTAAGGGTGCATTGTGTAGCCATGTCTGGGTCTCCTATATATTAGGACAAGTACTAAGGGTGCCCTGTGTAGCCATGTCTGGTCTCCCATATATTAGGACAAGTACTAAGGGTGCATTGTGTAGTCATGTCTGGGTCTCCTATATATTAGGACAAGTACTAAGGGTGCACTGTGTAGCCATGTCTGGTCTCCTATATATTAGGACAAGTACTAAGGGTGCATTGTGTAGTCATGTCTGGGTCTCCTATATATTAGGACAAGTACTAAGGGTGCACTGTGTAGTCATGTCTGGTCTCCTATATATTAGGACAAGTACTAAGGGTGCCCTGTGTAGCCATGTCTGGGTCCTCTACATATTAGGACAAGTACTAAGGGTACACTGTGCAGCCATGTCTGGGTCTCCTATATATTAGGACAAGTACTAAGGCTGCACTGTGTAGCCATGTCTGGTCTCCTATATATTAGGACAAGTACTAAGGGTGCATTGTGTAGTCATGTCTGGGTCTCCTATATATTAGGACAAGTACTAAGGGTGCACTGTGTAGCCATGTCTGGGTCTCCTATATATTAGGACAAGTACTAAGGGTGCCCTGTGTAGTCATGTCTGGGTCCCCTATATATTAGGACAAGTACTAAGGGTGCACTGTGTAGCCATTCCTGGGTCCCCTATATATTAGGACAAGTACTAAGGGTACACTGTGTAGCCATTCCTGGGTCCCTATATATTAGGACAAGTACTAAGGGTACACTATGTAGCCATGTCTGGTCTCCTATATATTAGGACAAGTACTAAGGGTACACTATGTAGCCATGTCTGGTCTCCTATATATTAGGACAAGTACTAAGGGTGCACTGTGTAGTCATGTCTGGGTCTCCTATATATTAGGACAAGTACTAAGGGTGCATTGTGTAGTCATGTCTGGGTCTCCTATATATTAGGACAAGTACTAAGGGTGCACTGTGTAGCCATGTCTGGGTCTTTTACATATTAGGACAAGTACTAAGGCTGCACTGTGTAGCCATGTCTGGGTCTCCTATATATTAGGACAAGTACTAAGGCTGCACTGTGTAGTCATGTCTGGGCCCCCTATATATTAGGACAAGTACTAAGGGTGCACTGTGTAGCCATGTCTGGTCTCCTATATATTAGGACAAGTACTAAGGGTGCATTGTGTAGTCATGTCTGGGTCTCCTATATATTAGGACAAGTACTAAGGGTGCATTGTGTAGTCATGTCTGGGTCTCCTATATATTAGGACAAGTACTAAGGGTGCACTGTGTAGCCATGTCTGGGTCTCCTATATATTAGGACAAGTACTAAGGGTGCCCTGTGTAGTCATGTCTGGGTCCCCTATATATTAGGACAAGTACTAAGGCTGCACTGTGTAGCCATGTCTGGGTCTCCTATATATTAGGACAAGTACTAAGGCTGCACTGTGTAGTCATGTCTGGGCCCCCTATATATTAGGACAAGTACTAAGGGTGCACTGTGTAGCCATGTCTGGTCTCCTATATATTAGGACAAGTACTAAGGGTGCATTGTGTAGTCATGTCTGGGTCTCCTATATATTAGGACAAGTACTAAGGGTGCACTGTGTAGCCATGTCTGGGTCTCCTATATATTAGGACAAGTACTAAGGCTGCACTGTGTAGCCATGTCTGGGTTCCCTGTATATTAGGAGAATAAAGTCTCTGGACCTGTTTAGCACTCCAAAAAAAAAAAAAAAAAGAATACATGTCTGGGGCATTGTATATGCATGCAACTCTCTTTGTAGTTTATTGGGCATATGAACCTTCAGACCACTACCTCGACATCCATCGTCTACAATGGCGAGAGCCGCGTGCATTGTCTCCTCCTGTTTGTAATGCCGATTGGAGGAGAAGGTTGAACCACAATCTCCCAATAGGTAGGTGTTCTGGAAGCGGAACGAACTTCGATTCATTATGGCAAATACTCAGGATATATCATAAATGCTTCAGATGAGAATACCCTTGCGTCCCTTGGAAGTGGTTCAGTATGACAATGTGAGCAGAAAAATTTGTGCACCCCTGCAATAGAGGCTTTGTAATAAAGAGGTATGCCTGGGAGACCCGTAACCCCCAACCATCCCCGTGACTTAGGTTTAATAAGAGGTTTTTTACTTCACTCTGGCCCACACAATTAATTAACATGGATTTTAAAGTGTTAAAGGATCTTGGAATAAAGGCCCATTTATTCAGCTGAGAGCTTCGAGTGGGGTATGCAGAAGACAAGCGGGGCTGCTGTCTTCTGCATACTCCTGCTGTGTTCACAGAGCGCACAGCTGGTATACAGCGGAGCACTCCGAGCAGGGTATACAGAAGACAACTGGATAGCGGTCTTCATACTCCGGCTGTGTTCTCTGAGTGGTATACCAGCTGAAATAATAGTATCAGCGGTGTCCCGCTGAGAACTCAGCGTGCGGCACCGATATGGCTCCTCATTCTCCTTCATCTTTCTGAAAGACAAGGATTGAATGACTTAACGAAAACCGAACGATGTCCGTGCAGTTAGACCCAATGATTCTCGCTCAAAAGACGGCTTTGAGAGAGAATTGTCAGGTTTAAATGGGTCTTAAGGCACGGCAGAGCCTAGAAAAGGTAAAGTATTCGAGGTGAAATGTTTCTCCTCAGGGTGTGAATACGCCCAAACCCTGCGGGTGATCGTCTGCTCCAATATAGCAAATCCGCTGCAATTTGCTCCAATAGCGGTACAAACTTCAGGGAAAACACATCACTGAAGACGGGTGGAATCCCAGAACCCAAAGAGGACAGAGTGAGGGGACCATTTATAGTAGAAGGAACCTTTCAGGCTGGAGAGAGATTAACATTGAGGTCCTCAGAGTTATACAAGTTAACTTTATCATTACCAAGGTTGCCAAATATAATTCAAGGAAGCCTTAGCAACTGCATGGTCAGAAAGACGTATGGGTTCAGTAGCAGCCCCAGGTGACCTGTCCAGTAGGGTAGGAGAAAAGGAAATATAAGCAAATAAAAATGTATAATCCCGGTCTGTAGGGCGATGTGTGCGCCACAAATCTACTAGACGTAGCTGGGCAAGGGGACATTAAACTGCTCCAAAAGATGAAGCCTTACCTATAGAATTTCCATGGTTGGCTTCAGAAGAAAGTTAAAATAAATAGTTACCAAGGATGATCGGGAGGTTGTCAGCAAAAAGGTGGAGGACCCCAGATTGTGGATCACGAAATCAGTTTGTCCTTTATTAGGAAAATACACATTAGCAATGATCACCTTCTGGGGTGATGAGGGAAATTTAGGCCCCTATACATTGAACAAAGTTTCAGATTCCCCATTAGGGATCTGAGGGAAAACGCAAGGTCCAGTTGCACCAGCGGCTTCCAGGGAGTGGGAGGGGGTCAGGATGGAAAAAAAACAAAAAACATAAGTGTTTCAAATGTCAAAGTGCAAAAAATGTAAATCAGCAGACGCATTGTGTGCTGAACCTGAAGAAACAGAAACCAGGATAACGACTGGCAAAGAGAAAAGTAAAGAAAAAAAGAAAGAACACACCTCAAGGGGTGCAACTGACTAGTCGAGCCCCAGGGAGATAGAAGCCTTTTATGGCAAACCGTAATACCCACAACTGAGTGATAGCAATACATAGGAAGCTGAGAGGAAAAAGTAATGGAGAGGCAAGAAGGGAGATAGAAGACAAATCATGAGGAGAGGAGAAGAGGTATAATTAAAGAAGGAAGGGTTAAAGAAACAAAAGCAGACAGAGGACAAGGAGAACTAGGCTTGGAGCCCACTACATGTATAAGGCCCACCAGAAGACCTTTGAACCTCAAGATCCCATTGACTTATAACTCCTCAAGGCTAACGCCTGCCTGCCTACACATGACGTAGACCAGACAGCCGTGGAAAGGTCTGTATGGTCGGCAACCCATGTAACGGGCAACAGAAATCAAGTCATAATGACTATGTGCCTGGTAGTATCTACATGGAATCTCTTTATCTGCGAGGCCTGGAAGAAGTTGTAGGCACTGTTCTCTTTCCATTCTCTTGCTGGGCGTGAAAAGAGGTATGGAAGGGTGGGCCAATCTGGGATAAAGGTATGTTATAGGCATGACATTTCTTGAAGTCTGCCTTAGTAAGCAGGGTCTTAAGATGCTCCTGCAGGTTCCAATCTTCTGATATAAAAGAGTCTATCATGTGAGGAGGCTGAGGAGTTGGGCTAGGTAGGGACCTGGAGTGAGAAGCTGAAGGAGCATGCTTTAAGGGTCTTAAGGCTTTCTCACATGGAAACTGAGAATTTAAAAAAAAACGAAAATAAAAACCACTACCCACGTTGGATGCCACGAGTTTCCTTAGGAGGTAGAGGAAAGCCTGATATTCTTAGAGATGAAAGCAGTGAAGAACTGTTGGCAGCTGTGTAGATGATTCCGGCAGAAGCGTAAGGAGGGACAAGTCTGTTTGTATGTTATAGGTGGGACGCTGACCACTAGGTATAACTGTAGCAAACAAAGTATATACCAGGGCAAGTCCAGGAATATTGGGTCGGGGCCCATCACAATATTATAAGCTGCTATTTGCACTGATGACCTGTACCTGGTGCCGGTGACACTGGGTAACGAACAGCATATAGCCATTGAGGACCCATCCCAGCGGTGGCGAACCTTTTAGAGACCGAATTTAATAACTAGGAGTAAGGCCTCCTGCACACGGGCGGAAATTCCACAGCGGGATTTCCCGCAGAATTTCCGCCCGTGGAAGCTGCCATAGGATTGCGTTAGCAAATGCAATCCTAGGCAAACGGCCGCGATTTGTCCGCGCGAGATCTCGCGCAGCAAACAAATTGCGGCATGTTCTATTTCTGTGCCGGGCTCGCATCTCACTCCCCAGCTGCCCGGCAGCCGACATATCAAACAGCCGGAGCCACAGAAGCAGGTAAGTACGCGCTGGTCCCTGCATGGGGCGGAACGGGTCCCGCTGCGAGAATTCTCGCAGCTGGATCCGACCCGGCCGTCTGCAGGCCCCTAAGGCACCATTTAAGAGCATTTGAAGCCAAACTGTAATAAGCCAGCATAGGAAGTTATTAGACTTCTGCCAAGTAGATCTAGGCTCTTCTTATACGCTGTCCTAGTGGTGGGAATTGGAGCAGGTGCAATGCTCTATACACGCTAGGCAAGCTATATACCCAAGACCGCCTGCACACGGCACGTGCGGATGCTGAGGGATGTCCCGCCAGTCATCGTAGAAAGGAATTTAAAATGCTTGTGGACAATCGCAGATTCAAGAGTTTTCTGAAAGGATGCATGCGGGTGCACAGCAGATCTGCGGAGGGAATCCACAAGCCCAGTGGTTCCTATGGGGGACTGTAACAGCGGATCATCCACGAGGGTGGCGAGTGCGGATTTCACAATTCAAATCTGCCCGTGTGCAGGGGGCCTAAAGCACATGATCCTGGTGCAACTACTGCACTACATCCCGGACAAAGTCACTACTCTCATAGTTGCGGGTGTATATAGGTGTCCGCAGTATAGTTGGTATTTAGGATTAGTGTGTAATCCTACATCAGCCTAGTAGCTGTTAATAAGACAATCAATTACAGGCTGCACTCATGGCATGTATCACCTGAGGCTAAGGCGCAAGGGTCAGTAAAAAAATAAAAATTTACTTACCCCCTTTTTTTCTCTCACTTTTGTTTTTTCCTCCCTACTTTAAAAATATCCTAACTCTTATTCATGTATCCACGCGGCTGTCTGAGGGCTTGCTGCAGGACAAGTTAATGTTTTCTCTGGTTCTATTTAATGTACCATATAATATACAAAGTTTTTAAAAATTTTAAGTGCATTTCCCACGGGGAACGCGGCATAAATCCTTCTGTGCACATTAGCCCTTATACAGCAGGAGGAAACGATCGACAAAAACCAAAACACCTAGATTTATAATTGGGGGGGGAAAAAATAAGACCACCACACTAAGCCAGAGTTACGCTTTTTGATCACCCCATCCTCAAGAAAAAAAAAAAGGAATAAAAAGCGATCAAAAAGTCATACCGTATATACTCCAAAATGGTATCATTAGAAACTACAGGACGTCCCGCTAAAAACGGACCCTCAAACAACTGTCAATGGAAAAATAGAAATGACTGGCAGGCAAAGATTTTACCAACAAGATTGTTTTTTAAAATTAGTACAAAAAGGGAAAATACATGAATAAAATTAGTTATTGATGTAATTGTCCTGACCCACAGAGCAAGGCTGCCGCAGTCTGTACACCGTAGAAACAAGACCTGTCCAAGGATGGTAGCGCTGCACCCCCCCCCCCATCGTGCCACTGAAAGATGCAACTCGCCCGGCAGCTGACAGCTACGCTAACGGATAATAAGAGTTAATTATTATTAAAATGTGAAGGAAAAAGAAAAAAATGCAAAGAGTCGGTTCTTAAGGGGTTAAAGATCCCAACTAACTTCTAGATTTTGCTGACAGTTTAAAGTGCTGTCAAACTCTGAACCTGATGAAGTAGCGCTGAGCGGTGCTGGAGTCTTATCACCCACATACAGGACAACCCCGAGTGCAGCAGTTACGGACTTACCTCGTGTTCTGGGAGCTCGGGATGAACATCCAGAGCCGCCGCCGTATTTATAAGCGAGCGCCCAGAGAATGTCCTATGTAATCCATAGAAGACCGGCTGCACCAGAACAACCAGTAACCTTCCTTACAGCAAGAGTGATTCATAGATTCCATACAGATCAGTCATCCAATGCCTCCCGATGACCAATATCACAGGTGGATACGTTACCGCACAATATCACATGCTATTGTTATACCCTACCGGATAGACCGGGCGCCGTACTATTAAACCGCAACAAGAGGACTACATCAACACAACGACCCTTAGATGATTAATACTCAACGTCTCCAGAGGCCGGGGCAGTGCGGTCACTAACAGGTGGAATACGACTTCTGGAATACGGAGCCCGTCGTAGAACCCGCGGGAGATCAGCGGACTACAATCCACCGACCTCAGATGACTTGGCTGCACAATGCCAGGCTGAAGAGACATTTTACTAGTATGAAATAGTACCAAAACCCAAGAGATATAACCGTGTGGTGCTAAAGAGAAGTATTTCACAATGCTAGAGTTGCGCTTTCTTGCACATTTTCCCAAAAATAAGACAGGGTCTTATATTAATTTTTGGTCCAAAAGATTTTATTTTTTACATGCATAGCTGCCTGGATAATATTTAAATTGACTTTATTAACTGTAACTGGGGGGGGGGATTTTTGTTGTAGGGCTGCATCCTCACAAATCCTGGAAAAATTGTGCTAGGGCTCATTTTCAGAGTAGGGCTTATTTTCAGGGAAACAGGGTAAAATGTGGGATTATAGGTAGCGGATACTAAAAACAGTTAAACAGCAAAGACCATATTATACTGGCGGGATTTATTAAAGTGTAACTGCACTTTCTCAAAAACGTCAAAAGTTCTGATGACTGGGAAAGGGGGGGGGGGGGCAGGGACCTCACCAATCGTTAGAATGAGCCAGCTGAAGTACTAATCCCAGCCTGTTAGCTGAAGACAGACAGGTCTACAGGCATCTTCAGCTTGTGAGCAGCCATAGTAGTTGGACAAGCATTGCAACGGCTAAGTTCTAGCAATCGATCAAAACTCAACAGGTTCCTACAACATGCCAAAACCACATAACACAGTAACCGGGTTTGAGGCCAACATCACACGGACGAGTGCCATATCACACTGAATCACGGCCCAATATGGCGCTCACCAAGATCCGTTTTACCCATGGATGAAGGCATTTTTATATCAAATCCGCCTCACCTCACTTCAGGGAAGTAGTGATCCTCCGCCGCCGCTGACAGCCGCAGTGGAGGATCGCAGAGTTTCTCCCATTGTTTTCAATGGGCAAACCCCGCATGGCGTGAACCTAGGTGTGATACTGCTGCCAGCTTGATTGAAAACAATGGGAGATGTGATGCAAGAGCACACCCAATGACAGGACATGACACAATGTTTTTTTCTGGCATTGTGGTGCGATGTGTAGAGGGGGAAAAAAAAACCCGCTTGTGTGTATAACCCTATTCAAAAGAATGGGGTACATATTGGTGTAACACACAAATCTCGTGCGATTTGCTCAGCCATGTAAAAGCGGCCTAAGGCTGACCAACAAAACATATAACCCCCCCAATGATGATCCAGAGGAAGGAAAAATATATGAGGGAGGAGCCAGTTATCAGAATAATCCCCGGATCACTGATTTTTCTGAAGTAATCAGGGATTATGACTTATAACGATCTATCACTCAACAAACACATCCAGGCCGCTCTTAAACTATTATGGAGTTCGCCATCTGGCAGAGAGTTCCACAGTCTCACTGCTCTTACAGTAAAGAACCCCCTTCTATGTCGGTGTAGAAACCTGCATTCCACTAGCTGTAGCGCGCGCCCTTGTTACAGTCACAGTCCTGGGTATAAATAGATGATGGGAGAGACTGTTTGGCCACAGGGATTCCCCTTTCCTGCTCCCCGAATGTAGCAAAAAAAAGGGTAATCCCTGCTGCAGATGTGAAACCACCCTGACTTACCCACATTCCCACCAAGCTGATTGAACTTGCCCTTCCTATTTAGCATTTTCGCATCTCCCCGATAAAAATACTTTTTGAACGACAAGTGGAAATTTGTTATATTGTGGTCACCATTTCCCAGGCGCCCCCCAACGTCCCCGCTTTGTTATTCTGTCAGGTCTGTGGGTTACCATAACGGCTGTCCGTCTAGTTGGGTCCTGTACAAGTTGGGTATGGTAATCCTCTTTAGTAATTGGCAGAAACGTGTACCTTGCAGAGATCTGCTGGTTTTGGCTTCCCAGTTTATACCCAGATAGTTAAAGTCCCCCCATAATAATTAACTCATTGCGATTTGCCACCGAATATAACTCTTCCTGTTAAACCAACAGACACGTGAAGGCAAGCGTGGAGCCGAATACCCGGAGATCGCTGCCCAACGGGTAGGACTTTATGAAGCTAATTAGACGATGTCAGGAGATTGCATGATCTATTGATTTAATTACTGGTGGAGATAAAAGAAAAGCATGTAGTAAGTATCATCCCCACACGTGGCTCACGTCAGTCATCCATCAGAGCTATAATTGAGGAGGCATCCAATTATGGGAGAGGCGACGCGTGACAGAAGTGCGGGCGTACTTTACAGAGCGGTCATTCTTCCTGGAGGCGTAATATATTCCCTATGAATTATATTAAACCTAATGAATGGAATAGATTATATCCTACCCAGCAATATATATATTCCCTATGGAATGAATATATGCTGGGGGTATATTGCTAATGATGGTCCATCTCCAGAATTATGGGGTCACAACATGGATTAGCGATGAGTCTTTCTCATGACTGTTCCTGCACATCGCTGGCACGGGAGCCCAACAGTGCAGGGGACAGGAAGTGGTGCTAAGAGGAGGGGGACACAAACTTATTTAATCCCGCTCTAACCACATCAAAGAACCCAAGCAAAACCTGCACATGTGACCGCACGCTAGCTGAGCGCTAGAACACAAATATAAGGCGGCGATCAAAAAGCCATATCTGCCCCCAAATGGTATCAATAGAAACTGCAGGACATCAGGCAAAAAACGAGACCTCGCATAACTAGGTTGACGAAAAAACAACAGGAGCCAGGCCGGGCTCACACGAACAAGTCGGATTTCGGAGAATCCGCAGAACGAGACCTGTGATCATTTCCGGAAAGTAACTGTGAATGACTGTTGATGCAAGCGTTTCATTGCGCCGATCTATGCCATGCACAGGGTATCGTCCTCGCGGAAGAAAGCACGCATCCATTGACATCAATAGTGGCAGTCCGAGCAGGACCCGCGCTAAAATAGAGCATGCTGCCATCTTTCTTCTGCTCACGGAATACGCAGTTTCTATCTGCGAGTGTGAACGAAAAAGCAGAAATGCATGCCTTAGGCCTCATGTCCACGGGCAAAAGAAGAATTAAAATCCGCAGCGGATTTTAACTCTTCTCCTGCCTGCGGATCCGCATCCCATAGGGATGCATTGACCACCCGCGGGTAGATAAAAACCTGCGGATGGTCAGTAAAAGGGATTTTTTAAAAAATGGAGCATGAAAAAATCTGGACCATGCTCCATTGTCGTGCAGGTCTCCCGCAGGCTTCTATTGAAGTCTATGGAAGCCGTCCGGATCCGCGGGAGACCTAAAAATAAGAGTATACTCACCTGCTCCGGATCTTCCCTTCGCCGCGGCTTCATCTTCTCTCCGTCGCAGCCGGATCTTCTTTCTTCGGGCCGGCGCACGCGCGGGGCACGTCACCGATGTCATCCTGCGCATCCGCCGGGCCGAAGAAAGAAGATCCGTCCGCGACGGAGAGAAGATGAAGCCGCGGCGAAGGGAAGACCCGGAGCGGGCGAGAGGTGAGTTCTTATTTTTATGCCTCATGTCCGCGGGGCAGGAGGGACCCGCTACAGATTCTCCATGGAGAATCCGTAGCGGGCCTGATTTTCCCCGTGGACATGAGGCCTTATAATGCCTGTGTTTTACCGCGGATCTCCCATGTGGACGCCAATCGCGGAATCCACAATCCAAATCCGCCCATGTGAGCCGGGCCTAATGGCAGCAGAAAAATAATTTGTTTTTAGCAAAAGTACTTTATTTTATAAAAGTAGTACAGCAAAAGAAGAAAAAAATCCTATGTAGGGAAAAACCAAAAATGTGGAAAAGAAAAGGGTGCGTCGTTAAGGGGTTAAATATGACCTGAGAAATAGAGGAACGCCAAAACAGTTTTAAGGAACCGGTATTCTGGAACGGTTATTCTACGAACACTTCCGTAGGACACGTCAGGACATGCATGTATGACAGCCTGACATTAACCCCTGGCACTCCGTGACGTAATGGAGGATCTGAGTTTGTAGGGTACGAGACTGGCAACCGATCCCGCTTCATACAACGCGGGTGGCAGCCGCCTTCAACATGGGTGGCAGCCGCCTGTGATCATCTCTCACATCAATTGTGGTTATTAACCCTTCAAATGTCGCCAATTCTGACAACAAATTTAAATGCCCCGGGGTGCCGTTCGGTTGCCGTGGCAGCTGGAGGCGAAAGCCCACAGAGCTGCCATACCAGAGTACCTATGAAGCCAGGCCCGTGACGGGGATTGATAGACTGCCTGTCTGACCGCGGTATAGTGCAATACTTGGGTATTGCATCACACTGCAGGAACAATTAAACCATCGCAGGTTCTCGTCCCCTAGAAGTTCTGGAGGTCGGCTGACGGCTCAGAAAATATTTTATTTTCAAAAGATTTTTTTCCAATTATTAAAAATTGGTAGAGCAAAAAAAAAACCGACCGAGCGTAAAGTGATGGTTCGGTCCGGGTCCTCCTGCTGCTGTCAGGAGCTCCACCATGCCTCCTGTAGTCCTCGGCCACGCACAGAAGATCACTTTCTGGTTACAGAATTCATAAATCCCACCTCCAGGAAGCGATGGCTCTGATTGGTTCATCAAATGCTGCATTGATTGGTTCATCAAATGCTGCATTGATTGGTTCTTTGACCGCTGCTCAGCCAATCACAGCCATTGTGTTGTGGAGGCAGGATTTATGAATTGTCCAATCAATGCCGGAGCTCCAGAGAGCAGCAGGAGGGATCGGATTAAGCCTTTTAAGTATAAGACATCCCCCCCAAATAAGACCTAGCACCTCTTTTGCAGCACAATATAAGACAGGGTCCCCTAGATCCATCCTGTCTTCATGCAGCAAATAGGCTTGTATCGTGCAGATTAGCGCAGTCTGCATTACCGACCACAGCAGGCCACGCTGCGACTGTCCCCCCGCGTGTCTGCGGGCCGCGATGGCATTTAAGCCGTCCGTACTGCACACAATTTGCCGTGTGAAGGAGCCCTTATGAAGACCCCCTGATGTTACCCACGGGGAAGACGAGCGGCACCCTGCAACGGGGTGCAGGAGGAAAGCAGGCCATCGTCTCCGGGGATGAGACCTCCCAGCGCTGTCCTTCAGCCCCAAGAGCCGAAGGCGACAGCTCGATCACACCCCCAGCAGGATGTGCCCCCTTCTGTGCCTGCAGCACGTTGTGCCCCTCTCTGCACCCATCCGCCAGCAAGTTGTCACCCACCCCCCCCCTCTGTGCCCACCCCCTGGCAGGGTGCACCCCTTTTCTGCCCACAGCAAGTGGTGCCCTTCCTCTGGCAGGGTGCACCCCTTCTCTGCCCACAGCAAGTGGTGGTCCCCTCTGCACCCACCGCCTGGCAGGGCGCACCCCTTCTGTGCTCACCACCCCCAGGCAGGTAGAGCCCCCTGTGCCCACAGCAAGTTGTGCCCCTCCCTCTGTGCCCACCAGCAGCAGGTTGCACTTCTCCTGTGCCCCCGGCAGGTAGCGCCACTCCGTCTGTGCCCAGCAGCAGCAGGTAGCGCCCCCTGTGCCCGCTGGCTGTATTACTCACCATTTCTATGATTTTGGTTTTCCTTCCAGTTTTCTTCTTGACGGCGAATATATACTGCGTGAGCACCACGCCGGCGACCACCGCACACATGCTGGCACTGGCCACTGCCCCCACCTTGGCCACTGCAGACCGGTCCATGGCTACAGAGGCTCAGCCAGCTCCGTACAACCGCAGGGTATAAATGAACTGTAGGAATCTGGCGTCCAGCAATCCGTTACTCTGTGAGGCGTGCAGCATCACACAAATCCATCCCCGCGGCCGGTAACCATCACACAGCCGAGTCTCCTGCGCAGATCCCGCTGTAACCCGCCTCCACGGCCTGCCGGCTATCACGCTTCAAGAAGAGACAGGACCTTTACTCCCACTTCCTGTTTCCATGCGTTCCAACCCTCGCTCTGATTTATAGCTCCGCCCACTTCATTTGCGGAAAGACGTGACGTCCGCACCAGCATTGTTGAAGACCTATACCTACGAGAGTGTCCGTCGGTTGCCGTGGTAACCATAGGAGGACGTAGAGAAGAGGCGATAATGCATCCTATAGATGTGACTGAGTCGCCGGCCGCGATAGACAGCGCATATATCAAACTCTCTCTGCGTCATGGCCTTAGCTGCGTGACACTCCCCGAGTAGATAGTCGATATGCCGCAAGTGAGGAAACGCAGGACCGCTCGACCAGCAAACACAGCGGACAAGAAAACCGGAGAGCGCTGCGGAGAACAGTGCGGGGGGTGGGGGGGCAGTGCGGAGGGCAGTGCAGGTGGACAGTACAGAGGGCAGTGCAGAGGATATTGTGGAGAGGACAGGGCAGTGCAGTGCAGAGGGCAGGGTAGAGGACAGTGCGGAAGACAGGGCAGTGTGGAGAAACTGTGCGGAGGGCAGTACGGAGGACAATGTGCAGGACAGTGCGGAGAACACTGCAGAGGGCAGTGCGGAGAACAGTGCAGAACACAGAGCGGAGGACAGTGCAGGTGGACAGTATAGAGGTGAGGACAGTGCTGAGGGCAGTGTGAAGGGCATTGTGGCGCACAGGACAGTGCGGAGGGCAGTTTGAAGAACAATGCGGAGTAAATTGCAGAGGACAGTGTGGAAGCCAGTGCAGAAGGCAGTGCGGAGGACATTGCAGAGGGCAGTGTGGGTGGACAGTGCAGGTGGAAAATGCGGAGGGCAGTGCAGAGGACATTGCGGAGGGTAGTACAGGTGGACAGTGCAGGTGGAAAATGCGGAGGGCAGTGCAGAGGACATTGCGGAGGGTAGTACAGGTGGACAGTGCAGAGGATATTGTGGAGTGCAGAAGACATTGCAGAGGGCAGTGTGGAGGGCAGTGTGGAGCAGGGGACATTGCAGAGGGCAGTGCGGAGGGCAGTGTGGAGCAGGGGACATTGCAGAGGGCAGTGCGGAGGGCAGTGTGGAGCAGAGGGCAGTGCAGAGCACAGAGTGGAGGACAGGGCAGTGTACAGGACAGCGCGGAGAACAGTACAGAAGGCAGTGTGGATGACATTGCAGAAGGTAGTGCAGAGAACAGTGCGGAGGACAAAGCAGTGTGGAGGACATTGCAGAGGGTAGTGCAGAGGACAGTACAGAGGTTAGTGCAGAGGACAGTACAGAGGTTAGTGCAGAGGGCAGTGCAGAGAACAGCGCAGAGGACAAAGCAGTGTGGAGGACATTGCAGAGGGTAGTGCAGAGGACAGTACAGAGGTTAGTGCAGAGGGCAGTGCAGAGAACAGCGCAGAGGACATTGCAGAAGGCAGTACAGAGAACTGTGCAGAGCACAGAGTGGAGGACAGTGTGGATGGAAGTGCGGAGAACAGTATGAAGGGCAGTGCAGAGAACAGTGTGGATGACAGTGCAGAGGAGAGTGCGGAGGGCAGTTTAGAGGACAGGGCAGTGTGGAGGACATTGCAGAGAGCAGTACGAAGGACATTGCAGAGAACACTGCAGAGCACAGAGCAGAGGACAGTGCGGAGCACATTGCAGGGGGCATTGCAAAAGGCAGTGCAGAGAGCAGTATGGAGGGCAGTTTGCAGGACAGTGCGGAGGACATTGCAGAAGGCAGTGCAGAGAACAGTGTGAAGTATAGGGCAGTTCAGAGGACAGTGCGAAGGAAGGGCAGTGTAGAGGACAGACAGTGTGGAAGACAGGGCAGTGAGGAGGACAGTTTGGAGGGCAGTGCAGAGCACAGAGCGGAAAACATTGCAGAGGGTAGTGTGGAGGACATTGCTGAGAACCGTGTGGAGGACATCGCATGGCAGTGCGGAGGACATTGCAGAGGCCAGTGCGGAGGATATTGCAGAGGGCAGTGCGAAAGGCAGTGCAGATGGACAGTGCGGAGGGCAGTACAGAGGACATTGTGGAGGGCAGTGTGGAAGGCCATGCAGAGGGCAGTGCAAAGGACATTGTTGAGGGCAGTGCAGGAGGCAGTACGGAGGGCAGTGTGGAGGACAGTGAAAAGGACATTACAGAAGGCAGTGTAGAGGACAGTGCAGAAGACATTGTAGAGGGCAGTGCAGAAGGCAGTACGGAAGGCAGTGTGGAGGACAGTGCAGAGGACATTGCAGAGGGCAGTTCGGAAGGTAGTACGGAGGACATTACAGAAGGCAGTACGGAGAACAGTGCAGAGCACAGAGTGGAGGACAGTGTGAATGGCAGTGCGGAGAACAGTATGGAGGGCAGTGCGGAGAACATCGTAGGGGACATTGCAGAGGAGAGTGTAGAGGGCAGTTTAGAGCTCAGGGCAGTGTTGAGGACATTGCAGAGGGCAGTACGGAGGACACTGCAAAGCACAGAGCAGAGGACAGTGCAGAAGGCAGTGCAGAGGGCAGTGCGGAGGACATTGCAGAGGGCATGGGGAAAGGCAGTGCAGAGAGCAGTATGGAGGGCAGTTTGCAGGACAGTGCAGAGGACATTGCAGAGCAGAGAACAGTGTGAAGGAGGGCAGTGTAGAGGACAGTGTAGAACAGGGCAGTGAGGAGGGCAGTACAGAGCACAGAGTGGAAAACATTGCAGAGGACAGTGTGGAGGACATTGCAGAGGACAGTGTGGAGGACATTACAAGGCAATGCAGAGGGCAGTGCAAGTGGAAAGTGCGGAGGGCAGTGCAGGTGAACAGTGCAGAGGGCAGTGAGGAAGGCTATGCAGAGGACGTTGCAGAGGGCAGTGCAGGTGGACAGTGCAGAGAACATTGCAGAGGGCAGATGAGAGGGGAGAAGAGTGTGGAGTAGAGGACAGCACACAGTGGAGAACAGTGCAGAGGAGAGGGCAATGTGGGGGGCAGTTTAGAGAACAGTGCGGAAGACGGTAGTGCAGAGGACAGACCAGTATGGAGGACAATGTGGAGAACAGTGCAGAGGGTAGTGCGGAAGGCAGTACGAAGGGCAGTGTAGACGACAGTGCGGAGGACATTGCAGAGGGCAGTGTGGAGGACAGGGCAGTGAAAAGGACAGTGTGGAAGACAGGGCGGTGCAGAGAACAGTGCAGAGCACAGAGCAGAAGACATCGCAGAGGGAAGTGCAGAGGGCAGTGTAGAGGACAGTACGGAAGACGACAGTGCAGAGGACGGCAGTGTGGAGTACAGTACAAGGGGCAGTGCAGAGGAAGGACATTGTTGAGAGCAGTGTGGAGGACAGTGCAGAGGACATTGCAGAGGGCAGTTCGGAAGGCAGTATGGAGGGCAGTGTGGAGGACAGTACGGAGGATATTGCATAGAGCAGTGTGGAGAACAGTGCAGAGCACAGAGTGGAAGACATTGCAGAGGGCAGTGCGGAAGAATTTGCGGAGGACATTGCAGAGGGGAGAACAGTGCAGATGGGAGGGGAGGATAGTGCAGAGGGCAGGACAGTGCAGAGGGCAGTGTAAAGGACAGTGCGGAAGACATTGTAGAGGGCAGTGCGGAAGGCAGTGTGGAGGGCACTGCAGAGGACATTGCATAGGGCAGTGCAGAGCACAGAGTGGAAGACATTGCAGAGGGCAGTGTGGGGGACATTGCAGAGGGCAGTGCGGAAGACAGTGCAGAGGACAGGGGAGGACAGTGCAAAGGGCAGTGTGAAGGACAGTGCGGAAGACAGAGTGGTGTGGAGGGCAGTGAAGAGAACAGTGCGAAGGGCAGTGCGGACGACATTGCAGAGGGCAGTGCGGAGGACATTGCAGAGAAAAGTGAAGAGCACAGAGCAGAGTACATTGCAGAGGGCAATGCGGAGAACATTGCAGAGAACAGTGAAGGGCATAGTGTGGAGTAAATGGTAGAGGACAGTGCGGAAGGCAGTGCAGAGAACAGTGTGGAGGGCAGTGCGGAAGGTGCAGCATCCGAGGAGTGGGCCCTCAGCCTAGGAGACAGCGGGGTAGAGTTCAGGCCTTGTCACAGGGCTCTAACATCTCCCACCCTGAAGAAGGGAAAAATACTCCGTGCTCTTGTGGTATCTGAGGGTTTGTGCCGTTCAGAAAAGATACTGAACGTATGGTACAATCCCATTTTATTGGTAAAAATAAATCCTAAGCGACGCGTTTCAACATGAAAATAAGCCCTTTTCAAGCTTGATAAAGGCCTGAACCCTCGAACACTACAAGAGCGCGGAGTATTTTTTCCTTCTCCAGTGATTTTCCATAAGGCCTCTCTTCTCCATATAAGGAGTCCAGAACTATGAATAAAGCATTATAGTTGGAAGCCCTGTTACGCTTCTGAGTAGACCCTCTCACAATCACTTGCAAACGCATATAACTCTCTTGATCACATGACTCCAAACTCACAACATAAAACAATACATTTCCAGACAGAGACGGCTCATTTGCAGACATTAAACCATTAAGTGCTGCAAACTCCAACACAAATTTTTCTGATTCATCCCTCATTTAAAGACAATGCACAAGACAATACAGACAACATATACCATACATAATGGAGGGGCCCCATTGTTCTGGGCCACTTCAAAAGCAGTGCAGATGATATTGTGGAGAGCAGTGCAGGTGGACAGTACGAAGGACATTGCAGAAGGCAGTGCAGAGGGAAGCACAGTGCAGAGGAGAGGACAGTGAGGAGAAGACAGTGCAGAGGGTATAACAGTGTGGAGAAGAGGGCAGTGCAAAAGTGAGGACAATGCAGAGGGGAGGACAGTAAAGAGGAGGGCAGTACAGAGAAGTGGGCAATGCACAGGGGGGAGAGGGGAGGACAGTGTAGAGGATGCGGCAGTGCAGAGGTGAGGACAGTGTAGTGCAGAGGGGAGTACAGTGCAGAGGAGATTGCAGTGCCGAGGAGAGGGGAAAGAAGTGCAGATGAGAGGGCACTGCAGAGCGGAGAGCAGTGCAGAAGAAAGGGGCACTTCAGAGGGGAGGGCAGTGCAGAGGGAAGGGCGATGTAGAGGAGAGAACAATACAAAAGATAGTACAGAGGCAAGTGCAGTGCACAGGGGAGGACAGTGCAGAGGGGAGAGGTGGGCAGTGAGGGGGGAGTGCAGAGGATAGGGCAGTGGAGTGGGGAAGGCAGTGCAAAAGGGAGGACAGTACAGAGGGGAGGAAACTGTAGAGAAGAGCACAATGTAGTGCAGAGGGAAGGGCAGAAGAGAGGGCAATGCAGAACAGATAAGAGAGGGGAGTGCAGTGCAGAGGAGAGGACAGTACAGAGGATAGGAGAGTACATAGTGGAAAACAGTGCAGAGGATAGGGCAGTACAATGGGGTGGGCAGTGCAGAGGGGAGGACAATGCAGAGGAGACGGCACTGCCTAGGGAAGGACAGTGCAGAAGGGAGGGTAGTGCAGAGGAGAGGGCAGTGCAGAGAGATAGGGCAGTGCAGAGGAGAGTGCAGTGCAGACTGGAAAGCAGTGCAGAGTGGAGAAAAGTGTAGAGGGGCAGTGCAGAGGATAGGACAGTGCAATTGGGTGGGCAGTACAGAGTGGAGGAAAGTACAGAGGGGGGGTGGCAGTGCACAGAAGAGGACAGTGTAGAGGATAGGGCAGTGCAGAGGGTAGGACAGTGTAGAGAAGAGGACAGTGTAGTGCAGAGGGTGGGACAGTGCAGATGGGTGGGCAGTGAAGAGGGAAGGACAGTGCAGAGGATAGGTCAGTACAATGGGGTGGGCAGAGCAGAGCAGAGTGGAGGACAGTGCAGAGGAGAGGGCACTGCCTAGGGAAGGACAGTGCCCTGAAGAGGGCACTACAGAGAGGAGGGCAGTGCAGAGGGAAGGACAGTACGGAGGGGAGGACAGTATGGAGGGCAGTGCAGAGGAGAAGCGAAAGAAGTGAGGAGGAGAGGGCACTGCCTAGGGAAGGACAGTGCCCTGAAGAGGGCACTACAGAGATGAGGGCAGTGCAGAGGGAAGGACAGTATGGAGGGCAGTGCAGAGGAGAAGCGAAAGAAGTGAAGAGGAGAAGGCACTGCAGAGGGGAGAGCAGTGCAGAAGAAAGGGGCACTGCAGAGGGGAGGGCAGTGCAGAGGGAAGGGCGATGTAGAGGAGAGAACAATACAAAGGATAGTACAGAGGGGAGTGCAGTGCAGAGAAAAAGGCAGTGTAGAGGGGAGAGCAGTGCAGAGAGGTGGGCAGTGAGAGTGGAGTAAAGTGCAGAGGATAGGGAAGTGGAGAGGGGAAGCCAGTGCCGAGGAGAGGGCATTGGAGAGGAGAGAGCAGTGTAGACAATAGAGCAGTGTAGAGGGGAAGGCAGTGCAGAGGGGAAAGCAGAGGAGAAGACAGTGCAGATGGGAAAGCAGAGGAGAGGACAGTGCGGAGGTGGGCAGTGAAGATGGGGAGGACAGCATAGAGGATAGGACAGTGCAATGGGGTGGGCAATACAGAGTGGAGGACAGTACAGAAGGCAGAACTGTGCTCAAAGGTAGACAGTGTAGTGCAATTGGGTAGGCAGTGCAAAGGAGAGGACCGTACAGATTGCGAGGAAAGTGTAGAGAAGAGCACAGTGTAGTGCTGATGGGTGGGCAGTGCAGAGGGGTGGGCAGTGCGGAGAAGAGGGCAGTGCAGAGGAGGGGGCAATGCAGAATGGTTAAAAGAGGGGAGAATAGTGCAGAGGATAGGGCACTGCAGAGGAGAGGGCAATGCAGAGGGGAGAGCAATGCAGAGGGGAAGGCAGTGCAGAGAAGAGGACAGTGCAGAGGAGAAAGCAGAGGAGAGAACTGCAGATGGGAAAGCAGAGGAGAGGACAGTGCGGAGGTGGGCAGTGAAGATGGGGAGGACAGCGTAGAGGATAGGACAGTGCAATGGGGTGTGCAATACAGAGTGGAGGACAGTACAGAGGGGAGGACTGTGCACAGAAGTAGACAGTGTAGTGCAATTGGGTAGGCAGTGCAAAGGGGAGGGCAGTGCGGAGGAGAGGGCAGTGCAGAGGAGGGGGCAATGCAGAAGGGATAAAAGAGGGGAGAACAGTGCAGAGGATAGGGCAGTATAATGGGGTGAGCAGTGCAGACGGGAGGACAGTGCAGAGGAGAGGGCACTGCCTAGGGAAGGACAGTGCAGAAGGGAGGGTAGTGGAGGAGAGGGCAGTGCAGTGAAGAGGGCACTGCAAAGGGGAGGGCAGTACGGAGGGGAGGACAGTACAGAGGCCAGTGCAGAGGAGAGGCGAAAGAAGTGAAGAGGAGAGGACACTGCAGAGGGGAGGACAGTCTGGAGGGCAGTGCAGAGGAGAGGTGAAAGAAGTGAAGAGGAGAGGGCACTGCAGAGGGGAGATCAGTGCAGAGGAGAGGGCACTGCAGATGGGAGGACAATGCAAAGGGAAGGGCAGTGCAGAGGAGAGGAGAGGGCAGTGCAGAGGGGAGAGCGGAGGAGATGACAGTACGGAGGAGAGTGCAGTGTGGAGAACCGTGCAGAGAGAAAAACAATACAGAGTGGAAGGCAGTGCAAAGTGGAAGGCAGGGCAGAGGGGAGAGCAGTTCAAAGGACAGTGTGGATGGCAGTGCAGATGAGAGGACAGTGCAGAGGAGAGAGCAGTGCGAAAGACAGTGCAGAGGAAAGGACAGTGCTGATTGCACTGCAGAGGGGGTGACAGAGTAGAGGGTAGGGCAGTGCAGTGCAGAGGAGAGAGCAATGCAAAGGATAGTACAAAGGATAGTACAAAGGGGAGTGCAATGCACAGGGGAGGACAGTGCAGAGGAGAGGGCATTGCAGATGGGATAGCAGTGCAGAGGAGTAGGCAGTGCAAAGTGGAGAGCAGTGCAGCGGAGAGGACAGTGCATGGGGGTAGTGCAGAGAGGAAAACAGTGCAGAAGGGAGGACAGTGTAAAGGAGAGGGCAGTGCAGAGGAGAGAGCAGTGCAGCGGAGAGGACAGTACGGAAGGCAGTGCAGAGGAGAGAACAGTGCCGAGGGGAGTGAAGGACAGTGTAGAGGGGGGGGGGGGGGAGTGCGGAGGAGAGGGCAGTGTAGAAGTGAGGGCAGTGTAGAGGGGAGGGCAGTGCGAAGGAGAGGGCAGTGTAGAGGGGAGGGCAGTGTGGAGGGGAGAGCAGAGGAAAAGCACTGCAGAAGGGAGGATAGGAGAGTACATAGTGGAGTACAGTGCAGAGAAGAGGGCAGTGCAGAGGGGAGAACAGTGCAGAGGACAATGCCTAAGAGAGGGAAGTGCATAGAGGAAGACAGTACAAAGAGGAAGGAAGTGCAGAGGGTAAGCAGTGCCGAGTGGAGAGCAGTGCAGAGGTGGGCAGTGAAGAGGGGAGGACAATGCAAAAGATAGGGCAGTGCATAGGAGAGGGAAAAGAAGTGCAGAGGAGAGGGCACTGCAGAGGGGAGGACAGAGCGGGGGGGGGCAGTGCAAAGGAGAGGGCATTTTAGAGGAGAGAGCAATGCAAAGGATAGTACTGAGGGGAATGCAGTGCACAGGGGAAGACAGTGTAGAGGAGAGGGCAGTGCAGATTGGAAAGCAGAACAGATGAGAGGTAAGTGCAGAGGAGAGGGCAGTGCAAAGTGGAGAGCAGTGCTGCGGAGAGGACAGTGCAGGGAGCAATGCAGAGTAGAGAACAATGCAGAGGGGAGGAAAGTGTAGAAGAGAGGGCAGTGCAGAGGAGAGAGCAGTACAGTGGAGAGGACAGTGCCGAGAGCAGTGCAGAGGAGAGAACAGTGCCAAGGGAAGGACAGTGCAGAGGAGAGGGGAAATAAGTGCAGAGCGGGCACTGCAGAGCAGAGAACAGTGCAGAGGAGAGAGCAGTGCAGAGAAGAGGGCAATGCAGAGGAGAGGGCAGCGCAGAAGGGGGGACAGCATGGAGGAAAGGACAGTACGGAGGGCAGGACAATACAGAGGACAGTGCAGAGGAGAGGGGAAAGAAGTTAAGAGGATAGGGCACTGCAGAAGGGAAAGCACTGCATAGGAGAGGGCACTGCAGAGGGGAGAGCAGTGTAGAGGAGAGGACATTGTAGAAGGGAGGCCAGTGTAGAGGGGAGGGCAATGCGGATGAGAGAGGAGAGAGTAGAAGAGAGGCCAGTATAGAGTGGAGGAGAGGGGAGGGCAGTACAGAGGAGCGGACAGTATGGAGGAGATGAGAGTGAAGAGTAGGAGGAGAGGGGAGGACAGTGCAGGGGAGAGGGCAGTGCAGAGGGAAGGATAGTACAGAGAGGAAGGCACTGCAGAGGGGAAAGAAGTACAGACTGGACAACAGTGCAGAGAGGTGGGCAGTGAATAGGGGAAGACAGTGAATAGGAGAAGGCAGTGCAGAGGAGAGGGGAAAGAAGTGCAGAGCAGAGGGCACTGCAGAGGGGAGGGCAGTGCGGAAGAGAAGGCAGTGTAGAGGAGAGGGCAGTGCAGAGGAGAGGTCGGTGCAGATGGGAGAGCAGTGCAGAGGAGAGGTCATTGCAGAGGGGAGGACAGTACAAAAGGGGAAGCAGTGCAGAGGAGAAGGTAGTGCAGAGGCAAGAGCAGTGTATAGGAGTGGAGAGTGCAGAGGGAAGTGCAGATGAGAGGAGAGAGCAGTGTGAAAGGCGGTACAGAGGAGACGACAGTGCGAATGGCAGTTTAGAGGAGAGAGCAGTGTGAAGGACAGTGCATTGTAGAGTGGAGGACAGTGCAGAAGAGAGGGGAGAGGAGAGGGGAAAGAAGTGCAAAGAGGACATAGCAGAGCAAAGAGCAGTGCAGAGGAGAGGGCACTGCCTATGGGAAGATAGTGAAGAGGGGAGAGCAGTGACAAGGAGATGGCAGTGCAGAGGAGAGAGCAATGCAGATGAGAAGGCAGTGCAGAGTGGAGGGTAGTGCAGATGAAAGGGCAGTGTGGAGGGAAGGACAGTACAGAGAGTAGGACAGTATGGAGGGCAGTGCAGAGGAGAAAGGGAAAGAAGTGAAGATGACAAGGCACTGCAGAGGAGTGAGCAGTGCAGAGGAGAGGGCACTGCAGAAGGGAGGACAGTGCAGAGGGTAGGGCAGTGCAAAGGAGACAGCAGTGCAGAGGAGAGGGCAATGCAAAGGGGAAGACAGTACAGAGGGGAATGCAGTGCAGAGGAGAGGGGGGAACAGTGTGAAGGACAGTGCAGAGGGGAAAGAAGTGCAGAGGAGAGGGTAGAGGAGAAAGGGAAAGAAGTGAAGATGACAAGGCACTGCAGAGGAGTGAGCAGTGCAGAGGAGAGGGCACTGCAGAAGGGAGGACAGTGCAAAGGAGACAGCAGTGCAGAGGAGAGGGCAATGCAGAGGGGAAGACAGTACAGAGGGGAATGCAGTGCAGAGGAGAGGGTAGTGAAGAGGAGAGGGGGGAACAGTGTGAAGGACAGTGCAGAGGGGAAAGAAGTGCAGAGGAGAGGGCACTGCAGAGCGGAGAGCAGTGCAAAGTAGAGGGCACTGTCTATGGGAGGGCAGTGCAGAGGAGATGGGAGGGGAGTGCTGAGGGAAGAGCAGAGGAGAGGGCAGTGTGGTGGACAGTGCAGAGGAGAAGACAGTGTGGAGGTCAGAGGAAAGGACAGTGTTGAGGAGAGAGCAAAAGGCAGTCCGGAGAATGGGGCATAGAGGAGAGGAGAGTGCAGAGGAAAGTAGAATAGCAGTAGAGGGAGAGATTCTTTTCTTTTCTGGGCCCCGTTCAGTAGGGCCAGTTAATGTACACACAAGCAGAAAGCTGTGAGGGCAGGTGAAGGAGTGTCACCATGACCCGAGCCATTGTAAACCCAACCTGTAGCTCAGTAGTTGTGTCCTGTTGATGAGCGGTGCCCACTACTAAAGTAGTATCAACCCTTTCCAATCCAGTTTTCCTGTTTACGTAAACAATACATCACTCTCTCATTGTGCATGGGGAATGCTTGCTGACATAAGCAGATTCGGACTGAAACACAACCCTAATTACAGAAGAATACAATTTCTCTCTCACTCGTTCATCTAAGGACTATAGCTGAATATATGAAAATATATATGAAAACATAGAGAACTTTTCTGTTATCTCCTCTGTATAGTGTTAGAAGCATGTCAGATCTCATCCAACAGCCGAGCTATGCAGGGAAATCTCACTGTCGGACGAGGTCCCACACTGTATTGGAAATAGGTAAAGGGGTTGTCCAAGTTATTTCTTTTTGTATGGTTTTGGGCTCCCCATGTCCAAAATTTTAGAAAAGACAGATATTCACCATTTTGTCAGTCTGGTGCTGCGGCATCTGGCAGGTGATGTCACCCGGCCTTCTGTAGAAGCTCCGAGGGAAGTTAACAGGGCTTCACTGATGACATCCCTGCTGGCCTCCTATTGGCTGTAGTGGTCACATGGGTACTCAAGTGACCGATGCAGCTTATGTAAACAAAGGACTGGAGCGGTGAACAGGTGAATACCCCTGGACTCATGAGGTACATCGCTGCATAGCCTTGTGTCCTTGCACCGTCAACCGGTGGGTCACAGCTGTGGTAATTTGTACTGCGACATCATTGACGTCAGCGATAGTGAGAGGCTGCAAGGCTACATAGTGATGTTTGGTCAGCAATAAAACGACATTGCAAAATTCTGTCCTGGGACCGGAGGATGCAGCTGTCCTGTTTATGATCAGCCAAGATGGCCGCTGCTCCCAAAAGCAGAGGCCGCCTTAAAGCTGCCTATACCAGTGGCTAAATGCTGCGCAATTTCCTGTGGCAAGTCCTCTGCATTTACAGTACAAGCCATGGGGAGGAGATTTCAAAATCTTCACACGGAGCAGAGAGTTTCCGCACCGAATCAGCAGCGTTTTTTGAAAAACATTCTAAATCTGCAGCCTACCTATTCAAACTGTGGATTTCAACTCTTGAAATGTAAGGCTTAAAATCCACAGCAGATGTACTACAAAAACCAGAGCAAAACCTGCACTATTTCGGTGTGGATTTTGCCACTGTGGCTTTGCAGTATATTTACTAAAGGCTTTCTGCTACAAAATGCATGGAGCAAATACTCCAGCTGTGAAGCCGGTCTAAGAGCGCAGGGGAACACCTTTTTTTCAGTTTCAAATATTTTTGAAAAAGTGGTGGGACCCGATGTAAAGTCACCAAAAGCCACAACTTTGGCATGTGATCCAAAACTGCAACTATTATACGCCAATTTCCAACTGTTGGGGGTCTGTCAACGCAGACGAGTGCGAATGTTGCCTGAGTCCAAATTAATAGGAAATATTATATAGAGTACTCATAGAGAACCATAAGAAGCCACTACACACACGGTCTAGTTATATCAGTATGAATTCTAGTTTATTTTGAACATTTGCTAGTTTATATGCAAGATGGAAAGAAGGCGTTTCCAAATGTTACCTGATACCAAGTTTCAATCTACTTTGGTGACCAAGTCTACATTCCAACAGATTACAACATGGCTGTAAATCAAAAGCCTTCTAACAAAAGGTATCAGCAAAACTGTGTGAAGTTACATATGATCATAAAGATTGACTCCGTACTGTCTGAGTACCTACTTCATTATACCTCTTCCCAGACCAGAATGTAATCTTCAAGGTCCATCAACAATTTGCACATCAAAAGAGGGGGCATTGTTTCTAGTTAAACACATAAAAACTGGTTCAGCCACCTACTTAGTAGTACCTGGTCAAGGGTTCAGACTTGTAAGATAGCTGAATAAAATCTAATTAATCATACATTTAGTATTTTAAAGTCATCATCCAAATAAACGCTTGAATATACCTGTTTACATATGATTCTATATCCAAATTCTACTAGCAACTTCCGGAATGTTTTACATATTTTTCATTTTCATAATACATAACATTATATAACCAAATAATTGATGTCACATTTATTATACGGTTTCCTTATCTTTCTTAAGTTAGGTTATTAAAAATATGATTGACCCCTATCAATCCCCCATTTGGACATCAGAGCCACCATTATCTCCTGGTTCTGTCACCCGTAGGTGCCGGTTCCAGCCGGGTCCCCAGGTAGGAATGGTGCACTCTATGTCCATCTAGGGAATCAAGACATTTAAACAAATTACATAATATCAGATATTGCAAGTCAATCAAGTTTACAATACAGTAATCTTAGATTTATCAACATCAATATCATCATCGTCATATTAGACACTTAAATAGGTGTAGAAAATCGGCATTTAGTACATTTAGCTATGCATGAAATTATTACCTTAATTGCAATATATATATATATATACACATAAGATTATACTAGTCGGACGATTGCAGAGTATTTGAGAATCTTTAGTAGCTGTTACTTCTGTTGCCTTAATTTGTTGGCATTTTCCCGATTTCATTAGGGTCACAAGTAAAATTATAACATTCTTCAGCCAACGCAACATTTCTCACCTAAAACCGAGTCATATTCGTCCAATGTGTATGTTCAACGGCATCGCAATGGGGACAATATTCAAATATATTAAGGAAGGTGTTTTCTTGAACAACATTGTCATGTACTACATCACTATCATTGTGTACTTTTGAGTATATGTCTCGCAGAGTCTCTACAGGAGTGGGGACGGATAATAGACAAGTCCGCAAAATGTCCTCTCCACTCCTGAGGTTGGGCATACACATGTGGGAAATATTTGCCCATCCAGTCCATCGCTTCTCAATGTGGATCGTTTGTAGTGGTGTTTCCCAATAAGAAGACAGTCCAATAAGACAAAATGCAGATGTCAAAGTCAAAATGTCCATTACCTCCCCCACCCAAACAACGCCGGGATCCCACCCATCACTTCTGGCTCTGGCTCGGGAACTTTCTTGCAGTGGGAGGCGTGTATCCACTTTTACCGAAGTAGGTGTTGACAACAGAACTTGGTATGGTCTGTCAAACCTTGGGTCCAAGGCCTTTCTTAGGGCGCCCACCCACTGGCGTTTTTTTACCTGCGTTTTGCGTTTTGCGTTTTTCCTGCACAGGCATAGAGATAACGTGTTCCTGTCCACTGGCGTTTTTTTTGCGTTGCGTTTGCGTTTTTAACATAGGAACTGTCAGTTGCATATGTGTCCTTATTTTTCTCCTAATGCACCCATGAATGTCAATGGAAATTAACGGAAAAGCCGCGAAAACGCCGCGAAAAACGCGCGGAAAAATCGCAGAAAACGCTGCGTTTTTTTCCCGCGGAAAACGCAAACGCCAGTGGGTGGGCGCCCTTACATGTCTTTTTACAGCCACCCAGTCTCCAGGCTGCAAGGAGTGAGTCCCCTCTAGGTTGTGAGGGTCTGGAATGGTAGAAAACACTAGATCGTGTGTTATTTTCAGTTTACGACATAGTTCTTATACATATTCAATAACCGTATCACACCCCTGCTGTAGGGCCTGTGGATGGTACAGGCCTAATCTTGGCATAGAGCCAAACAACACTTCTTTTATTTTATGCGTACCATTTTAGTTCTTTCAACTTTGCGGGTGGTATGGAGTGTGAAACGCTTGTTCCACTCCCAGGCTGACATCACCTCTGGCATCACTTCACCTGTAAAATGTGTCACTCTCAATTGTCTCTAGTACCCCAAATCGACATACAAGTTCTGACACAAGTTTAGTCACTGTACATTGTGCGGTGGCTTTGAACAGGTCCACGCACACAAGGACATACTCATACCTGCCTGATTTGGGAAGCTGGATGTAATCGATTTGTAATCTCTGAAAAGGGGTACAGTGGTCTGGGTGTGCACTTCACATGCCTTCACATATGCCTTTGCCAACCTGTCGAACCTTGGAGCATACCATACCTTGTCCATAACAGAAACCATAGCATTTCCGAGAGGCATGCACTTTCCCGTGAGCTAGGACGGCGAGGTGGGGGTAGGCAGCCGCTGGTACATCATCTACGTCCTGTAGGACGCCAAATCCCAAATCAACAAGAGCGGTGGGACCAAGATCCAACTTACAACACAAGGGGTCTTGCGTCCTGTCCAGGAGGACTGCAGCCTTGGCTGCCCTATCCCCTTGCTCTCTGGTGACTGCCCCTGCGTGTGTGCTTTAACCTTTATTATGGCCACCTGTTCTGGCAACATGATAGCCTTCCTTTAATCTTAATGGGCTTGCCTTATGCCGTGAAAAAGCTCCTGGACCGCCAGATGGATCCATTATCGTGTGCAGTACCAAAGACGTACCTGGAATCAGTGTAGATGTTAGCAGTGGTACCTTTCGCAATCGTACAGGCCTCAGTTGGAGCACGGAGCTCAGCCTCCTGCGCTGACATGTATGGCGGCAGTGGTTTTTGTACAAGCATCTCATTCAGTGTGATTACTTCAAAACCTGTTACAAACCTTCCTTCATCATTCAGGTATCTGGATCCATCCACAAACATTTCAAGGTGGGGGTTTAGGAGGAGTTTGTCAGTGACATGTGCGAACCCAGCTGTCTCCTGCTCCATGAGCGCTGCACAATCATGCTGGTGTTCTGCGTCAAAGGCCTCCTCCTCATCATCAGTCAGAGAATTTGCAAAAAGCTGGTCCTCTGTACTTACTCCCCCATTTGAATCAGTGTCACCTAATGGTAATAAGGTGGCCGGATTCAAAGTGGTGCAACGTTGAAATGAGGCATTGGATGAAGAGTGTACTGCAAGTTCCATTTTGATCTGTCTAGCAAGGGACAGATGTCTACGGCTTACCTGTGTCAGGATACCATGTATGTCATGTGGGGTGTAGATCACCATGGTGTGATCTAAGAAGTTTGTCTTTGCTGGCTTTGCAGCCATTCTACTCTGATGGAGGAAACACAAAAGGCTTAGTGATGCATTGAGGTAACTGTTTGTGTCAGCAGTACATAAAAGAAAATAAAAATAAATCATCAACATATTACAAGAGGGCGGTGCCCTCGGGAATTGACCAGGTGTCTGATACCAGCTTCATGCATCTGGTGAACTGGTTTTGGGCTATTCTGTGCCCCTTGTGGCAGCACTATCCAACAGTACTGCTTTCCTCTGAAATTAAATGCAAACAAATACTGACAGTCTGTCGAGGTCCGTCTGACTGGTAGCCCAAAGGCTCGAAGGAACGACACTAAGAACTTGTTTCTCTGCGTGCGTAAGAGTGAAGACAGGGAGAGGTGTCGCTAGGTCTGCTGCCATCCGACCGAAGGTCGGATGACTTTCAGACCCGGGGTGTATACGAGCCTCACCGGACGAGTGAAGTTCGATACAATATCCCAAGGTCCCATCACTTCGGTTCCCAATATGCTTTCAGGACTTTCCAGCACAAGGAAGCGCATGAGGCATCGTGACCCTTTAAACATTACCTCTAGCGGTTCAGTTTCTGCCAGCTGAATCGGCACTCCTGAAACCCCTTGCACCGATTACTGCTAGACTATCGGGCTGGTATTCTATTTCAAATAGATCATAACCATGTTGCAAAAAAAAAAAAATTTAAAAATTTAGAAATTGCTGACCTGCAATACCTGGATCACCTATGTCAGATGTCCAGTTCCTTGGGCTAAGCAATGACCCAGGAAAACAACCTTTGTTTTGCAGAATTGGAGTTTGTCTTGGAGGTGGCTTACTATTTGTCAGGACCTGCGGAAAGCTGAGTTTCTGCAGTAGCTATCAAGACAAATCCATGAGCCGGATCTACCAAGAGAGCAGTTAGTTTACAAACCTGTTCTGAACTGTCACTTGAGGTCTCAACCCGTACCGATCCATCCGGTGAAAATTTGATGGATGCAGATGTACAAATAACAGAGACATGAATTACAACAAGGCAGAATAATCCACAAACATCTAGCTACATTGAAATATGATATTCTTTAAGCAAATTCATTATTAATCTGATCCTGCCTGCAATGTCTCATCAAATTTGAGAAGAAAAAAAAACTTTTCTTAACTGCCCAAGCTCCTCACCCCTCCCTTTGTAGGCAAAAGAAGGATGAAACATTACGTACTTTTACATCATCTAGCTCCACCCCTTCGATGCTGGTCGTTTGCATGTCTCTCCTACGGAACATTCTCTCAGAGACAGTGCAGTACTAACAGCATTTAGCAGTGATATAGACGTCCAACCAATCACAGAACTGACATTTACCCAGAAAGCAAAAATATATATACCTTAAAATCCCTATGTTTTCTATTTTTAAGACCGTATAATTCACATAATTCATTACAAGTTTCTTATTTCATCAGCGTCTGTCTTCCTTTCTATGACACTGAATTTTATCTCTCTATGAAACAGAACAATAGCTAAGATATTCATACGCAGCCAGAACATTCAGACTTTAAACAACATTAATCATTAGTAATGATCAAGAGGTATACTTCTCTGAGGATACGAATAGTTAAACACATAGAAAAGACAACATGCTAAGCGCTTCTAACAGCGCAACGTTTTCTGCATTTTTAACCCTTATATCCTTAAAAGCCCCCACAGATGTGAGTGGGGTACAACTTTCTTACACTTAGAAATTATACATTACAAGAACACTAAGACGTACAACAAAGATTAGTTTACATAACATCAAGACATACCAGACAAACAATAATGGTTATTTGTCACATAATTGTCCACAGATTTTGCATGAACTTACTTTATGTCCCAGAGGAACACAAACTATAAGAGGATTCCCTTTCTCTGATAACCCCTTACTGCCGTATCTATACTTGCCTTAATCCATCTAACATATTTTTATACAATCTTTTGACTATCTCTGAATCTTTCCCAAACTTGCTGGTCTAAGACTTCCAAAATTCTAAACACCTTACTACATTCTTCTTCCCACAGCTAAGGTGCCTTCTTTGTCTTTTACTATTTCTCTAGCTGATTTCCATATAGGCATACTGCTTGCCCTGTACGTTTCCCATATTGTCTGTTCCTTTATCTAAACCGGCGTCTCTGATATCTTTCATATGTTTTTTCCCGTACTGTTACCAG
This sequence comes from Eleutherodactylus coqui, assembly GCF_035609145.1. Taxonomy (NCBI): domain Eukaryota; kingdom Metazoa; phylum Chordata; class Amphibia; order Anura; family Eleutherodactylidae; genus Eleutherodactylus; species Eleutherodactylus coqui. Next base: position 39,258,390 of record NC_089848.1, read on the forward strand.
AACTCATAGTTAAGGGTTTCCGCTTTTCTAAGTCCTATCTTTCTATATTTTATACGCTTGTCTGCATACGTCTCCCCCTTCCCTTTCTCTTATGGACGTACCTCTTGATTTACCACTATCACACAGTATTGAGGATGCATACAGCTTCCTCGGATAAATCTGGCGGTCCCTTCTTACCAAGCCCGCAGCTGGCAGAACAACTGTGGACTTGTTCCTCTGTTTTTACCTCAATCACACAGTATAAGGATGCATACAGCTACCTTCGGGTAAATCAGGCCAGTCCCTTCTGCCAAGTCCGTAACTGGCAGGATAACTATTTCTCACACAGACCTCTATTTCCCACTATTCATCCCTAAGTAAACAGGACCTTATATCACACAGTAAACTAAGGACCCCTGGTCCCTGGTCCTGGAATAGTTTTACGGAACTACTACAGCAGTCTCTTAGACTACTTAGGGGGGTTTAGGGAAGATCAGACCTCTCCTCTAAGGGAACTTCTGGTGATATTATAACAGACTCAGTAAAAGCAAATTATGGCTAACATGACACAGACTATCAACGTACAGATTTCAACAATTACTACAGGCAACATGGCAATATACACACAAGGGTTCTTCCGTCTAGCACGGTTACTAAGAACACCGTAAATAACAGGCAGAAGCGTTCTATATAACATGCAGCAACTCACCCCCTGTCGACACGAGACTGAATGAAGTCAGGAGAGCCCAGAGCTGAAGTGGTAAGTCAAGGGCTTACCGTACACCGGTGTTTTGTAGATCTGGGGTCCCGTGGCCTCTGGTCCGGCTGGTCGGCAGGTAGTGTTGTCAGGTATCGGCTGCAGGTAAGGAGTTAGCCTCTGCCCCACGTGTTGGGTGCCAAATAAACTGTTGGGGGTCTGTCAACGCAGACGAGTGCGAATGTTGCCTGAGTCCAAATTAATAGGAAATATTATATCAAGTACTCATAGAGAACCATAAGAAGCCACTACACACACGGTCTAGTGATATCAGTATGAATTCTAGTTTATTTTGAACATTTGCTAGTTTATATGCAAGATGGAAAGAAGGCGTTTCCAAATGTTACCTGATACCAAGTTTCAATCTACTTCGGTGACCAAGTCTACATTCCAACAGATTACAACATGGCTGTAAATCAAAAGCCTTCTAACAAAAGGTATCAGCAAAACTGTGTGAAGTGGACATCAAACAGTTACATATGATCATAAAGATTGACTCCGTACTGTCTGAGTACCTACTTAATTATACCTCTTCCCAGACCAGAATGTAATCTTCAAGGTCCATCAACAATTTGCACATCAAAAGAGGGGGCATTGTTTCTAGTTAAACACATAAAAACTGGTTCAGCCACCTACTTAGTAGTACCTGGTCAAGGGTTCAGACTTGTAAGATAGCTGAATAAAATCTAATTAATCATACATTTAGTATTTTAAAGTCATCATCCAAATAAACGCTTGAATATACCTGTTTACATATGATTCTATATCCAAATTCTACTAGCAACTTCCGGAATGTTTTACATATTTTTCATTTTCATAATACATAACATTATATAACCAAATAACTGATGTCACATTTATTACACTGTTTCCTTATCTTTCTTAAGTTAGGTTATTAAAAATATGATTGACCCCTATCACAACATTATAGATATGCCCTGTTGTACATTGTGTTAGTGGTCAATTTAGGTCAATATGTTTTCTGTTTATTTTATAAAAAATAATCCAAGATTTTCAGAAAAGTTTTAAAACTTTGCAACTTTCCAACTTTGAATTTTTCTGCTTGTAAAGATACTCGTATCACATAAATAGTTAATAAATAACACTTACCCTATGTTCACTTTGTGTTGGCATCATTTTGTGTCTTTAATTTATTTTTGGACGCCAGAAAGCTTGTAGTGCAGGATCCCCATGCCTGTGGTACGGATTGGGAATTCTTCCCTTATCTGCTACAGTAGCATAGAGGCAATGTTTTTAATTTTGAAAAAAAATATCCCACACCAGTTTTTAAGGGACCAATTTAGGTCTGAAGTGACTTTGAGGCCCTGTATATTAGAACCCTTCCATAAATCACTTCATTTTAAAAACTGCACCCCTTAAACTTTTCAAAAAGTTTTATTTGCAGATTTTTTTATTTAATATTTTTCTTCCTTTAATGCAGCAGAAGTTAACAGATAAACAAAACTCAACATTACCCTGACTCTTCAGTTTTTTTAAATATTTCACGTTCCCCCAGTGTGTAAAATGACTGAAACACAGGCCTCGGAAATGCAGGAGCACCTCGTGGATTTTGGGGCTCCCCTTTATGGCTACATTTTCTATACACCATTTAAATTCGTAGAGGTAATGAGTAGAGATGAGCGAACCTACTTGTTTCGAGTAATAACTCGATCGAGCACCGCGATTTTCGAGTACTTCAGTACTCGGGTGAAAAGATTCGGGGGGCGCCGGGGGATGGGGGGAGGCGTGGCGGCGCGGGGGGTAGCAGCGGGGAACAGGGGGGAGCCCTCTCTCTCTCCCTCTCCCCCCCCCACTCCCCGCTGCAACCCCCCACTCACCCACGGCGCCCCCCGAATCTTTTCGCCCAAGTACGGAAGTACTCGAAAATAGCGGTATTCGGATGGAAAAGGGGCGTGGCCGAGTAGGCTCGCTCATCTCTAGTAATGAGTTGTCAAGAAATACCTCCAAACTTTGCAGAGAAGAAAAGAGGGGAAAAAAGGTTGCTGCATTTCTTTTTCTAAGCCCCGCACGCTACCAGTCCCTTACCCTGGCCACACCCAATTTAAACCCTTGACCATGCCAAAACTATCAAAAGAAGATGCATTTGGAGTTGGACTCAAAATTTTAACAACACGTACCCTACCTGGGTGATTAAATTATGTATGTGAAATGCCCATGCTGTAGCACATCACAGAAAATTATCCATAAACTAACAGTCCAATAAAACAATTATAAAACTCCAAATATATATTATTGTAATCATTAATAGAAGAACAGTTCACTACATAAATACAGCACCAGAGCCAAGTCAGTGCATAAATACAGCACCAGAGCCAAACTCTGTACATAAATACAGCAGCAGAACCAAGCTCAGTACATACATACAGCAGCAGAACCAAGCTCTGTACATAAATACAGCACCAGAGCCAAGGTCAGTGCATAAATACAGCACCAGAGCCAAGTCAGTGTATAAATACAGCACCAGAGACAAACTCTGTACATAAATACAGCAGCAGAGCCAAGCTCAGTACATACATACAGCAGCAGAACCAAGCTCTGTACATAAATACAGCACCAGAGCCAAGGTCAGTGCATAAATACAGCACCAGAGCCAAGTCAGTGCATAAATACAGCACCAGAGACAAACTCTGTACATAAATACAGCAGCAGAACCGAGCTCAGTACATACATACAGCAGCAGAACCAAGCTCTGTACATAAATACAGCACCAGAGCCAAGGTCAGTGCATAAATACAGCACCAGAGCCAAACTCTGTTCATAAATACAGTAGCAGAACCAAACTCAGTATGTACATACAGCAGCAGAACCAAGCTCTGTACATAAATACAGCACCAGAGCCAAACTCTGTACATAAATACAGCACCAGAGCCAAGGTCAGTGCAAGAATACAGCAGCAGACCAAACTCTGTTCATAAATACAGCAGCAGAACCAAGCTCAGTACATAAATACAGCAGCAGACCAAGCTCTGTACATAAATACAGCAGAAAAACCAAGATTAGTAAAGGGATAAATTGTCAGCCCCTGCTTTTTTAGTTTGTACTTCCTAATATGACCTGTGTGATGGGAGTTGTCAGTTCACAAACAAAAATGCTACCAGCCATCATCACTCTACAGACAGTGACTGCAGAACTAAACAGAGACAATCAGTGGCAGAATAACAATGAATTGTGACACACGTGATGTCATCTCTAATTAACGTTGTGGCTTTCTTCTCCATTCTGTCCAGATCGACATGACTGCTTCTCTCTGACACAACTTGTCTCTTCAGAGGTTACCACACATGTCTTTGGCTTTTTGCTTTTTCATATCTGTAATCCCTATATTAAGTTAAACGATTATTAGTGCCACACATTGCTTCCTCTAAATACTCTATGACAGTGCAATTCACAGCTCCCCTGAGTAATGACCAACAAGCTGCACTGTCCCCCTGTACTAAATAAGGAGCCAAATCGTCCCCTATAAGATACGGCTATTATGTCCCATTGAAAGGATCTTGCTGGGCACAGGAAGCTGGAGAGAAGAAAAAAGAAACTGTGCAGGACAGCAGCTCAAAATCAGGACTCTCCTACTAGATCTGAAATGGTTGGGAGGTGTGGAATCATCCCTCAAAAGACCCCGTTTTGGAAACTACAAACCTCAAGGAATTCATAAAGCTGCATAGTGATTGTTTTGACCCCACAAGTGTTTTAGAATTGGGCTTTCAAAATGATTAATTACAATTTTTCCACAAATACATACGGTAGGTTTCACTCCAAATTTAGCATTTTCACGGGGAGCAGTAAGAAAAAAATCTACAATTTACTAAGCTTAATGGGGGCTCCTTCAGAATGTTCTGTCTTTCTCGTGTCAATGACTTGTAAGGCCTCATGTCCACGGGGAAAATCAGGCCCGCTCCGGATTCTCCATGGAGAATCTGCAGCGGGTCCCTCTTGACCCGTGGACATGAGCGCTGGAAATAGGAATAAATAAGAATAAACTTACCTCCCGCCCGCTCCGGATCCTTCCTTCGCTGCGGCGACATCTTCTCTGCGTCGCGGCCAGATCTTCTTTCTTCGGCCCGGCGGATGCGCAGGATGACGTCGGTGACGTGCCCGAAGAAAAAAGATCCGGCACGACGGAGAGAAGATGGCGCCGCGGCGAAGAGAAGAAACGGAGCGGGTGAGTAAATTCTGATTTTTGTCATTTTTGCGGGAGACCCGCATGAAAATGGAGCATGGTCCAGATTTTTTCATGCTCCATTTTTAAAAAAATCACTTTTATTGACCATCCGCGGGTATTTATCTACCCGCGGGTGGTCAATGCATCCCTATGGGGTGTGGATCCGCGGGCAGGAGAAGAGTTAAAATCTGCTGCGGATTTTAATTCTTCTCTTGCCCGTGGACATGAGGCCTTAGAGTCTTAGTAGTGATAAATTTAGTAGTGAAGGTAAAGTTAGTAGTATTAAATGCAATCTCAGTATTAAGCCTTTTAAGCTTTCTGATACATGATGATTGCATATAATCTACGTTTAAAGCCTTTGAAATGTGACAGAATTTGGGACCTTGGAACATACTCACCATCCAACAGGATTTTCGTCTTCTTTCAAGTGTATCGTCCATCAACTCCAGGGGTCGGAAAGAGCGTCAAAATGCCAAATTTTCCGGCCTACAAGACAAAAACATAAAATCATGTCGTTGAATACATTGGGAGATAAGGGCATTATAGAAATGTATTGAAATCGAAGCATTAAAGAAGGATACATTGTGTACTTACTTTGACTTAGTGTTCACAAATGATGAATGCAGGCCTCAAATGTTCTTCAAGTAGCTTGCTGTTCAGTTCTAGCTAGCTGGAAGGTCCAAAATGTCTTCTAGAATCAAAAGTTGAAGATTCTCCTTCAAAGAATATTGCAGAACCATTCCATGATTCCACAAAAGTGCATCAACCATGTCATGGCTCATGCGATACACATTAACACACACCCATAGCTTTGTGCATGCACAACATTTCCCAACATTGCAGTAAGAGCACTTCTTTGTCAAGTGCTTTTTACTGCATATAACATTGCAAAAAGTATGGACGTTGCAGAAGAAAACCCAGAAGTTAAAAATGTGCTTCTAACCTTAGTCTCAATGCAGAATTACTGGCCTGGAATGGACAATGGTTTCAGGCTGCAGGTCAAGAGATGCCTGGGTCACGTAAGTTGGAAGCAGAGATCGTCTTCATCCGCTGACCTTTTCCTTGCACTAGCTAGAAAGCAACTTTGTATAAGTTAGTAGTATCAAATGCAATCTCAGTATTAAGGCTTTTAAGCTTTCTGATACATGATGATTGCATATAGTCTACGTTTAAAGCTATTTATTATGACAGAATATGGAACATTGAAACATACTCACCATCCAACAGAATTTTGATCTTCTTTCAACTGTATTGTCCATCAATTCCAAGAGTCAGAGAAGAGCGTCAAAATGCCAAATTTTCTAGCCTACAAGACAAAAACATAAAATCATGTCATTGAATACATTGGGAGATAAGGGCATTATAGAAATGTATGGAAATCGAAGCATTAAAGAAGGATACATTGTGTACTTACTTTGACATAGTGTTCACAAATGATGAATGCAGGCCTCAAATGTTCTTCAAGTAGCTTGCTGTTCAGTTCTAGCTTGATGGAAGGTCCAAAATGTCTTCTAGTATCCAAAAGTTGAAGATTCTCCTTCAAAGGATACTGCAGAACCATTCTATGGTTCCACAAAAGTGCATCAACCCTGTCATGGCTCATGCGATACGCATTAACACACGCCCATAGCATTGTGCATGCACATTTCCCAACATTGCAGTAAGAGCACTTCTTTGTCAAGTGCTTTTTACTGCATATAACATTGCAAAAAGTATGGACGTTGCACAAGTAACCCAGAAGTTAAAAATGTGCTTCTTACCTTAGTCTCAATGCAGAATTACTGGCCTGGAATGGACAATGGTTTCAGGCTGCAGGTCCGGAAATGCCCGGGTCAGGCAAGTTGCAAGCAGAGAGATCTTCTTCATCCACTGACCTTTTCCTTGCACTAGCTAGAAAGCAACTTTGTATAAGTTATTAGTATCAAATGCAATCTCAGTATTAAATGGGTTGTCTCGTGAAATCAAGTGGGGTTAAGCACTTCTGTATGGCCATATTAATGCACTTTGTAATATACATCGTGCATTAAATATGAGCCACACAGAAGTTATTCACTTACCTGCTCCGTTGCTAGCGTCCCCGTCGCCATGGATCCGTCTAAATTCGCTGTCTTCTGGCGCTTTTAGACGCGCTTGCGCAGTCCGGACTTCTCCCTGGTGAATGGGGCCGCTCGTGCCGGAGAGCTGGTCCTCGTAGCTCCGCCCCGTCACGTGTGCCGATTCCAGCCAATCAGGAGGCTGGAATCGGCAATGGACCGCACAGAGCCCACGGTGCACCATGGGAGAAGACCCGCGGTGCATCGTGGGTGAAGATCCCGGCGGCCATCTTGGTAAAGGAAGAGAGAAGTCGCCGCAGCGCGGGGATTCGGGTAAGTAATAAACTTTTTTTTTTTTAACCCATCCCTTGGGTTTGTCTCGCGCCGAACGGGGGGCCTATTGAATAAAAAAACAACCCGTTTCGGTGTGAGACAACCCCTTTAAGCCTTTTAAGCTTTCTGATACATGATGATTGCATATAGTCTACGTTTAAAGCTATTTAATATGACAGAATATGGAACATTGAAACATACTCACCATCCAACAGGATTTTGGTCTTCTTTCAAGCGTATTGTCCATCAATTCCAAGAGCGAGAAAAGAGCGTCAAAATGCCAAATTTTCCGGCCTACAAGACAAAAACATAAAATCATGTCATTGAATACATTGGGAGATAAGGGCATTATAGAAATGTAATGAAATCGAAGCATTAAAGAAGGATACATTGTGTACTTACTTTGACTTAGTGTTTACAAATGATGAATGCAGGCCTCAAATGTTCTTCAAGTAGCTTGCTGTTCAGTTCTAGCTTGATGGAAGGTCCAAAATGTCTTCTAGTATCCAAAAGTTGAAGATTCTCCTTCAAAGACTACTGCAGAACCATTCTATGGTTCCACAAAAGTGCATCAACCCTGTCATGGCTCATGCGATACGTATTAACACACGCCCATAGCTTTGTGCATGCACAACATTTCCCAACATTGCAGTAAGAGCACTTCTTTGTCAAGTGCTTTTTACTGCATATAACATTGCAAAATGTGTGAACGTTGCACAAGAAAACCCAGAAGTTAAAAATGTGCTTCTTACCTTAGTCTCAATGCAGAATTACTGGCCTGGAATGGACAATGGTTTCAGGCTGCAGGTCCGGAAATGCCCGGGTCAGGCAAGTTGCAAGCAGAGAGATCTTCTTCATCCGCTGACCTTTTCCTTGCACTAGCTAGAAAGCAACTTTGTATAAGTTATTAGTATCAAATGCAATCTCAGTATTAAAGGGGTTGTCTCGTGAAATCAAGTGGGGTTCAGCACTTCTGTATGGCCATATTAATGCACTTTGTAATATACATCGTGCATTAATTATGAGCCATACAGAAGTTATTCACTTACCTGCTCCGTTGCTAGCGTCCCCGTCGCCATGGATCCGTCTAAATTCGCTGTCTTCTGGCGTTTTTAGACGCGCTTGCGCAGTCCGGACTTCTCCCTGGTGAATGGGGCCGCTCGTGCCGGAGAGCTGGTCCTCGTAGTTCCGCCCCGTCACGTGTGCCGATTCCAGCCAATCAGGAGGCTGGAATCGGCAATGGACCGCACAGAGCCCACGGTGCACCATGGGAGAAGACCCGCGGTGCATCGTGGGTGAAGATCCCGGCGGCCATCTTGGTAAAGGAAGAAAGAAGTCGCCGCAGCACGGGGATTCGGGTAAGTAATAAACTATTTTTTTTTTAACCCATCCCTTGGGTTTGTCTCGCGTCGAACGGGGGGCCTATTGAATAAAAAAACAACCCGTTTCGGTGTGAGACAACCCCTTTAAGCCTTTTAAGCTTTCTGATACATGATGATTGCATATAGTCTACATTTAAAGCTATTTATTATGAAAGAATATGGAACACTGAAACATACTCACCATCCAACAGGATTTTAGTCTTCTTTCAACTGTATTGTCCATCAATTCCAAGAGTCAGAGAAGAGCGTCAAAATGCCAAATTTTCTGGCCTACAAGACAAAAACATAAAATCATGTCATTGAATACATTGGGAGATAAGGGCATTATAGAAATGTATTGAAATCAAAGCATTAAAGAAGGATACATTGTGCACTTACTTTGACTTAGTGTTTACAAATGATGAATGCAGGCCTCAAATGTTCTTCAAGTAGCTTGCTGTTCAGTTCTAGCTTGATGGAAGGTCCAAAATGTCTTCTAGTATCCAAAAGTTGAAGATTCTCCTTCAAAGGATACTGCAGAACCATTCCATGGTTCCACAAAAGTGCATCAACCCTGTCATGGCTCATGCGATACGCATTAACACACGCCCATAGCATTGTGCATGCACATTTCCCAACATTGCAGTAAGAGCACTTCTTTGTCAAGTGCTTTTTACTGCATATAACATCGCAAAATGTGTGAACATTGCAGAAGAAAACCCAGAAGTTAAAAATGTGCTTCTTACCTTAGTCTCAATGCAGAATTACTGGCCTGGAATGGACAATGGTTTCAGGCTGCAGGTCAAGAGATGCCCGGGTCACGTAAGTTGGAAGCAGAGATCGTCTTCATCCGCTGACCTTTTCCTTGCACTAGCTAGAAAGCAACTTTGTATAAGTTAGTAGTATCAAATGCAATCTCAGTATTAAGCCTTTTAAGCTTTCTGATACATGATGATTGCATATAGTCTACGTTTAAAGCTATTTAATATGACAGAATATGGAACGTTGAAACATACTCACCATCCAACAGAATTTTGGTCATCTTTCAAGTGTATTGTCCATCAATTCCAAGAGTCAGAAAAGAGCGTCAAAATGCCAAATTTTCTGGCCTACAAGAAAAAAACATAAAATCATGTCATTGAATACATTGGGAGATAAGGGCACTATAGAAATGTATTGAAATCGAAGCATTAAAGGGGTTGTCCCGCGCCGAAACGGGTTTTTTTATTTTTTCAACAGCCCCCCCGTTCGGCGCGAGACAAACCCGATGCAGGGACTTAAAAAAAATAACGCACAGCGCTTACCTGAATCCCCGCGCTCCGGTGACTTCTTACTTACCGGTTGAAGATGGCCGCCGGGATCTTCTCCCTCGGTGGACCGCAGGGCTTCTGTGCGGTCCATTGCCGATTCCAGCCTCCTGATTGGCTGGAATCGGCACGTGACGGGGCGGAGCTACACGGAGCCGCTCTCTGGCACGAGCGGCCCCATTCAGAAAAGAAGAAGACCGGACTGCGCAAGCGCGTCTAATCTAGCGATTAGACGCTGAAAATTAGACGGCACCATGGAGACGAGGACGCCAGCGACGGAACAGGTAAGTGAATAACTTCTGATAACTTCTGTATAGCTCATAATTAATGCACAATGTACATTACAAAGTGCATTAATATGGCCATACAGAAGTGCATAGACCCACTTGCTTTCGCGGGACAACCCCTTTAAAGAAGGATACATTGTGTACTTACTTTGACTTAGTGTTCACAAATGATGAATGCAGGCCTCAAATGTTCTTCAAGTAGCTTGCTGTTCAGTTCTAGCTTGATGGAAGGTCCAAAATGTCTTCTAGTATACAAAAGTTGAAGATTCTCCTTTAAAGGATACTGCAGAACTATTCTATGGCTCCACAAAAGTGCATCAACCCTGTCATGGCTCATGCGATACGCATTAACACACGCCCATAGCTTTGTGCATGCACAACATTTCCCAACATTGCAGTAAGAGCAGTTCTTTCCAAGTGCTTTTTACTGCATATAACATTGCAAAATGTGTGAACGTTGAACAAGAAAACCCAGAAGTTAAAAATGTGCTTCTTACCTTAGTCTCAATGCAGAATTACTGGCCTGGAATGGACAATGGTTTCAGGCTGCAGGTCAAGAGATGCCCGGGTCATGTAAGTTGGAAGCAGAGATCGTCTTCATCCGCTGACCTTTTCCTCGCACTAGCTAGAAAGCCACTTTGCATAAGTTAGTAGTATCAAATGCAATCTCAGTATTAAGCCTTTTAAGCTTTCTGATACATGATGATTGCATATAGTCTACGTTTAAAGCTATTTAATATGACAGAATATGGAACGTTGAAACATACTCACCATCCAACAGAATTTTGGTCATCTTTCAAGTGTATTGTCCATCAATTCCAAGAGTCAGAAAAGAGCGTCAAAATGCCAAATTTTCTGGCCTACAAGAAAAAAACATAAAATCATGTCATTGAATACATTGGGAGATAAGGGCACTATAGAAATGTATTGAAATCGAAGCATTAAAGGGGTTGTCCCGCGCCGAAACGGGTTTTTTTATTTTTTCAACAGCCCCCCCGTTCGGCGCGAGACAAACCCGATGCAGGGACTTAAAAAAAATAACGCACAGCGCTTACCTGAATCCCCGCGCTCCGGTGACTTCTTACTTACCGGTTGAAGATGGCCGCCGGGATCTTCTCCCTCGGTGGACCGCAGGGCTTCTGTGCGGTCCATTGCCGATTCCAGCCTCCTGATTGGCTGGAATCGGCACGTGACGGGGCGGAGCTACACGGAGCCGCTCTCTGGCACGAGCGGCCCCATTCAGAAAAGAAGAAGACCGGACTGCGCAAGCGCGTCTAATCTAGCGATTAGACGCTGAAAATTAGACGGCACCATGGAGACGAGGACGCCAGCGACGGAACAGGTAAGTGAATAACTTCTGATAACTTCTGTATAGCTCATAATTAATGCACAATGTACATTACAAAGTGCATTAATATGGCCATACAGAAGTGCATAGACCCACTTGCTTTCGCGGGACAACCCCTTTAAAGAAGGATACATTGTGTACTTACTTTGACTTAGTGTTCACAAATGATGAATGCAGGCCTCAAATGTTCTTCAAGTAGCTTGCTGTTCAGTTCTAGCTTGATGGAAGGTCCAAAATGTCTTCTAGTATACAAAAGTTGAAGATTCTCCTTTAAAGGATACTGCAGAACTATTCTATGGCTCCACAAAAGTGCATCAACCCTGTCATGGCTCATGCGATACGCATTAACACACGCCCATAGCTTTGTGCATGCACAACATTTCCCAGCATTGCAGTAAGAGCAGTTCTTTCCAAGTGCTTTTTACTGCATATAACATTGCAAAATGTGTGAACGTTGAACAAGAAAACCCAGAAGTTAAAAATGTGCTTCTTACCTTAGTCTCAATGCAGAATTACTGGCCTGGAATGGACAATGGTTTCAGGCTGCAGGTCAAGAGATGCCCGGGTCACGCAAGTTGGAAGCAGAGATCGTCTTCATCCGCTGACCTTTTCCTCGCACTAGCTAGAAAGCAACTGTGTATAAGTTAGTAGTATCAAATGCAAACTCAGTATTAAGCCTTCTAAGCTTTCTGATACATGATGATTGCATGTAGTCTAAGTTTAAAGCTATTTAATATGACAGAATATGGAACATTGAAACATACTCACCATCCAACAGGATTTTGGTCTTCTTTCAAGCGTATTGTCCATCAATTCCAAGAGCGAGAAAAGAGCGTCAAAATGCCAAATTTTCTAGCCTACAAGACAAAAACATAAAATCATGTCATTGAATACATTGGGAGATAAGGGCATTATAGAAATGTATTGAAATCGAAGCATTAAAGAAGGATACATTGTATACTTACTTTGACTTAGTGTTCACAAATGATGAATGCAGGCCTCAAATGTTCTTCAAGTAGCTTGCTGTTCAGTTGTAGCTTGATGGAAGGTCCAAAATGTCTTCTACTATCCAAAAGTTGAAGATTCTCCTTCAAAGGATACTGCAGAACCATTCTATGGTTCCACAAAAGTGCATCAACCATGTCATGGCTCATGCGATACGCATTAACACAGGCCCATAGCTTTGTGCATGCACAACATTTCCCAACATTGCAGTGTTAGGGGTTAATCTTGTTTCTAAAGTAATTCCTAATGCTGACATGACATAAGAAAAATAAGGAACTTAGAAGTCGCTCATTTTGTCCGGACCTTGCATTTCGGACATCGTGATAAGACACAAGAAACTAAGTAGATAAGTTTCAAACTGACATTTCATGGTTGTGGCCAGATACGCCCGAACTGCGCCCGAGCACAGCAGATGTGCTTTTGCAAGATAAAGTTGTTTTTGCAAGAATGAAAAGTGCTAATATTTTGTTTTCCAAACTGATCACCTGACTAAGTAATTCTTCGAAGTTGCACCCTGCGCGGGCGTCGGTCTATATAAGCTGTGTGTTTCTCCAAATAAACCAGAACTCATTTTGATTCACTTGCTGTGTGTGTATAGTGGATTCTTATGGTTCTCCGGGTACTCGTTATAATTCTCCTTTTTAATTTTGACTCAGGCAACATCCGCACTGGTCTCTGTTGAAGACCCCCTACAGTTTACTTGGCGCCCAACGTGGGGCAGAAGCTAACTCCTTACCTGCAGCCGATACCTGACGACCCTACCTGCCGACCAACCGGACCAGAGGCCACGGGACCCCAGATCTACAAAACACCGGTGTAAGCTCTGGGCTCCCCTGACTTCATTCAGTCCCGTGTTGACTGGAGGTGAGTCGCTGCATGTTATATAGGACGCTTCTGCCTGTAATTTTACGGTGTTCTTAGTAACCGTGCTAGACGGAAGAACTCACTACTGGGATATTTTCATGCCATGTTGCCTGTAGTAATTGTTGAAATCTGTACGTTGATAGTCTGTGTCATTTTAGCCATAATTTGCTTTTACTGAATCTGTTATAATATTACCAGAAGTTCCCTTAGAGGAGAGGTCTGGTCTCCCCTGAATCCCTAAGTAGTCTAAGTGATTGCTGTAGTAGTTCCGTAAAACTATTCCAGGACCAGGGACTAAGTGTCCTTAGTGTAACTGTGTGAAATAAGGTCCTGTATACTTAGTGATGAATAGTGGGAAATAAATTACCTTCGTGGTTGAGAAATATACAAAAAAAATAATAATGTCTGTGTGACAAATCAAAATGGGGTCCGAACAGTCTAAAGCTTATCTGACCCCTATAGAGATAATTAAAGAGAGGGAAGGGGGAGATGATTGCAGACAAGCGTATAAAATATATAGACAGATAGGACTTTAAAAGGGACGGGAAAAACACATGAAAGATCACAGAGAAAGGGAATCCTTTTATAGTTTGTGTTCCTCTGGGACATAAAGCAAGTTCATGCAGAATCTGTGGACAATTATGTAACAAATAACCATTATTGTTTGTCTTGTATGTCTGATGTTATGTAATCTAATCTTTGTTGTACGTCTTAGTCTTCTATAACAAAGTGTAAGAAAGTGTAAGAAAGTTATACCCCACTCACATCTATGGGGGCTTTTTAAGAATACAAGGGTTAAGAATGCGGAAAATGTTGCGCTGTTAGAAGCGCTTAGCAGGTTTTCTTTTCTATGTGTTTAACTATTCGTATCCTCAGAGAAATATACCTCTTGTAATTACTAATGATTAATGCTGTTTAAAGTCTGAATGTTCTGGCTGCTTATTAATATCTTAGCTACTGTTCTGTTTCATAGAGAGATACAATTCAGGGTCATAGAAAGGAAGACAGACGTTGATGAAATAAGCAACTTGTAATGAATTACGTGAATTATACGGTCTTAAAAATAGAAAACATATAGGGATTTTTAGGTATAAAATTTTTTTTTTTTTTTTGCTTTTTGGGTAAATGTCAGTTCTGTGATTGGTTGGACATCTGTATCACTGCTAAATGCTGTTAGTATTGTACTGTCTCTGAGAGAATGTTCTGTAGGAGAGACATACAAATGACCAGCATCGAAGGGGTGGAGCTAGATGATGTAAAAGTACGTAATGTTTCATCCTTCTCTTCTCTGAAAGGGGGGGGGGGAGGGTGAGAAGCTTGGGCAGTTAGGAAACTTTTTTTTCAAATTTGATGAGACATTGCAGGCAGGATCAGATTAATAATGAATTTGCTTAAAGAATATCATATTCCAATGTGGATAGATGTTTGTGGATTGTTCTGCCTTGTTGTAATTCATATCACTGTTATTTGTACTGATATCTTACAAGCCTTATCTGCATCCATCAAATTCTCACAAGATGGATCGGTACGGATTGAAATCTCAGGTGACAGTTCAGAAGAGGTTTGTAAACTAGCTGCTCTCTTGGTAGATCCAGCTCATGTATTTGTCTTGATAGCTATTGCAGAAACTCAGCTTTCCGCAGGTCCTGACAAATAATAAGCCACCTCCAAGACAGACATGGGGAAATTGAATATACCCCCTATGATGGTAAATCTGAAGCCAGGATACACACCCCTGGGTCAAACAGTATCCCTTTAGTTTCCCACAAGAAAAATGCTGATTGGGGAAGACGTGGGAGACTTGGTTCCGATGGGGGATTTGCGTGAGATACATTCTCCAGCAAACACCCCTCTTTTTCCAGTAAAGAAAAGACGCTAAAGGGTCGCGATGCCTCACGCGCTTACTTGTGCTGGAAAGTCCTGAAAGCATATTGGGAACCGACGTGATGGGACCCTTGGGATGTTGTATCAAACTTCACCCGTCCAGTGAGGCTCGTATACACCCCGGGTCTGAAAGTCACCCGACCTTCTGTCGGATGGCAGCAGACCTAGCAACACCTCTCCCTGTTTTCACTCTTACGCACGCAGAGGAACAAGCTCTTAGTGTCGTTCCTTCGAGCCTTTGGGCTACCAGTCAGACGGACCCCGACAGACTGTCAGTATTTGCTTGCATTTACTTCCAGGGGAAAGCAGTACTGTTGGACAGTGCTGCCACAAGGGGCTCAGAATAGCCCAAAACCAGTTCACCAGATGCATGAAGCTGGTATTAGATGCCTGGTCAATCCCCGAGGGCACCGCCCTCTTGTAATATGTTGATAATTTACTTTTATGTACTCCTGACCCAAATAGTTACCTCAATGCATCACTAAGCCTTTTGTGTTTCCTCCATCAGAGTATAATGGCTGCAAAGTCAGCAAAGAGAAACTTCAGTTCTGCAAATCTCACGTAGTGTTCCTGGGCCACTGCCTAGGTCCAGGCACTAAACACCTGACGCCGGAGCGCACGAAGGTGGTAAGTGACATGCAACTTCCCACCTCCCATGCCCAGTTGCAGACCTTCTTGGGACTGGTTTCTTACTGTCGGCCGTGGATACGCTCTGCCTCCATGACCATGCAGCCTCTGTACGACTGTTTGGGTTCACAGCCATTTGCCCTCACCCCGCAGGCCGAGTCAGCCTTCCATCAGCTGAACGTACAGATAACCAGTGCACCCGCACTGGGGCTGCTAGACTATGACAAACCTTCCCAAATGTACGTCACTGAGATGGCGGGACACGCCACCGCTGTACTGACACAAATGCATGGTGAAAAAAAAAAAAAAAGTGACTTATAGCATACTACAGTGCCCATCTTGACGCGGTGGCTAGAGGGTCTTCATCATGCGTCCGAGCGGTTCTAGCAGTTCAGGCGCTACTGGACAAAAGTTCTGACGTTGTCTTAGATCACACCATGGTGATCTACACCCCACATGACATACATGGTATCCTGACACAGGTAAGCCGTAGACATCTGTCTCTTGCTAGACAGATCAAAATGGAACTTGCATTTACACTCTTCATCCAATGTCTCATTTCAACGTTGCACCACTTTGAATCCGGCCCCCTTATTACCATTAGGTGACACTGATTCAAATGGGGGAGTAAGGTCAGGGGACCAGCTTTTTGCAAATTCTCTGACTGATGATGAGGAGGAGGCCTTTGCGCAGAGCACCAGCATGATTGTGCAGCGCTCATGGAGCAGGAGACAGCTGGGTTCGCACATGTCACTGACAAACCCCTCCTAAACCCCCACCTTGAAATGTTTGTGGATGGATCCAGATACCTGAATGATGAAGGAAGGTTTGTAACAGGTTTTGAAGTAGTCACACTAAATGAGATGCTTGTACAAAAACCACTGCCGCCATACATGTCAGCGCAGGAAATGAGGCCTGTACGATTGAAAAATATACCACTACTAATATCTACACTGATTCCAGGTACGCCTTTGGTACTGCACACGATTATGGACCCATCTGGCGGTCCAGGAGCTTTCTCACGGCACAAGGCAAGCCCATTAAGAATGGTGTATCAGTAAGTAGATTAATGCAGGCCATCATGTTGCCAGAACAGGTGGCCATAATAAAAGTTAAAGCACCCACACAGGGGCAGTCACCGGAGAGCAAGGGGAATGATAGAGTAAACAAGAAAAAGGTTCATACTGTAGTGGCCAAGGCGGGAGTTGATTGGGACCCTAATAAGTGTGAGATACACATAATTGTGACTGTGTGCTGGGATATTACTATGTACACATTTATTTACATGAGTTGGACTAATAGAATATCTATTTGGGTTCTGTTTTGTGGAAAAATTATGTGAATGTATATTGCATGACAATCTTAATTATGGAAACGTGTTCTTACAAATCTAGGAATGGGATGTGGTAAACACATAACTACTAATGAAGAGGATCATGACAAATCTAGGAATATTGTGTTATAAAATTTGCTTAACTTGGTTCGCAGCGTTTGATAACATGTGAAAAATAAGTAATTGTACTGATGATGATATTGATCAATCTAAGATTATTGTATTGTAAACCTGATTGATTTGCAATGTTTGATATTATATTGTTTGTTCACATAGTAAAATTCTTGAGTTTTATGTCTACTGTATGTAGAAGGTATTTGTGCTGAAATGTAGAGAGATTAGGAATATTAGAAATATTCATTTGCTACAACAGAACATTACTCCGGTCACTCTGGGCAGAGATTGTTTTATTGAAAAATTTGACCTACAGATTTTTGTGTCATCTATGTTTATGAAGGGGTGAAGAAAAGCACACAAGACCCCAGATTGTGATTTTGTTTTGTTCGATTTGCCATAGACTTATTTATTCTGCATCAAGCTTATTTGGGACTGAGAAAATTTATGAACTGAGTCATTTCCACCAGGACATTTGGACTTTTGCAATTGTGGTTTGAAATGTCATCTTCTCTAAGTGCATGCTGCATCTGTCCATACGCTGAGACTATCCAACTGAGCCTGAAGAACTGACAAGTGTGCCTGACTGCTGCTACACTGTCATCGGAGTGAACCTCAGATGTTCTGCAGAATGCTGACCGCCAGCTGATGCAACAAAGTGGTGTAGAGAGGGCATCTGCAACATTGGAATAAAGGGGCTCTATAGTCAGCTGTGGATACTTCTGGATATGGAGAATGGAGAAGATTGTTTGATACCAATGTAATGGGCAGGGACAGATTCCTACTTAGGGTCTGTTCTTTGGCTAACCAGGGAAAGCAGCGAGGGCATAATAATCCCCCTGCTTCCCTGCATCGGAGATCCTATAGGTTTAGGATCTAAAGAAGATCAAGAGAAGAAGAAACAATTTTACAGGAAGAGACATTTGTATTCAACGTCTAACGGTTTTTTGAATTTTTTTTTGTTTTTCAAGCCCAGATTTGACAAGATTGGTTTTATGTTGATAGCAAATGAAAATATAGGGAACAGTGTAATAAATGTGACATTAGATTATCTGGTTGTATATGTAATATATTATGGAAATGAAAAATATGGAAAACATTCGGAAGTTGCTAATAGAACTTGGATATAGAATCATATGTCAAAAGGTATATTGAAAATAGCTGCCAGCATAAAACAAGATAAAGATCAGGGATGGTTTAGCTTTCTTAACCCTGCCAATTGGTTCTCGGGGTTGGGAGGTTGGTTCATGGGAATTCTACAAAGTATATTACAAGTGGTAATGATAATCTTATGTATATATATTGCAATAAAGGTAATAATTTCATGCGTAGCTAAATATACTGAAAGCCGATTTTCTGCACCCATTTAAATGTCTTGATACCCTAGATGGACATAGAGTGCACCATTCCTACCTGGGGATCCGGCTGGAGCCGAATCCAACGGGTGACAGAACCAGGAGATAATGGTGGCTCTGATGTCCAAATGGGGGATTGATAAGGGTTAATTTAATTGAATTTAATTTTGTTTCTGAAGTAACATAACATAAGGAGCGGAACTTAGAAGTTCCTTATTTCAGTCAGGACCTTGCACCAGATAACGAACTAAGTAGTGTTCAGTTTCCTCACTGACCGTTTGTGGCGGGCTTACTGACAGTTTGTGGTCGGAGGCACCCGAACCACAGCAGATGTGTTTCCTTTCTAAGATACGTTGGTTTCCCAAGAATGAAATGTGCTAATAGTCTGTTTCAGTCACCTGATTAAGTAATTCTTCAAAGTTGCACCCTGCGCGGGCAACGGCCTATATAAGCTGTGTGTTTCTCCAAATAAACCAGAACTCATTTGATCCACTGGGCTGTGTGTATAGTGGCTTCTTCTGGTTCTCCTCGAGCACGTGCTATAACTTTCCTTTGAATTTGAACTCAGGCAACATCAGCACTGATCACCGTTGAGACCCCCCACAGCCCTTTCAGGAGGTGGGGATTTTTACATTCCCGCCTGTTAAAAGAGCTTCACAGCAGTGCCCGAGAGCCAGCCGTAGGGCACGCCTAAGCAGCGGAGAGGTGAGTATATACCGTGTTTCCCCGAAAATAAGACAGTGTCTTATATTAATTTTTGTTCAAAAAGGTTTAACTTTTTTACATGCATAGCTGCCTGGACACTATTTAAATTGACTTTTTTAATTAACTGTTAGCAGGGCTTAATTTTGGAGTAGGGCTTATATTTCAAGCATCCTCAAAAAGCCTGAAAAATCATTTTACATCCTTAAAAATTATATATATATATATATTTATTTTTTTTTCCCACCAGCTAGGGATGATTTTCAGGGAAGGGCTTATATTTCAAGTTGTCTGCAACCCACTGCTTTCAAAGGGGCTGCAGCAGCGCCGGCCCTATTAAAAGCAATGGGATAGCATCGCGGACCCCACAGTAATGAAGAAGATCCCTGCCACAGCTGTCACAGCTATGGCAGACGTCCGCGATGTACTCTTTTCAATGGGGCTGGCACTGCTGCTGCCGGCCCCATTTTAAGCAATCACTGATATCGCAGAGTTTTCTTAGCACTGCGAGGCGTGTGTTTTTACTCGCTCTCGCAGCGCAAAAAAATACTGCTAGTGGGCAGGCACTCTTATATAGACAGATGCTTTCTTACTATATACAACAATTCCCAAAAAAGATAAAAGATAAATGGGAGATTTATGTCAAATCAGTGAAGATAAATAGGCTGAAGGTCAAGGGTGTCACAATTAAATCTACCCTGTTTCCCCAAAAATAAGACAGGGTCTTATAATAATTTAGGTAGTATATAGCATTTGCGCACACTATTACAGTTGCTTAGGTTACATTCAAGCTATCTGGAATGTAATACGGAAGGTAATGCCTGCGGTCCGGGATGGTGTAACATTGTGTGAATTTCGGAATGGGGTACTAGAGATAATTAAAAATATATATGTTGTTGACATTGGTTTTGATCCCAGAATTTGTGTATTGGGTATTGCTGATGGGCTTCATGGGTATACTGTTTTGGGAATTCAGAGAACTCTATACCCAGACACTGAAATTAATTACTGCCCACTGGATGCAGCCCGCCCCGCTGGTACTGGGGGATTTCAGGATAAGGAGAAAGGAAGTCATATCTTTCTAGAAGGTTATATATCAAAAGAAAGAATTGTTTGACTAAGGGCTTATTCAGATGGGCATATATCGGTCGGGTTATCACGCCTGGCCAATATACGCTGCCTCTCTCTGCAAGGGGAGGAGACGGGACGGGACAGGAGCAATGCACTGAGCTGTTTGCAATGGGACGAGGGCAGAACTTAGCCCCGCCCCATCCCGCCCCTCCCATTGCAAACAGTGGTGAGGGGTGGAGAGAGGGCAGAGAGGGGGCAGGAGCTAGATAATGCCTTGGATCCCGAGGCCTTTCTGCAATGATGACTGTGGAAGGGGCGTGGGTCAGACGGTTGCTATTGACTTCAATGTAAGCTATGGCACGTTCAAGGTGTTGGGTTCACCTCCAAATTCCCCATTTCTCAGTCTGTTCAAGCATCTGTGAGATGTGGAGAAGCAGGACTGACCCTTGGGGGCCGGATCTCCCACCTTACAGGACTGACCCTTGGGGGCCGGATCTCCCACCTTACAGGACTGACCCTTGGGGGCCGGATCTCCCACCTTACAGGACTGACCCTTGGGGGCCGGATCTCCCACCTTACAGGACTGACCCTTGGGGGCCGGATCTCCCACATTACAGGACTGACCCTTGGGGGCCGGATCTCCCACATTACAGGACTGACCCTTGGGGGCCGGATCTCCCACCTTACAGGACTGACCCTTGGGGGCCGGATCTCCCACCTTACAGGACCGGACCATCTCCACAATATACTACATCTCAAGGTAGACTCATTTTTCTTACTAAGCTTCGCATTTTTCAAAAACAGATTTCCCGCAGTAATCTGACCGGAGCAGAATGTCTTAAATCAGTCAAACAATCTTTGGAGTTTGAGACCAAGATTAACCCCTAAAGGACCAGACACTTTCTAGCGATGTTATTCCTGTACTGGTTCTACAGCCCTATTTTCTTTTCTTTAGCTACCAAAATTATTTTTTGCTGCAATTTCTTCTTGTGACATATAGGTCTAATTTTTATATTTTTCCACTGCCCCCCCCCCCCTCCTCTTGCCTTCATTTTTAGTTCTATTAGAGGTAAAAAGCTTTAAAAAAATGTATTTTTTCATCTGTGGTTGTTTATATATGTTTATGCTATAATAAAGTACAGGAACGGGTTCCTCATATTGTTTTGGACGCTTTGATATATGATTTGTGGAGTCTCTGATTACACGGCGCATATGGAGACGGTTAAGGTCTGCGTCGGCCATGGGACGTTTTGTTTTTTTACATATATTTTTATTTTATCCCGTAATTTCGTTTTTACTTATTTTTGTAACAATTTTTTTAAACCTCTATATCCCCCATGACATCATATAACACCTCTGGGGGTCATTCACATTGTCTTTTTTTTGTAATTTCACACTTTTCGTGCTTATTCAGACGTCCGTATATCGGCCAGGTTTTCACGTCGGCCGATATACGCTGTCCCTCTCTTCAGGGGGAGGAGGCGGGATGGGCACTGAGCTCCCGTCCCCTCTCCACCTCCTCTCCGGCCGTTGCCACTGTCTGCAATGGGAGGGGCGGGACGGGGGCGGGAACTCAGTGCACTGCTCCCGTCCCATCCCGCCTCCTCACCCTGCAGAGAGGGACTGCGTATATCGGCCGGGTGTGAAAACCCAGCCCATATACGCACGTCTGAATAAGCATTTCCATTGTAACTGGGGCATCAATTGGAATGGGTAAAATCTGCTTCTGCATTCTCCTCTGGGTCCTCAGTTGTGACCGACTGCAGAGGACTTGACCCGCGCCTGTTACATTGCAGAAGCTTTAATTTTGTGCAGTATTTTTACTATCGGCCGGGGTTAAGCACTAAGCACCGTACGTTTACAGCACTTGGTCCTTATGGGGTCAAAGGCTATTCTCACTTTACAGCTGATCAGTTGTGAATAAGACCGGGTCATTCGATGCATAAGCCAAGTGGTAGTAGTGACACTTCTCTCCTCTATATAGGAGTGGTAGCACTGAGATACACAACTAATACCGCCATCCTATACTGTGCACATAAATAGCACCGCAATACACCGCATATACAGAAATTCTACCAGATACCATCTGAGCAGAAAGTACAAAATGCTTACCACAGTATACTGTATGTATAACACCGCCATATACTGCATATATTACCGTACACTGTAAATATAAATATCACTATATACTGTATAAACGGATTACGGTACATGTACAGTATTAGGGCTTATTTACACAAGCGTATATCGGTCGGGTTTTCACTCTTGGCCGATATACGCTTCCATCCAAGCAGTTCCCCCCTTCCCTCCCCCTTACTGGCTCTCTGTCTCTCTTCTCCCCTCCAAGCGGTTTGCAATGGGAGTGGGTGGGGCAGGGGCGGAGCTAAGCTCCCCCCCACGCCCCTCCCATTGCAAACGCCGGACTGAAGAAGAGAGGCAGTGAGCTGGTGAGGGGGAGGGAAGGGGGGAACTGCTTGGATGGAAGCGTATATCGGCCAAGAGTGAAAACCCGACCGATATACGCTCATGGAAATAACCCCCTACATACATAATCCCACTAGGTACTACATGCAGATACTGCTGCCAGTTATTGTATGCATGAATAATATCACCATATACAATGATACCACCACATAATATATACCGCCATGTTATGTAGATAAATACATGATGCAGCTATATATTGTATATATAGTTCCATTATATAGAGAGGATTCTGAGATATTTTGTACAAAAGCTCTTCTAGGAATAGAAAACCATCGAAATAAACAGAGAAACCATGAAAATATTACTTAAATAAAGGCTAAAAAGGCAATTCCCTGTAATGTAACCCCCTAGCGGTATCACGGCACTGAACACACTGATATTGGCACCGGGGGTAATAACCATGTATTGATATACTGATATAATCAGGGAGAGCAGATATCATTATACTGCAGCGTACAACATAAAGCAAACGCTAATGAAGCAACGCCCCAACATTGCGGTATAAAGCCGTTCTCGCACACGGCATCGGAAAAACGCAGCAAATTTAATTGCAGGGTTTTGCCCTGATTTTTATCAGCGTTTGCGAACGCATTAGACAGCGCTTTATAACGCTGAGGTGCGCCAAAATAGAGCGGGCGGAACTCGAAAATTGCGGTGTTAAAAAATGCCGTGTTCAAACGCGTGTCTGTGAAGGCCCATTGAAATTAATGGGAACGTTGTACCGCGATTAGCACAGCGACCAAAACGCCGAGGTAATCGCGGTGAAAAGCGCACGTGTAAAAGTGGCCGAGGGGCTCATTCACATAAGTGGATTTACACGGCGTTTTAGGCGCGCAACTTTTCAACCGGTAATACGTAGTGAATTGAACTCCACTGTAATCTGTAGTGAATGGGTCGGCGCAAATGTGCAGCAAGGGCTCCTTCACACCGGCGGTTTTATGTGTAGACATTCGACCACAGAACCCGCATCCATTAATCCCCAGAGGTTTCAATGGGCTCAATCACTTGGTAGATTTTCAGTGCGCGTTTTTGCCGCCAGAGTAAATACGTGACATGCTCTATTTACGTGTGTATCTGCACCCCTGAGGCTAAATACGAGACAATAGGGGTGCACAGATATGCGCCCTTGTGCACGAAATCAGTCAAACATGGAGCGGGTGTGTCCCGCGCCAATCTGAACAGGACCGGCAGTGAGGTGAAGTTCAGTAAGGAGCGTGGATCCGCTCGCTAGAGGACGTGACCGGGATCCAACTAGAGCGCGATCCTCCTCTTGCGAGCGTAAATACGCTTATGCCCGTGTGGCGGCACCCTGCAGGAAACCTGCGCATGCACTGCGTATTCGCACACCCAGTACACGGGCCTTCTGCAGAGGTTGTTGAATGCACAAATATGCAGTATATTTGCGCGCACAAAACCCACCGGAATGGGTAAAATACGCAGACTTAAGCGGTTGTCACGTGGCTGAGATGTGCGTCTGCCCGTGTGAATGAGCCCCGCGTGTAATGCCAGCGCTGATGCGTATACAGCCGCCATCACTCCGCAGCCCGGCTATCACTGAACCAACCGCCACACTACATCCCTGCTCCTAGCTCCTCCTACCTGAGAGGTGGTGGATAACGGACGTCACCTGCAGGGGGCGCTGAGGCTGCGGGCTGAGACCGATGCGGGGCCGCCGTCTCCTTAGGCTTTCATGCATCAGCTTCTTCAGGAAACTGCCACCATAAAGAGAGAAGACAAGATGTCCTTCCAGAAGAGAAGCCCCGGTGACGTCTCCTATCTGCCCCGTACCGCTGCGGGGGCCTTCATAACCCCAGGATTCTGGCCTGCACTTCCATCACAATCCAACTGTTGTCGCCAGGCAACGGGCTAAGAGCAAGCGTCTGATTGGCTGCTTCCAACTGCCAAGTAAGCAAGCACCTGATTGCTTCATTCTGCCACTATTTAATAACCGGAGACAATGACCATGCGTGTGATCGCTGAGGGGCTCAGATGAGAAGCCGCAGGCGGAAAATGGGAAGATATACGTCACATGATACGATGTTACCAAACTTTGTATTTATGAGCCCAAAACACAGAGAGTTCTCATAGTTTACTGTTATGTCAGTTGTATCAGCTCATTATTACTCAGCTTATCTCCCCACACATGGCTGTAAGGCTCGTTCACATGGGGAGCTAGGCGCGCAAAAATCACACAGGGTAAAAAACTCGCGGCTATTAGAGCCAATGGTTTCCTGTGGGAATATTCAGATGGTTTTTGCGCGTCTAAACTTCCCTCATCTGAACGCTCCCATAGGAAACCATTGGCTCTAATAGCTGCAAGTATTTTTTGCGCACGTGATTTTTGCGTGCGCAGGTCCCCGTGTCAATGAGCCCTAATACAGATCGCAATCTCAGTGTGTGCAATAAAGGGCAGCATTTTATACCTTCCCCAAAGTACATGACCGCATGGCCTCCATGACCGGACGGCGGCAGGGTTTTGCTTAAGGCCCCCTGCACACAGGCGGAAATTCCGCAGCGGGATTTCCCACAGAATTTCCGCGTTAGGCCGCTGCCATAGGATTGCATTAGAAAACGCAATCCTAGGCAGACGGCCGCGGTTTGTCCGCGCGAAATCACACACAGAAAACAAATCGCGGCATGCTCTATTTCTGTGCGGCTTTTGCAGAGGCCCGCAGAGAAATGTCCGTGGTGACGGCCTACTCCGCTCTGCGCATGCGCTGGCTGGCCGGCAGACGGCACATAGCAGAGACAGAAGGCGCCGGGCGCAGGTAAGCCACAGGCCTCTGCAGGGGCACAGGACCGCATCCCGCTGGGAGGATTCTCACAGCAGGATCCGACCCGGCTGTCTGCAGGGGACCTTAGTCTTTTCATTCCCCCTTTTCAGGAGCCGAATTCCTTATTCTATTGGTTGGCTTAGCCCGCTCCCACGCGGCCGAGATTTATGCGTTGCGAGATGCAGAAATTTCGCACGGATATGAACCCCATTCTTTTGAACAGGCTTATACACATGAGCGATATTTTTTTATAGCATCGCTACATTTCAGGAGCGGGAGCTTTAATCCCACGCCATAATTTTACTATCATCTGCTTGTATTTTATTTTTTTAAATTACGGCGCCTGGTGCTTATTGGGTTAATAGTAATTCTCATTTTAAGGTCTTTTTCACACGGGCATTGGTGTTTTTACGTTCGCCCGCCCTCGAGGTAAAAATGCATGAACAGACGCACAAATCTAACGTTTGTGCGCCCGCTCAGACAACCCGAACCTGCAATGCCGTCAGGTGGGAGGAGACTCGCCCCTCCTTGTGCTCAGTGCTGCTTATTCAGCTCCATAGAGGAGTATTGGAGTTCCTCTGTGTTGGGTGTACTGCTACGTCCAGATAAGAAAGTCCCATTGACAATCGCAGTAAAAAAGAGCGTTAAATAAACGCAAGTGGGTGTGAGCCGTTAGGCTGCCTGTCCGCAGGCGTTGCGAAATCCTGCGGCGAATCTCCGCCTTGGGAGCCGCCGCCCGGCAGACGGATCTCCGCGGTGAGCCTATCTGACAGATAGGCTCACCGCGGAGAATAGCGGCAATTCGCAGCATGCTGCGATTTGCCGCCTGCGACTGGAGAATCGCTATGATTCTCCGCTCGTGGACAGGGGGGCTGCGCTGTCTATAGCAATGCTATGGAGAGCGTTCACTGCGTTCCCCGTGGCCGGATTATCGCCGCAGGGAATGCAGTGAACATTCGCCCGTGGACAGGAGCCCTTATTTGCCCACTTCTTCTGAGTGCATCAGGCTTCCTCCACTCCATGTGGCGCCTGCATATGCCGGAGTCCATGCGTCTTCTATCACCTTGCTGCCACAGACCTACCGACTGGAAGCAGCACTAATCGCAGGAGTATGTATGCAAATACCGCCACACAAAGTGAGGGTAACAATAAAGCACACATCAGACCTCAATGAGCAAAAGAGTGAAGTTACAGATCTTTATTGGTATCCATTCTGTCACTTGTTGGGAATGAAATGACATTTCAGTGGTCAATGGGAACCAGTCATCCACCGGTGGAGGGCTGGATTGGAAGACCTGCCAGTTGTGGGGATCTCTGGTGGATGCTCCCTTATGGTTCATTACCCCAGTGGTTTTAAATGTGTAACTTTTCTTTATATCTGACGCACAGAACATGACGTCATACACACATGAAGTGGGAATGCACTGCAGCGGCCATGTTGGAATCTGGCAAACATCTGCGATAATAGTGACAATGTCTGGCCTTTGGCTGTGGAACTTATATAGTGTCACTTGTAATAAAGTAGAAGTACTACAGGTCCCAGAAGTCCTGTGCGACATGGAACGCCTCATAGTCACGCACTACATAGAGTCCCACCCCCGGAGGCATATTTCGGATTTCAGCCGCACTTCTGCAGCGCTGCTGAATAGAGCCACCTGATTGGCTCTTCGGCACCACGTGACTACACAGCGTGCACGCGGATTGCCTTCAGCAGCCGTGCACTACACACTACAGTTAAGCAGACGTGCACTACACACTACACTTAAGCAGCACGGGGTTAGGTTTACCTAACCCTAAACATAAACGTAACCCTAAACCCAACCCTAAACCTAACCCTAAACATAAACGTAACCCTAGACCTAACCCTAAACCCTACTTAACTGTAGTGTGTAGTGCACACGGCTGATGAAGGCAATCCGCGTGCACGCTGTGTAGTCACGTGGTGCCGAAGAGCCAATCAGGTGGCTCTAATCAGCAGCGCTACTTAAGTGCGGCTGAAATCAGAAATATGCCTCCGGGAGCTAGAGTAACTCCAGCGAAACTACAATTCCCAGCATGCTGTGGCTGACTGATAGATTGCGGGCATGCTGGGAGATGTAGTTTCACAGCGGTAGGTTGCCGGTTCCGCCTCTTCCTGACTGCAGACGTGTCTCAAACAAGTGACTAATAAGTGAGAGCATCCCTGGGATACAGTGCGGCAGCTGTCATGGCCGCGGACAGGCTGGTGGAAGAGCTGCGGGCTCGGGTCCGGGAGCTGGAAGAGGAGCTGACCAGGGTGAGGAGTAACCATGGCAACCGCAGGGCCAGGATCCAGCAGATGAGTGCGGAGGTGGTGGACTCCAACCCCTACAGGTACCCGGCGGGGTCATGCTGGCTCTTGGCATGGTTTGCGACATTTTTTTTCCCTTTTGGTACTAATTAATTCACGTAAAAGCCCGTGACGCGGTATGGAGAGCGTGTCGCCAGTCATGTTTATTACTGGTGTCTATCTGGAATGGCGCAAACCTATAGCAAATCATGGCCGACGCTGCGCCTCATGCGTCATTGCGGGGTCAGCAAAACCGCCTTCGTGTTATCCTCAGCGGCAACCAATCAGAATCCGTGTTCAGGAATACACGCGGTTCGGTCTTGTCAACGCTTTTATTTCCGTACATCATGCGTTTACTAAATTCTATTATTGCGGATGCGCAGCGGCCTGCGTTTACGGGTACATTCGCACATGGCGGTAACGGTGCGGCAGACACAGCACGCCTGCGACACTTTCTGCCACGCTATTAGGAACCTTTCACGCAGGATGGAATCAGTCCACACGGACGTTTCTGCGTCACGTTATTATCTCTATGGGCGGGAACCTGTTAAAATCCGCGCGTCTGTACTACAAAACCGCAAGATTAAATTCCGCATCGTGAATAAATTCTGTCGCGGTATTGAGGGGGAAAAAATGCAAGTCATTCCGCTATAATATCCACATTACGTGCCAAAATCCGCGCCTGCGCTGCGTCCTGCTCTGCCCGGGCCCTTACTGCTGCCTGTGAGGGCTTATTAAAACTGGCGCAGAAGGACGGTAAGTAGGACCGGTCTCACACGGCCGTATCGTAAGCAGCATTTTACCGGCGTGATGAATTGCGTATCCCTGCGTAGTGTCGTGTTTTTGCTTGCGCTGTATCTCGCGCACGCCAGCCTGCAGCGGCTTCCTGGGTTTTCCTTTACTTTCCTTCTATTGTCTCTTGGCAACCCTGCGTAAAACCGGCGCACCTCCATAATGTCATCACGTACACTACCGTTCAAAAGTTTGGGGTCACATTGAAATGTCCTTATTTTTTAAGGAAAAGCACTGTACTTTTCAATGAAGATAACTTTAAACTAGTCCTAACTTTAAACAAATGCACTCTATACATTGCTAATGTGGTAAATGACTATTCTAGCTGCAAATGTCTGTTTTTTTGTGCAATATCTACAAAGGTGAATAGAGGCTAGAGATGAGCGAACGTGTTCTTAACGAACACTTACGCACCCGGACACCGGCTTTGCCGAGGACTTTAGTGTCCGCGCGTAAAGCTTCGGGGGGGGGCGGGGAGAGGCACGGCGGCGCGGGCGGCAGCAGCGGGGAACAGGGGGAGCCCTCTCTCTCTCCCTCTCCCCCCCCACTCCCCGCCGCACCCCCCCGCGCTGCCACGGCGACCCCCGAACTTTTTTCGCCCGAGCACGGAATTGCTCGCAAAGTTCGGTGTTTGGGCGAAAAGGGGCGGAGCCGAACACGTTCGCTCATCTTTAATAGAGGCCCATTTCCAGCAACTATCACTCCAGTGTTCTAATGGTACAATGTGTTTGCTCATTGGCTCAGAAGGCTAATTGATGATTAGAAAACCCTTGTGCAATCATGTTCACACATCTGAAAACAGTCTAGCTCGTTACAGAAGCTACAAAACTGACCTTCCTGTGAGCAGATTGAGTTTCTGGAGCATCACATTTGTGGGGTCAATTAAACGCTCAAAATGGCCAGAAAAAGAGAACTTTCATCTGAAACTCGACAGTCTATTCTTGTTCTTAGAAATGAAGGCTATTCCATGCGAGAAATTGCTAAGAAATTGAAGATTTCCTACAACGGTGTGTACTACTCCCTTCAGAGGACAGCACAAACAGGCTCTAACCAGAGTAGAAAAAGAAGTGGGAGGCCGCGTTGCACAACTAAGCAAGAAGATAAGCACATTAGAGTCTTTAGTTTGAGAAACAGACGCCTCACAGGTACCCAACTGGCATCTTCATTAAATAGTACCCGCAAAACACCAGTGTCAACATCTACAGTGAAGAGGCGGCTGCGGGATTGTGGGCTTCAGGGCAGAGTGGCAAAGAAAAAGCCATATCTGAGACTGGCCAATAAAAGAAAAAGATTAAGATGGGCAAAAGAACACAGACATTGGACAGAGGAAGACTGGAAAAAAGTGTTGTGGACGGATGAATCCAAGTTTGAGGTGTTTGGATCACAAAGAAGAACGTTTGTGAGACGCAGAACAAATGAAAAGATGCTGGAAGAATGCCTGACGCCATCTGTTAAGCATGGTGGAGGTAATGTGATGGTCTGGGGTTGCTTTGGTGCTGGTAAGGTGGGAGATTTGTACAGGGTAAAAGGGATTCTGAATAAGGAAGGCTATCACTCCATTTTGCAACGCCATGCCATACCCAGTGGACAGCGCTTGATTGGAACCAATTTCATCCTACAACAGGACAATGACCCTAAACACACCTCCAAATTGTGCAAGAACTATTTACAGCAGAAGCAGGCAGCTGGTATTCTATCGGTAATGGAGTGGCCAGTGCAGTCACCAGATCTGAACCCCATTGAGCTGTTGTGGGAGCAGCTTGACCGTATGGTACGCCAGAAGTGCCCATCCAACCAATCCAACTTGTGGGAGATGCTTCTAGAAGCGTGGGGTGCAATTTCACAAGCTCACCTCAACAAATTAACAGCTAGAATATCAAAGGTGTGCAATGCTGTAATTGCTGCAAAAGGAGGATTCTTTGACGAAAGCAAAGTTTGATGTAAAAACAATGTTATTTCAAATACAAATCATTATTTCTAACCTTGTCAATGTCTTGACTCTATTTTCTGTTCATTTCACAACGCATGGTGGTGAATAAGTGTGACTTTTCATGGAAAACACAAAATTGTTTGGGTGACCCCAAACTTTTGAACGGTAGTGTATATCCAGCGTTTTGTGCGCACCCACAAGAACATTTCAGAGTTTTATTTTTTACAACTTTTGCACAATAAAACACATTTTTAAAGACGAACATTTGGATCATTTCTCGCTTATTTATTGCGTATTTAGGGAGGCGAAAAATAGCGATTCCAGAGCCGGCTTCACGCGGCCGATTAAACTGCGCAGGTTTGTGTGCTGCACAACAATGAATGTGGTCATACACATGAGATGTTTTCCCGCATGGCACCGCGATGCGGGAAATGAATCGCGGCATGTGGGATCGCGCATCGCAGCTCGTTTGTTAATGCTGACAGCCATGGAAGAACTCCGCGATCCTCTGCCGCTGATATGACCGCCGGGCCAGAGGAGGCTTCATCCCCGGAGGGATGCCAGGCTGCTTTCACGTGAAAATGCCTCATGTCCCTGGGGCTGTCACATGGGTGATATGGGGGCGGGTTCTACGGCTTGATGTCGCCCGTGTGAAGTTAGTCAAAGTTTGTTTTTTTGGTTTTTTTTTACAGCGTTCACCCTGTATGATAAATTACGTGTTTTCATTTCCTGGGTCGTTACAAATCAGTAAAATGTATAATAATTATAAGGTTTGTTTGTTTTTGTGTTTTTTTTTACTTTTTCTTTGGAATTTTATCCCTTTAAAAATGTTTTTTGTGGGAAAAAAAATGCATCTTTTTTGGGATTTTCTTTTCTTGACATCAAACTTTATTGGACTTTTTTTGACGTAATTTTTTTTTTTTCTAGTCCCTCAAACATACTTAAAGATGTGCTGGTTTGATCACTAGAATAGTACACTGCATTACTTATGTAGTGCGCTTCACTAAGCCTATGACAGCAGCCTGTTTGATTCTGCCAAAGCCGGGTCTAATAGGCGGAGTTACATGGAGGCCTTTGCGCACAATTTGTAAGCGGTCCTCCAATTTTAAGGAATAAGGTTGAATCTGTAAGCGAAAATCATCCGTCCGTCCACCAGTAAGCGAGGAAACAGCGGAGCGTCCGTGCGACTATCGCATGAAGCCCTCAGAAATCCATCGTCACAGCGAGCACCGAATCGGACGTCCTGACGCCGACGACTGTGTGGGAGATTCTGCGCCAATGTTTGCAATGTTATCTCTACCGGTTGCAGTTGTTACCGGCCCTGAAACCGGACGACAAAGCGCGGCGGCTGCTTCTTCACACTTGTGATCGCGATATCGCCGCGTTACTTTAACGTGACTGTCAATAGGACTTTCTAATGTTAAAACCGCATCGCACAAAAATCACAAGTTCGTGTTTTGCGATTTTTGTGCGATGCGTTTTTAACATTAGAAAGTCCTCCATATACGTTTTTGTTTCAAAAAAAACCCCCGCAGTGATATCCCTATTGCAAGTGTGAAGACACTCTTAGAGCCTACACCCACCATACATGATCTGCAGCATCCCAGAAGCCATTGCATCAGTCAGCGGGGATCCACTACAAGCCTCCATGTGTGTCCAGGATAGGTCATCAGCATATATTTCAATGAGAGCCGTGCCTGCAGTTACAAGTGCCGGCCACTGCATGGAGGTCGGAGTAGAGACTTCTGCTCCAACCCCTGTGGATTTGCAGCGCTGACAGCGAGCGCATAATCAGCTGATTGGTCGGGGTCCAAAGCGACGGACCTCAGCTGATCAACTAATGATAACCTATCCTGAGGATCGGTCATCAATAGTATTCTCCCTGGAAAACCCCTTTAAGAAAAATTGACTATTCACCTATCCCGGTGGCTTCCTGTCCTGCAGTGCTGCACCCCTGGAAGCCAGAAGTGGCGGGTGTGCATGTGACCACTCAGCCACTCGCCGGCTTCAGCGGTGATTCTTCTATGGCCTCTGAGTGGCTGAGCGGTCACATGCACAATGTACGTCATGTGACCGCCTGCTGCTACTTCTTGGTTTGTATGGCGGGCTGCAGGGATAGGGGAATATTCAATTTATTTCTTAATGTACCGGAACACCCCTTTAACTGAAGCTCAGGCAAGATGGCATCTCCATAGTCGTGTGCAGACAATAGAATAAGGACTGCGATCAGAAAATAAACAAATATTTCACTATTCGGTAATTAAGTAAAATATATATATATTTTACACTTTGTCAATGTTTCCATCAATTTTTTATTTTTTTCCTTTAGCCGTTTGATGGCCTTGAAGCGGATGGGAATCGTTCAGGATTATGAGGTAAATGGGATGGAAGTACTCTGGTGTCTGGTGGAGACATTGTTACTGTAAGGTGCAGGTTGGATACATATCTATGTGTGATCGGCGGAGGGTCGGCTGCTCCATGGCCACGTTTCTTCAGTATTCAACCCCAGACATCCTTGTATATGTGAGACCGGTCTCTCACGGTCGTGACCCTGGTATGCCATGCACGAGCACGCAGCAAGTACTCAATGATATTGTGTACTAGCAGCGTGCCGCCAATCCCCATATGCTATAATGACATGTATGTGCGTGTAATACGCGCCAAATAAAACATGCGATTTAAAAAAATATTTTTTTTTTCATGCTGCTCATGTGAGCGGCACAATGAAAGTATATGGAAGACCGCTACTGTGTATTAAGCGACCATAAACTGCATGGGTAATACACAACAAGCATACGGTCATGTGGCCCGGTATTGCTCTGTCCAGTACTACTGCTTGAGTGACTGGGGCTACAGTACCTGGTGCAGCTAGACCAGTACGGTGTATACCATGTTTCCTGATAATAAGCCCTACCCTGAGTTGTTGTTTTTTTTTGGGGGGGGGGGGGGTAAATATAATTCCTTGCTATACTACATGAAAAAAAAACAATACACACCTAGTAGCCGGCGTTTGGGTCCCTCGCGCTGCTGCAGGCTTCTGTGTAGTCCTCGGCAGTGTCAGAGCATTCTTGATTAACCAATCACAGCCATTCAATGATGCAATTCAATGAATGGCTGTGATTGGCTGACGCGGCGCTCTATGAACCAATCGGAGCATTAACTTGCTGGAGGTGGGGTATTCAAGCCCCGCTACCAGGAAGAAATGCTCTGCCACCGCTACAGACTACACGGAAGCCTGCAGCAGTGCCACAGCCCAGTGCGGGGGACCCGAACACCATCTACTAGGTGAGTATTGTAAGACTCTGTGCCTTTTTGGGGGCAAAAATTAATATAAGATGCGGTTTTATTTTCAGGAAACACAGTAGCTGTATCCGTACTGCAGTGACAGATCCTGTGTTCTCTTGGTACTCGGGGACCCCCTCTGTCTACCTGACACATTGATGGTCTGTCACATGTGGGGGTCTCCGTTCGGACAGCTCTTGTGAATCTCCTGTAACAATAAGTTAGCTTAGTCCTATATACACTTGGTTTACAACAAAGCTGTGTATTTTCTTAGTTCTCCGCTTCTAAGGTCCTTAACCCCTTCCCGCTCCAAGGCGTAAGTTTACGTCCTGGCAGTGGGGTACTTCCTACAACAGAGCGTAAACTTGCATCCTGGGAATAGCGCGAGATCATAAGCAATCTTGCGCTATCCAGCATCGGAGATGCGCCCCCCACTGTTAACCCCTTCCCTTCCGCGATCTCTGTAGATCGGGGCATGGGAAGGGTTCACAGAGGGAGCGCGTTCCCTCTGTGACGTCATTGGGCTCTCGCGATATAATCGCAGAGAGCCTGACTGGTTCCCATGGCAACAGGACGCCAGCTACCGGCGTCCTGTATTGCCAGTGCCTATGATCGCTGTAACAAGCGATAAGGCATTGCAGTGCTGTAAGTCCCCCACAGGGACACAAATGGACACACAAAAAAGCTAAAAATAAAAATGTAAAACAAACTCCCACATATTTGGCATCGCCGTGTCCATAACGACGTGTACAACAAGTTCCACATGCTATTTATCCTGCACGGCAAAAAGCGTTAAAAAAAATGCTAAAAAAAACTGAGGCAAAATTCTATTTTTTAGCATTTTTGCCTCCCAAAAAACGTAATAAAAGTGATCAAAAAAGCCGCATGTACCCCAAAATGGTACCAATAAAAACTACAGCTTGTCTCTCAAAAAATAACCCCTGACAGAGCTCTGTCCATGGAAAAATAAAAAGATTGGACTTCGAATGCAGTGGTTTAGAGAAAAAATTTCCAAGAAAGGTTGTTTTTTTTTTAATTGTAGAAAAGTGGAAAAACCTAAAAAAAAATAAGATTTTTGGTATCGCTGTAATCTTACTGGACCGCAGAAAAAAATGTATTGTCATTTATGCTGCATGATTAACGCCGTAAAAAAATAAATCTATGGCAGAATTTGTGTTTTTTCTCTGTTATCCTAAAAAATAATAAAAGTTTTACAATCTAGTCAATGTACCAAAAAATGGAACCAACAACAACTACAGTTCACCACGCAAAAAACAAGCCCTTATACGGCCGCGTCTACAGAAAAGTAAAAAACTGATGGCTTTTGAAAAATGGAGATGAAAATCCGCCAAAAATTGTTGCATCCTTAAGCCCAAAATAAGCCATGTCCTTAAGGGGTTAAAGGGATCCGGTCACATCGAGTAAGCTCCACAAACTAAGTTCTGGTGGTTATGGGACTTCTAGGGGTGACAGCGAGGAAACTGAGGTCAGGTAAGTATAAGAGAACCCTCCCCCTCCCGGACCCCACGTTCCCTGCCCTGTAAGCACCATAACTTTCTTTGGGTGTTGATCAAATGTGATGGGTTCCCTTTAATTGTGTTGAAACTTCTGAAACTTTTTTAATGCGAAATTATTAATTTCTATCCTAGAAAATCCGCACGTATACGGTAGCCGTAGTGGGTGTCGGCGGTGTTGGCAGCGTTACGGCAGAAATGCTCACAAGATGTGGAATTGGTAAGGTAATGCAGATTTTACATTAATTTTAATTCCTTTGTTGTATGTTTTGTGTTTTTTTTTTTTTTCCGCTTTCTCCCATTATAATATTTTTTTGTCTGCAGTAGTACATTTTCGGCTGCTTTCACATCTGCGGCGCGGGTTCTGTTTTCTTGCTCTGTTCGGGGAACCGAAAAGGAGAATCCCCCAGCCAAACGGGTCCGTCTTATAATCGAACTGAACAGCGCCAAACGGATCGCATCGACTATAATGGGGTCTGTTTGATTTCCGCTCAGCTGCCCGGCATGTTACCGGAAGAAAAGGCTCTGCGTGCAGCGGTATTTCTTCCGGTGTTTTGTGCCGGCTCTGCGGAACAACTTCTGAACGGAGGTTCCAACGCAGATGTGAAACCGGCCTTACTGCCAAATTCAAACATGGCTTTACTATACTGCCCTGTGACCATCTTGAGGCTACTGATTTTTTGGGGAGGGGGTATCTGCTTGACGTATGAGATCCAATGTTGATTAAATATGAAGTTGGGCATCAAACTAACCTGCGTGTGCCGTAGATCATCATGGGGTAGAGCTGGTAGAAGACGACTATCAGAGGCTGACTAGCAGCTGTTAATGCCAGTCTGCTGCTTATAAGGCCAGCAGGGTACTGGAATATTGTAATAAAGACATAGGGGGAAATAAACTAGATTTCTACTATTACAAAGCTGCAAACTCTTGAAAATGGCTATTTAGCATAAGTTTGCCTTTTTAAAAACTTCTTTCTTTGCCGGCCTCATATCTTTTCAGATATACTATAATTTACGCCACAAACTGATGTACACGTCAGCTGAAATTTACACCAGCTTGTAGCTAGCATAGACTTCTCTGCCTTGTGCATGCAGTGGTCATAGATGCACCAAGTGTATTAGAGCCGCATGCCTTGTAATAAATTTGCCACACTTTTTAACCCTTTCCAATCCACTGCCTGACCTCTTGAAGGCTTGATTTAAAGGGGTTGTCTCGAGGCAAACCTCAAAATTTTACCTTACCCCATTCCCCCTGTCACCCCCCCCTGGCATAAAATAGCAAATTAAAGCGGTTTTTAAACCGCTTGCTACTCACCGATCCGACGAAATAAGGACTTTAAAAAAATCTTCTCCCAAAGATGGCCACCGGTCCTTTCCCAAGGATGCACTGCGGTTTTCTCCCATGGTGCACCGCGGGTCCTCTCCCATGGTGCACCATGGGCTCTGTGCGTTCCATTGCCGATTCCAGTCTCCTGATTGGCTGGAATCGGCACACGTGACGGGGCGGAGCTACGATGACGACGCGGTGACCAGCTCTCCTGCACGAGCGGCCCCATTCACCAGGCAGAAGACCACACAGCGCAAGCGCGTCTAAAAAAGCAAGAAGACATCAGAATTAGACGGATCCATGGCGACGGGGACGCTAGCAACAGAGCAGGTAAGTGAATAACTTCTGTATGGCTCATATTTAATGCACGATGTATATTACAAAGTGCATTAATATGGCCATACAGAAGTGTATAACCCCACTTGCTGCCGCGACACAACCCCTTTAAGGCTGTACAGCTCCCATATTGGAAGACGTCCTTCGGGGTTCTCTTACTGTATATTGCCAGCCTCTCTGCTGTCGGAGCCTATCAAACGTGTCACTCCATACAGTACTGGCTTTAGCCAGCATATAGCGCCGTTGTATAGGCAGAAAAAGAGTAAGCCCCTTAGGAAAACCAGGATACAAATTGGATTGGAAAGGGTTTATCCAGGGAACACTTTACTTGGACTGATGTATAAAGCGCTGGCCTAAGTAAATGTCGCCCAAAGACTTTACAAACTGGTTGCGTTATTTTAAGTTTTCCAAAGTAGTATGTGGCCTCCTCTAGATTATGTAGTTCAGCACTTGGCAATCTGGACACGTGCATTGAAATGAATGGAGCAGCAGTGTGCGCCTGCATGACCTCCTCTGCATTTATTTGGGGACCAACCTGACCCCCGTTTTCAGGATCTGTGGGGGCCGTAGTGATCGGAGGCCTGTCTCTAGTAATAGAAATAAAAATAGTAAGGGGAGGGGGTGATGACTCATGCTACCTCTAGAAGTCTATGGAGAGAAGAGGGGTGAAGAGGAGGTTAAGAGACTCTCATATACAGACACTGCTGCAGCTTTTAATAAGTGTTTACTGTCTCGCAGCTTTTTTACCTCATTAGTGAAAATAATTTTTTTGCCTTTTGCTTAGTGTTTTCTTTTCTTTGCCTTCTTCTGGGTCCACCGGGATTACATACGATCATGCAATTATCTTCATTGTTCTTTCATTGCAGTTGCTTCTGTTTGATTATGATAAGGTGGAGCTGGCGAATATGAACAGACTCTTCTTCCAGCCACATCAGGCAGGGCTTAGCAAAGTGGAGGCTGCTGAGCACACACTGAGGTAAGTAAGTGGAGATAGATGCCCTTCTCCGTCCGGTCACTATAACTTTTTCAGTTGAACCCCTTAGCCCCACAGGACGTAGAATTATGTCGTCGTCCCCCATCCTTTCCCCCTCTCCAGGGCAGCCATGATTGAATGCCTATCATAGACTGCCTATCGAAAGTTCACCACACGTTCGTGTGTGTGTGTGTAATATATATATTAGTGGCAAGTCAGGGGTTACTCGCCTCGGGATCACTGACCTCTCTTACATAAAAATGGCGCACCACACGTGTAGAAACTCCAGAGATGTGGATTTCTTTATCTGGCTTCTGCCAGCCTTTGTCATCACCGCAATCACAAAAACACAGTTCATATGCACCCCATTGGAGTGTGAGTCCAGGGTTGTTGTCCCTGTTGGACTCTGGCCTTTGCTAGGCCACCACCCTGCAGCACCTCAGCTATGTTGCACTGGTCCTCTCCCCACCTGATTCTGGCAGGAACTGTCTCTTTTCTAGTTCCTGCTTCACCCCTTTGTGTTAACCCTCGCATCAGAAGTCCTGTCTGCAGCCCTCTACAGGCCCTTCTGTGTACTGCACTACTACATACACCCCCCCCCCCCCCCTTTGATATAGGCCGTAGACCGTATCACACTTTTTTTGGCCCTTCAGGGTCAAAACTCCAGGCTCGGGGGTCTCTCTTTATTTTTACTACCTCTTGTAACTCAGAGGGCTGCTCAGCCTCAATCTGTAGCTCAACTCTCACTTTCTCAATTACTTTCACGGTTTTTACTTCCTTTTTAAAATTCTTCATCCGGTTTTTCTTTTACTTGTCTGAACTGGGCCCTAGACCTCTCTAGTCTCTGAGCCTTGCTTCTAGCAAAACAACTATCTGACTCCATGCGTTTCATCTTTGCACTTGACTTCTGGGCAACCTTTGGAAACCACACCTTTTCTTTTGACACCACTTTCCAAGGACGTGTCAAGGGTAGCGATTTCAGTATTTTTCTTTCGAGCCCTTGCTTTAAATTTTAACTGGGACCGTGTTTTAGCCCGACTGGTGACCTTCGCTTCCTGTTTTCTCAGAGCATCTTGTAGACTTCCTACTAGCTCTCTATTTAAATCATTCAGCTTCTGTTGATATTTCTGACTCAGATCAATTAATGAATGGCCCATGAACCCTTCACTGGCCTTTTCCTCACCTTCCAGGTGTATGTTCAGGAAACTAATAATTCAGTCACCAGCAGCAGATACCCTTACATCCGATATCAGGAGCACCGGGTGGCGTTCACTGCCTAGAAAAAGGCCGGGAGTGCAGAATGTATGTTCAGGAACTCTTGCCGTGTCTCTATTGGGAACTTCAGGTCATGTTCACATTTATTTGTCACTGTGACTCCTACACAACGTCTGTGTTTTCCATCTCCCTCAGGACTGTTTTCTCTACACAGAGATCTGTTCCACTCTGAATGGTCTCCACATATGAGACAGTGAGAACCGCAAACACTCTGCCGGTTATTTCATTTTCCTCTAGTTGTGTCGTACTGGATTCTAACAGTCTCTCTTCTTCCACAACTAGAGCCTCTTCACTACTGCTACTTGCAATTTCATCAGGGAGTTTATCGCTCTCTTTTTGCTCTCGTCTTCTGGCACACTCTGCCACACCAAGCTCTTCCTGCATACGGGTCATCTCTACTTCCATCTGCTGGTTGTCCACTATCATGTCTGTTAGTTTTCTGTGCAACCTCTGGACTTCAGCCTCTTTATACTTCATCAAGCCCTGAGACTCCGTAAACCGTTCACTTGCTTGTACCTGTGACAGCTGGAATTTCACCTGAGCCATGTCTTCTTGTGATGCTTGGACGATCACATGCTGTCCCTTTTAAATCCTCTGACTCTCTCTCAAGCTCATCCTGAAGCCTCTCTTGCTTCTGTTTCTCCCTGTTCAGACTTGAACACAACTGCTTGTTAAGTCTTTCTAACTCAACTTTCACCTTATGGGTCTCTTCCAGGGTGCGCTGCAAGGAGATCACTTTGGTTTCTTTCTCACTAAGTAACTGATCAAACTTGAAGAAGAAACTCCTGTTTCTTCTTCAAGTTGGACACAAGCTCCTGTTGGAGACCAAGCTTCACAGTAACCTCTTCTAACTCTTGCTGAAGACTTACTTTAACCTTCCCAAGTTTATCATAGGCGGCTGTTTTCTCTTCATACTGCTGCCTTGTGGCTTCTAATTCCCTATTTCTCTTTTCTGCTCTTCCACAGAATCCAAGCACACAGCATTCTTCTCCAGTCTATATTCTAGGTCAGACAACTCAGCCTGAAGTGTTGCAACCTGTTATGACAGGTTTCTCTTGGCTTCTGCATCTTCCTCTACCTGCTTGAGGAGCACATCTCTCTCATCTTGCACTGTCTTCAGGTCTGCACTGAGACCAAGCTTCTGCTGCATCTCTTCTTGCAGTAGCTTCTGGGACTCTTCACTCCGAGCTTCCAGCTCCACCTGCAGCCTGCTCACCTGCTCAGACAACGCTGTCTGCACACTGTCACCTTCAGTTATTTTTATTTGTAGCTCTTGCTGCATCTCTACAGTATTTCTCTTGCACTCAGACTCCTGCTTAGCCTGCAAAAGCTCCTTTGCCTTATGGGTAAGCTCAGTACACTTGCTTTCCACAGCCTGTTTGACCTCTTCCAAGGTTTTTCATTTTTTCAGCTTGCGTGAACTGTTGGGACAGTTCCCTCATAGCTAGCGTGTGGGTCTGATTAAGCTCCTGGATTTGAGCTTCATATTCTTCAGCTTCCCCATCCAAGCTCATCTGTAGCTGGGACCCCAGTCTCTCATGCAGTGCTTCCTGGCTTTCCTTGTGACCCAGTCTGTCTTTCAAGATCTCTGCTTGCTTCTCTGCCCGGCTGCAAGCAGCTTTTTCTATTTCTAGATTTTCCTTAAGCTGGCTTATCTGGAACTCCAATTCACTATTTTTCTTTGCTAACTGCATTTTCAACTCTGCAACTTGATTCTGCAAACCTGTAGTGTGATTACGTGCATCTGTAGAAGCTCTTTGTAACTTGTAACACGCCATCTCCAACTCTTGGGTTTTCATTTGCAGTTTTACAGTCCTGTTCTTACTGCACAGATTGTGCCTTCAGACATACTCTGCCATCAGCCTAATCTCTGAGGTCTTGTATCTCTTCATGGGCTGTTGAAAGATATCCCTCATACTTCTTTTTCTCACGTCTCATCTCTTCTAATCTCTGTTCACACTGAACGTTCTTCTGTTCCAGCAACACCCTTAGCCAATCTCCTAGCTTCCTCCTTAGCCAATCTCCCAAGGTGCTCATTCTCCTTTAAGAGAACTGCATTCTCTGCTAACAGCCTTTGCCTCTTGGCTTCTTTTCCAGGCAGACACAAGCTGGCCCTTTCTTTTTCCAACTGCACGTCCTACCTTTTATTAGCAGTTTGCAATGCTTCCCCCAGAGACTTTATATAAGCTTGCATTGGTGCAAATCTCTCCTGGATTTTAAACAAGCGTTCTCTTGCCGTCTCACCCTGGACCTCAGGATCTACCCTGACCACCTCACTTGTCTCACTAGCAGCAGTCTTTTTCTTCTTTGCACCTTTAGTTCTATCTATCCTCTCTCTCTCTGAAGGCAAAGTTGTGCTAATTCCAACATGGGCGTTGGCTGCACGCCTTACAGCTACCTGTTCACACCCTGACTTCATTTGTGAAACATATCTACACATATTAGGCACAAAATACATTCCAACATCCCCCCCCCCCCCCCCCCCACATCACATTTCAGGGTTAATGGACTTTTCTTGCACCACCCGGTCAGCAACACAGTTCTCAGACAACTCTTCCTTGAATGTCCGTGCACACTGTGCGGCTTTCACGGTATCCTCGTGCACAGAAAACATATCATGCAACACATTATGCACCATACGGCTTTTGAACTTTTTTGCACCCAACGCAGACCCTGCAGTTTTCTCAGTACTCTCCTGCCAGGAAAACATTTGGTCATGCAAAAATTTCCACACAACATCATCTGCATTAGAGTCTCTGGACAAATCTTTACCAAATGTTCTGTTACATTGTGTAGCTTATGCTGAGCCACCCTGCACATAAGACATTCTATTAGTCTTTTTAGTGCCCCCCCCCCCCCCCCCCCACTACATGGAGTCTTCTCCGAATGTTTGACACAGTCCTTCTGCAAACACCCCCAGCATGGCTCTTGTTGGTTGCCTTCTGCACCACCCGCCATCTTGACTGCACAGTCCATAATATAATCAAACAAGTTCACAAACTTGCCTCGCAGACTTCCTCTACCTGGTCCTCTGTTTCTCCCACAGCAACCGCAAACTTCGGCCTCCTGGCCCTTTAAACCGCATCCAGCAGCACTGCTCCCTACAGACATCCATGCGTTGCTCCTGCAGCTTTGCACACCACTGCAGATCATGCGCCCGCATCCTCCACCATATGTGGCAAGTCGGGGATTACTTGCCTCGGGATCGCTGACCTCTCTTACATAAAAATGGCGCACCACATGTGTAGAAACTCCAAAGACGTGGATTTCTTTATCTGGCTCCTGCCAGCCTTTTATTTTGTTATCACTGCAATTACAAAAACGCAGTTCATATGCACCACACTTGGGTGTGAGTCCAGGGTTGTTGTCCCTGTTGGACTCTGGTCTCTGCTAGGCCACCAGCCTGCAGCACCTCAGCTATGCTGCGCTGGTCCTCTTCCCCATGAACTGGCCGTTTTCTAGTTCCTGCTCCACCCCTTTGTGTTAACCCTCGCACCAGAGGTCCTGTCTGCAGCCCTCTACAGGCCCTTCTGTGTACTGCACTATATATATATGTGTGTGTGTGTGTGTGTGTGTGTGTGTGTGTGTGTGTGTGTGTGTGTGTGTGTGTGTGTGTGTGTGTGTGTGTGTGTGTGTGTGTGTGTGTGTGTGTAGTAGTAGTGCAGTACACGGAAGGGCCTGTAGAGGGCTGCATATAAAAAATTTGTATGTAGTGAGAAGGAAGTAACTCTTATCTCATATTACTAATAGAATTAAAATAAAGGCATATTTGGCACGGTTGCGTCCATAAAAGTCCGATCTAGCAAAGTAATGCCTTAGTTATTGCGCAAGGTGAATGTTGTTGGAAAAAAGAATCCGCAATGCCAGAATTGTTTTTGGTCACCACATCTCCAAGAAAAAACATAATAAAGTAATCAAAAAGTCCCACAAAAAATGGGCCCTCGCACAACTATGTAAACGGAAAAAAGTTACGGCTGTCAGAAGGTGGCGGCAGAAACTTTATTTTTTTCCAGAAGTACAACTCCAAAGTTTGTGTAACCGTTCTGTCCCACATAGTAAAGTTATGTAATTTTTGACATAATGTATGCACTGTGGAAACAAGACCCCCCCCCCCCCCCCCCCTCTACCAAAGCTTTTCTAGTACATTCTATGGTATCATTGAAAAATACAACTCGGCCCGCAAAAAACAAGACCCAGACAGCGACGCCGGTAGGAAAATAAGAGTTATGATTTTTTAAGTGAGGAGGAAAAGCTGAAAAAGGTCCATGTCCTAATGGGGTTAAGCAAACTAATGGTAGAC
This sequence comes from Eleutherodactylus coqui, assembly GCF_035609145.1. Lineage (NCBI taxonomy): Eukaryota > Metazoa > Chordata > Amphibia > Anura > Eleutherodactylidae > Eleutherodactylus > Eleutherodactylus coqui. The sequence continues at coordinate 39,302,227 of NC_089848.1, forward strand.
GGGTGGGAGATCTTTCTCGAGAAAAGTAACTTCTAACATAAGCTTTGTTTTCTACTTTTCTAGGAATATAAATCCTGACGTCCAGTTTGAGGTTCATAACTACAACATCACAACTATAGACAATTTCCAACACTTCATGGATAGAATAAGGTACGTTTTCTCTATATGTTCCCGTACATAACATGGCACGCAGAGGATCTGTGGTACATATATGCTTGCTGGGAGCTCCAACCATATCTACTGTTGGCCCCAAGTCCCCAATTCATTCTCACTGCACCACTATGGTGAGTAGGAGACTGAATGGAGCGACGGTCGAGCATGCATGCTGCTGCTCATGTCTGAGCTCTGGGGGCTGACAGACAGCCAAGTGCTGCACACAGGGAGCAGTATACTATACATATATAATATACTGCTGAGTACTGCCTAAAGACAGTAGAATGATATATAACTAGGGGTGGGGAATGTGGTAAACCAATAGAAGATCTTTTAATTAGCTCTTCAATTTCTCCATTGGCTACAGTGATGCTGTGCCCGTATACCCACATGACTACTGTAGCCATTCACTGACCTTGTAACCCTGAGGCCGGTATTTGGTGCAGTTGGGTATATGAGAACATCCTCACTGTAGCCAAGTAAATGGATACAAACAGGGAGCACTGGGGTGTCAGATGAATACATGAGTAAATAATGGGTTCAATTATCACAACCTTCCCCCACCCCTGCAGGTTTTTTTCCCCAACTCAGAAAACCTCCTTAGGCTAGGACCATGAGGCAACTTTGGCCGTGACAGGGAACATGCAACCAAAGATCAACCTTCAGGTTGCAAACAATCCAGCAAAGTTGGCTTTTTGTGATCTGTGGGTTTTGGCTGCTTGTGAGTCGCAGTTCAACCCACAATGACTTCTATTAGAATAGGAGATTAAAAACATCGAATCACAAGGACTGTGCCTTACCTATCTGGAAATATGGACAATCAAAGGACTCTGCAGCGGTGTGCTTAAATAGTACGGGAGAGACTATTGAAATACGTTTCTTGTATGTATGTTGAAGGTGTCTTTGGACGCCAGAAAAATAATCTCTTTCAATAAAAAAGATTTGAATTTAAAGAATAACAGATGAAAGGGGTACACTGAAAATCTTTGGTCACATGACCAATGTTGTCTAGCCCTCCCCTTAGGAGAGTTTCAAACAAAGGTTTTTTGTGTCCGTTTTCCATACAACTTTTTAGACAAAGCCAGAAGTGGATCAGGCAGGAGGAAGACTTGCAAGTCCTTCCTGTATTTCCCTTAACTTTTCATTCTACTTCTGGCTTTGGCCGGGAACTGAAGCTCTCTGCTGCCAAAATGCAAAGATATTAGTAAGTGCTTTACTTTTGTAGCGCATGTTCATCTGTAAATTCTTTTTTTTTTTTTTTTTCCCCTTCCAATTTTAGCAAAGGAGGATTAAAAGAAGGGGAACCAGTAGACCTCGTGCTTAGCTGTGTGGACAATTTCGAAGCTCGCATGGCAATTAACACTGTAAGTAAAATTTTCAAACCAGACTTTGGAATACTAAAATAAAAATGAATATGCACCGTAGGGGGATTATAATCTGCTTCTAATAATGACCTTTATTTATTTGTTTGGGTTTTTCAGATTTATCACCTGAAATGTATTTTTTTCCCTCCCCACACACTGCTAGGCTTGTAATGAACTTGGACAGATCTGGATGGAGTCTGGAGTCAGCGAGAACGCAGTATCGGGACACATTCAACTTATTAAACCTGGGGAAACGGCCTGCTTTGCGGTACGTAATTTTCTGTTATTCAGTGCTCAGATCTGCAATTTTCTATTGTTTTGCAAAGGAAAACTCGTCCCGTTCTCCTTTTTTCTCCGCATGTATCTCCAACTGATTTGTCTGCATGTTTCCTGGCTACTTGCTGAAGTATTTGCTTGAGATCCGAAGCTTATACACAAGCCATAGAAGTAGTCTAATAAATTTGCAGCTAAAGTGTGGTTTTTCTATGTAAGAGCCTTTATGGCATATCGATTCCATATGTCATATTAGTGGGGTCCATCCGGTGGGATTCTACGACCCTGGGAATGGAAGTATCTGATTCTCCATTCCTGGAGTTGAAATGAAAGCCTATACCCTCTCCCTTTCCATGTCTATAGGAGATGTGTGTGTGTATAAGGAAACGCCTGAAGGAGTGATTGACTGTTCTCATGATATCTGCAGATCACTGATCGGACCCCTTAATGTGATATTTAAAGTACTATCCGGTCCAGAGACAAAATTTTGTTCCCGGACCATAGAGGAAGATGGGGTGTAATATTACCTTGTGCCTTCCTCTATCACCATACTGGCATAGTTTGAGGGGCTCTTTTGCGGTTTTCCAAGATGCTAATGCATCAGTAGTTTTAAGACGCTACATGCTGCTGATTGGCTAGTATTCCTCACACGAGCAACGCTGGCCAATCCGAAAGCACCATGAAGTGTCTGATTGTGAATGCACAGTGCGCACTTGGTAGTGAGAGAAGTGCTACAGCTAACTTGGAAGACCACAGAACAGGCTCTAGGAACAGGCTGGTCTACAGCAGTGCAGCCCTAGAGGAGGGCACCAGGTAATGTATCCTATATTCGATATGCCATAAACGTCTTAACTTTTTTTTTTTGAACCATTACTAGGGCAATTATGTTTTTGTAGAAAACTGAACATATAGAACTTGTTCAAGGCGGTGTGTGATGCTACATAAAACCTGAGCCCATAGATGTACAGCTGCAACGTTCTTCAAATTTGGAAAATATAATGCAACATAAGTCCATACAGGGGTGCCTTACTACATCCGTGTCTTTATCTTCGCAGTGTGCACCCCCTCTAGTGGTCGCTGCAAACATTGATGAAAAGACTTTGAAGCGAGAAGGCGTTTGTGCTGCCAGTCTCCCCACCACAATGGGAGTTGTAGCAGGAATACTTGTACAGAATGTACTGAAGTAAGTGAGGGCGAAAGTGACCATAAAAATGTATCCGAGAGAAGGGTGGAGCAACTCGTATTAGAATAGTTAGTAGGGTGATGCCAGTCCAATTACCTTCAATGTGGGTAACGGGGCATAGCAATGCTTAATTGTAAAAAGAAGAAAATGATGGACTGTGGGCGCAACCCTTGTGGTGTAAAGCACATAAAAGCAACGGGATCAATCTAATTTCTTCTTTATTAATTAAATTATAGCCAGCAAAAATAACGCGTTTCGAGGACGCAGCCTCTTCTTCAGAAAGGGTCGGAAAAAACACAGGGATCTTACTGGATATTTGTCCTGTACTCCCAGGAAAGAAGGACCCGCCATTCTTGCTTTCCTGGGAGTACAGGACATAAATATAGAGTAACATCCCTGTTGCTTTGCTCAAGTGATGGCTAGAACAGTCTCTCAGAAGGCTATAGGTCAGTTCCTGTCCAGTGCTTGGATGGCCGATAAGGCTGCAGTGATGCATCTTTCTGCAGCAAAGGGAAGATGGCCGCCTCTGTAGTCATGTGCAGCCAATAGAATCAAAGAATCTGCCATCAAAAAATAAACAGATCAGAAAAATGGATAATTGTTAGCATTAGTAGAAAAAAAATTAGGTGATGCATTTCCTTTTAAGGAAGATCACTTGTGTCATATTCCTGTATACAGATGTGTCCGTCCTTAACTTCTCTACTGACATATTCTGAGGTGCACGGCACAAGATGTTACACAACCAGTTAAAAAAGCAGAAAAAGCAAAAGTCCTTTGGATGCCATCAGGTCAGACAACCGTTGGTTCCTGTGAGCAGCAGCTTCCACTTCAACCTCTGTGTGGGCGTGAGAGCAGGTGCCTGATGAGCTTATAGACCAGGATCCTGAGCGGCGGGCCCCGGCCAACCAACTATTGATGACCTATTTTGAGAATGGGTCATCAACGTTTTTTTTTGTTTTTTTTTCCTTTTTTGACTGAAAAACCCCTTTTGAATATGCAAAACTTAGACCAAATTAAGTAGGTGATGAAATAACGCAGATATTATTAAAAAGGAAAACTATTCTTGATTTTTGCTTTGTAGATTTCTGTTAGATTTCGGCACTGTCAGCTACTACCTAGGATATAATGCAATGCAAGATTACTTCCCTACTATGGCTATGAAGCCCAACCCATCATGTGATGATAAATATTGTAGACGACAGCAGGAGGCATACAAGGTAAGCAGTCGGCATCCTTTTATAAACCAGATGCACCTTACATGGTCAAGTACAGATTCAGCGATTACTTTTGAAGAGAAGGTCCAAGACTCATTAACGACTACCCAGACATCTTGAAAGCGGCTGTTAAGGGGCTTTATTCTTCAGCGCAGTCTTTTGACGGCAGCTCCATAGGAAGCCAAGCGCGGGTCTCCCGTGCCAAGGAGAGTGGGTGCTTGGCTTTCGAATGACAGCCTGGCACTTGCTCGAACACTGGGAAAGGAAGAAACCTTAGATCACCGATGTTTAACCCTCTACACACCGCAGTTAATGCGACTGCGGCAAATAAAAGGCTGACAGAGGGAGGGGACTTCCCCTCTCGCCCATTGGGACTTCGCGATCACACTGTTATGGCACCCGGAGGCTTGAATATAGCTTCCGTGTCATCTTGTTACGGTGGCCTATGAGGTTCAGTCCCTGGCTCAGCCGCGTAGGCTTTCTAATGCACTATTTGGAAGTCTAGTAGGTAGAAGAGTGATTAAAAGATGCTGCTGATAAAGTCTCCTAGTGGGACAAAAATAAAAAGTTTAAAGTAAAAAAAATAAATTCCAAAACTCCATCTTTCCCCTTTACTATGTTAAAAAAAAAATCATGTGGTATCGATGCGTTCGTAATGACCCAGTGAAAAAAGTTAGCACATTATTTAACCCGCACAGTGCATGTCTTGGAAAAAAAAAGGCAAAGAAATGGTGACAATATCTAGTTTCGCCTATCTCGCCCTACAAAAACCAGAACACAAAGTGATCAAAACGTCGCATGGATCAACAAATGGTGCTATTAAAAAAAAAAAAAAGCAAAAAAAAAAATACAACTCATCCTGCAAAAGAAAAACCCTGACAGAAAAAGAAAAAAGGTTAGGGTCCTTTGAATGCGGTGATAAACAAAATAACAATTTTTTAGACGGTGGAAAAAAAAGAGCTTTAGGGCTACAATAAAAGGGGTCACAAGTCTGTTTTTTACATGCAAACAAAATTTGCACCTGCAAAAGATAGGACCTGAAATTCGTACATATAAAAGCAATGGGAGAACATCACGCTCCCCTGCCACAGCTGTGAAAGGAGAATTCTTGGGAAGTCCCCTTGTCACTGAACACTGTGATAGTGCTTTCACAGTGTTCAGTGATGAGAGGACTCCACGCGGGGATGAAGGCATTCCCTGTCACAGCTGTCGCAGAGGATCGCAATCTCTCTATGTTTTCAATTGGGCTGCCACCGGCCCTATTGACAACAAGGTGAAGCCCCTGGATGTGACAGCAGGGGATAGTGATGGCACCGCACTTTATGTGCAAATTTTGCCATCATGTGACCGCTAAATGAGTGCGAATTTAAAAATGCATCTGTTACTTCGGTAACATGACTTTTTTAAAAATGCGTTTTGCAATTTAATTTCACGGACCAATACTCCATGAAAAAAAAAACGCTCCTCTGACTGAGCCCTTAAGTAGCAAAAAAACCCGTATATAAATTTGGTATTGACCTAATCCTATTAACCTGCAGAATTAATTTAACATATTTATGCCACGTGGTGAACGCTGTAAAAAGTTTTTAAAAACTGTCAGAATTGCAGACTTTATTAATCTTGCCACTAGAAAAAAATGGAATAAAAAGTAATCAAAATGTTATGTTCCCAAAAATTAGATAAATGAGTACTAAAGTTAATCCCACAAATAACAGGCCCTTATAGAGCTTAGTCGATAGAAAAATAAAAATTCTGAGGCTCTTGGAACGCGGCAACACACAAGCAAATATTTTTTTCAGTAAGCCCTCGTTCACACAAGCGTGTTTATGTGCGCACAAAACTGCGCGTCTAATAGAACCATTGGTTTCCTATAATGTGTTCACATGTCCATGTTTTACAGACATGCAAACGCTTGTACCTGCTAAAGCTAGGACATGTGTGAACCATAGGTTTGTGCTGCACATCAATATTTCCCGCAGGGATTCACAGTGTTCAGTGACAAGGGGAGTAAAGAATCCCCTGCTGCAGCTTTCACAGCTGTGGCAGAGGATTGCGATGTTCGGTCATTGCTTTCAATGGGCTGCCAGCAAAAAAAATAAATTATATACTCATCTCTCCTTTTGGGGCTCAAGCATGTTCAGCCGCTTGTCTCCCTGCACTCCTCTGAAGCTATTTCAGCGGGCAGGGATTTAAAATCCCCGCCTGCAGAAAAGGCTGTATCTGATTGGCTGAGCGCTTAGCCAATCACAGGCAGCGCTCAGCCATTCATTGATTGGTCACACCGCTCAACCAATCACAGGCAGTGTTCAGCTGTCATTCAGTGAATGGCTAAGCGCTGCCTGTGATTGGCTAAGCGCTCAGCCAATCAGATGCAGCCCTTTCAGCAGGCAGGGATTTCAAATCCTTGCCTGCTGAAAGAACTTCATTACAATGTCGGGACTCAAGCGGTGGAGAGGTGATTTTTATATAATATTTTTTTTTTTTTTGGAAAATCACTTCAGGGGTGCTGGCATCCTATATAATGGTTCTAATAGACGTATGTACGCACATAAACACGCTTGTCTGAATGAGGTCTAAGCGAGTAAGATCAGACAGCCTGTAGGTCAAAACTTCCCCACATGCAGACTGCGCTGACTCCAATATAGTCTCTACTAACTTTGTATGTATAATATATGTAGTGATCTCCCCTGCAGCCGTAATGCTGTAACTCCGTTATGGCCGTGGGAGAGGAAGCTCTACCCTGGCACTGTGTGTGTGAGACACTCAGCTGGCACCAATAGTAGAGGCACATTAGCTGAGAACATACCAGCTGCTGTGAAACGCCTGAACTCTGCATTGTTGGGCTTCAGTCAGTCTTCTGATATGTCACAGATACATGTGGGAAGATCACACTTGTGCAATCTGAGCAGCACCAAAGCAGTGTAAGCCTTTTAAAGAGTTGTTTTTTTGTTCTGGAAATCTCACAAGACTCCGACATATTATATCTGACCGCGTGATCAAAGTACCTTATTTACTGGAAGTCCTTTTGTTTTTAAAAAAAAAACAAAAAAACAAACAAACCAAAACCACCAAAACTGAAAATATGGTGCCAAGTCACTACGCAAACAAAATTGTACTCCATTAATAAGCGGATGTATGTATGTGAAGTTGGCAGTATTTTTATAGAGATTTGGCAGACTTCATCAAAACGCACATTCTAATTTTATTTAATATGAATGTGTGCAAAATTAACTAAATGAGATTTATGAATATGCAATAAATTTCCCATAAGGATGGCTCAGGGCTGTCCGAAGTTCATCATATAAAGGGATTGTTCCATTAGTCAACATTTTCTCAGAAAAAAATATAAGGTGCCATGATTTAATAAAATTACCTGTAACCAATAGTTTTTTTTTTTGTTTTTTTTTTAACTCTTTCAGCTCCGAGAAGCTTCAGAACCAAAGCCTGAGGTGGTAGTTGTAGAAGAATCGCCGGTTGTGCATGAAGACAATGAATGGGGTAAGGCCAAAGGATATATTTCCATTTAAGTGCAAAACCCCATTTTAAGGCTCGTTTACTCCCAACGATTATCACTCAAAATTCGCTCAAATGCCATTGTTTGAGCGATAATCGTTGTGTGTAACTGCTCCCATCTCTCACTCTTTGGCTGAAGATTATTTTTAGGTAAGCATAAAACCCATCATTCAGCCGGAGAGAAGATTAACACAGACCGCATGCTGTGCTTGCTGTCCATGGTGCTGTATTCTCCATGGGAGCGCTGATTACATTGTATTCAGCTTGCAGCCCCATCTTGAGAGAAATATCCATGAAAAGGGGAACGATATTAACCACAAATAACCTAATGTGTCATGGAAGCTATTTCTCTTATGCACAATGAAATCATACGTTAAACCTAAATCGATCTCCAGTGGTCCACTTAAATGGTAATTGACTTCTCAAACAACTTGTTCTTGTATGATAGCCAGTGTGATAAATAAGCAAAAGTGCAATTGACTTAAAATTATGTGTTTCTGTTGAAACCTCTTTCTAAAGTGCTGACCACTAGGGGTCACTCTTCCTTCTAAGTTGTGTTCCACTTCCTATAATAAGATGGTGAACAGGAAGAGAAGAAGGGTGATTATTTATTCTGCCTATAAGTGTAGAGAGGGGAAGGGGGAAGAGGAGGAAGAGAAGCTGAGTTACAATACATTTGATGTTATAGCTAATGATTATTTACTGCTATTTATTCACATCTACACTGTTTAGTACTGCTGTATATTGTCCTACATGCTGCTGCTGGATATGTGGTTTTCCGTGTGTACAATGTATAAGCACTATCCTCCCAACAACTCGGAGAATAAAACACATAACATACATGTCATATAACAGCCAGACAGTGTTAGTCCTTATGGGTACACTGTAGCTTATATTGAAAAGCTATCTGAAACGTAAAATATGCTTAAATAAGCTCTTATGATTTACATCTTAGAGTGTAAATGTAAGGTTTCTAATCTAGAATCTAGAAAATGGGGGCACATTTCAATATGGCACAATGGAAGAAGGATCTTCAATGACAGCAGCCCTTTACTTTCTCCTTGCCAAGCAGAGAGATGGAAATATACATCAAATTACTTAAATATCAACATCGTGCATGGAATTGCAAACTGTAGAGGAAACTTGCTAGCAACTTACATCGGTCCTGTGATCACAGCAGCATCAAGACCTGATTAGAGCAGACAGTCTCTCTGTGGAGGTTGTGATCTAGCAGGTAGATGGTTACCAGGACTGGATGCCAGCTTCACTGTATCATGGCCGACACAAACAGCCTCCTATTAGTACAGTGAAAATGAAAGCTCTGCAGACACAACTGTTTTCAAGGGAACTGATTTATAAAGGTCCGTGGTGGCTTTTTTTTCACTGAAGATGCACTTTAATTTTCACTAAATGCACATTTTTGGTGCTTGATAAGGAGGCAGTAATCATTCAACAAGGAAATAAACCAATTCTTGTTTAATAATGTAGCCTTAGAATTTTTTTTACTTAAGCCCAAGGCAATGAAAGCATAAAAAAATGAGAAAGTCAACAAGATATGTATCAAATGTTGTAGACAGTAAGAAACACAATTTTAGTGCTAAATGAGGCAAATCCTAGTATTCTCGCTTCTGGCTAGTTGATTGGCTGGAGAATCGCACTAAGCAAGCAATGTGTTGGCCTTTGTAGGTTAGAAGAGCCAATGGAGCCTGATGATGTGTTATACACTTATGTATTTCCTAGGCATCGAGTTGGTATCTGAGGTTTCGGAAGAAGAGTTAAAAGAAGCTTCCGGACCCGTCCCAGAGCTGCCGGAGGGAATTACCGTGGCATATACAATTCCTATAACGGTATGAAAATGATGGTTACCGGATTATACAACTTATGCCGTAAATGAAAGCGCTAATATATTAATATACGAATTCTGGAACTAAATCTCATTCTGGTATCTTCAATGTGGGCAGTTTTGGTCGCTGGTACTTAAGAGCTCATTCACAGTAGCGTCTGGCCGGGGTTCAGGCTTTCTGGCCTCAGTGTTTGGAGCAGAGACACTGAATTAACCGGTTCTGTTTTTACCACCACTGATTTTAAAAAACTGAAAGCTTTCTCTTTATTCTCGATCTGTCAAATTTCTTTGTAATGGAACCAATGGCGCAGTCTGCAAAACTATTTGTCCTTAAACTGTAACCTAACGGAACAGAAGCAGGAAGAAAAAGCTTTCCGTTTGTTTTCCTTCACTTAAGAAATCCCCATCGAAATAAATTGCGTTAAAAATGGAACCTTTTTTAATTTTGGATCTGTGCTCCAAAAATGGAACAAAAAGGTAGAAATCCTGCCCACGGGCTAAACACTGGTGTGAGTGAGCTCTAACAATATAAGGGCCCAATAGGTCTCCGTACATGGCAAACCTGGAGACCATGGTTAAGTCTTTGGTTGTCATAGTAACCCATTATTGTAGTGTGGAGGGGGGTACAGAATTGGGTGGGTTATTAAGTTGTTTTCTACCAAAGGGTGCTTTAGGGTTCGCAGGAGCTAACAATGTCAGAATTGGCTCGTGCAGCCTGTTTATACAGGCAGATAAATTAACGATAAACAATAAGCAAACGAATTAACTCCATTTTGGATCGGCATAAGAGATTTACAACTAAAGGGGTTCTCTGGGATTATATATTGTTTTGATAATCCAGATCCCGAACTCCTATTCTTGGGAGCAGAATCGATAGGCTGATCAGTGTCTCTTTTAAAGGCATCCCATTTTGTATCGATCACTGATGTCCGCGTTCTATGGGAAAGTTACAATGAAGACATCTCCTGTAACCGTGACTCATTGTGTCGTGTTTAGCGCTTTACACCCCATTTATGTAATCCCGGATCACCCTCCTGAAGGACAAATCAAACGTGATGGTCAAGACATTGCAAACTCAATGCAGTACAGAACCATTGTAGCTTTGTTCCCATAGGAAGAGGTTTAAATAACAGACGTGCATTTCCAAGTTTGTTAAGCATAAAACTTTTATTCTTTCCCCCCAGAAACCCACGTCAGGCGCTACAGTGGAGGAGACGGATCAGAGCTTGGAGGATCTCATGGCACAAATGAAGAACATGTAGTCCACCCGCTGGTTATCGGTCCCATACGCTCCGAGGCAGATGTTCAGCATTCCATGTGCACTTCTGTAATGTGTCCTTATAGTTCTGCCTGGCTTTTTTGACATCGAACTAACAAAGTTAATCATCTGTCAAGTTGTACTTTCATTGTACTAATAAACTGCTGACTTATTTAAATACATTCAGTCTCTGGTCTGTCTTGACTGTAGAGATCATTGTGTTCTAGATTTGCAATAATTTCTTTACAAATGCACCCACTTCTTGAAAATGCCTCAGTCCTGACTTCTCAGCCCCCTAAACATCCCATCCCCCACTTTGTTTACCTTTCGGTTACTCCTTGACATGTCGCGTGGTAGTTCTACACTCTGGTCGGGCATGCTCAGTTAGGCCTGCCCTTACTTCTATGTAATTGTGCTTTCCCCACCTTCAATGCAGAGTAAGCATGCACATAGCAGATGGATTTGCTGACCAAATTAAACCACTCTCAATTAAGCATGGAGCAGTGCAGATTTTGGTGTGGAAACTTTGCGGTGCGTAGTGCGGCCAAATTCTGGCCTGCGGGAAAGGGCCCATACTGGTAAATGCATAGAGGTAGGAGGTGCAGGTGCTTCTCAGAACTGTAGTTTCCCAGTTAGAAAACAAGATTTTTGTACTTGCCGTAAAATCTTTAGTTTCATTCATTGGAGGACACAGCTGAAGACCCTTGGTATAGCTTCTGCCACTAGGAGGCGACACTAAGCAGAAATGTAATAGCTCCTCCTACTAGCTATACTCCTCCTGCAGGCACCAAGCTAACCAGTTTTAGGAGGCATAACTCTTTTAATCGCTGGTCTTCCAGCAATCCGTGAACTCAAGGGATACAGGGAGGCAGGACTGTCCCTGTTGCCCAATTCAGGAGGGCGAACAGAACGCTCACTGTTCTAACCTCGGTAGAAGAAGACGTGCGTCCAAGCGCTACTTGGATGGGACCCGCCAGGTGAATGCAAGGAATGGGACACTGCTGGAACTGTGGAGCCCCCTTCTTTCTTGGACGAATGGGTAAGTATATTTCCTACGAAGCATTTCTTTATCCCACCTACCTTCATGTATCCGATGTGATCAAAAAGTTAATCTAGAGGGCTCAATAATAAATGAACATATCAATACATTGCATAAGTACATGGGTGATATAACAAATGCATAAATAAGTTGCACAAATACTTGAGTAATCAAGTGAAGCTTAAGAGCAACGTGCATCTTGTAATCGGCAGAAACGGCGTGCAGGTTCATTAAAACACATCTTTAACCCCTTGAGTGGCGGGTTTCCTACCACCCTGTCAGACCCACTAGGGCAGGTTTTTTTAAATGGTCTAATCATTGAATTTCAACTAATTTTACAGTTGCGTCTAAAGAGCCATAACTTTCATTTTTTCATTGACATGGCCATATAAGGGCTTGTTTTTTGTGGGACAAGTTGTGATTTTTTGACGGGGGAGGAAAAAAAGAAATGGGGGGAAAAAAGAAAAAAAGGGGCCATGTCATTAAGGGGTTAAATAATGTATTAACTTCCTTCTCTGGGTCATTACGACGCAGGGATACCACATGTGTGATTGTATTTTTGATTTTTTTACAAAGTAAAGGGAGACAAGTGTTTTTTGTTTGTTTTTTTTATAATTTTTTTGACTTTTTAAAAAAAAAATTTTTTTTTTTTTTTTTGTCCCTTTAGGGGACTTCCACAGGGACCCATCAGGACCCCTGATCACATTCCGGGGGTCCGATGGTGACAGCCCTTTCTTTACATGCTGCAGTCAGACTGCAGCATGTAAAGGGTTAACACAGCAGAGATCGGAGGTTTTCTCTGATCTCTGCTGTAAGAGCAGGTACCTAGCTGTCCTCTGACAGCCAAGCACCAAGCTCTCCCTGCCACAGAGACCATCGGCTTGCTTCTGACAAGTCGATGGTCTCTATGGCAACCTGTAAACAAAGCAGGATATTAGAAGCAGGAGGTTGCCGACATATCGGCAATATCTTCTGCTGGTTTTTCAAAGCCCTTGCTTTGTTCTCTGTGGGTCTGTGCAGGCAGAGCACACTGTCACAGCTTGTGGCATTGTGCTCTGCAGTTCCCATAGTGATACATAGCCCGGAAATCTTCCGGGCTATATCGCTATGAGCTCGTCCCGGAAAATTTCCGGGCGTGCCACTCAAGGGGTTAATCCATCAGTACGGAAAACAGATTAATCCCTTAATGCCGTGGCCCCTTTTTCTTTTTCCATTTTCGTTTTCTCCTCCCCCCCCCCCCTTTTAAAAACTCGTAGCTCCTTTATTTATCCATCAACGTCGCTGTATAAGGGTTGTTTTTTGCAGGACGAGTTGTAGTTTTCAAGGTTGCTATTTAAAGTACCATATAATGTACTGAAAAATTTTTACAAAATTCTAAGTAGAGTAAAATGAAAAAAAAAAAAGACCTCTTTCAGTGCAGCAAAAATGACAATTTTACTATATGGGTCAGTATGATTGCTACAATACCATCCTTTTTTTTTTTCTTTTTTTACTGTACTACTTTTTTTTTCTTTTTTTCAAAGACATTTAATTTTTTTCCAATTCTCTTCTGATTTTTTTTCCATAGACATAGTTGTGCGAGGGCTCTTTTCTGCGGGATGTTCTGTAGTTTACGTTATCTATTCGGAATACATACGACTTTTTGATCACTTTTTATTGCGTTTTTTTCTGGGAGACAGGGTAACTGAAAGTGCATTTCTGGCGTTATTTATTTTTTTTGGACGACTTTCACCGTGCGGGGTAAATAATGTGTTACTTTGATAGGAGTTTTATGGACGCGGCAATACCAAATATGTAACTTTATTTTGTGATTTAGATTTAATAACTATAGATATGGCAGAAGGGTTTTTTTTTTAATAACCATTCATAAAACTTTATTTATCCTTTTTCTATATTTTTCTTTTAAGCCCCTCTGGGGGACTACAACATGCAATGCTTTGATCGCTCTTGCAGTATGATGTAATGCTATAGCATTACGTCATACTGCATTCTGACAGGCAGCCTATCAAGCCACCCTACGTGGATGGCTTGATAGGCAGTCTGCCATGACACCTGCACGGCTTCCCCCGATCTCACCGCAGGTGGGCGTATGGGACCCCTGAACATCGTTTGGGGGATTTAAATGCTGCTGTCAGAATTTGGCATTTAAAGGGTTAGGCCTCATGTCCACTAGCTAAATGGAATTGCGGATTCCACAGCGGATTTCTGCCGCGGATTTTGCCCATAGGGAATCATTGGCCATCCGTGGTCCATTAAATTGATTTTTGCACCCGCGGATGGCATTTTAAAAGAATTGCGTTTTTCACGCGCGGGAGAAAAAACGCGGCATGCTCCAATGGAGCATGCCGCGGATTCCACGCGAATTGGCAACATTGATATCACATTGATAGCAATGTGTGCGGATATCTGCATGCAAAAAATACCATTTAAAGCAAATCCGCCGCGGAAATCCACGGCAGATTCTGCGCGGATTGTATTTTTCAAGTGGACATGAGGCCTTAATAGCCACGATCGGCCGCACAGCCGATTGCAGCTATTGCCCATGGGTCCCAGCTGTAATAAACAGCTGACGCCCGCGCTGTATGAAGAAAGGGCACCCTGCGACCCCTTCTCTTCATACACACCCCGACGTCCTTGGTCGTGAAGGGGTTAAGCTTTATTAAGCCATTTTTAGTTATTCCAAAAAATATCCTAAAAGCAACCCCAATGCATAGGTGAATGAATGTGGATGTTTTTGTAGATCCGTATTAAGGCCCATTTAGATACCGATTATCACTCAAAAGCCATCTTTTGAGTGATAATAGCTGCGTCTAAACATGCACCCATCGTGCACTATTCGTGCCATCGCTGACGTCAAGCCAGCTTGACGTCAGCGATGTGTCTTATCGGACCGTATGCTGAGTTCTCAGTGGGATAGCACTGATAGTATTCTTTCAGCTGCAGTCCCGTTTGACAACAAAGGGGCTGAATGCAGATAACAGACCTCCAGCTGTTATCTGCATTCAGCGAAAGACTTCATTTGCACGCTGATAAGAGTTTATGCAAAATGATCGCTCAAAGCTGTAACTCATACTGTCGTTTGAGCGATCATCGTTGTGTCTAAATGGACCTGAAGTCGGTCTTGCTTCTAGTGCCTAAACAAAGTACATGTATGGAGTTCGCAATAAGAGCCCTAATCTATGAGGTGTAAAAAAACGTTCCAATCAGTGAGATCCTCTGAGAAGGGGCTGGGTGACAAGTGCAAACAGAGCACCAACGCTTAGCTTGCACACGTAGAGAGACTGAGGAGTCTGTGTCTCCGGGGATTGGTCAGATTAATGCTCTGCATGAGTGAACGAGCTGCTAATGTTATCATCCGCTCGTGCAGCCGGCTTGAATAGGCAGATTAATAGTTGACCTTTTCAATGAAAATCGTTTATTTCTCGTTCAGGGTTTAACATTCCTACATGAAACCCTGTACATGCACTGTTTAACCCCTTAACGGCACATGGTGTAAGTTTACATCCTGGCTGCAGGGTACTGAACGCAACAGGATGTACACTTTCACCCTTTCACTTGGCACGAGGGGCTGTCTGTTACGGATAGCTGGCCAGCAGGGGGTGCATAAGCACAGTGACCGCCACTGTTAAATCCCTATATGCTGCGATCGATGTAGATCGCGGCATGTAAAGGGTTTACAAAGAGAGGGCACTCCTTCTGAAGTCATCTGACCCCCATGATGTAATTGTGGAGGGCTGATGGGATGCCCAGATACTGGTGTCTTGGCTTGTCTTTGCCTGTGACAGCTATTACAAGTGATAAGGCGTTGCAGTACAGAAGTCCTACAATGCTTTTTCATAGCGATCCGAGCTGCTACGGTACAAGTCCCCTTCAGGGACATAGAGTGTACAAAAACAGTGCTTAAAAATTAAAAAAAAAAGTGAAAAAAACTTTTCCCTATCGTCTCCACGACCGCACCAGCTGAGATTACCTTCCCCTGATAGGACAGGAAACACGTCGAGGTTTAAAGCCCCCCTCCCCCTTCCCCAGTATTCTTCCTGTCAGAGGAGAGGTATAGATGCGCTAGTTCAACATTGGGGACCCGGACTGGTTTATGCCTTTTCTCCGGTTCCCTTAAAAGGGTTGTCCGGCCACGCAGGGTAAACTTTTTTTTTTTTTAATAAAAATGCTGCTTCCCTTTCAGTAAGCATGGTAACAGATAGCACACAGGGCCTCAAACCGGCCGGCAGATCAGCTGGAATGTCAGTTTTGTACTTTGTAATCTGAAGTTCAATGCAGCTTTCAAGGATGGCGCCTCTGTGCTGCCTTCCCACAATGCTCTGCGCTCTCCCTCTTCTGTGTGCGCACTCCCGATGGCAGCAAGAGGCATGAAAAGCAGGATTTCCTGGCCTCGCTCAGCTCCCATCCTAGTCCCCATAGCTGATCTACGGTCTCTTCCCGATCCCTCTACAGTACAGCATGTTGTCCTGCTGTACAGTGTACAGAGGGGGCGTGGCCAGGAGAGAGACTGTTATACACATGGTTCAGGATAAAATCTTACCATGAGAGTAAACAGCAACCATTCAATACTGTGGAAAGTGAATGGAGAGCGGGGAGAAAACTCCTGCAGCCGCCCCACTGAAACAAGGCTACCCCCACTCGACGGGCACCCCCTCACCACCACAAGTAAGACAGAGAGCCCCCCTCTCCCGGTGGCGGCTGCTAGCTGTCAGCACCCCGACCCCCGGCGGCGACTAGCTGTCAACACCCCGACTATGTGACAGCACCCCACAGTGACAAGTCTAAGTGACAGCACCCCCACCCCTGGCGACAAGTCTATGTGACAGCACCCCCACCCCTGGCGACAAGTCTATGTGACAGCACCCCCACCCCTGGCGACAAGTCTATGTGACAGCACCCCCACCCCTGGCGACAAGTCTATGTGTCAGGTTCCCACCTCCTACTGGTTTTGTTATAAATACTGAAGAAGGTGGGGAAGAGGGGGGCTTTCAACTCCTTGGTGTGTTTCCTGTCCTACCAGGGGAAGATAATCTCAGCTGGTGCTGTTGTGGAGACTTCCCACATATTTAGTATCATCGTGTCCGTAACGACCTGTAGTATAAATTGAACACACTATAGATCCTGCGCAACAAAAAAATGTAAAAAGGAAGGCAAAATGCTCCATTCATGGAAAGCCAAAAAGGTTATGGGACTTTGAATGCAGCAATGAAAAAATTATAATAATTTCCAAAAAAAGGTTTTTATTGTGCAAAAGTGGAAGACATTGAAATATTATTTTTGGTATCATTGTAATCGTACCAACCCACAGAAGAAATGTATTGTCATTTATGCTGTATGACTGACGCTGTAAAAAAGAAAAACAATCACAGAATTGATGCGTTTTCTCTTCCTGCTCTCAAAAATTAAAAGTTTTAAAATACGTTTTATGCACCCAAAAATGGTACCAATAAAAACTACAGTTCACCATACAAAAAACAAGCCCTGATATGGATATGTCGACGGACCAGTTATGGCTCTTAAAAAGTGGAGAAATGGTAAATCCCCCCAAAATGGTTGCGTCCAATGGCCAAAATAGGCCACGTCCTTAAAGGGGTTGTCCCGCGAAAGCAAGTGGGTCTATACACTTCTGTATGGCCATATTAATGCACTTTGTAATGTACATTGTGCATTAATTATGAGCCATACAGAAGTTATCAGAAGTTATTCACTTACCTGTTCCGTTGCTAGCGTCCTCGTCTCCATCGTGCCGTCTAATTTTCAGCGTCTAATCGCCAGATTAGACGCGCTTGCGCAGTCCGGTCTTCTGCTTTTCTGAATGGGGCCGCTTGTGCCGGAGAGCGGCTCCTTGTAGCTCCGCCCCGTCACGTGCCGATTCCAGCCAATCAGGAGGCTGGAATCGGCAATGGACCGCACAGAAGCCCTGCGGTCCACCGAGGGAGAAGATCCCGGCGGCCATCTTCAACCGGTAAGTAAGAAGTCACCGGAGCGCGGGGATTAAGGTAAGCGCTGTGCGTTTTTTTTTTTTTAAGTCCCTGCATCGGGTTTGTCTCGCGCTGAACAGGGGGGCTGTTGAAAAAAAAAAAAAAAACCCGTTTCGGCGCGGGACAATCCCTTTAAGGGGTTAAACAGAGCAGGGGGTTGTCCCCGATCACCCTGGAGGGCCTTTCTAACTCTACCAGTCTATGAACAACAAATGAATGAGCAAACGATTTGTAGTCCTGTAGAAACTGAACGACTGATGAAAAGTGAACAATTTTCGGGTTGTCCGGTCGTTGAATCGTGTTTAGACTATTATCGCTCACTTTTGCTCGTTTGAACGATTATCGTTCCATCAGTCTCTAGTCGCTAAGAGATTGTGCAAGCATCAGGGCAGGGAGCGCTGCGGCCCGCTTGGGCCTGCGTATATAACTAGGTCAGCGTCTGAGCTGGAAGGGAGGAATGACAAGCAGAAGCTACGCTTTTCTTAAATTACTACTGGTTGCTTAAACGGAGGGGCTGACATTCAGATACGGCCTTGTATCAGACTGGAGCAGGACTATGCATTATTCCTGTCAGCATAAGGCCTTATTCACACGATCGTGTGCGTCTTTAAAGGTCACTCGTACACACCGTAAAATCGCATGAATGAAGAATAGCCGTGATCATATTCCGATCTTTGGCCTAGGATCTTCTGCCGTTCACAGAACTTTCATAGGAGTCTATGGGAGATTACTGCGAGTCTCGGCAAAAGATAGGGCAAGACCCATCTTTGGATGCAGTAAATGAAATCGGTGGCTGAAAACGGCCGATGTGCTACTTTTCCTTGATTTTTTTTTTTCACGCAGCCAAAAATCATTTATCTGAATGAATACATTGGAATCTAATGCTTCAGATAGTGGCGATTTTCGCCCAATTTTTTGGATGCCACTAAATAGCAGCGTATATGCAGTCCTGTGAATAAGACCTAAAACTGACTGACATCCAACTAGGTCGTGGTTTTGGCTCATGTCACTCTTTGTCATGGTAGCTGGTCGTCTAAGGGAGCCCCTCTTCTCTCTAAACTACTTGGGTGACATGGTCGCTAAGTTTCAAACGGTCAGGATTGGACATTCCTCCAATTCTAGCTGTTAGAGCAGAAGCTCGGCCATTATTAGACAGCAGACCTATTGTACCCGGTACGGGACACACCTACAGCACGTAGACTAGGGCTATTCTAAAGAGGTGTTGGTCTGGCTTAAACCCTGTTGATGGTTACTATAAAAATGGGTAAGGTTGGGTACTACTAATGGGTTAAAATCTAGGAGGTGAAACTTATTACTTTGGGTCCCAATGGATAATGAAAGGCATTCTGTTACCAGGTTCGTGAAGTATGACCTGGAGCTGAGCCGTGCCATCATGCAGGCGGACGGCTCCCTTCCCTTTTGTGTATAGGGTGAGAACGGTCACCGGTACGGCCTGCCTCCATGATTTGGAGCTCTGCTCAAAGTGAAACTTCATGAACCAAGTGACAGAATCCCTTTAAGTATATGATAGTATTAAAAACTGAGCACAAACAAATTGTTTCAAAATATTTAATAGCAGGGTTTATATATAATAAAACAAACAAAAAAGCAACATAAAACGGTGAACCGTTAAATAATACAAATCACTGGGGTTTGACTTGATTGACTAACGTGACATTATTTCACTATTAATAAATATAATGTAGTATACAAAATAGTATATAAAAGCTTCATCATTACCAATAAAAAGCGCCGCTCAACAAGAGCATTACAATCCAACTTCAGTTTCAAGTATTTGGAATGTTTTTATTTAAATCACATTGGTTTTTATAGCAGAACCTCTAAATACTGTGAACGGAGGGGCCCTATAGCTCCATAAAGCAGGAGACCTTTATATCCAAGGCTGGGAAAGGCTCCATATAAGGGGAGAGCGTGACGATTGTCATCCCGAAACTATCTGTTCTGTCAGGTCACACAAACCTAAGTTTACAATATACTGCGAGTTTTATGGAAATCAATGTGTGCAAACCTGAAATACTGCAGCCAGAGTCGTACAAACTGCGGTAGGTCAGAATGGATAGAGGTGCTGTTTGGTGGTCAGAGGTCCTCCTGTGCCTACAGGTCACTCACATGTAAGGAGAGAAGAGGGTTGCTGCAGCACGGACTGAGCATGGGAAAAGCCATGTAATAGAATGAGGCCTGTTTCTTTGGGGTGGGATAACTCTGGGGTGGGATCTTGACTACGATTAGGGGCAAATTGTAGGTGGCATTGCAAGGAGATTGACACATGGCAGAAAAATTTCTGTGACTGATTGGCACTTGCAGAAATTCATGCACATACGAAAATGGTAGACCATTACTTAAATTAGGGGTTCAATAAGAATTAATAATACTGACAGCTATTTGAGACACTGAAGAGATGATGAAGGATCATGCTTGATCCATTAAAGATACTGAGATGCAGAGCCGGGGTCTGTAGTACCTGCGACCAATAGCTGAGACTTTCTGTGGCTCTCGGAGTTCGTACCATTATTCGGTGAATGTATTCACTGGTAAGGCATTCCTGAGACTGTAGGTGTCTCCTCCACTAGAAGAATGGCCGGAAGGAGCCTTAGCCCCTAATACAGAGGTATCCGCTTCTTTGATTTCCATTGCTCTTTTATAAAGTTCTGCCGCTTTCTCAAAATCCCCTTCTTCATATCTGTTAATTTAAAAAATAAGTTGTTTCCACGTGTTTGGACTGTGATGTTACACCCAAACCAGCCACCAGATTTAAGAAAAGCCGTAAGCAACATTTTAGTAAACATGCCTGTGAGCAATATTAATGCAACATGCAGTACTCCCTCCATTAAAGGGAACCTGTCATCAAGTATACTCTCCCACACTAATGGTAACAGCTTTATAAAGATCCGACTCTCTGAAACAGGCCTTGGAGCATAAAGGAAAAAAAGTTCTAAAAAGTAGTGGGTGCCATTTGTGGAGATCCATGGGGCGGTCCTGGCCTCCTCCGGTGTCATGCAGTCCTAGGATTACAGGCTGGTTAGCGGCATCTGATGCATGCACAGTAAACTGTGGTTGACCAACATTGGCTGCATATGTGCCTGCGCTGGATGACGCTAGAGCAGCTCTCATAGCTCTCTATTCTGACTCTCTATGAAGTCCATTTGTCCTAACAGGCCAACTTCTTCAAGTATGTGACCCAAAAAGTTACCAAAACCAATCTACCTGGAAGTTGTAGGCAATACCTTGATTATAGGGTACTAGACTAAATTAATGTTATTATGCATAGTGCAAGAGTTTTGTATGGAAATCAGAGACCCTAACTAGCAATATACTGAACAACAAACATGTTATTACCTTAATAAGGCGAGGTTTTTCAGGGTTTCTCCTACCCTGGGATGCATCCGACCGAGACTATCTTCATAAATCTTCATGGCACGCTCATAGAGCGGTAAGGCTTCCACTTGTTTCTTCTGAAATAATAAAAAAGCGCTAATAAAAACTATTTAGATTTTGCCAACATCGTCTGCAAGAACCTTTATTCTGGGAAAGAACTTTCACTGGGAAGTTCCCTAAAAACAGAACTTTTATTTCACAAACATAAAATAATGCAAAGTCAAAAGCACTGAAAAAGGTGTCCAGCAGCAAACAGTAGGTCGGCCCCGACCGTGTATAGTTTGATACCTTTTAGGGCCACAGACCCAAAAATAACAACTACTGCAGCAGGAGAATCGACAAAGAAGCTCAAGTAGAGAAAATGGGCAGTAGATTTTTTTGAAAAATGCCCTCCTGACGGAGACATTGTCATTTCAGCAGGACAATACTAAACCATATAATGGCAGACACGACCCTATCCAAACTTTTTTGACGTGTTGCTGCCATCAATTTCTAAAAGGAGTTCTATTGTGAATAAAATACATTTAGATGGGATTTCCAAATCATTTCATTCTCTTTTCTTTACATTTACTTCTATTTTACACAGACTCCAGACTTTTGTGGAATGTGAGTTGTAGTTCAACCTATTTATAAAGGCACACACTGCTGGCCACTACAGAGGGGTTGGAGTGATGTGCCTCCGCTCTGTACACTGCGTTGTGGAGCCGAGTGCCATAACAGCTGATCACCAGGGTACCGAACGGCAGACCTCAGCCCATCAGCTACTGATGATCTATCCTAAGGATGGGTCATCAATAGAAAATTGCCCGGAAAACTCATTAAAGTAGCACACCAAGAAACTACAAGATGCTTACCATCTGACAGTACAATACAGCTAGATTCACCAAGGCAGTAGCAACACTGGGGTGTTTTGGGCCAAACGACTTTTGACGGATTTCCACAGCCAGTTCATAAAGAGGCACCGCCTTATCAAGCTGCCCCTGGAGGAAAATTAAAAAAACAACACATACATGTAAAAACCTAATGTGTAATGGAAAACCAAAATATCCTGCCCACTGAAGCCGGTCATACACATTAGATATTTCTCATTGAGACTCTCCAACAATCTCAAGTCTGTACCAACTATCCCATAGAGGTTGGAGCATCGGTCGTACAGGTTGGGCCCTAATTGGTCTTAACTTCAGCTGCTTCTCTCATTTTCACTTCGGGTTCGTTGACGATTTAAATTAAAAACTGATGGTTGTGTGGATTCCACAGTGAACTCCACACCAAATACGATGACATTCCATGCATGGAAACTGGGTGTCTGCAATCTCATTCACACGCCACAGAAAATGTCTGTGTATATTTCGGTCTCTACCACTGAAAAATGCTACGCGTTTTCATGGATTTTAGCCCAAATGAATGTCAATGAGGTAAATTCTCACATGGTTATGCCCCCGTCCAACACATCTCTCAGACTTCATAGTCTCAGAAAGAGGGGAAAAAAATTATCTTATAGATACGATAGTTTTTAATTGCTAACAAATAAAAAATGATGTTAACAGTGCCAGCTTTCAAGGCTACTTAGGCCTCTTCATCAAAAGAAAATATATCAGAAGAAACATACAGGGGGTGGCAAAAATACGCAAACGTCATACGAAATGCATGCCTTAAAAATCGGTCTCTACATGTCTTATTGAAATAGGATTTATAATCCCATGTAAATGAAGTAGAGGTAATACGACACAGAAGCTGCGGGGTAGAAGCGATCATCTGGCCGAGCAACAAAGTTCAATTGGCCAGGAGTTTGAGAAACTCAGCTGCTTCTACAAGCTGGCTGCCAAAATCACCCAGAGCAGGACAAGAGGTGAAGTAAACACAAAATTTGTCAGGAAAGCTCTCAGCCAAGCAGGGGTCAAAAGGGCAGCTCAGTGCTAATGATTAAAATACCATACATTTCTGAGGCGTTTCCATATTTGTGTCCACCCCCTGTATACGGTTATGATATATATGATATGACTGTAATGTTCGGTTTGTCACTGGTTGACTATATGAGAGGAATAGGTTACAAAATACTGATTACTAAATGAGTGCATTGTGCAAGATATCTGCACTGTATTTCATTTGCTAATCACAGGAAAATTAGCATGGTGCACTAAAAACCCAAAATCCATCTTTACAAACAATTTGTTACTAAGCAGACGGGTGATTTGCAGACAGAGCATTGTCTGTAGGTATTATACACACACGATATACGGGTATCCATATATGTCTCAATGGAGCCAGGCTGTAATATAATACAGATCAGTGTGATATCCCAATATAATATCACTGGTTTCCAAATCCTGTGTCCCCCATTCCTCCTCACACATATAGAGTGCTGGCAACGATAAGGCATTTGCATGGAACACTGGTTAAAGGGTTTGCATGAAAAATATTACATATTAGTTAAATCCAACCCATAATTTATTAAAAAAGAGGTTTCTATCCCCAGATACTCCATGCCCGACGTTAGAATAGAGCCACCGGCTGTCTCCATTGATGAGCCCTTCCGTGTCTGGTCCACCTTTTCCGAGGTGGGCTTACCTACTTAGACTTGCTCCTATGCAGTGGAGCAGAGAAGGAAGAAAGATGAGTAGGTGGAACAATTACTGAGCTGGACACAGAATACCTGTTGTCTCTATTCTGTGTCCAGCTCAGTAATTATTCCACCTACTCCTCTTTCTTCTCTCTTTGCTCCACTGCATAGGAGCAAGTCTGAGTAGGCAAGCCTCCCTTGCAACAGGTGAGCCAGACATGGAAGGGCTTCTCAATAGAGACAGCGGGTGGCTCTATTCTAACCTCAGTCCTGGAATATCTGGGGATAGAAACATTTTGTTTTAAGTAAGTGTTAATACGAAAAAAGTTTATACTGATGGGCTGGATGTAACTATAAACACTCTTGGAAATAGGATAGAATGTGGGAAAACCCTAAGGTAAGACATACTTTCCTCTTGTAGAGAACAGCGAGATGCTTGACCGTGTAGGCCAGCGACGGGTGGTCGGGTGACAGAGCTCTCCTCCTGATGTCTAATGCCCTTTCATACAGCTCCTCTGCTTTGTCATACTGCTTCTTCTCATTATATAGTGCAGCTAGATTGTTTAGAGACTGGGCGCAGTCGGGATGTTCTGGACCGATCACACGTTCTCTCATCTCTAAGGAGCGCGTAAGGAACATTTCTGCCGTTCTACAAGGAACAAAAATCCAAAAGGAAAGAGTCATTAATAAACTGCAGTGGTAATTTATACTGGTGACTTACCTCCAGAATGTGAGTAAATAGAGTAACCTATTGGGGAATTGCAATATATGACAATCCTTAACCCCTTAAAGCTGTTTTGTACCTTAAGGACCAGACACTTTGTAGGGATTTTACCCCTGTGGCGGTTTTACTGCCCTATTTTGTTTCCTTTAGCTATGAAAATTATTTTTACTGCGTTTTTTTTTCTGTGACACAGAGGGCGATTTTTCAAATATTTTTTTTACTGACTTTTTTTCCCCGTTTTTTAGTTTTATTGGGGGTAAAATGCTAAAAAAATGATTTTTTTTAACATTTATAGCTATTTTTTATTTAGTATATTTATGCTAAATAAAGTATGGGAATGGGTTCCTCTATTTGTTTCGGACGTTTTTATATATATAGTATGTATGGTTTTGGATTACAGGGCGCATACGGCGACGGTTTTTGTTGGCGTCGGCTTTGTGTTATTTTCTTACGTATATACTGTTGTTTTATTCTGTAGTATTGTTCTACCTATGTATGGAATTATGTTTTTTACTATCTATGTCCCCCATGACGTCATGTAAGACCTCTGAGGGACATTCATTTTTTTTTTTTTATTTGAAACTTTCCCACTGTAGCTGGGGCATCCATAGGAGCCCCAGTTACAGGGGAAAGCAACCCCTGTAGTGACATTAGTCACTGGCAGAGCTGTCAAGGGTCTAGTATGACCTTCCAGCTCTGCTGTAGCAGGGAACCCCGGCAGTCATGTGACCGCCCCCAGGCTCCTGGAGTGAAAGTTACACTGTACTTTCACTACACAGTGCTCAATGAGCACTGTGTACTCGGGGAAGGAAAAGGCAGGAAGGGTTAAATAACCCGGAGGAGAAGGCAAGAGGGTATCAGCTGTTAATTTTACTATCGGCGGTGCGTTAAGCCCAGGACCAGGCGCCATAAATTTACTGGGCCTGGTCCTTAATGGTTTAATATTCAGTGTTCTCCTGATGCCTATATGGATTTCTTATAACACCATGGGTCAGAAAAGATATCGTTTCTCCTTAGGGAGAGCATCTAGAAGGTGTGAGGAGACTTATAAGGCCAGTCATTGTTACAAGGCTTATTAAAAGGTCTAACACTGACTTGCAAGAATGCTGTATTCCAATAGGTGACGCTGTAGAGGTATTGCTCCGTTTTCCAATTTGCAGATTTCCCAAAGAAGCATGGGTAGCCTTATAAGTCTCATCACACCTTCTAGGTGTTCTCCCTAAGGCCAAGCTCAAACAAGCATACATTGATTGCATATTACACATTCATAACATGCGGTGAATGGAGTCAATTAAAGTACATAGATATTTGTTAAAAAAAAACAAAAAACCACAAAACAACAAAAACCCAAACCTGCAGCTTGTTCTATTTTACTGCATATTACATACGATGCAGCCCTAGTGTGCTCTATGGGGGCGTTCGAAAATGCTGTACACATGCAATTACATTGTGCATGAGCGGCGTTTGTACTCAACGTTGCTAAGAGACAATAAAGGGAAAGTAAGAAACAAAGAAGTCAAAAAAAGTTTTCATCAAGACCGCTCCTCTAGACGTCTCCTAACTTGTTTTACCAGCAAAATCCATTCCCATAATTGGGGTTCTTCAGTACTCACTCCAGGTTGTTCTGCAGATAATACAGCACTCCCAGCTCATTCAGGGTTCTTGCATTATCGGATGTGTCTTTGCCCAACGTCAGTTCCTCCAGCTGAAGGGCGCGACGCCTCAATATAGCAAACCCGTACTAAACAGAGGAAAGATCACAACAATCACATTCCTTGCGTTAATAAAAACTTGTATCCCCCATGAAATAATGCTGGATCATCTCCTCTAAGTATTCTGCATGGTGCGGTTCCTCTGCTATTTCTCCTGGAAATGTATTAATAAATTGACAAGTGAGAGTTACCATTTCCTTTGGCAATAGGGCGTGTTTCTACAGAGACGGACATGGTCAGCACTCATTGGATAGTGTGAAAGTGCATAGTAACAAAGGCCTTTAAAATTGGGAATGGTAACACCTAGTTGTCAATTTAGTCATACATTTCCAAGAGGACTAATAGAGGGACAGCACAAATCAGAGCTTTTTTTTTTTTCTATCAAACAAACTTTATTGATTTTTTGCAATAAGGCACAGTGCAATACACAAAACCCATTATCCCTGGAATTAATCTCCCCAAACCTTCTCCCTGTTTATTCATCCAGCGCACATCCTATAGTACTATCTGTACGGCACCTTGGATTAACAGAACCATCTGCAACGAAACTATCCAATACTACGCTGACAAAAGGAAAAAAAAAAGACTGAGAATCAGGTAACGTGAGCAAAATTTAGAGTTCGATCATGCAGATTCTTAAGGCCCATTTACACGTAACAATTATCGCTCATAATTCGTTCAAACGACTGCATAATCTTTACATGTAAACGCGGGCATCATGCACTTTTCGTTTGAAAGATGATTTTAAGGTGAACTTAAAATCCATGGTTCAGCTACAGAGAGATAAAGTATCTCTCAATAGATCACATGCTGTGTTCTCCACGGGAGACGGAGATTACACTGTATTCTGCTGGGAGCCGCTTGAAGAACAACGCAGCTGGGTGTGTGATTAAATCACACTCTGGGATCTACAAACAGCTCCTGCAGGCCCATTTACACCACTCCCTGCAAAATGACTCCTGTACAGGTCACAGAGGATGTCTGGAACAGTCTCTCATACAAGTCAATGGGTCCCCTTCTGTCTATTGTGCGAATGGCCCATGAAGCTGCCATAAGGCATCTCTCTAATTGCTGTTAAATGTAGCTGAGGAAAGATGGCTGTCCCAATAGTCTTGTAACATAGGCTGAACATGTGTCTTTTTTAAGCCTAACATACTATTAACCCAATGCAGAGACAGAGGAAGGCGCAAAAAAACAATGGAGGTAGAAGGCAATTTTCCCCATTTAAGGGGAAAAAAAAAAATCTTCCTTACCACCTCCAATCTGGCAATTGGAATAATCCCCAAATCACCGACCCTTCTGAAGTAATCCGTGATATATCATGTAATATTGTATCACCCAAGAAAGACATCCAGGCCTCTCTTGTACTCTTTCACTCAAATTCGCCATCCCCACGTCCTCAGGCAAAAAGTTCCATAGTCTCACCGCTCTTACAGTAAAGAACCCCCTTCTGTCTTGGTGATGAAACCTTCTTTCCTCTAGCTGTAGAAGGCGCCCCCTTGTTACAGTCACAGTCCTGGGTATAATAGATGATGGGAGAGATCCCTGTATTGTCCCCTGATATATTTATACATAAGTTTTAGAGCGCCCCCTTGTCACAGTCCTGGGTATAAATAGATGATGGGAGAGATCTCTGTACTGACCCCTTACATATCTATACATAGTTATTAGAGCGCCCCCTTGTCACAGTCCTGGGTATAAATAGATGATGGGAGAGATCTCAGTATTGTCCCCTGATGTATTTATACATAGTTATTAGAGTGCCCCCATGGTACAGTCCTGGGTATAATAGATGATGGGAGAGATCTCTGTATTGTCCCCTGATATATCTATACATAGTTATTAGAGCACCCCCTTGTTACACTCCTGGGTATAGATAGATGATGGGAGAGATCTCTGTATTGTCCCCTGATACATTTATACCTAGTTATTAAGTCACTCATCAGCTGTCTTTCTTCTAAACTAAATAACCCCAATTTTGATGACCCCTCTGGGTATTGTAGTCCGTCCATTTATTACTTTAGTTGCCCTCCTTTGTACCCGCTCAAGCTCTGATATGTCCTTCTTGCGTACCGGTGCCCAAAACTGTCCACAATATTCCATGTGTGGTCTGACCAGTGACTTGTAAAGAGGAAGAACAATGTTCTCGTCATGTGCCCCTAGACCTCTTTTGAAACACCCCATGATCCTATTTGCCTTGGCAGCAGCTGCCTGACACTGGTTGCTCCAGTTAAGCTTACGTTTAACTAACATCCCCAAGTCTTTCTCCATTTAGGTGTCTCCCAGTGGTTTCACATCTAGTATGTAATAGTGACATGTATTCCCCTGCCCATGTGCAGAACCTTACCTTCATCAGTGTTATACCTCATCTGCCAATAAACATTAAGTATAAAACGTCCCTTCCTTGAAATCCCTCTAAAATCAATATCTGATGCAAAGTAATACAACTGCCCAGCGGCAGCCATTGTAGCATTACCACACTCCCTTTCCTTCTTGCAGCTTTCTGGCGGATTTTGAATGATCGTTTCCTCAGTTGTTCAGCTTGCTCATATCTGTACAAAAAGATACAAAACTCACATCCCGATGGCTACAATAAAATGGCGTCTTCTATGATGTTAAGCAGGATAAGACGAATCGGTCCAGACTGTAACGTCAATCTGTCCAGGCACTAAACATTTCAGCTACCGATTGTTCCACCGAGCAGTGATATTAACGCATGCTTGTGTTAGTGAGTATTGTCCCATGCAATAGAATAACTAATATAGTGCAGGTTATAATTAGTTGCACAGCCATGTTGGCTTTATTACGCCAGCCTCTTACTTGTTTTGCTTCTGGTACAACACCGCCAGTGCGTCGAGCTCCCAGGCTACTCTCAGGTGTTCGCTACCGTAGGCGTTCTCACTTATTTCTAGAGCTTGTTTATAAAGTTGTTCAGCATTTCCAAATTTCTTGGACTGAACGTAGACTCCTGCCAGCTGGTGCAGCGACTGAGCAACACTGGGGTGGTCCGGGTCTAGGGCGGTCTCTCGGATCTCTAATGACCTCTGAAGAGGTGTCACAGCCTACGCATTAAAAGCAGTGTAAGACTCCTGAACTCCACTTTATATCAGCACACATCAACAACAGTTATAAAAAAATATAGGAACAGCATGTCTATTGGCCAGTGTAGGGTGTGGAAGAGGGTGGGGGTGGGGGGGGGGATGAATAAACTACCTGAAAGTGCAGCAGAATACATTGGTGCTATACAAACAACCAGTCCCTTTCCCTTACTGCTGCATTAAAGAGGTTCTCTGTCCCCTTCATTGTGCTGATCGGCAGGGTTCCTGAAAGTAGGGGTCCAAACACTGTTGGCTAAACTAAGGATAGCCTATATATTCTTTAAATTGTATTGTGGTAAATATAAATCGGATAAGAATTGTAAATATAATCGTATAACACTGGCTCACATATTTTGGCCATGTAATGCGAGTAGCTAGAAAAATCTATAATGCTTGGACAGATCCGTGGCAAAAGAAGACCTAAAGACCCAGCCGCCAAAGGACACGATGGCTGATACTGTCAAAGCTGATACTGGCATGGATATCACACAACTGAAAGAAGCAGTGCAAAACCGAAAAACATGGAGCTCGCCTTTAGGCTGGATTCACACAAACGTATATCGGCTCAGTTTTCACGCCGAGCCGATATACGTCGTCCTCATCTGCAGGGGGGGAGGATGGAAGAGCCAGGAGCAGGAACTGAGCTCCCGCCCCCTCTCTGCCCCTCTGCACTATTTGCAATGGGGAGAGGCGGGGCGGGGGCGGGGCTAATTCTCGGCTCTTAGCCTCGCACCCGTTCCGCCTCCTTTCATTGCAAATAGTGCAGAGGGGCGGAGAGGAGGCAAAGAGGGGGCGGGAGCTCAGTTCCTGCTCCTGGCTCTTCCATCCTCCCCCCCCCCCCTGCAGATGAGGACGACGTATATCGGCTCGGCATGAAAACCGAGCCGATATACGTTCGTGTGAATCCAGCCTTAGGATCACCGAGGGTTGTAAACGACTAAACGGCTAACAAATAACTATAGTGATTGATGAATTTTATAAAAAAGAACCAAAATCAACAGAGTTTATGCTTTCCTATCGAAGGTCAGCATAAAGTAGTGATAGACACCCAATTCTAGCGGTGCATCATTTTTAACATGGTGTAGTTTTCGTAAAAGTCAGAGTTTATCAGGTACAGTATAAGCCAAGTGCTGTGTGAGCCAGGAGTCCTCGTATTTATCATAGGTGGGCTCCCCTGTCTATAACTGACAACGTTTCCCTTATTACTCTGAATAGGGAGAAAGCAGCCAATCAGCGCCAGATGGGCAGGATTAGCCCGCAGGTCATGAATATGGAAGAATCCAGAAAATGTGTCAATCACCGAGAGGACTCCTGCACTCGGCTCATACTACATCCCATAAGGTGCTATTTTATGGAAGCTACACCCCATTGACGCACTACTGATAGGAGGATGTCTGCCATTACTTTATTCTGCCTCCAAATAGGCAACATAAATTAGATGAAAGGTTCCCTTTAATATTAAAGCGACCTTCCAGGCCTGGACAAATAAAGATGGCTGAACCGCTTCTCTAACTACCTGATGTACACTGTGCACAGCATGCATCAGGTAGTCAGAGAAGCGGTGCAGCCATGTTTGTTTGTCCAGAAGTGGAGGGTGGCTTTAAGTTCCGGTTGGAGGTTCCGTCCCAGATCCAGCTCAACATACCGCAAGTAAAAGCGATGCATGCAGCACTTTTTTCTTCTGTTCAAAAGCCGGGCAGCTTAGCAGAAACCTAAAACAGACCCAATTTCCAGTCAATAGGGTCCGTTCGGTTCCGAACAGAGATGAAGCCATTCGCCCATTGGGATTCCTGCTGCCCGAATGGAGCAGAACTCCAACGCAGGTGTGAAACCCCCCTCTTCTGACTCTTGGAGGAACATCATCAAGAAGCTGTCCCATTACAGATAACAGTTTGGTGGGTCAATGACAATACATAGGACTCGTCTTCTATGGCCATCTATACTCTGCAAGAGACATTCCTCCAGCATGAGGGTTACTATATACTCTGCAGAGAATTACGGTAAATTTTACTGCGAATTTCTTAAAAAAAAAAAAAAAAAAAGCATAAAAAGGGCATTTTGATGGCATTCTTCATTTCTATCTGTATGAATAGATGAATGGGAGAACCTGACTGAGAAGACCCAGGTCTTTGAGGAAGCGGCCGAGTGTTTCATAGAGGTCGGCCAGACACGTCATGCTCTCCTCTCCTTCACAGCTCTTTTCGTATTGCTTCAGAGCATCAAAGTATTCTGTGGCCATGGAGTTCTTGTCTTTCCCAACAAGTTGCCAGTAATTGAGTAATTCAGCAAAATGTCCCCTGAGAACAAATAAAGACATTTAAAATCAGTCTGACATCCATTGCACATCCTCTGAATAAGACGAAATGCCCGCATACTGCAGAATACAAAACGACTAGTAATTATTAGGAAATTATAGTACCAGTGTTTCTGGTGGTGCAATGTGCCACACAGCCTTGCTACATGTCTGTCACACACACAGCTTTGCTACATGCACGTCACACACACACACACACACACACACACACACACACACACACACACCTTTGCTACATGCACGTCTCACACACACACACAGCTTTGCTACATGCACGTCACACACACACACACACAGCTTTGCTACATGCACGTCACACACACACACAGCTTTGCTACATGCACGTCACACACACACACACACACACACACAGCTTTGCTACATGCACGTCACACACACACACACACACACACAGCTCTGCTACATGCACGTCTCACACACACACACAGCTCTGCTACATGCACGTGTCACACACAGACACACAGCTCTGCTACATGCACGTGTCACACACAGACACACAGCTCTGCTACATGCACGTGTCACACACACACACACACACACACACACACACACACACACACACACACACACCTCTGCTACAAACATTGTTCATCCCATACAACAGGGATCAGGAAGCAGCACTGGAGATGAAGGACCTGTGATGACCTGATCACATGATAGTGATGCTCATCCCGAGTTAATGACTTACATGCTCTGCCCCTAATCACATGACTGTGATGTCTTCAAAGGCCCTGCATCCTTGTGCAGATTACGGGTCGACTACACACCTCCTGCGGCTTCAGTTGCTATGAAATACGAACAAACACCTAGCCGGACAGAGCCGTGTGCGTACAGGACCTGTGATGATGTCACCATCATGTAATCATGGGCGGAGCATGTAAGCCACTCGCAAACCTATCCACGCACGGAAGGACAGGTCGTGTTTCATAACGGATGTGTTCACCACAAGACAAACCTTTTGTAGAGATTCTGTGATACAAACAGGTTCATGAGACATCGGTGGAGCTGCTGCTTCTCCCCTTGTTGCTGGAATAACCAGGTCAGCTCGTCCGCACTCCGCCACGTCACTCTGTCACGACTACAACAACGGACAACAGGTCAAAATTGGGGAAATGCAATTGTCCGGGTCACGCTAAAGACCGTTACACAGCTTACATGGACATCACTAAATGTCAAAAATATTACATCACAGTAATTCCTTCTTTACTTTACCCTAATCTGTATCATTAGTAACCCCTTAATGACCAGGGTGTTTTGGTCCTAAAGAGCCGGACACTTTTTAGGGATTTTACCCATGTGGTAATTTTACGGCCTTACTTTTTATCTTCAGCTGCTGAAAATTATTTTTGCTGTGTATTTTTTCTGTGATATAGAGGGCTATTTTATTACATCTTTTTTTTTTTCCTGAATTTTTGCATTTTTTTGTTTTATTAGGTAAAAAGTAGAGATGAGCGAACGTACTCGGTAAGGGCGATTTCGCAATCGAGCACCGCGATTTTCGAGTACTTCACTACTCGGGGGCGCTGTGGGTGAGCGGGGGGTTGCAGAGGGGAGTGGGGGGGAGAGGGAGAGGGCTCCCCCCTGTTCCCCGCTGCTACCCCCCGTTCCACCACGCCACGCCCCACCCCCCGGCGACCCAGAGTACTTTTCACCCGAGTAGTGAAGTACTCGAAAATCGCGGTGCTCGATTGCGAAATCGCCCTTACCGAGTACGTTCACTCATCTCTAGTAAAAAGCTAAAAAAAAGATTTTAATTTATAGTTGTGTTTTTTTTAAAATCAGTGCATTTAAGCTACACTTCCGCTTTCTCTATTCAGCACATAGCGCTCAGTGAGAGCTATGTAGTCTGCAACAGAGGAGGCAGAAGTGGTTAAAAACAGCTTCTGCCTTCCCATCCGGGTCTTCGGCTAACAGCCGAGGACCTGACCTGCTCCCATTATATTGCAGGAGCTTTAATCCTGCGCCTTATTTTTAGCATCTGTCGAGATTAAAACTCAGGACCAAGTGCCATAAATTTATGGCACTTGGTCCTTATCGGGGTTCAATCAAACTAGTGAGAAATATGTAAATTCTCCTATATGTATCTGAAGGAAAAAATAAAATTAACCATTCCTTCCTTCGTCTACCAATTTGGTCTTTGGCTATAAGACAAGCGGGTGACGAAGGAATTGAGAGGTTTTGTTTCAGAACCCTTTTTTCCTGAGTTCCCTTCTAACACTCATCTCTAAGCTTAAGGTTACATTTACACGAGCAAGTGCTCTATCGGGCCAAGAAACTTGGCCCCCCGCCTGATATCGCACTTACTCATTTGCGTTTTAGCTGCATAAGTGAAGCGTTTTTCATGTAAAAACGCCTCGCATCACTTCTGTGCAATTACGATCCTCAGGCGCTTGTTTCACGAGCATGCGATGTGTTTGACTTTCTCATTAAAACCAATGGACGATTTATTTGGTTAGAGGCCTAGGACAGAGGTCAGAAACACTATCGTTTCACCTTAGGGAGAGCATCCCCGTCCCAGGCCTCTCACTAGCAAAGCCAGACTCCTACTGTACACTGATGAAGAGCAAATACCCTGAAACAGCTGTCTGTGCATGGAGTCTGGCTTTGCTTGTAATTCCCAGTCATTGTTACAAGGCTTGTATAAAGAGTCTAACTTTGGCTTGAAGGAATGCTGCCTTGCAATAGGTGGCACTTTGGAGGTATTACTCCATTTTATGCAGAGGAGCATGAATGGCCTTTTGAGTCTCCTCACTCACCGTCTAGGTGCTCTCCTTAACCCTTTCCAATCCACTGTCTGACGTTTAACCCCTTAGTGACGGGGCTATCGTAAAACTACGTCCTGCTCTTGCAGGACGTGTATGGAGGGAGGTAGTGCCGCTATCTCCCTCCATACAGTGCGGGCGTCACCTGTTTATTAACCCTTTAAATGCCGCTGTCAATTCTGACAGCGGCATTTAAATCCCCCGAATGCTGTTTGGGGGTCCCACACGGCCCCCCCGCGGTGTGATCGGGGGAGCCGTGCAGGTGTCATGGCAGCCGGGGGCCTTTAGAAAGGCCCCAGGGCTGCCTTAGTAGACTGTCTATCAAGCCATCCCCGTGGGCTGCCTTGATAGATTGCCTGTGAAAAAGCAGTATGACGTAATGCTATAGCATTACGTCATACTGCAGGAGCGATCAAAGCATCGCATGTTAAAGTCCCCCAGGGGGACTTCAAAGTAAAGTAAAAAAAAAAAAAAAAAGTTTTTTTTAATAGTAAAAAAAAAAAAAAAAAAAAGTTATAAAAGTTTAAATCACCCCCCTTTTGCCATATCTATTATTAAAAAATCTAAATCATAAAATAAAAATAAGTATTTTGTATCACCACGTCCGTAAAAGTCCGATCTATCAAAGTAACGCATTATTTTTCCTGCACGGTGAACGTCGTCCGGAAAAAGCCAGAAATACACTTTTTTAGTTACCCTGTCTCCCAGAAAAAACACAATAAAAAGCGATCAAAAAGTCGTATGTATTCCAAATTGATACTAACGGAAACTACAGGACATCCCGCAAAAAATGAGCCCTTGTTCAACTACGCCGACGAAAAAATAAAAAAGTTATCGCGCGCACAAAATGACCGCAGAAAATAATTGAAAAAAATTAAATATCTTTAAAAAAATACAAGTTCTACAGCAAAAACAAAAACTATATAAGTTTGGTATCGTAGTAATCGTACTGACCCATAGAATAAAAATATCAGGTCGTTTTTGTTGCAGTTTGTGCGCCGTAGAAACAGGACGCACCGAAAGATGGTGGAATGTCGTTTTTTTCCCCATTTCTCTCTGCTTAGAATTTTTTAAAAGTTTTTCAGTAAATTATATGGTACAATAAATCGTGCCATTGAAAAATACAACTCATCCTGCAAAAAACAAGCCCTCATACAGCGACGTCGATGGATAAATAAAGGAGCTACGATTTTTTAAAAGGGAGTAGGAAAAAACAAAAATGGAAAAAAGCAAAAAAGCTCCGTCACTAACGGGTTAAAGACATTCTGATTGAAGGCTGTACAACTTCTGACGTCGGAAGACGTCCGCCAGGGTATTCTTACTGTAGATTACTGGCCGCTCTGTTGTCGGGGGCCTCTCTGGCATGTCCCATACCGCGGTACTGGCACTAGCCAGCAGATGGCGCCATTGTAAAATGGCAGAAAGAGAAAGCGCCCTAGGAAACCCTGAATGCAAAATTGGATTGCAAAGGGTTAAGGAGAAAATATAGCGTTTCTGACTCCACTCAAGAGAAAGGAGTTCATATTTGCACGAGTTGTGGGTGCCACACAGCACACGAGATTCGCGCTCATGCGAATGTAGCCCAAGAGTTCTATCCCAGGTTAAGAAGCAAAATAAAAGGTAGATCAGTGGGGGTCGGACTGTTAGGACCGATTCGGATGCTGAGAACAGTGGACGGAGTGTGTGGCAGTTTGCCCCACTTCTGGATCGCTGTTCCAACTGGAGTGAATGGAGTGCTGGCCACGCATGCACAGTATTGCTCCATTCACTTCAGTGGTGTGGATGGAAATAACTCAGCTATGGCGCTTAGTTATTTCCATCTTTTCCAATTAAATTAATGGAGCGGCACCGGGTAGGCATGGCCAGCGTTAAGTTCAGTCCCGTTATAACAGTGATCCAGCAATAACCAGAAGTGGAGAAAATGGGAACCCCAGTCTTTAGATTGGTCCAGTGGACAGGTAGAAACTGAAAAAAAAAAAAAAAAAATGCACCATCTCTAGAATGACACTTTAATGCCTTTTTTTTACATACCGCATTTGCAGCTCTCATAAGAATACTTCTAGATCACATCGGTTCACAAACATTTTGTGACTGTAACACAACTTCAATGTCACATCTGAAGACCACCTCAACCCGAGCCCCTCCTGTACTGGACATAAGCTTCAGCAGTTGTCATTACTTCCCACCAGCAGAATATGAAAACCCTTCGTAATCCGAAGGCAAGTCCTATGTACAGACTACTGGTATGGATTGGACAAATCTCCGGATCAGTGGAATGATATCAGTATACGAGAACCAAAGTATAGTTTTCAATTCCATTTCCAACAGTTAAACAGTTTATGTTTCCACGATAAGAAAAGATGATCAATAATAAGAATATCGCATACCCCAACTGTGAGGTGAAGTATAGTGTGAGCTTCTCTCTGTACTCGGACACCATATTATGTCCTCCTTGCATGTACTCCAGTCTCACAGCTTCCCATGCCTGGGGGAGAAGGAAAGATGCCCATAGTATTCATCTTCTACAAATGCAGACAACAGCTTTGGAGAATGGCCATAGCTATATAAAAAGTAATATATGTCCATTAACATATCCTCTCCACTAACATAACCACTCCACTAATTGCAAAAGGACAGTTAAAATACACTTTGAAGTATTTGATATTTTGATATTTTTCTATTCTTCTCTTTAATTGACTTAACACATAAATCTGCTCTTGCTTTTTAACACAGGAGCAGATTTATGAAACGGTCTTTAAAGAAAATTAAAAAAATAAAAATAAAAAAAGAACCAAAAAACAACACTATAAAAAAAATAAATGGACACCAGCGCACATCCACATATTATACATTGATCTAGAGCTTCTCAGCATTTTAGACATAAACATGAGGTTCTTAGTTACATTTTGATCAAACTGTATAAGCCCACTAACCTCTTTTAGTCGGTCCCTATACTACTTGGTACAGCACCACATGGCGACCCCTGCTGCCACAACACCCGTAGGAGGAGCGACCCAGTTGCCCTATACCAGCGCTGCTTTGTAACAAAGAATCTCATGTTTATAAATGTTGCTAAGAGCAGCTAGATCATTTTGTAATATATGGTTATGTGCCTATGTGTTTTTCTACAGCTTTGCTGATTTTGCAGGGTCTGCCGCCCCTGTGGTGTTCGCTTGGACCAGCACTCCAACCCATTTTGCAAAGGTGTTTTTAATTAGGAGGAGACTGCGAAAGGAGCAACTGTCTACTTGTTTCTTAGACTATTTCTGGGATCATATGGACAGGTAAGCTCTCAAGGCTTGTTCACATGGTGAGGTGCTACATGGCAGCCCAGGTTATTATGGTGTGATCTGGGCAAGAAAAATAAAAAAAAAGCACATACAGAATGGGAGGAATTGGGCTAAGCAGCAGCACATGTGAAATAAATTGGGCATACTAATAGATGACAGACTGAACATGAGTCAACAGTGTGATGCAGCAGCCAAAAAGGCAAACACAAATCTGTAATGTATTAAGAGGGGCATAGAGTCTAGGTCACGTGAGGTCATTATCACCCTCTACTCTTCATGGGGAAGGCAATGGTAAACCACCCTGCAAAGAAGAAAAAAAAAAAGTCTGCCAAGAAAACATCACGATGTGACATCACCCTAGTAGTCAGTCGTGACTCGGTGCTTGTAAAAGGGGATTTTACCTTTACCTTACTCTTCATTAGTCAAACTTCAGAACTGGACAGAGTTTTGAGAGGAGACTTAATAGGTCACTACAGATATCTGAAGGGCTGTCACAGTGCAGACAGATCAGCCATATTCTAATTTGCACAAGGAAAAACTAGAAGCAATGGGATGAAACTGAAAGGGAGGAGACACATTAGATATTAGAAAAAAAACTTTCTGACAGTGAGGGGGATCAATGAGTGGAACAGGTTACCACGAGAGGTGGCGAGTTCTCCTTCAATGGAAGTGTTCAAACAAAGGCTGGACAGACATCTGTCTGGGATGATTTAGTGATCCTGCATTGAGCAGGGGGTCGGACCCGATGACCCTGGAGGTCCCTTCCAACTGTACTATTCTATGATTCTCTAATGTCCGTGGGGTAGTGTGACCCAGAGCCATGGGGATTGAATCGGGCGGCAGCGGTGTTGTTGGGAAACTGGGTTGCTCCTCCTGCAGGTGCTATGGTGTGTTGGCAGGGGTTGCCATGCAGTGCTGCCCCCAGTAGTGTAGGGACCCCCTAAAAACAGATCACAGTGAAGTGGCTAGTGAGCTTATACAATTTGATCAAAATGTAATAAAGAACCTCATGTACTTAATATTGTAGAGAAGCTGTAGACCAATGTATAATATGTGGATGTGCGTCAGTGTCCATTTTTCTACAGCTTTGTTGTCTAAAAGAAAACCGGTCTTTGTTGCCAACAGCGAGCAATCATCACAGAGCAGCTTTCACTTCTCAAAAGCATTATGAGCAATGCAAGATGTGCTGCGAATGGTTGCTACTATGAGCAACAAAAACAGTTTCATAAATCTTCGCCACAGACTCTGAGCATTGGTGGTCTTGCCTTCATGACCCCGAGAATGGTGTTAAGGTCTAAACATCACAGCATAACAAGTGAAAAAAAGCTCTGGTTATAAAGCTCACTGATAATGAAGGCATAAGACGACAAGTAAGGAGTTAGAACGTACCTGGAGATGTTGAAACTGAAGTAGTCCACAGCTATATCTAAGTACGACCATCTTATGAAGGTGATGCACCAGAAACGTCAGTATAGGCCATGTGAGCCCGGGGCAGAGCTGCATCAGTTCACACTCACTCACTCCGTTGTGGCTTACACTGATCAGACAGAGAATCTACAGTAAAGTACAATGTAGTTAAGTGAACAAACATATCAATATTGTCAATGACTGATCACTAAAGAAGCAGAACCTGTAATGTACCCCATAGAAAGCACTTCTTTATTAGACAAGTCCAAAGAAAGTACAGAAGAGAGATAACAAGGAGCAGAAATTTAATACTAGTGTGACAATAGTCACTAATAGAGCTAATCGGGGTCTGCTAGGACCCTGCAGCTCTGCTGTAACAGGGGGACCACGTGATCACATGATCGCCGGGTCGCATAGTGGAAGTAATACTTCCACTTTCACTCTTCAGTACATAGCGCTCATTGAGTGCTATATACCTGGGAAAGGAGAAGGCAGAAACGGTTAAAAACCACTTCTCCTCTGGGTTCTCAGCTGTGTCTGACAGTCTGAAGGCCAGACCTGCTCCTGCTTGATTGCAGGAACACGGGCTTTAATCCCGCGGTATCCACTATCACCCAGGATTAAAGCTCCGGGCCAAGCACAGTATATTTACTGCGGTTGGTCCTTAGGAGGTTAAACTTGTTTTATGGTGTGACATGAGTAAATAATTAGAATTTTGCTTGTAAAACTAAAAGTAGATTTCTGTCTTAACAAAATTTCACACTTTTAAATCTATATATAATATTTTGTAATTTTAAATACAATATACACACTAATTATAAAAAAAAAATAGATAAAATCCAACCCCCTAAAAGGAGCCATCAGAATCATCTGGCAACCGGGTAGCCACGGAAGAGTGCCAATGTTGAGGAGGCATTCCTGGGACACCCGTGTGTGTGCGGCCGAACATTAGAGAATATATATATTATATATATATATAATTGGAGATTTAATAAATAAAAATATTAATAAATTTAAAAAAAATACTGAGAGATAGAGATTAGATCGATCGATCCTTTGGCGCCTATACCTTGGGGTTCTTACCTCTCTCATGAGCTCCTTGTCTTTTGCAGTGGGCAGAAATTCCTGTACTGAGCAAAGTGCAAGTCGATACAAGGTCACCGTATCTTGACATTGTAGACATAGTTGCAAGACGTCCGTTACATCCCCCATGTTCGCTGCCCTGCGCATAACACACATTTACACTGTAAATGGCATTTTATATTAACATGTCTTAATAGGAACAATAATAACGCTGTGACTAGCCAATCACAAAGGACTTCCCATATAACACAATCCCCTAATGAGCTGAGGTCTAGTCTGTGTAGGGCCGAGTCTCCAGACGTAGTGAAACTTTTTTTTGATGTTGATATCACCACAAATGCTATAAATCGCAAGGCATGAAATCCACAACCAATTCTAACAGTTTTTTCAAAACCCCCAATGCAGACGTACTGGACAATGCTGGAGATGTTCAATGTGGAAGCCGCACAGATTGCAGATTATAAAGTCACCCTGAGGGCCGTTCACAAGAGGGGGGGGGGGGGGGGGGGTTAAACTCAACGGGAAGGTAAAAGCACATGAAATCTGCACAATGGGAATTTGTGTTGTAGTTGATATGATGAGGATCTTTACACAAGCGGATTCTAAATCCACAAATCCACATTGTGGAAGAAAAAAGAAATGACATGTCAATCCTTGACGTGGAATCAGTGCTGGATAGTCCAGACATGGCTTAGCCCCATTGAACAGGGCTAATCTGCATTTGGATCCACAGCATCTATAAATGGAAGTTCAGTTCACAAATCCGCAGTAACCTCAGATTTCTGATGCCGATTTCTAAATCGCGTGAATGAGGTCTAAAGTAACCGTATGACCAAACTCTTCTATAAAGTACACAAACTCAGAATGGTCACTCTATAAGATACAACCATCTAGTAGCGCGTTGGACCTCATTTGGCACTGAGAACCGCAGCACGATTTTTGGACTTAACCAATAAGGAGCGAATTTTAAAAAGTGTATCGTGGATATTCCTTGCTCTTGATGAAGGTAATAAGGTTCTGTTACTTGTAGACGACTTGGCAGCTGTTGAATTGAAAGAGCATTCACAAATACGTTCCTCGTTGGAACAAAGGTAAGAACGATTTTTGACATCCCCCTTGGACTCCGTCAATTGACAAGTTGTTTATGTCCACAGGATCCTTTTGACAGAAGGAACCCCAAAAAGATTAGCAGATTTTAAAATACCGTCCCCAGGCAGTCTAGCACTGATGACAATGCATAATTGGAAGCCGATGAGATTGCTGGATTTTCCCATACTCAGGCCTGTTTCACACGGGCTACAAAACACATGTATGTGAAGCTCATGGTTTCCAATGGGTTCTTTCACATGAGTGATGTTTGTAGCCTGAAAAAAACGATTGGAAATCATGGGCTTCACATACACGCGTTTTGTAGGCCGTGTGAAAGAGGCCTAGTGTGGATTTACCAAAATAGTGATTCACAGACTTGTTCACTTTACTAGATTGACATGATGCTTGCGCTGCTTCTCGCTCTCTCCCTCGCCGCTTCTCGCTCTCTCCCTCCCCGCGCCGCTTCTCGCTCTCTCCCTCCCCGCGCCGCTTCTCGCTCTCTCCCTCCCCGCGCCGCTTCTCGCTCTCTCCCTCCCCGCGCCGCTTCTCGCTCCCCTTCTCGCTCCCCGCGCCGCTTCTCGCTCCCCGCGCCGCTTCTCGCTCTCCCCCTCCCCGCGCCGCTTCTCGCTCTCCCCCTCTCTGCGCCGCTTCTCGCTCTCCGCGCCACTTCTCGCTCTCCCCCTCCCCACGCCGCTTCTCGCTCTCCCCCTCTCTGCGCCGCTTCTCGCTCTCCGCGCCACTTCTCGCTTTCTTTTTCCCTCTCTCCCTGTGCCGCTTCTCTCTCCCTCTACTCTCCACGCCCCTTCTCCCTCTTTCTCCACCCCCCTCCTATTGAAAGCAATGGGAGAGCTCCATGATCCTCAGCCGCGGGGATGAAGGAATTCCCCGTAGTGATGCAAGGCAGGTTTTCACCTGAAAACGCCTCACATCTATGGGTCTTTCACACGGTGGAAAGTGTGATATCAGGCCGTGCATCACGGCCTGATATCGCCCTGGCCCGTGTGAAACCAGCCTCACTCGCTCCTATATATTAGATGCTACACTCTGGGTTCAAAAGGGAAATGCCAATAGTGAAAGGGGTCGGGGGCGCTAATAAAGTGTTCATTCGGTGTATATTACAAAATACATTCATTTATACTCTCAAACTTCTTGGGAAAAAGCTCAAACAGAAAACCTAATTTTTGAGCAACATTCACATAGGTGGTATAAATGTATTTAGTAGACATGTATGGTATACGGTTGAAACACCAGTCAGACAGTTATGCCAGGTCCTGTTGATATTAGCATAAATGTCCAAGACTAGGAGAACCCTTCAGTAGTTCAGTCAGATGACACAAACCCTTTATACCCAGTAGTTATATTTCCACTTACCAGATCAGTATTTTAGCCAACAAGGTTACATACAGAGGATTGCAGGTCGTAGCGGACCGACAATGTCTTTCAAGTTTCCTCTCCTGAGAAAAAAAATTAAGAAAGTTGTTTTAAAGGGAACCAGCCCCCTCTGAACAGCACCCACTCTCCCGTCTCTGCGTGGTCCTAAAATCTAACTCTTTGCAAACTGCTGTGCGCATGCATTTCCAAAGACTTCTAAGGAAGAGTGTGCTCAACGGTCCAAAAAGAACCCGTGCAGACTTCCCCAGCAGACTCTCCCGGAATGAGTGGGGGACTATAGAAAAATATATCTCCCGGCTCCCTGTAACCTCAACGAACAACACCCTAACTTAGTTTATGATGCAGTTTGGCGATGACAGGATCTAAGCCGGCAAGCAAATGATCTCCAAATTTAATAAATCCGTACACAATTGTTTAGACCAGTCTTGCATTTGGATTATAGTCGGAGGTTAGTTTCAGGGATCCTGCACATTGGCAAGAGCGATAATCGGGCTGTGTTTCACGGCCCGATATCGCTTTCGCAAACCTTCTAAAAAACCCTAGATGCGAGGCGTTTTCACTGCGGGGGTTCGCTTCATCCCATGGCTTCTGTCACAGCAGCTGCAGAGGATCGTAATGTTCTCCCTTTGTTTTCAGTGGGGTCGGCACAAGGTTAAATCCCTGGATATGACAGCCTCACATCCCTACGGGGCTGAAGGAATCCCCTGCTGCAGCTGTCACAGGGGATCGAGATGTCCTCCCATTGCTTTCAAGGATGCCGGCGCTGCTGCTGGCCCAATTGGAAACAATGAGCGATATCGCAAAATGAATGGGCATGCTGCAATGCTTTTTTTCACGCAGAATCGCAGGAGTGAAAACATCGCAAATGAGGCTGAAACCATTGAAATTCATTGGTTTCATAATTATGCATTTTCACTCACCCTCACCCGATTTTCTCACCATTGTGAAGGCCCCCTCAACGTATTAAAAAAGAAACAAAAACCACATACAAATAACACGTAAAAAGTAAATGTTTCACATCTGTGTTGGACATTCCGGCTTCCTGCGGCTGAACGGCTCTGTCTCTGGACGGAACCGAATTGTGCTGGGTGGACCCAACTGGCTTATTAGGTTCACATGCTTTTCACCCAGCCTTTGGACGGAAGAAAAAGCACTGCATGCAGCACTTTTTTCTTCTGGTATGGTCACCTGCATCTGCGATGGAACCTCTGACCGGACGTCTGACGCAGATGTGAAACTGGCCTAAGAGAAGACTGCCTT
This sequence comes from Eleutherodactylus coqui, assembly GCF_035609145.1. Lineage (NCBI taxonomy): Eukaryota > Metazoa > Chordata > Amphibia > Anura > Eleutherodactylidae > Eleutherodactylus > Eleutherodactylus coqui. Next base: position 39,346,156 of record NC_089848.1, read on the forward strand.
CCATAGTAGAGCTCAATCTCTAATATACCAGGTGTGAGTAATGCCATTGGCAGAGGGTTCATGGAAAACCTACCTGTTCTTTGGTTAATACGATATTGGTTGCACTGCACTCAACAGTTATAAGAGACTTCACATCCTTTGGGTTGAGGGGATCCAGGTGGAGAGTTGGCCACAATCTGTAATAAAGCGCATATTGTAGATTATAGAATGAAGAGGTTATTATAAACTAAACGCGTAATTGCTGGATAAGTGGAAGCTGCCGTAAGTGTTTTCAGCAGATTCCAATGCTTTTTATAAGATCTGTCCACAATCTGAAGGTACCTTTACACGGGGCAATTAATACCTGAATATTTGCTGGGGGAGGAAGAAATCACGAAGTTGTTGGAGTCACTTGCTTTTTAACTCCCCAAAAAACCAAGCAACTCTTGGTCCGTGTAAACAGCCAGTGGTTCATCTATGAAGGACTGCCTATGCGCAGTTAACGGTGGTGGGTGGGAGAGATGATCTGCCGCGCGCCGCCTCTATTCTCTGAACGACTATCGCTCCTGTGTTAAGGCATAGGAGCAACAAGCTGTAGGACTGCTGTAGGGGGCTCATCCGCCCGACAGCCCTCCAGTGTGAAAGGTACCTTAATGTCTCGGTTGGATGCTAGCGTGTTGATTCTATTCTATGCCATAGAGATAAGAAGCATTTGATGTATATGGCAGCTGCTTATCCCCCAGGCAGTAATGAATGAATAAGGGAGAATAAGGGGTGAGCAGTCTCCTGCTCCTGGAAGAGGATTCGCTATTCTCTTGTAATAGTCACTGGGGCTTATTTACTAATACTGTCTAAAAGTTAGACAGTGTAAACTTAAGGCCCATTTACAAAAGGACGAGTGTCAGGCAAACGATGCCCGACACTCGTCCCTGTGTCTCCGCACTCCCATGCTCCTGTACGGGAACTAGCAGAGCTGGCTCACACATGGAGCGGCCAGCAAGGGGGGCGGGGCAGTGCAGGAGATTTCTCTCGCTCCCTGTCCCTCTCCATTGAGATACACAGCGGCCGTTCGCTATGAAACGGCGGGTGTTTGAACTGCACGATGAGCTTCATTGTTGATCTTTCATGCTGCATAAACGATGAACTCATTGGTCATCGTTCAGTTTAAACAGCGGCCGTTCAGTAGTGAACAGCGGCTGTGTTATGTGAATGGAGAGGGGCGAGGGAGGGAGAGGAGAAAAATCTCCTGCATTGCCCCGCCCCCCTGCTGGCTCCTCCGAGAACCAGCCTGGTCTGCTAGCTCCCGTGCAGGAGCACGGGAGCGCAGAGACACAGAGATGAGTGTCGGGCATCGTTTGCCCGACACTCGTCCTGTGTAAATGGGCCTTTAGACAGTCTTAAAATGTGCCAGTTTTATCACAAAATGATAAATCTGGCAAATTTTAAGACTGTCTAGTCCAAGTTTAGACCACCTATTAGTTGGCCTAGTTTACACTTCTTTTTTGGACAAGTTGGAAAAACGGTCTGAAAGTGTCTAAAAACACATGATAAATGTGAAGCAAGCATGTAAGACAAAAACAGTCAAAGTTTGAATAATAAAATAGCCCCAGTATCCCACATATCATGAAACACACAGTATAATTAGCTAAAAGTGGTTTGATCACACAGAAAATGGAGACAACGGAGATACAATTTAATCATTTCAGTGCAGAGAACTAGGATTTCTATAAACTAGTAGAGAACACGACTTACCTCCATGCTTGGGGACAAGTTTCGACACTTACGGAGACTATCACACGAACATTTACTGGTAAGGGATCAATCAGCCATTTCATGTGCTTTTCTGATTGCTGGAAAACATACAAATCAACAAGTTACTTCTCGTAACTTCCAGAGAAACAGCAATGACACTTCCACTTTATAAGTTTAAAACTTTATAATAGGCAACTACTGAAACACTGTATCCATTTATTATACTATGAGCTTTATCAATATGGAAGCCTTGGGGACCAAGCCTACATCCAAATTCAGCATTTTACACCGATCAGCCATGATAATAAAACCACTGACAGGTGAGGCGAATGACATTATCCTGTTACAGTGGTATCTGTCAAGGGGTGAACTACTTTTAGCCATCTGTTATTCCTGTGAATGAAATTACAGACCGTCATCAAGCAAAGACAATTGCAGTGAAAATATGCCAGTGGCTTGTAAATTTCTATAGTACTCTCTTTGTCAAAAAACAATCTGGCCCCAAGAAGGATTTGTCATTTTGCTGCAAAACTCATCCTGCAGTTCCATCTCAGGCAGATATGTAAATGATGAGAGTTGTGGTGATTAGATGAACGGTCTTATCACTGGAGGCCCTAAAGTGGTTCCCCCCTTGGCCTGTAAAAGGCTATCGGAGGCTCCTTGTGTGTAGTGACCTTTTCTTCCACTTGTGTAGAGGTTGTTGATCACTAGACGCCTCTACAACGTAGAGAAGAGATTTCCCCCCGTTACCAGAGTCTGAGAGGGGGGGCATTATTGGGATGTGAGAAGCTGGATGGTCGTAGCGATGAATTGTCCCCCACCAGTTGGTCTGACCAGTCTGTTAGGAGGTGTTTGGAACAGTGGATGTGTGAAGGCACACAAGGTGACCGGGCTCAGGACACCCCCGATAAACCACGTGTAGGGGGGGGAAAGCGTCTGACCAGACTGTTAGGAGGTGTTGGGACCAGTGGATGTGTGAGGGTACACAAGGTGACCGGGCTCAGGATCCCCGACAGACAATCAGTAGAGAGGATCGTCTGACCAGACTGTTAGGAGGTGTTGGGACCAGTGGATGTGTGAGGGCACACAAAGTGACCGGCTCAAGATGCCCCCGACAGACCACCAGTAGAGTCCTGATCAGACTGTAAGGAGGTGTTGGGACCAGTGGATGAGGGCATAGAAGGTGACCGGGCTCAGGACCCCCTACAGACCACCAGTAGAGAGGACGTCTGACCAGACTGTTAGGAGGTGTTGGGACCAGTGGATGTGTGAGGGTACACAAGGTGACCGGGCTCAGGACCTCACCTACAGACCACTAGTAGAGAGGAGCGTCTGACCAGACTGTTAGGAGATGTTGGGACCAGTGGATGTGTGAGGGCACACAAGGTGAACGGGCTCAGGATCCCCGACAGACAATCAGTAGAGAGGATCGTCTGACCAGACTGTTAGGAGATGTTGGGACCAGTGCATGAGGGCACAGGTGACCGGGCTCAGGACCCCCTACAGACCACCAGTAGAGAGGAGCGTCTGACCAGACTGTTAGGACGTGTTGGGACCAGTGGATGTGCGAGGGCACACAAGGTGACCAAGCTCAGGACGCCCCTTACAGACCACCAGTAGAGAGGAGCGTCTGATCGTCCGACAATCTTGAGCAGCTCCAACTATCTTGTTGTCTGCCAGACAGGTGGTGCCATCGTTACATGCCTCTAGGTCTGCCAGAACCATTTCCAAGCACTTGGCTGAGGAACAATCACGGCGCCAATTATGTGTACTGCCTTTTACACCCATTTACCATCACCTACATTTGCAGTGGTGTCATGATGGATGAAACTGGATGTTACGGAGTAGAACCAGGTTGTCTTCAGTTACAAATCCAGGTTTAGTTTGGGCACTGATGACGACCGTGTTTGTGTCTGGAGACCTCGGGGTGAGCTCCTCAATCTTGCCTTTGCTGTGGAGCAGCACACTGCCCCCTGCTGGTGTGATGATCTGGGAGGCCATTGTATATGACAGTAGGTCACTCCTAGTAGTGGTATGAAGGACAATGACAGCTCAACGATAGGTTCAGGACATCCTGCATTCACATGTGTTCCTCTCATGGCGGCTTCCAAGAGGCAGCAAGATAATACTTGGCGACACACACAAGGGGCAGGTCTTGTCAGGTATTCCCCAGTATTCATCGCTTATTTCCAATTGATTACTAATAACTAATGCGGAGTAATCGTCGGTACCAGTAGGACTGCCTGCACGGCTGAGTTACACTAAGACTTCCGTAATCCATGTAAAACATCTGAATGGTGTGCCAGTCGTTGACAGACAAAATAGTCTCTCCAACACGAGTAACTGAAAATTCCAACCGCAACAATAGACGCTACAAATCAGGCAAAACTTGGGAATAAAACTTTGGTGTTTGGAAATACCTCAACTTGATCAATGGAGTCAATGATGATGATGATGTTGCCTTGATAGCGGCTGGAAAGTTTTTCAAGCCAGTGAGGAAATTCTTCCAAGAACTTGCCTGGATCCATGGAAAACGAAGACACCGACCAAGAGTGCTGCATCAGCTACAAGGAACACGGAAAATCATATCAACATTGTAGGAATAGTAGTGACTGCAAGGACTTCAAATATGTATAGAAAACGTTAAAAAGTAAGATGTACGCAACAAAATACACAATCAAGTCAACGATTATTCGCTAGCCTGTCTCACTATTAGTTGCTCACACTTCACTTGTCACTTAGTTTACTATAGAGCACCGCTGTATTGTGCAGATGCATTTACAGGGTAGCAGTCCTGTGGAATTACCATGGGAACACTCGCCCTGGCAAAGGATAAAGGTTCTGAAAACAAGAATACATGGCATAAGGAAGAATGAGGGGGATCTGGACTTCCAAGCATTAACTCTTTCCAATCCAGTGTCAGACCTCGTCCGACATTAAGATTCCCCAACATAGCTCTCACGTCAGGCGAGGACCGACACGTTTCTAACACTATGCAGAAGAGAGCTCCAATGTCGCAGCTCTCCTCTGCAGTGTTAGAAACATGTGCTACACACATTGCATGCAGTTATAGGATGCCGCTATTACAGAGATAGGCCTTATTCACACAAACATTTTTATGCGACTAGTTTGGCTGTGATTATATATATATCCATCTATGTCAATCAACCATCTGAAGCGTTGGTTTCCAATGTATTCTTTCAGATGGCCAATTGTTAGCTGAAAAAAAGACGTTGCGCCGCGATTCCTTTACTGACCACTACAGCCAATATACATTTGATTTGGGTTAAAAAAAATACATTTTAAGCAAAATTATTTCTTCAATTTTTTTATGGCCCTACACTTTTATTTTGAAGAACTGCTCATAATGACTAAAAGGGCTGTGCCTAAAACCTGAACGGACAATGCACACCGAGTATTTCTATTTACGCAATTGACTGATTTAGTAGATTAGCGAATAGACCATTGGTAGTTGACAACCAGATAACCCCTTTTAAAGCAGTATTCCGGTGATGATTTTTTTTTTTTTTTTTTTTTAAAAACAGCTTTTATTTATCCCCTGGATGGGTGAAAGATGATAGATCGCAGCAGTTGGACCTCCCCCTCCACCGATCGCAAGAATGGGGGACTCGTGTCCCCCCTATTTCACGGTCCCACATACATTGTCCCATTTCTGTAGTGTAGTGGGGAATAGAGCCGCTGGTCGCATGAACGCAGACGCTGGCTCCATTCCTCTCAATGATGCAGGCAGATAGCTAAGTGCTGCGCTCAGTTCGGCTATCGTTCTGCCCCATTGAGCTGCGCCGCTCCATTCAGATAGTTGAGCGCTGGGCTTGGCTATCTGCCGGCTCCCCTCCTCACTGCATTACAAAAATGGGACAATGTATGTATGAAACAGGGAGAGTCCCCCATTATCAGGATCAGAAGGGTTTTCAGAGGTTGGACAATCATTGATCCATAATTTTTCACCTATCCACTGGATGGTGAAAAGTGAAAAAAAAAAGTCATCGCTGGAAAACCCTTTTAACCCCTTGAGTGGCACGCCCGGAAATTTTCCGGGACGAGCTCCACTGCTCATAGTGACATAGCCCGGAAGATTTCCGGGCTATGTATCACTATGGGAGCTGCAGAGCACAATGCCACAAGCTGTGACAGTGTGCTCTGCCTGCACAGTCCCACAGAGAACAAAGCAAGGGCTTTGAAAAACCAGCAGAAGATATTGCCGATATGCCGGCAATCTCCTGCTTTGTTTATAGGTTGCCATAGAGACCATCGGCTTGTTAGAAGCAAGCCGATGGTCTCTGTGGCAGGGAGAGCTGGTGCTTGGCTGTCAGAGGACAGTTCGGTACCAGCTCTTACAGCAAAGATCAGAGAAAACCTCCGATCTCTGCTGTGTTAACCCTTTACATGCTGCAGTCTGTGACTGCAGCATGTAAAGGGCTGTCACCATCGGACCCCCAGAATGTGATCAGGGGGTCCTGATGGAAGTCCCCTAAAGGGACAAAAAAAAAAAGTAAAAAAAAAAAAAACAAAAGTAAAAAAAAAATATAAAAACACTTGTCTCTCCCTTTACTTTGTAAAAAATCAAAAATAAAATCACACATGTGGTATCCCTGCGTCGTAATGACCCAGAGAAGGAAGTTAATACATTATTTAACCGCTTAATGACATGGCCCCTTTTTTTCTTTTTTCCCCATTTCTTTTTTTCCTTCCCCCAGTTTAAAAAAAAAATCACAACTTGTCCCGCAAAAAACAAGCCCTTATATGGCCATGTCAATGGAAAAATGAAAAGGTTATGGCTCTTGAGACGCAACTGCAAAATTAGTTGAAATTCAATGATTAGACTATTTTAAAAAACCTGCCCTGGTGGGCACGACAGGGTGGTAGGAAACCCGCCACTCAAGGGGTTAACAGTAGTGCTCAGTATATTAACAAGTGACTGTACTCCTGCCTTACCCAAGTGACTCTTTAATAGTGATTTAGTTGTGATGTTGGCGCTACACATCCTACGCACATGATAAATGGACATTACCTTGAGGGTCAGTCTCTTTATGATCAGAGCCGGCTCGGAGCTGGTGGACATCGGCTTTCCAACAAAGTGATACAGCATTAGAGTGTTCGGTGAAAGTTTCTGCTGAAGCTGAATCCTGCACATATAAAGAACGGGCAATCCGATTACTGCCGTTAGCGGCTCTATAGACTTGCCTCACTACAATGCATAAAGCCTCTTTCACAGGGCGACAGCGATATTGCCGCGAGAAAAATCGCAGCGATATTGCAGCTGTGCTCTGTGTGATATCACGATTTTGTGGTGCCACAAAGTTGCGCAACTATGTAGTGCTCTTTTGACAGGATATTCTGGGATGGGGGGGCTTGAAATATAAGCGAAAATAAGCCCTCGCTACATTTAAAAAAACAAAACATCACCTAACCAGCGCTTTCCGCTACACCACACTTCTCCTTCTGAAGATCCGGCACACTTGTCTGTAGTCTTCAGCCGCCGCTTCCTGGTCAGAGGGTTCAAAAATCACACCTCCAGGAAGTGCTGGCTCTGATTGGTTCATTGATTGCTGTAGTGATTGGCTAAGCTGAGGCGCTCAGGAACCAATCACAGACATTCAATGCGATGGCTGACTGGTTCTTGAGTGCCGCGGCTCAGACAATCACTCGATGAACCAGAGCCAGCGCTTCCTGGAGGCGGGATTTATGAACCCCTTAACCAGGAAGCACTCCCTGAAGACTACAGTCTAGTGTGCTGGAGCTTCAGAAGGAGAAGTGCGGCGGAGCGGACAGCGTCTGTTAGGTGATGTATTGTTTTGGTTTTTTAAATGTATCCAGGGCTTATTTTCGGGAACTTACACACAGACTTACCATCCAAGTCAAAAAACAAGTTACAGAATAAAATTAAACTATATGCTTATAAGAAAAAAAAAAAAATGACCCACCGCCAACACCAACCAAAACAGTCGCCGTATGCACCCTGTAATCCAAAACTACACAAATTATGTATCAAAACGTCTGAAACAAAATGAAGAACCTGAGAAAAACTGACTCCACTTTCTGACCCAACCGGCTCCGTGGGTATTAGAGCTACTCTCTCCATTTATATATACATATGGAGGGCCTCATAACCAACAGGTCATAACGCCTCCTCCACTGAAACACAGAGTGCCTACCATCTGCACGTACTGGATGCCAGGAGGGAATGCACTGTGCCAGTCCCTTGATGAGACTTGGTCCTGGCACAGTTGGAAGCAGAGCATACAGGGATTTGTAGTCTTTCAGTGCCTGAGAAAAATTAAGTCTTGCCTCAATACTGGATGTAAAGTAGCCGCACAGCCAGAAAAACAGGGATCTGGAAGTAGTAAAATATACACCTCTGCACATGGAATACTTATTGGACGATGTTAAATCTTGTTTATGTTGAATGTAATTTGGAGGGGGTGTGCTTTTATACAATTGAGTAACACTCTTTAAGGCACCGCTATTTCACATTATTATGCTATTTCCATTTACACACTTATTAAAAAAACTTCCCAATGCCAGACTCAAAACTTAAAGATTAAATCAGAGAACTCAGACTTGGATGTGTAGTATAGATACAAATCATATATATTATATATGTACATTAACTACGTCCGTGCACAAGCATGGATAAAGATGTGGGAATAGGATTTGGTAGCACTCTAAAACCACCCCAGTTTTTTAATTCACAACATATTACTTTTCATCAAACTGGAATTTTGAAAACCTCTTTTTGTCTGATGAGGTGTGAATGTACTTACCACTTAGACAGTAGAAGAGATTTTCCAGAGCCAGGACCCCCTGATATAAGCAGTGGTGGGATGGGTGCCGGAGCCGCTACCAAGTCATTCAGGCGATCGTAGTACTAAGAAAAAACAGAATACACAAAGTACATTGAACTGTTTCGAAGAGCTTGTAAGAGCATGGTCTTATCGGGTCTGCAGGGAGAGGCTTCCACTTATATGCTACAACAACTATACGAGGGTAGAGCTCAAATAGGATTACTGCAGAGAGACCTCCTAAATCCCGTAACTGTACTGCCATTCAAAGGACGGGGGAAACAAATAGTCACCCTCTATTGCTAAAGGCTCCTTCACACGGGTGTATTTGCCTGCAAAATATGAGTGTGTAAGAAATCTATGGGGGGGTGCAAATACATGCGCAGTATGCAAGAAGGTGCGCAAAACGCTGTGCAATTCCGCAGGAAAAAAAAAAGATCTGGAACCAATTAGGCAAAATAGCCAATTAAATCGGGGCGTGGTAGAGTTCCATACCTTGCGCGTTAAAAGTACAGTTAAATATGCAGGTGTGGTACCAAAAAAACAACTAATATATTGAGTTGTGTGCAATTGAAGGAGCCCTAAAGTAAGAGCCTTGTGTGGTGCAGAGTGTTAAGGCAGCAGAAATGCAGCCCTGAGCTCTCGTGTGGTTCAAGTAGCCGGCTCAAGCTTGACTCACCCTTCAGGTTGGTAAAATGAGTACCCATCTTGCTGGGGGGGGGGGGGGTTAAAAGATGACTGGGGAAGGCAATGTCACCCACCCTGAAAAAATGGTCTGACGAGAAAACCTAGGAGTCAGTCATTACTCGGTGCTTGCCCCAGGACTTATTTTCTAATGGATGTCCCAGGACTTATTTCAAGAGCAACGGGGTTCTAGGCAGTACATACAATGCAGTACATATAGAAGAAAATTATACATTCGTTTATGTAAATAATATATTTAGCTTAGTATAGTTTACTGTATACATTATGCATTGTATCTACTGCCTGGAGAAACTCACGAAACGTGTTGCTCTTGAAGTAAATCCTGGGACTTGGGTCTTCCTTTAGCAATATGGGGAGGGGGAGGATGATTTGTCCCCCCCTTCGGATGTAAGTACGGTTCATATGGATTTTGGAGGTATATCCGTAGTAATCCTATTTGAGCACTACCCTCATATTGGTTTTGCACTATATACCTTTTCATCGTTTGACTTGAGAGCTGCTGGCGCTCCGGGATTCTGCAGGACATTCTGTCTGCGGCCCCTGATCATTATTTAAGGCTCCTGTGGGTACCAGTGTGACACCATCTGATGCCACATACCCATTGAGTACTAAACATAGTTACATAGTATTTAAGCCCGGAAAAAGACGTATGTTCATCCAGTTCAGCCTATTACTCGCAAATGTTGATCCAGAGAAAGCAATATTTCAGTATACGACCAAACTATCTGTCGCTGAGCGTGGGGCTTATCTTCTAATTCTGCACTTCTCTGGGTTTCCACATCTTTGCACAGAGTTTATAAAATGACTAGTAATTATTAGGAAATTATAGTACCAGTGTTTCTGGTGGTGCAATGCGCCACACAGCTTTGCTACATGCATGTCACACACACACACAGCTCTACTACATGCACATCACACACACACACTGCTACGTTGCTTTTGCATATTAGCTGCATGTAATTTACAAACTTCAGCAGCTCACTGAGGAGACATGTTTGCTCACAGCTTTCGAATATCTGCTGCATGAGATTTACAAACTTTAGCTGGTGGCTGAGGTGAAAACGTGGCGCGTCGCTGTGTGATGTAAGCTGCATTAGCTTCACGGCGGCGTTAAACCCTCTGTGGTGATATGTTTGCACGACGGCTACGGTTTGTTTCAACACTGGACAACGGTTGACGATTAGATGAAGGCTGGACTGGTGTTGGCGGCATTAGCACTAGACATGACATGATATGACGTTCAAGAGATGTGAAGATAGCGGTGAAGGACTATGCTTCAATGCTGTTGGTCAATATGCACAGCCAGCTGTGTATGTGGACATCTGTGAGGTGTCATTTATTGGAGTCTCCACACAGATGTGCAGCTGTCCCACAACCAGTTACAAGCTAGCAAACTAAATACTGCTGTATCCATAGCAACTAAGGCCATGGGGGTTCGTGGGGGATGTAGTCCGCCCATAATCCCTTATTCTGCTCAGAGAACATGTGACCGATCACGACAGTGAAATCACCACAGGTCCTGTGAGCACATAGTGGATATAAAGTCTGCACACACCTGGTAAAGTACCATATTAAAAAAAAAACAGATAAAGATGAATCATTTCAGATTTATTCCCCCTCAGTGTGACCCATTATCTGTACAATTCCACTAAAAACAAACGGACATCATTTAGGGTGGAAAAATAAAAATAACAAAGCTAAAATCATGTTGTTGCATAAGTGTTCACACCCTCTTATATTTGGGTGTGCGGTTGTGTTCAGAATCAGCCAATCACATTTAAGCTCATGTTAGATAGTAGTCAGCAGTTCGTTGCCATTATTTACAGGGATTCTGATTTCCTCCATATAAAGTTTGGCTCTTCCGGGAGGATTTTCCTGACATTTCCTTAGTTTGTCTGTAAAGATCTTATAACATCAAAGAGATCTGATTGTTGGAAGGTGTCGGTCAGGAGAAGGAGGCCACGACATCTTCAAGGAATCACATATACCATGGAACACAGTGAAGACGTCAGCAAGAAGTGGATTACATTTGGCTCAACAGTGATATTACTAGGAACTGGGCGGCCCTCAAAAATTGATGAAAAGAGCAGAAGAAAATTTGTCCAAGAGGCCGACAGCAACAGTAAAGGAGCTGCAGGAGTTCCTGGCAAGTCCTGTTGTGTAGTCATGTGACAACCATCCCCCTTTTTTCTCATATGTCTGGGCAATGGGGAACGGCCATGTTCTGCCAAAAGCTACAGCAAATCTGCCAGAAGTCTGTGGGAGAACGTGTTCTGTCTGATAAGACCCAGGGGGAACTTGTTGGCCATAATTCTAGAAGGTATGTGTGGTACAAAGCCAACACTGCGCATCACCAGAAGACCCCCGACCCGCAGTGAGGATAGTGGGGGCAGCATTATGCCTTTGGGCTATTTTTCCGCTGCTGGAACTGGAGTTTTAGTCAAGGTGGAGGGAATTATGAATAGTTTCAAATATCGGTCCATTTTGGCACAAAACCTTCAGGCCTCTGCTAAAAAGCTGAAGATAAGGAGAAATTTCACCATTAGGCCTTAGTCAGACGGGCGTTTTTTCGTGCGATTTGCGGATCGCATGACGGATGCGCATCCGCAAATCGCGTGACCGGTGCCTGAAAAATCGTCCGGAGCTGTCCAGCGCATTGCATTCAATGGAGCCGGCAATACAGCCCGCTCCATTGAAAGCAATGCGCTGCGGGCGAGTGTGGGATGAATTGTCGGGAAGGGCTTAAATATATAAGCCCTTCCCTGCAATTCATCTAGAAATGTGTAAAAATAAAAAAAATATTATATATATATATATATATATATATATATATATATATATATATATATATATACACACACACACACACACACACACACACACACGTTCAAAAGTTTGGGGTCACATTGAAATGTCCTTATTTTTGAAGGAAAAGCACTGTACTTTTCAATGAAGATAACTTTAAACTAGTCCTAACTTTAAACAAATGCACTCTATACATTGCTAATGTGGTAAATGACTATTCTAGCTGCAAATGTCTGTTTTTTTGTGCAAAATCTACAAAGGTGAATAGAGGCCCATTTCCAGCAACTATCACTCCAGTATTCTAATGGTACAATGTGTTTGCTCATTGGCTCAGAAGGCTAATTGATGATTAGAAAACCCTTGTGCAATCATGTTCACACATCTGAAAACAGTCTAGCTCGTTACAGAAGCTACAAAACTGACCTTCCTGTGAGCAGATTGAGTTTCTGGAGCATCACATTTGTGGGGTCAATTAAACGCTCAAAATGGCCAGAAAAAGAGAACTTTCATCTGAAACTCGACAGTCTATTCTTGTTCTTAGAAATGAAGGCTATTCCATGCGAGAAATTGCTAAGAAATTGAAGATTTCCTACAACGGTGTGTACTACTCCCTTCAGAGGACAGCACAAACAGGCTCTAACCAGAGTAGGAAAAGAAGTGGGAGGCCGCGTTGCACAACTAAGCAAGAAGATAAGCACATTAGAGTCTCTAGTTTGAGAAACAGACGCCTCACAGGTACCCAACTGGCATCTTCATTAAATAGTACCCGCAAAACACCAGTGTCAACATCTACAGTGAAGAGGCGGCTGCGGGATTTTGGGCTTCAGGGCAGAGTGGCAAAGAAAAAGCCATATCTGAGACTGGCCAATAAAAGAAAAAGATTAAGATGGGCAAAAGAACACAGACATTGGACAGAGGAAGACTGGAAAAAAGTGTTGTGGACGGATGAATCCAAGTTTGAGGTGTTTGGATCACAAAGAAGAACGTTTGTGAGACGCAGAACAAATGAAAAGATGCTGGAAGAATGCCTGACGCCATCTGTTAAGCATGGTGGAGGTAATGTGATGGTCTGGGGTTGCTTTGGTGCTGGTAAGGTGGGAGATTTGTACAGGGTAAAAGGGATTCTGAATAAGGAAGGCTATCACTCCATTTTGCAACGCCATGCCATACCCAGTGGACAGCACTTGATTGGAACCAATTTCATCCTACAACAGGACAATGACCCTAAACACACCTCCAAATTGTGCAAGAACTATTTACAGCAGAAGCAGGCAGCTGGTATTCTATCGGTAATGGAGTGACCAGCGCAGTCACCAGATCTGAACCCGATTGAGCTGTTGTGGGACAAGCTTGACCGTATGGTACGCCAGAAGTGCCCATCCAACCAATCCAACTTGTGGGAGATGCTTCTAGAAGCGTGGGGTGCAATTTCACAAGCTTACCTCAACAAATTAACAGCTAGAATGTCAAAGGTGTGCAATGCTGCAATTGCTGCAAAAGGAGGATTCTTTGACGAAAGCAAAGTTTGATGTAAAAACAATGTTATTTCAAATACAAATCATTATTTCTAACCTTGTCAATGTCTTGACTCTATTTTCTATTCATTTCACAATGCATGGTGGTGAATAAGAGTGACTTTTCATGGAAAACACAAAATTGTTTGGGTGACCCCAAACTTTTGAACGGTAGTGTAGATATATATATAAATAAATATATACTTATATATTTAAGCCCTTCCCGACAATTCACCCCGCGCACGCCGGCAGCCCATTGCTTTTAATGGAGTCGGCTGTATTGCCAGTTCCATTGAATTCAATGGGCAAACATCGTTCTTCTCTGCCACAGCTGTTACAGCTGTGGCAGAGAAGAAGGATTTGTCTTCTATATGTTCTCAATGGGGTTGGCGCTGCTGCCGCCGGCCCCATTGAGCGCATATAGAGAAGAGAACAGGAATCGCAGATTGCAGATAGGTGTGATCTGCGATTTCTGTTCTATAATTTATCGGATGAGCGCATAAAAAGCGCTCATGTGTCCGATACCATTGCAAAGCAAAGGTTTTAAAAAAATCGCCGGACGCATGCGCAAATCGCGGCAAAAAACGCCCATCTGACTAAGGCCTTAGCATGACAACAACCCAAAGCAGACCTGCAAATCACCAGAAGAATGGCAGAACCAGAAGATCACAGTTTTGGAATGGCCCCGCCAGAGGCCAGACCTGAATCCAATAGATGATCTGTGGGTTGAACTGTAGAGGGCGCTACACATGAAATGGCCTCACAATCTCACAGATTTTGGGTGCTTTTGCAAGGAAGAGTGGGTAAAGATTGCCAAGAGAAGATTGTGCCATGCCGTTAGACACTGACCCAAAAAGACTGAATGCTGTCATAAAGTCAAAGGGTTACATCAACAAAGTATTAGTTTTCGGGTGTGCAGATTTATACAACCACATTACTTTAGGGTTGTTTTTTTCTATCATGAAAACTTTCAGTTTGTTTTTCACTGGAATTGTAGAGATAACGGGTCACACTGAGGAGGAAATAAATCTGAAATTATTCATGTTTGTAGGAATTTTTTTTTACATGACAAAAACCTGGCATTCTAACAGGGTTTTTTTAAAAATTCGTTTTATTTTTGAAAAAGGCATTGCAAAATACAGCATGAAGAAAACTTTGTTAGGTGCATCCTTATTCATGTATACATTTCCATTGTGCATAAATAAACGCAAATCTTATTACTGTATTTTCTAGATAACTTAATAATAAACTTTACAACTTTTTTTCAACCGGTTCTGCTCTAACTTATTACGGCCTTAGTGGAGAGACTAAAGTGTAGGTCTGCTGACACTTATTGGGGGGGGGGTGGGGGGGGGTGTATATATCGGGCCTCGAGGTTTATTCCATGGTTAATGTAGAATGGGAGTCGATCCATATCCCCCATATTTTCCTAAATTTGGCCGGGCATCCTCGGTTTTGGTAGATGATTTTCTCGTAGGAGGTTACGGTGTTTACCAGTTGGGTCCAATGTAGGATTGAGGGGGTTTCTACAGCCATCCACTTCATGGCTATTGCCTTGCGGGCCAAGAACAGCACTTTTTCCAGAAAGGTACGGGTGTGGTGTGGCCACACCTCCTCCTCCAGAAGGCCAAACAGCGCCACCCTGGGGTCTAGGTCAATAGCTAGTGGGGAAGGCAATAGTGCATTTATGAGGTCAGTAATTTCCGACCAGTACTCATTAATTGGGGGGCATTCCCATATCAAGTGCCAGAAGTTTGCCTCTGGTTGGCGGCATCTGTGACAAATATTTGAGGACGCTGTGCCCATTTTGTATAGGCGGCTAGGGGTAAGATAGGCTGGTGCGTTATGTATAGTTGGATTAATTTGTTGTTTACGGCGGGGGAGACAGCCAAATGGGATTCGGAAATGTCCTGCCATTCCTCGGGTGTGAGGGTTGGAATGGCTTGTTTCCATTTGTCATATGCTGAAGGCGGGTTGAGGGCTATTTTAGCCGAAAGGAGATGTGTGTATAGGGCCGAGATTAGCCCCTTAGGTCCCTGGGACTTGAGGATGCCAATTGTGGGGAACTTGGATATGTGTGTTGAGGCGGGCGGAAATTGGGAGTTCAAAGTGTGTCTTAGTTGAAAGAAACGGAATAATTGAAGATGTGGGGACTGCAACCTGTCGCGTAGCTCTATGAATGTAGGGAATGTTTCGTCTACGTATATGTCTCTTATTGTATGTACCCCCCGGGCCATCCAATATTGTGGATCTGGGACTGACTGTAGGGCGGTGAGACCAGGGTTATTCCAGAGGCGGAGCTCGGGTATTATGTCCTGGTATCGTTGCAGTATCTTCACCTCCTTCCAGACGCCAAGGGCTAATCTGTGAAGCGGGACCATGTCGGCGGAGTTGGTGTATTGCGGGAATTCTAAGAAATTTAGGAGGTTATTACCTTTTACTTGCTTTGCCAGCTGTTTATCTGCTATGGCTAATTCCCCGTCTAAGACCCAGGCCCGTATGTTCCTCAATTGTCCTGCCAGGTAATCGAATCGGAGATCCGGGAGGGCCATTCCGGCTTGCTCTTTGGGCCTTTGTAATATCGACAGGCTTAATTTGGAACGGGAGGAGTTCCATACAAAGGAGATGATCAGGGAGTTTAGTGATTGGAAGAAGCGTTTGGGGACGGTTACTGGCATGTGCTGCAGTATGTACAAGCATTTGGGTTGGATAGCCATTTTAATAAGATTTATGCGCCAGGCCACAGAGAGCGGTAACTTGGCCCATCCTTTCAGCTTGTGTCTTATATTGTCTAGTAGCGGGTCTATGTTTTCTGCTATGGCGTTATTATGCTCGTATGGCATAAATGTCCCCAGATATTTCAACGTTTGGACCGGTTTTAGCCCATACCTAGTAACGCAGGGGTCATTTTCGGGGTTGAGGTTTGTGTATAGGATTGTCGATTTAGACCAATTGACATATAGACCCGAGAAACTGGAGAACCTGTCTATGTGGATCATGGCTTGGGAGAAGGAGTTTATTGGGTCTGATAGAAAGAGAATTGTGTCATCCGCATATAGTCCTACCTTACTCTCGATGTCCGCCCATCTAATACCTTTCACATTGGGGGCGCTTCTCAGACGGATTGCCAATGCCTCAATAGCTATGGCAAATAGGGCCGGGGATAGAGGGCATCCCTGTCGGGCATTCTAACAGGGTTATGTAGACTTTTTATATCCACTGTGTATTGTGCCACTCTGGATATTAGGAGCTATTGAGGATATAGTAGACTCAGTTACAAGTCCACTGGCTTTACAACTGGAGCACTCCTCTTCCTCCTCCCAGCAGTGATTGATGAGCTGCTGTGTATTTCCATGCATACATACATGCATCATAATCACTGATGACGGGAGGAGGAGGAGGAGTACCGCCCCCCATGAACAGAGCAGACATATGACAGAGTCCACTGTATGCTTTAATAGCACAATAGATTTTTGTTTGTTCTGCTTTGGCTAAACAGGATAACACAGAGTGCAGACAGATTCTCTAGAATACTTTAGAAACTCCTAAAACTTTAAAGAAGCACTAGAGCTTCATTCACAATTTTGCACCATTTGTCTTCTGCAGCTTCTACACATCACTGTATACAGACACTGCAGTCTAAGTCTCATTATAGCTGGGTTGATGCTTGGTTTCCCTCTGCTCTCTCTTCTCTTCTGAACATTCCTATCAGCTAACTTATGACCAACAACAAAGTTTAACTTTGTTGTGGTCATAAAGCAGCCAATAAGAAGGTGCAGGAGAGGAAATAAAGGCTGAAAACTAAGCCCTCCCTCCAGACTCACTGACATCTTCTATTTAGACTTGGACTGCAGCTTCTACATACAGTGATATGTACAAGCTGCAGAAGATAAATGGTGCAAAATTGTAAATGAAACCAAAGAGCAAAAATAATTGTCAGCCCAAAATACACGCCTATTCATAGCTTTGAAAGCATTTTTTGGGGTGATTTTTGATTCTTCTTTTTGAAATTCAAACATGCCTTTTTTCTGGCATTTGATCATGTTTTATAGAGAATAATAATAATAATAAACTTTATTTGTATAGCGCCAACATATTCCGCAGCGCTTACATAGACGGGGGAAGCCAATGCAAAAATGGCAGGAAGAAAAAAAGCAAACAAAAAAAAAAACAACAAACGTATATAGCCCATTGCAATTCCTTAAAGAAGAAAAAAAAAAAAAAAAGGGAAGAGGTTGCTAATACACAAGTGGAAAAAAAATATATGCAATGCCCCTAGATGTGTAATATTTGCAGAAGGACTTCTAGCTAATATCTAAACATGGAGGTTTTTGCCACAAAAAAATGTGTGTGAAACCCCACTAATGCAACCCTTCTGTGCAGCTCTGTAGCCTGCATGCCTCTTCAAAGACAGAGAGGCCGGTGTATCTTCACACTGCACTTACTCTGTTCTGAGCAAGGTGATAGATCAGAGACACAAGACGGCTGCCTCCTATACCTCACCCTGCAGAGTCTCAGTGCATCCTACAAGATGCTGCATCACAATAACACCGTCTCCTCTTAGAGAGAAATCCATTCTCAACAATCTAGAGAACAGGGAGAAGTCTAGAAGGATCAGACAGCAGACAAAATGTGAGTCAGGGGAGTTGTATATCTCCAGTGTATGCTATGAGATGCAGCATCACCCTACTCTCCTCTGCCTCCTGCTTCTAATAAACTGACCAAACACATTAGATAGTCGAATAAGCGTTTGGACAACAACTGACAGCTATTCCTCCCAACTTCCCCCGAATACATGCATGCATTCTGATTAACCCCTTCATGACACACTTACAGCTAGATACGTCCTAACTGCACATACTCCATGCAGCTAGCACGTATATAGTTGTTTACTACATAGGCTTTGTACAAAGCTGGATCAGGGGTCGAACCTGCTCCATACAGGGTGGTTGTCAGTCGTCTGACGGCCGGCGCCCGCTGGCAACAGCTATGATCAGAGTGAACTCTGAATGCAGCTACTAACCCTTTAAAAAGGAGTGGTCAGTTCCGACAGTGGCATCTACATGTCCCAAATGGCCCTGCCGTGATAAGATCATAGGGGTGGTGTTCGGGTGTCATGGCAGCATGGAGACTTTCGAAAATCCCAAGGGCTGCCATGATAGTTTGCCTATTAAGGATGTGCCTATTGCATGTCATAATTGGGAAATCTGTTAAAACATGGTATAATGCAATACCACAGTATTGCATTATATTATATAAGCGATCAGACGATGAAGAAGTTACAAAAAAATTAAAATAAAAACACAAACACATTTCACAGTCATTGCATCCAAAATCTAAAAATTAGTATGGCTGCATTTGTAAAGGGTCTATAAAGATCAGAACTATAGAATGTGACCCGGACGCAGGCGCATCAAGGGTTAAGGAGAGAGGAGTAAGCTGCCAGAGCAAAAAGGATCGTGAACATCCCCCCCCCACCCCACCCTTTTTTTTTTTTTTTTTTTTTTTTATCTTCCCTGGCACCTGCCATTGAGGAGAGTTGGGAGGCCCCCAAACACATTAGGTCATTCCTGCCGAAATCTGCAGGTTCAGTCAATACACATCTAATGTATATGGCCAGCTTTATAAGCAGCCTGCATCTCATAGAAATACTCGGGAGATTATGCATCCGCACAAACACACAGTTGGTGCGGGTCACAGGAGTTTCATGACTCTGCAGATAACCATCGTAAGGATTTATCCACTAGATCATTGCCCTCCTGCTCCCTTTTCGTCTGTTCGCTCAATAGGGACACATGAAAGAACCATCCATCAGCAAATGCTCGTTCATCAGCATAGTTAGGTGAACATTATAACGCTCCCTGCTCAACTGCTCATGTAGCCGATCAACGACAGCTGTAGGAGGAAGAATGATCATGTTAACGATTGGTTGTACCCATAGAGCAGGTAATTTCTTCATGTACATGGCAATAGGACCATTAGACTGGGCAGAAATGAGATCTTCAGCAACACGCTACGCATGATGGGCGTGGGGCTGGCGGATGACATACAGGAGGGTGGAGCTTGGTGGGGAAAGGGTCAGAGAGCCGCCAAGAAGCATTTGATGATGTAATCCAGTAGTTTACAAATAGTCAACCACACGCAAGCTCTAAACGGCTCAATGTGTAGATTAGGGATGAGCGAGTATACTCGCTAAGGTACTACTCGCTCGAGTAATGTGCCTTAGCCGAGTATCTCCCCGCTCGTCCCGAAAGATTCGGGTGCCGCCGCAGGGCGGGGAGCTGCGGGGGAGAGCTGGGAGGAACGGAGGGGAGATCTCTCTTTCCCTCTCTCCCGCCCCAACTCACCTGTCAGCTGCGGCGGCCCCCGAATCTTTAGGGACGAGCGGGGAGATAATCGGCTAAGGCACATTACTCGAGCGAGTAGTGCCTTAGCGAGTATACTCGCTCATCCCTAGTGTAGATGCAACAAATCACACTGCTTGAATATTGCTGGCGAGTTAGCGCCTAATGTCCAAAATAAATTGCTGAAACAATTACTTAACCAGTTTGTACTCACTTTGTCAAAACCCAGCTCACATGTAGACTGAGATGCATGCTGAAAAGCCTCCATCTGCTCCTGCTCATCATGAACATCCCATAAAACATCCCCAAAGTCATCATCTTCTTGGACTACTGGATCATCTTTGGCATCAGGGCTCGAGATTTCAGCACCCAATAAATCCTGCAAGGAAAGAAGAAATTAACTAAATACTTGCCCAAACATTCCAAGAAATGACAAGCAATCATGGATCCAACAAACTGAAAATAGGTGTTACATCATTCACACTCACGAACTGGCAGAACTCAGAAACAGCGGACATACCTCATGGACAGAGATAACACTGACAAACACCCAAAACACGACCAAACATACCCGCACACAAACAGATGTGAATAGATACGATGCAAGGTATTGGTTCGTATTTTGGCCAAGATACATAAGCCCGCGAGCCCATTTCAAGGGTCCTCGTTGTCTCGTGGATCCATATTCTAACAAGACAACTTCCACATGAAACCTGCCTGCATGCGGGGCGATCGTCCCGACAGACAGCCCCACGCTGGAACCTACTTAGACCTAGACGACAAAAGAAACACAGCAGGGTTGAACGCAGCATACCACACAGTACACCATGCAACCTGCACCACACGTCCAGCACATGCACTGACACGCAAGAAGATGACACTGTTCACACTGAACAAACAGAGGAAAGCCCAGCAGCCTCTAGCAGAGGAGCTGGTATATATGAGCAGCACAACCCCCACCTGTGCTGTGGGGCTGTGCCGCTGGAAACCCACATAGAACAACAGATCCCAGCAGTATACCCCAACAACAGGATCCTTGGCCAATTGTTATAAATTATGCAGTAAGTGTAGTAATACATGACCCCCTCTAGCCACTCCTGGTCACATGGTTATGATCTATGGTCCTGCTGCTACTGCAAGACCTTTGATTGTTCCTATAGTCTATCCCTGTGTGTACAGAAGAGGACCTGCACCCTGAGGGAGATACGTGATCTCCAGGTTCATCTGCTGGAGGGGACTGATCGGGTAGGGAGAGGGAGGACTGTACAGCTGCAGTATATTTACCTCTGGGCTGTGCAATGTATCAGCGCACTGCCGAATCATTAAGGCAGTGGTCAGGAGTCTCTGGATCTACCAGACCCCCCTGTCCCTGGATGATAAGGCGCAGATACTTCTCAGCACGATTTTATCTTGCTGAAAACTGCATCTTTTAGGTCAAACCACAAGCAAGTTATCCTGTTGATAGCCAGTAACTATGTCCAACGCTGCACACTGTAACATACCTGCTTTATGACTTGCTCTACATGACAGTAGGTACTATATGCTCCTTCCTCAGGCTCCCCATTGTGCTCAATAATCTGGAAAATATAGACCAGCAGCAAAATGTAAAAGATGGCCGTGTAGAATGAAATGTAGCATTATTACTTTTCACTTACAGCTCAACCTACAGGCATGTTTATGACACTGAAGGTCATACAAGGACATTCAACTCTTCACAAAGAGCGACATATCCATGAAAACGGCTAATGTAATAAATCGTAATGAACTTCTAGACACAGCGTTAGGGCCCTTTTAGACAGGGCGATACTCATTTGAGCGAGAGAGAGAGATGTAATCGCTAATGCATTCGCTCTCGTGCAGCCGGTGTAAGAGACAAATGCATTGTTGGCTCGTTCAAGAGAGAATCATTCAGTCCGTGTATAAATGAATGAGAACAACTGAACGCGCGCCGTTTAAACCTAATGATAAGTGAACGAGCCAACAATGATTTTTATGCCTGCATAACATGCACGATGGAGGAAAAGCAAATGATTGTCATTCGTCGTTCAGGTTAAACGCAAGCCCAAAACTGAACGATTACTTTTGCTCGTCAAACTGCTAACGACGGCCTGTCCATCTGTACGTGAGTGGTTTTGTAAGTGACTTACATGCTCCGCCCCTGATCACATGACCTCATCAAAAATCCTTCATCCCTAGTGAGGGAGTTACATGCTCCACCCCTGATCACATGACGGTGACATCATCACAGGTCCTGAACGCACACGGCTGCTGTCCGGCTAGGTGTTCGTTAGTATTCCATAGCAACTGAGGCCGCAGGGGGTTTGTGGTCCGCTTGTAATCTTCAAAAGGATGCAGAAACTTTGAGGACATCATTATCATGTGATCAGGGACAGAGCATGTAAGTCATTCTCTCCAGATGAGCGTCACAGTCATGTGATCAGGGGCGGAGCATGTAAGTCACTCACTCGGGATGAGCGTTGCCATCATTTGATCAGGGGCAGAGCATGAAAGATCCTTCATCTCCAGTTCTGTGCTGTTTCTGATCCCTGTTGTATGGGATAAACAATGCATGTAGCAGAGCTGTGTGTGTGACATGCATGTAGTAGAGCTGTGTGTGTGACGTGCATGTAGCAGAGCTGTGTGGCGCCACCAGAAACACTGGTTCTATAAATTTCCTAATAATTACAAGTTTGAGCTATAATCATTACATCTAAAAAGCACCTTTACACATTTCCTACCTTAGTTTTATTGGCCTTGTTAGGGTCTTCCTCCATTAGCTGCTGGATGCAGTCCGAGCTTCTTGCGCCATTGTCTATTTTGTGATACACAATCCTCGGCTTGGCCTCAGTATTTTTCAGGAATGCTTCCTTACAGTCTTCCCAGAGAGACCCGCATTGTACGCTACGAAAAAGGTTTAATTATAAGAAGTTAGACTGAACAGAGCCGGTTCATAAGGCTAGAGCTTGGCACTGTGTGTTCTGGGGCATATACTGCCCATATACACAGGTCTGAGAGGTTGAAGGTTTCTTGGTTTTGCGCCCCCCCCCCCCTCCTTTTTAAAGTTAGCCCCCATACTTATTAAGAATAAAAGGCCTCTTACACGCCCGGTGATCAGGCACAAACATTTATCCGATCATCGCTCATTTGTAGACCCTTTTGATCTCTTACGCCAGCTTTAAAACAGTTGTTCATCGGCGGCACATCCACCATGTAGAAAGAGGTCTGTACTGCCGCAGCACCTGTATGTGACAATGGACTCACTATATGTTGATCAGCAGGTGTAAAAAACACCCCAAGGTTAACCCTTTCCAATTCACTGTCTGACCTCTGAAGACATTATGATTTAAGGCTGTACAGCTACGTAGTTGGAGGACATCCGTCTGGGTTCTCTTACTGTATATTACCAGCCTCTCTGCTGTCGGAGCCTATCCAACGTGTCACCTCATGCAGTACTGGCTTTAGCCAGCAGATAGCGTTGTTTTATAATGGCAGAAAAAGAGTAAGCCCCCTATGAAAACCAAGATACAAATTGGATTGGAAAGGGTTAATACCAGACAGGCGAGTGCGCTATTGTGCCGCAAAACTCAGCCCGATATCGCACTTGCCAACGTGCAATGTCCCCGCGGACGCAAGGCATTTGTGTTAAAACCGCCTCACAAAACTTCGGGGAAGTAGCGATCCTCCGCCGCGGCTAAAAGCTAGTTCTTTTAAACAGGTAAACCTCACGTTGCATCGTACTTGTGTGCACCTCGCACGCCGTTCCGGCCCCTTTGAAGGCGATGTGTTCCGAGGGAATGCTCAAAGATAGGTGATCCTGCGATTTTTTTTTCCCGCACTGCTCATGTGTATGACCCTATTCAAAAGAATGCAGTTCATATCCGCGCGAGATTTGTGCGTCTCATGAGGTTTTCTCATCCATGTAAAACCAGCCTAAGGCGATTCGGGAAGAGAAAAATTGTGCCATGCCCTATCATTGCATTGCCCATTGTTTTCAGTGGGGCCAGCGGCAGCATTGCACCATGTACTAGGTGCACATAAGTACGATTTGAGGTCTCCCCATTGAAAACAACTGCGGCGGAGGATTGCTACTTCCCCAAAGTGATGGGAGTCGGTTTTGATATAAAAACTCCTTAAACCTGCAGGGAAATCGTGGGCGCAATATCGGGCCGTGCTTCTCGGTTAGCCTGAGAGCGCATTCATATATAGCTGATTTGTTACAGAACTGCAGCAGATTTCACCCCTTCAATTGCAATCCAATAGAATGGGTGTCACCTGCTGCAGATCTGCAGCAACATCCTCCACAAAAAAAAAACAAAAAAAAAACACGGCACCAAATCAGCTACGTGCAATATAGAGGGCTTTTCAATTACCTGTTTTTTGCTTTTGAAAAAGGAGTTCTGTCACCAGGTTCATTAAGTTTGACTTAGAGCTGAGCTCCGAGTCACAAAGGTGGGCCTCTAAACACAAAACGGGGAGAGAGCTGTCAGTCTACATGAAGTGGGAGGAGAGAATCCGGCACGGCCCGCCTCTGTGACTCGGAGTTCTGCTCTAAGTCAAACTTAACGAACCTGGTGACAGAATCCTTTTAAACTCCATCCCTACTGAGTCCGCTGTCCTTGGCGCCGCCTGCATATAAACTCCTGTGAGATGTTTCTGCCATGGCCGTGTCACATGTAACAGTTTGTCAGTAAATTGGCATTTGGTATAGGAAGTCTAATAATCAAGCATTGGTTATCAGCCGAGAACTATTTCATTGGAGGGAATTTCAGTACACCAGAAGTTATAACAGATTAGGAAACTAGTTTATAGTACCATATTTTGCGCTAATGTTTTATTCTGCACTTTGTTCCTGAAGATTCCCTACAGTTACAAAGTCAAAAAACTTTTCTATAACTTTCCAACAAGGTCAAGCGTACTGAATAGCGCTGTGGGTTATTTGTGGCTCTGGTAATACCGCCCAACCAACTGTCTAGGATTTTCGGAGACAGATTCTCTTAAAGGAAGCCTTACCTGTTGAAGGAGGAACACAGGAATAATATCACCAGGGAACTTTTCTCAATTTCCCACTTGCGCACAGCAGCATAATAGTCTTCACATTCTTCAGGGAAATGTACCACTTGAAAGAAGTAGCCCAATGTTTCACACATCTGCTGAAGCTTTGGCGAATATTCCTGCAAGAATCCAAGTAACAGTTAGGCCTCCTTCCCACGAGCGTGACGGGCTCCGCCGCGTAATATTACGCAGTGAAGCCCGTCACGGCGCCCCCCCAGAGCCCCTATACTTACCTGCGGGAGATAGCGTGAAATCGCTTCCCCGCCCACCGCCGCCGCGTCACCGCCCGTCACCGCCCACCGCGTCACCGGCCGTGTCACGTGCACGGCCGGCCGTGTCACGTGACGCGGCCGGCCGCGTCATATGACGCGCGGCGGTGGGCGGGAAAGCGTTTTTTCACGCTATCTCCCGCTGGTTACAGCGGGAGATAGCGTGAACGGACGGCTTCCATTGACTGCAATGGAAGCCGTCAGCGCGTATAGCCCGTCCTCACCCGCAGAAAATAGAGCATGCTGCGGGTGAGGACGGGAGAAATCGCGGTGCGTAATTCCGTGGTGGAATTACGCATCGTGAGCATTGTGCTATTAGGTTCAATAGAACCTAATAGCATGGTGCAACGCAGCGGATTTTTGCCGCGAATTTACGCGGCGTAAATCGGTTCGTGGGAAGGAGGCCTTAGGCCAGCTCCACATGGGCGTATTTGTGCACGCAATACGCTGAGAATAGAACCTGAAGATTTCAATGCACTAATTCACATTTCTGTATGTATGCATGGATTTCCGTCATGCAAAAAAAAAAGCGATGCGTGCAAAAAAAGATACGGATTACTTACGGTAGTCCCATTTCCAGGAGTCATCCCGACGGCCCCATTACGTATGGAGGTTGCCCTCTGACCCAGGTAGGGACAGGAAGAGTTTAAAAGCACCTCCCCTTCCACCCATGCTTCAGTGACTTACAAATTATTACGGTGGACAATGTTTACTAAACCAAATTTTACCTTTATTCGGTCATATTTACATTTGAAAAACATGAATTAAACTAAAAGGGAGGGAACTATGGGCCGTCGTGATGACTCCTGGAAATGGGACTACCGGTAAGTAATCCGTATCTTTCCAGACCGTCATCCCGACGGCCCCATTTACATATGGAGTATACCAAATTATACGTGGCTCTAGGGCAGGACTACTGCCTGAAGGACTTTTTGTCCGTAGCCCAGGTCTTTGTCCGACTGGACGTTAACCCTGTAGTGTCGGGTAAATGTATGTATGCTAGACCAGGTGGCTGCTTTGCAAATCTGCTCGGCAGACGCCTGGCCTTTTTCTGCCCAAGAAGAGGAGAGAGCGCGTGTGGAGTGGGCTCTAATTTTCCCCCGAGGATCGAGACCCCTGGCTTTATATGCCTCTTGGATGGCGGTCTTGATCCACCTCGCAATGGTGCCCTTAGATGCCGTCTTTCCTTTTGCCGGCCCCTGAAATTGGATAAAGAGGCTATTATTTTTACGGAAAGAGCGGGTGGCCTCTATATACGCTAGAACGGCTCTCCTAACATCTAGGCTATGAAGTTCTCGTTCTCTATCATTGCGAGGATTTTGACAGAAGGAGGGCAGAGTAATCGTCTGCTCCCTATGGAATCTTGCCACTACCTTCGGTGGGAAGGCTGGGTCCGGTTTAAAGGTAATTCTGTCGTCTTGTATTACCATGTATGGTTCAATACAGTATAAGGCTTGTAATTCCCCTATTCTCCGAGCCGAAGTTACAGCGACTAAAAGGGTAACTTTAAGCGTGAGTAGTCTCAGGGAGAGTTGGGAGAGGGGTTCAAAGGGGGGGTTGGCAAAAACTATTTAGGACTATATTTAGGTCCCAGGTAGGGAAAGATTCTCTGACAAAGGGTCGAAGTCTTTCTGCCCCTTTGAGAAATCTACGCACCCAGCGGTGTTCTGCCAAAGGGAAGTCTAAGTAGGACCCTAGTGCTGCTGTATGAACTTTAAGGGTTCTAGGGCTAAGGCCTTTCTCTAGGCCTGCCTGTAAAAATTCCAGGATTACGGGAATGTCAATCCCTGGGATTTTCCCTGGCTCTATTTTACAGAACTCTGTGAACTTCCTCCATATCCTATCATAGATGGCTGTCGTGATAGGCTTACGGCTTTTTGTCAGGGTAGTAATTACATTATGGGAGAGTCCCTTCTCACGCAGTATCATGCTTTCAGCATCCATGCTGCTAGCCTCAATTTCTCGACCCCCGGGTATGTTAGCGGGCCCTGGAGCAGGAGATCTTCCACGGCTGGTAGTAGGAATGGACCCTGGATCGCCAAGGCTTTTAGCAGGGGATACCAGGGCCTTTTGTCCCACATAGGGGCAACTAGTATGACTGACACCCGGCTGGTTTGGATTTTCCTGAGGGTGCGGGGGATCAGTGGGAAGGGGGGGAAAGGCGTAGGCTAGGTCCATGTCCCAGCTTTGGGACAAGGCATCTACCCCGCACGGATTGTCTCTTGGACTCAGCGAGTAAAAGTCCCGGCACTTTGAATTTTTCCTCGTGGCGAACAGGTCTATCTGCGGTTCTCCCCACTGGCAGATTAGTTGGTCGAAGACTCGCTGGTTCAGCCCCCATTCTCCTGGATGAATGCTCTGTCTGCTCAGGAAGTCGGCAGCGACGTTTGTGGACCCTTTTAGATGGATCGCTGAGAGAGACAGCACGTTGGATTCCGCCCAGCGGAGTATCTCTGTTGCCAGTTGTTGCAGGTGTGGGTGTCGCGTTCCCCCCTGGTGACGAACAAATGACAGAGCTGTCATATTATCTGTTAGAATTTTGATATGCCTTCCTCTTATAAGGGGTTCTGCTGCCTGAAGGGCCTCCCAGATTGCCCTTAATTCTTTGAAATTGGATGAGTGCTTAGCTACTTTGGAGTCCTAGATTCCATGCAGATTTAGGTCGGCTACTTGCGCTCCCCATCCTGTTTTGCTGGCATCTGTTGTGATGGGTACAGTAGGTTCCTGTGACCAGGAGGTACCTTTGCTTAGGTTCCTCTGCGAGGTCCACCAGCGTAGGGACTCTTTGACTCGGACGGACAGGCTCACCTTCTTATCCAGGGATGTCTGCCGTTTGTCCCAGTTGGCAAGGATAAATCCTTGTAGTTGCCGGGTATAGGCTTGTGCCCACGGGACTATCTGAATGCAGGCTGTCAGAATGCCCAGCACTTTCATTGTTTCTCTAATAGAAACCGTCGTAGCCTGACAGAGGGAGTTTACTCTTTGGATGAGGTCTTCCTTCCTAGATGATGGAAGCCGGGATTCCTGGATGTGGGAGTCTAGTAATACACCCAGGTATACCTTCTGTGTATCTGGATTCAGGTCGGACTTTTGTTTATTGACTATCCACCCTAAACTGTTTAGGGTAGATAAGACCATGGATAGGTCTATACGTATAGACTTCTCTGTCCTTGATACTAACAAGAAGTCATCCAGGTATGGAAATATACAGATTTGGTTCCGTCTGAAATAGGCTACCACCTCTATTATGATTTTTGTGAAGACCCGAGGGGCGGTGGAGATTCTGAATGGAAGGGCCGTGAATTGATAATGTTGGATCTTGTCCCCCTCCCGCAGAGCGAATCTCAGGTATTTGTGATGGGCTGCAGTTATTGGGACGTGATAATATGCATCTTTGAGATCTATAGTGCACATTACCCAATCCCGGTCTATTAGTGATACAATAGATCGTACTGTTTCCATCTTGAATGTTTTGTACGAAATACATTTATTTAGGGCTTTAAGGTTAAAGATAGTCCTAATGGAACCGGTTGGTTTTTTGATTAGAAATAGGGGGGGGGGGGGGGGAAATAGAATCCCTCACCCCTTTCGTGATCAGGGACTTGTGTAATGACCCCCAAGTCCTTGAGTTCCTGTACACCTTTTATGAGGTTCCCTTGTTCCTGTAGGGACCCAGGGGAGGTTGTGAGGAATCTCCTAGGGGGTAGAGAGTGGAACTCAATTCGGTACCCTGCTTCGATTATTCGGAGTACCCAGGGGTTAGTTGTTATCCCCTGCCACTGGCTTAGATAGCCCGCTAATCTACCCAGTTTGTTCAGGAGAGGGTTGAGTTTCCTTACCCCGACCTCCCTTGGGGTACGACCATCTTCCAGTCTTCCCTTTTCCTTTAACTTCGGGAGGTGGCTGGCGTGTCCTCCTCGGAAAGGATGGTTTCCTGAAAGGTTGTCTGTCGGGCAGGGTTTTGCTCTTGTCGCTGACTTTCTCTAGGATTTTGTCCAGGACGGGCCCAAACATGTATTCCCCTTGGAAGGGGATGGCGCAGAGCTTGTTTTTAGACGTTATATCTGCGGCCCATGTCTTCAGCCATAATGCCCTTCTTCCAGAGTTGCTGAGGACTCCGGTTTTTGCACCGTATCTCACCGTCTCCGCTGATGCGTCAGCCAGAAAGGTGGTAGCCATTTTTAGGAGGGGGAGACAGCTGGCTAACTCCTCTCTGGGGGCCCGATCCTTGATGGAGGCTTCCAGCCTGTTTAGCCATAGCACCATGGATCTGGCCACAGAAGTTGAGGCTATATTAGGCTCAATGGTAAGGGATGTTGCCTCCCAGGCTTTCTTCATTAATCCGTCGATTTTTTTATCCATCGGATCGGACAGCTGAGAAGTGTCCTCAAAGGGCAAGAGAGTTTTCTTGGCCACTTTTGCAATTTGTATGTCCACCTTAGGGGTCTCCCTGTACAGGCGGACGTCCTCAGTAGCGAACGCGAGCCGGTTTCGGATTTCTCTTGAAACCGCTATTCTTTTTTCCGGCTCCTGCCATTCGTCTGCAATTACTTGTTGCAGGGTTTGATTGACCGGGAACATGGTCTTTCTCCTGGACCGGAGGCCGCCAAACATCTCATCTTGGATTGTCCTAGGCGGGTTATCCTCTTCAATTTGCATTGTTTCCCTTACCGCCTTGATGAGGTGCGCAATGTCGCTAGATGAGAAATAATATTTTCTCTCATCTTCTATAGGAACTGGTGGGTCCTCTAACTCTCCTTCAGACGGGAGCTCCAGTGATTCACCGGAGAGTGAGCTCGCCGATTCGGTCTGCCTTGGCCTTTTAGGGACCCGTGACGGACCTGGCTGGGCCTGGGGAAGGGACGCCATGGAGGCCTGCAGTTCTTCCCTGATCATACAGCGGATATCAGATTTAAATGCCGCTTTTTCTTCTGCAAGTATTTTCCCCGTGCATTCCTCGCATAGGGGTTTTTTATAGCTCTCCTCGAGCCTTTTGCTGCAAAGGACGCATTTTTTCGATTTTTTTCTCGGGTCCGTTTTCTTTGGACCTTCCTTATCCATCTACCCATGCAAAGTGGGGGAGAGGGGAGAGAAAAAGGGAACATATATGCATCCGACTTGTACAAGTGCCATTTTGCGCATTTTTGGCGTATAGCCCACTTACAGTTGGTAGGGTATCAGTCTCTCCCTCACATGCTGAGCTGTCGCGGGTAGACATACTCACATACACTGTCTGGCAGTCAGCAGGGTCCTCCATGGAGTTTAGCCTGCTTATATGGGGAGGATTTTTGAATTTGGCGCCCATTTCCGGGTTCTCGCCGGTAGCCATGCCCCCTACGTTAAGCGCGTGACGTCACCACGCCGGATGACGTCACCGCTATGCGCCGAGGACCAGGGAGGCCGCCGCTGCCGTTCCCCTGCCAGGAGGAACCATCCCATCGCGGCAGCGGCGGCCCGAACATGCTAACTGCACGAGGGAGACCAGCGCTGCTGAGGCGACTTACAGCTCCGCAGGTCGGGGATGCAGGGACTCGTGAGTGTGCGGCCCCGACCTCTACCCCTCCAGGGGGAAATCGCACAGCGTGCGGTAAGTTTCTCTTTCTTCCTCCGCAGCTTGCTTGGAGCTGCTCCTCTGTCCCACCGTAGGGACAGGAAGACACTAAAGCATGGTGGAAAGGGGAGGTGCTTTTAAACTCTTCCTGTCCCTACCTGGGTCAGAGGGTAACCTCCATACGTAATGGGGCCGTCGGGATGACGCTCTGGAAAGCACCGTTCACTCCGCAAAAATGCATGGCTCAAGTGCGCACAAATATGCTTACACTCGTTTGAAGCCGACTTCAAGGGTTTGTTCACACGCTGCACATTTTCCCAAAACCTGCAGTGCTTACAGTAGGAGCATAGAGGATGCGATTTTGCTAAAACTCATCCACACGCTGTGAAAAAAAATCTGCATCGAACAGATTAACCTGCAGCGCGCAGTCCAATCGGCAGCACATCAACTCTGGCTGCAGTCCAATCTGCAGCACATCAACTCTGGCCGCAACATATGATGTAAATTGCAGTATTGCTGAGCTACATCACAACCCGACGTAAGTGAATGTGGTCGCATTATAATCACGTTGCCACGGTAACAATCCAACAGTTGCAAAAAAAAAATTCAGCAGGTTGGAATTTCTTGCAATAGTCAAGCCATGGCAACTTGCAATGTGACCCATTCACTTTCATAAGGCTACAACCTAGCATGGCAATAATACCAGCTTTGACTACTCAAGGTGTATATATCCAGCTTTGCAAGCGTAGGGTGAAGGCCACATTTAACACATGTAGATTTCATAAGAGATTAACTGCAGCAGAAGATGCCTCCGTGTGGACATATTCTAACAGGTTAGGGTTCAGTAAAAGAGGCTTTGTATCTATTCTCACCTTTAGGAAAAGATCGACTTCAGTCTGAGTATCATTAGTGTTTATTAGATAACAGCGCACAGTATTGCTCCACAGAGACTGAGAGAAGAGAGGGGTGACCTGTAGCAGGCTGGCCACTGCGGCGTCCCAGTCATCTAGAGAATGTGGAAGAAGGGAGCAGATCAGACATTCACATCACACGTGTCCAACATCAACACATCTCTTTCATGTAACTCTGATGATTCAGCAATGAAACGCTGTCCTGCATAGTGCGCTACACATGTGCAGAACAGCCTCCGACATCGGAGCTCTGTCCTGCATAGTGCGCTACACATGTGGGAGGCTGTTCTGCACATCGGAGCTCTGTCCTGCATAGTGCGCTACACATTTGCAGAACAGCCTCCCACATCGGAGCTCTGTCCTGCATACTCAATTTATAATTGACATAATTATCTATTAGAGAAATTAGAAATGAATAATGTATTACTATATAAATGTATCTTATATCAATATACATATATTTACAGGATTATTACAACTGATCTTCCTGATATGAAACACTCATAACTCACATTTAATTTTCAAACAATTGCTAATAAAATCATTATAAAAAGGTCATTTTTATGTGTTTTTGTTGAGCAATTCCAAGGAATCCAAAACTCGCTTTCCCAACCAAAATAAATGAGTGTGGGTGGCAGGGAAATCGAATTGGAAAGGGATAAGAATACATATTCTAGCTGTAGCTCATTTACCTCGGTTTACATTTGCAAACGGCCCTTCAACATCAATAGAACTGTGTGCAAACTCCGGACCCCGGAACGACTGCTGGAGCTGCATCATACTGCCCATGGATGGCTCGCTTCCTAATGCTCCGCTGGTCCAGTAGTCGCACTGCGTTCCAGGGACTTTATAGAATATATATACAAAACATGTGAGAAATGTTTGAGAAATCTGTGTTACCATTTTCAAAAATGACAATTAACCATTTCTGCCCTTTCAGTGAAAAATTATGCTGTACAGTGTGAAAACAGAAATTGATAGTCAACTTGGGGTCTATGCAGGTATTAGAGATGAGCGAACGTGTTCTTCCGAGCTTGATATTCGTGCGAATATTAGGGTGTTCGGGATGTTCGTTATTCGTAACAAACACCATGCGGTGTTCTGGTTACTTTCACTTCCTTCCCTGAGACGTTAGCGCGCTTTTTTTGGCCAATTGAAAGACAGGGAAGGCATTACAACTTCCCCCTGTGACGTTCAAGCCCTATACCACCCCCCTGCAGTGAGTGGCTGGGAAGATCAGGTGTCACCCGAACATAAAAGTCGGCCCCCCCCGCGGTTCGCCTCAGATGCCGTGTGATTTAGATGAGGGACAGTGCTGTTTGTACCGGAGCTGCTGTAGGGAAAGAATTGGTAGTTAGTGTAGGCTTCAAGACCCCCCAAAGGTCCTTATTAGGGCCACTGATAGCTGTGTGTTGGCTGCTGTTAGCAGTGGCAATTTTTTTCTTCTCAAAATCGGCTCTGCAGAGCGTTGCACCTGGCATTAGGGACAGAAGTGCTGCATAGGCAGGGAGAGTGTTAGGAGTGAGTGTAGCCTTCAAGAACCTCAACGGTCCTTTCTAGGGCCATATTTATCTGTGTGCAGTACTGTCCAGGCTGCTGTTAGCTGTGCTGCATTTTTTTTTGCTTCTCAAAATCGCCTCTGCAGAGCATTGCACCCTCCATTGATACTGCAGGGAAAGAATTGTATAGGCAGGGCCACAACACAGTTATTATTCATTGAATATACGCAGTGCTGCCTTTTGCTTGTAAAACAAGTGAAAATAATTCTATTTGTCCTGCCTCTGTCCGTCCTAACGCCGGTGGACACGTGTCGGCTGCGTGTGCAACCTGTAAAAATCATACGCACCCAGCTACGTTTTACTCCTGGCTTCGCCATTTGCTTTCCTTAATTGGGAAAAAAAATACCTGCTCTGCCACAGTTAATAACTCTGCTACCCTCACGTTCTGTGACACATTAGCAGGAAAACAGCACAGTTATTAAACTTCTCATGTTCATAGAATATACGCAGTGCTGCCTTTTGGTGCAAAAAAACGGAAAATAATTCTATTTGTCCTGCCTCTGTCCGTCCTAACGCCGGTGGACACGTGTCGGCTGCGTCTGCAACTGTGTCTGCGTCTATTTGTCCTGCCTCCAGGTGTGTCGCAGCCGACTGCTGCGCGATTAGGAGAGAGGCACGTTTCTGGCGTCCCCACATTCATCGCCCAATTAATGGGTCCACGCGGGAGACGGTTATTAGAAAATGAGCAGTGTGAGCAGGTCCTGTCCTGGATGGCAGAAAGTGCTTCGAGCAACCTATCGTCTACCCGCAGTTCTGTGCCGTCCACTGCTGCCAATCCGAATCCTCTGTCTGCTGCTCCTCCTTCCTCCCAGCCTCCTCACTCCACTACAATAATACCTGCTCAGGAGCGGGAACACTCCCAGGAACTGTTCTCGGGCCCCTGCTTAGATTGGGCAGCAGCGGTTCCTCTCCCACCAGAGGAGTTTATCGTCACTGATGCCCAACCATTCGAAAGTTACCGGGGTCCGGGGGAAGAGGCTGGGGACTTCCGCCAACTGTCTCAACAACTTTCTGTGGGTGAGGAGGACGATGACGATCAGACACAGTTGTCTTGCAGTGAGGTAGTAGTAAGGGCAGTAAGTCCGAGGGAGCAGCGCACAGAGGATTCGGAGGAAGAGCAGCAGGACGATGAGGTGACTGACCCCACCTGGTGTGCAACGCTTACTCAGGAGGACAGGTCTTCAGAGGGGGAGTCAAGGGCATCAGCAGGGCAGGTTGCAAGAGGCAGTGCGGTGGCCAGGGGTAGAGGCAGGGCCAGACCGAATAATCCACCAAGTGTTTCCCAAAGCGCCCCCTCGCGCCATGCCACCCTGCAGAGGCTGAGGTGCTCTAAGGTCTGGCAGTTTTTCACAGAGACGCCTGACGACCGACGAACAGTGGTGTGCAACCTTTGTCGCGCAAAGCTCAGCCGGGGAGCCAACACCAACAGCCTCATCACCACCACCATGCGCAGACATATGATGGCCAAGCACCCCGCAAGGTGGGACGAAGGCCGTTCAGCGCCTCCGGTTTGCACCCCTGCCTCTCCCCCTGTGCCCCAACCTGCCACTGAGATGCAACCCCCCTCTCAGGACACAGGCACTACCGTCTCCTGGCCTGCACCCACACCCTCACCTCCGCTGTCCTCGGCCCCATCCAGCAGTGTAGTTCAGCGCACCGTCCAGCCGTCGCTTGCGCAACTGTTGGAGCGCAAGCGCAAGTACGCCGCCACGCACCCGCACGCTCAAACGTTAACCGTCCGCATAGCAAAATTCATCAGCCTTGAGATGCTGCCGTATAGGGTTGTGGAAACGGAGTCCTTCAAAAGTATCATGGAGGCGGCGGCCCCGCGCTACTCAGTTCCCAGTCGCCACTACTTTTCCCGATGTGCCGTCCCAGCCCTGCACGACCACGTCTCCCGCAACATTGTACGCGCCCTCACCAACGCGGTTACTGCCACGGTCCACTTAACTACGGACACGTGGACAAGCACAGGCGGGCAGGGCCACTACATCTCCCTGACGGCACATTGGGTGAATTTAGTTGAGGCTGGGACAGAGTCAGAGCCTGGGACCGCTCACGTCCTACCCACCCCCAGAATTGCGGGCCCCAGCTCGGTGGTGGTATCTGCGGAGGTGTATGCTTCCTCCACTAAAGCACCCTCCTCCTCCTCCTCCTCTGTCTCGCAATCAAGATGTGTTAGCAGCAGCATGTCGCCAGCAGTCGGTGTCGCGCGGTGTGGCAGCACAGCGGTGGGCAAGCGTCAGCAGGCCGTGCTGAAACTACTCAGCTTAGGCGATAAGAGGCGCACGGCCCACGAACTGCTGCAGGGTCTGACACAGCAGACCGACCGCTGGCTTGCACCGCTGAGCCTCCAACCGGGCATGGTCGTGTGTGACAACGGCCGTAACCTGGTGGCGGCTCTGCAGCTCGGCAGCCTCACGCACATGCCATGCCTGGCCCACGTCTTTAATTTGGTGGTTCAGCGCTTTCTGAAAAGCTACCCACGCTTGTCAGACCTGCTCGTAAAGGCGCGCCGGCTCTGTGCACATTTTCGCAAGTCCCACACGGACGCTGCCACCATGCGCACCCTGCAACATCACTTTAAGCTGCCAGTGCACCGACTGCTGTGCGACGTGCCCACACGGTGGAACTCTACGCTCCACATGTTGGCCAGGCTCTATGAACAGCGTAGAGCTATAGTCGAATACCAACTCCAACATGGGCGGCGCAGTGGGAGTCAGCCTCCTCAATTCCTTTCAGAAGAGTGGGCCTGGTTGGCAGACATCTGCCAGGTCCTTGGTAATTTTGAGGAGTCTACCCAGGTGGTGAGCGGCGATGCTACAATCATTAGCGTCACCATTCCTCTGCTATGCATCTTGAGAAATTCCCTGCAAACCATAAAGGCAGCTGCTTTGCGCTCGGAAACGGGGGCGGGGGAAGACAGTATGCCGCTGGATAGTCAGGGCACCCTCCTGTCTATTTCTCAGCGCGTACAGGAGGAGGAGGAGGAGCATGAGGAGGATGAGGAGGAGGGGGAAGAGACAGCTTGGGCCGCTGCTGACGGTACACCGGCTGATTGCCTGTCATCCTTTCAGCGTGTATGGCCTGAGGAGGAGGAGGAGGAGGATCCTGAAAGTGATCTTCCTAGTGAAGACAGCCATGTGTTGCGTACAGGTACCCTGGCACACATGGCTGACTTCATGTTAGGATGCCTTTCTCGTGACCCTCGCGTTGCACGCATTCTGGCCACGACGGATTACTGGGTGTACACACTGCTCGATCCACGGTATAAGGAGAACCTGCCCACTCTGATTCCCGAAGAGGAAAGGGGTTCGAGAGTGTTGCTATACCACAGGACCCTTGCGGACAAGCTGATGGTAAAATTCCCAGCCGACAGCGCTAGTGGCAGAAGGCGCAGTACCGAGGGCAAGGTAGCAGGGGATGTGCGTAGATCGAGCAGCATGTACATCCCAGGCAGTGCAACAGTCTTTAAGGCCCTGGCCAGCTTTATGGCTCCCCACCAAGACTGTGTCACCGCTCCCCAGTCACGGCTGAGTCGGCGGGAGCACTGTAAAAGGATGGTGAGGGAGTACGTAGCGGATCGCACGACCATCCTTGGTGACGCCTCTGCCCCCTACAACTACTGGGTGTCGAAGCTGGACACGTGGCCTGAACTAGCGCTGTATGCCCTGGAGGTGCTTGCTTGTCCTGCGGCTAGCGTCTTGTCGGAGAGGGTGTTTAGTGCGGCTGGGGGAATCATCACAGATAAGCGTAGCCGCTTGTCAACCGACAGTGCCGACAGGCTAACACTCATCAAGATGAACAAAGGCTGGATTTCCCCAGACTTCTGTTCTCCACCAGCGGACAGCAGCGATACGTAAGCAATACGTAGGCTGCACCCGCGGATGGAAGCTACGTTCTCTCTCACCATCCAAAACGGGGACATTTCTGCTTCATCAATCTGTGTCTAATATTCCTCCTCCTGCTCCTCCTCCTGAAACCTCACGTAATCACGCTGAACGGGCAATTTTTCTTAGGGCCACAAGGCTCACTCAAATAATTTTTCTGAACAATTTTTATATGTTTCAATGCGCTTAAAAGCGTTGGAACTGTAACTTGAACCAATTTTTCGTTACACTGGGCTGCCTTCAGGCCTAGTTACCACTTAAGCCACATTAACCAAAGCGATTAATGGGTTTCACCTGCCCTCTTGGCTGGCCATGGCCAATTTTTGGGATGTACATTAGTACTGTTGATACAGCAATTTTTGTGGGCCCTCGCCTACAGTATAATCAAATTAATTTTTAGCCCACCTGCATTACAGCTGACGTTACCTCAGCTGTGTTGGGCAATGCAATGGGATATTTTTATGTACCGCCGGTGGGTTCCAGGGAGCCACCCATGCTGTAGGTGCACACGGAGTTTTTAATACATCTGTACACTTCTAAAGAACCCCAGTCTGACTGGGGCATGCAGTGTGGGCCGAAGCCCACCTGTATTACGCACAACATTACTACCTCAGCTGTGTTGGGCAATGCAATGGGATATTTCTATGTACCGCCGGTGGCTTCCTGGCACCCACCCAGGCAGTGGGTCCACAGGGAGTTTAACCTACATGTGTCCACTTCTAAAGAACCCCAGTCAGACTGGGGCATGCAGCGTGGGCCGTAGCCCACCTGCATTAAGCACGACATTACTACCTCAGCTGTGTTGGGCAATGCAATGGGATATTTTTATGTACCGCCGGTGGGTTCCAGGGAGCCACCCATGCTGTAGGTGCACACGGAGTTTTTAATACATCTGTACACTTCTAAAGAACCCCAGTCTGACTGGGGCATGCAGTGTGGGCCGAAGCCCACCTGTATTACGCACGACATTACTACCTCAGCTGTGTTGGGCAATGCAATGGGATATTTCTATGTACCGCCGGTGGCTTCCTGGCACCCACCCATGCTGTAGGTGCACACGGAGTTTTTACTACATCTGTATACTTATAAAGAACCCCAGTCAGACTGGGGCATGCAGTGTGGGCCGAAGCCCACCTGCATTAAGCACGACATTACTACCTCAGCTGTGTTGGGCAATGCAATGGGATATTTCTGTGTACCGCCGGTGGGTTCCAGGGAGCCACCCATGCTGTGGGTCGACAGGGACTTCACAATAGGGAGTTGTACCTGCCTGTGTCTATGAATTAAAAAGCCCGGTCTGACTGGGGCATGCAGACACCTTGACAGAATGAATAGTGTGTGGCACATAGGTTCCCCATTGCTATGCCCACGTGTGCAGCTCCTGATGGCGGTGGCACAGGATTCTATTTCTCATTGCTTCTGTACAGCATTGTGGGCTATCGCTCCGCCACTTTTAAAGAGGGTCGCTGCCTAGCCGTGCCAACCTCTGCAGTGTGTGCCTGCGGTCCCTCGTCATGGCAGACGCAATTCTAAATAGACATGAGCGTGGTGTGGCATGAGGGCAGCTGAAGGCTGCCCAGGGACACTTTGGTGTGCGCTGTGGGGGGGAGGGGGGGTGGTTGGTCAGCATGTAACCCAGGAGAAGTGTCAGTGGAGTGTCAGGCAGGCAGTGATTGTGCTTTGTTGGAGGTAGTGTGGTGCTTAGCTAAGGTATGCCATGCTAATGAGGGCTTTTCAGAAGTAAAAGTTGTTGGGAGGGGGGGGGCCCACTCTTGCCGGTATTGTGGCTTAATAGTGGGACCTGTGAACTTGAGATGCAGCCCAACATGTAGCCCCTCGCCTGCCCTATCCGTTGCTGTGTCGTTCCCATCACTTTGTTAAATTGCCCAGATTTTCACACATGAAAACCTTAGCGAGCATCGGCGAAATACAAAAATGCTCTGGTCGCCCATTGTCTTCAATGGGGTTCGTTGTTCGAAACGAACCCTCGAGCATCGCGGGAAGTTCGTTCCGAATAACGAGCACCCGAACATTTTGGTGTTCGCTCATCTCTAGCAGGTATGAATGCTGCCCCATTTTACAAGATCCAGATCTTAACAATAGGACTTTGGTCTCAGTAACGATGCTAGAATGCGGTTACATTACGGCTTCCTGAAACCAGTTGACTGGTAAATCTGACTTGGCCAGTTCCTCAAAGCTATAGAGATCTCAATGATAACATCTATGTGTCACCGCCCAAGTCTACTGTTCCTCTACTACACACAGAAGGATAATTACCTGTCACTTCGGTGTCATTGTCATCAGAATCCGATGCACCGGGGTCAAACACTTGTATCCCCTGGGCTTGGAATCTTTGAAATTTGGCCTCAAGGTCTCTTTTGGCTCGGAGTAAATCTTGGATCTCTTTTTCCTTTGTTTCTCTAAAAATCTATTAAGACTTGTTACAATCAGCGTTGAATCTCGTAATTCACAATGTTAATCTCTATACAGCGGGCGATCTATAATCTGAAATACGCTAGATTGCAGGGAAAAAAAAAAACAAAACACACAACATGTGAATGTCCCCCAGAAGTCTTATATGACATCATTGGGGACATAGATAGTAAAAAAACATAATTACAGAATAAAACAACAACAATACATACATAAGAAAGAAAAAAACCCAAAGCTGACGCCAACCAAAACCGTCGCAAAACCATATATATTATATATCAAAACGTCCGAAACAAAATGAGGAAACCATTCCCATAGTATATTCATGCTAAAATAAAGTAATTAAAAAAAATTAGAAATGTTAAAAAAAATTTTTATTTTTTTTTGTTTTTACCCACAATAAAGCTAAAAAAGAAAAAGAAAAAAAAAAGAGGCAGAGAAAAAGATGTTAAAAATATAGCCCTATATGTCACAGAAAAAAATAAAAATAAAAAGGCAAAGAATTATTTTGGTAGCTGAAGGAAAGAAAAAAAAAAAAGGGTGGGGGGGGGGGGGGCAGTAAAACCACTACATGGCTAAAAAGTGTTTGGTCCTTAGGACTTATTCCGATGTGCGTATATCGGCCGGGCTTTCACGCCTGGCCGATATACACTGTCCCTATCTGCAGGGGGAGGAGGCAGCCCAGGGGCGGAGCTAAGTTAGTGGCGAGGGGCGGAGAGAGGGCAGAGAGGGGGCAGAAGCTCAGTGCGCTGCTCCCGGCCCAGCCCGCCTCCTCCCCCTGCAGAGAGGGACAGCGTATATCGGCAGGGCGTGAAAACCCGGCCGATATATGGACGGCGGAATAAGCCCTTAGGTACAAAACAGCCTGGTCCCAAGGGGGTTAAAAAAAAAAAATAAAAAAAAAAAGATCTATATTAGAGATGAGCGAACGTGTTCTTAACGAGGACTTACGCACCCGAACACCGGCTTTTCCGAGGACTTCAGTGTTCGCGCGTAAAGATTCGGGGGGCGCCGGGGGGCGGGGAGAGGCGCGGCGGCGCGGGCGGCAGCAGCGGGGAACAGGGGGGAGCCCTCTCTCTCTCCCTCCCCCCCCCACTCCCCACCGCAACCCCCGAACTTTTTTCGCCCGAGCACGGAAGTCCTCGCAAAGTTCGGTGTTCGGGCGAAAAGGGGCGGGGCCGAACACGTTTGCTCATCTCTAATCTATATATATCATAGAATAAAATAAAATTATAACTAAAAAAAGAAAGTGACCCACCACTGATGCCAAGAAGAAAGGCTGTAAAACCACCACATGGGTAAAATCCCTAAAAAGTTACTGGTTCTTTTGGACCAAAACATTCTGGTCCTTAAGGGGTTAAATGTCATACATGCCACATATTGCATAACGGCTGCCATGTTGGTCCACTACACATTTCACATGAGACGGTATACTCCTCTCCAGAAGACTATTACTTACCTTAAACTGTCTTTTCACCTTATCTCGGTCATGTTCGAAGGTAGCGGCTCTCTCCATGGCCTGGTACTTGGCTTCCACCGCACCCTCCTTCTCTCTCAGGATCTTCTGGTAAGTCTTCTGAAGTGCCTAATACGGGAAGTCAACTTCATTAGCTGCAAACTCATTGTGTCTTCCTATGAAAAACATCATTGAAGGAGGTTGTATGTAAAGAGTACAAAACAAGAAAAACATCAATGATACCAACTCCAAACCTAACGAGCACTGCTGCTACCTTTAATTAAGTTAGAGTAATGATCTCAAATAGGACCCTTTCACATTGGTGTTCATATTTCCAGAAGTGCCAAATATGGCATATCTTACACACCAACACACCAGGCAGATTGATGATAATGGGGCTATTGGGGCTATCCCAAACAAAAAAAAATTAGGAGCCAAAAAGAAAAACAAAAACGTACATATACACTGGTGGAGATTGAAAGTGTTAGATCTAAACGGAGCTGCAGAAAAGTATGAAACTAAGATCAAAGTTTTAGTTTATAAATTGTGTTACGTGAGAAGGTAGAATCATAGAATGGTAGAGTTGGATGGGACCTCCAGGGTCATCAGGTCCAACCCCCTGCTCAGTGCAGGATCACTAAATCATCCCAGACAGATGTCTGTCCAGCCTCTGTTTGAAGACTTCCATTGAAGGAGAACTCACCACCTCTCGTGGCAACCTGTTCCACTCATTGATTAGAATGACCTCACGGTCAGAATGTTTTTTCTAATACCTAATTTGTGTCTCCTCCCTTTCATTTTCTTCCCATTGCATCTAGTCTTTCCTTGTGCAAATGAGAATAGGGCTGATCCCTCTGCACTGTGACAGCCCTTCAGAGATTTGTAGACCGCTATTAAGTGTCCTCTAAGCCTTCTTTTTGGCAAGCTAAACATTCCCAGATCCTTTACTTGTTCTTCATAGGACATGATTTGCACACCGCTCACCATCTTGGTAACTCTTCAGTGAACTTGCTCCAGCTTGTTGATGTATTATTTACAGTGGGGTGCCCAGAACTGGACACAGTATTCCAGATGAGGTCTGACTAAGGAAGAGTAGAGGGGGATAATGACCTCACGTGATCTAGACTCTATGCTTCTCTTAATACATTCCAGAATTGTGTTTGCCTTTTTGGCTGCTGCATCACATTGTTGACTCATGTTCAGTCTATGATCTATTAGTATGCCCAATTTATTTCACATGTGCTGCTGCTTAGCCCAATTCCTCCCATTCTGTATGTGCTTTTTCCACTCTTCTTGCCCAGATGTAGGACTTTGCATTTCTTCTTGTTAACTACCATTCTGTGAGTCACCACCCACTCTTCAAGCTTTTCTAGATCTTTTTGAATACTCTCTCTCTTCCTTAGTATTAACTATCACTCCTAGCTTTGTGTCGCCAGCACATTTGATCAGTTTTCCATCAATTCCCTCCTCCAGGTCCTTTTTTTTTTTGGTCTACAGGTATGCCAAGTGATAGCGCTCAAACATCAAAATATCTAACTTTAAGAGAGGTTGGATAATTGGCATGATCAAAATGGGGGGCATCATATCGTAAAATCTCCGGAAGGACTAGCCATAGTGCAATGTCGGTATAGAGAAAGTAATTACTCAGGGGACACAGGAAGGCCGCAGTACTCATAGACCTGGAACACGTCCATGCAGAAGGAAGCTGCCATTTGAAAACCGTCAACTTGCGCAGATGGCAGCTGTTGACAGACAGGAAATGCAGAACAGATCTGAGCAGTGGTTGGCGTCAGAATCAGATCACAAACAACCACTTGATGCCAAGTTGCATTCTAGAACCCTCATGCAGTGTGTTTCCTTAACCTAATTTCACTGCCAGCATAGACCAACCTAGTGGACTGCTAGACGCAACTGGACGCATCAATGGAGAACAGTTGTGTTTAGGGATGAGTCCCGATTCTGTTTGGGGCAAAGTGATACTAGTCAGCATATCCATAGGCATTTTGGAGAAAGGGTCCACCCCGCTGTGATATCAGAGCGACACGCAGGTCCAACTCCTCAGGTCATGGTTTGGGGAGGGGACAATCTATTATGACAATGGCACAATGAATTGCCCATGTTGTCAAACCCTTCATAACTACCATCCAAAATGGTATCTTTCAACAGGATAATGCCTGTCCACATAATGCAATCATCACAAGACATGTCTCGAAAGTTTCACAACTGTGAATTGGCTGGCACAGCCCCCAGATCTATCCCCAATAGAGCATGTCGAGCAGCAGAAAAATCAACAACTAAATCTGCATCAAATTCCACACCATCGCTGCAGATTTTGATGCAAATCTGTAGCAGACTTCACCCTTTCAAATGGATAGGGACAAGAGATGAGTTAGCACGCTCGTTTAAGGCTGATGCTCGATCGAGTGCAGCCTTGTCGAGTAACCGATTACTCGACCGAGCACCATGCGGGGGAGGGGGGAGCGAGAGAGATCTCTCTATCCCCTCCACTCAGTTACTCAGTAATCAGTTACTCGACAAAACTGATGCTCAATCGAGCATCAGCCTTAAACGAGCGTGCTCACTCATCTCTAATTGGGACTAACTACAATTTGAGTGACACTGAGTCTTGTGGGTATACTCAGTGACCTGTACAGAGAGGAAAAGAAAACTTTGACAGTGAGGATGATGAAGGAGTGGAAAAGGTTGTCACAGGAGGTGGCGAGTTCTCCTTTAATGCACATCTTCAAACAGAGGAGCAGGGAAGTAGAATCCCCAATGCAGGTGTGAAACTAACCTAATACTGCTGTTAATAATGAGATGACGGCTGAAAAGTTTTCTCTACAGAACAGGAAGTATCAGACTGTTATTAGGTTAGATGGTCAGTGTGAGAACTGCAAGATGTTTCTTTAATATAGAGAATGAAATAGAAAATAAATCTTAAAAAAAATAAATAAAAAATAAAAAAAAATAAAAAAAATCGCAACAAATTGTGCAAAATATGTCTAATCGAAAGAACTGATTTAAAGAATATGTCATTTTCGGTTAATATATTTTATGCTGAGAATACAACATTATCTTGCCTAGAAAACTACTTTTGTAGAATATTAGGATAATATAAGGGCAGCTGACCAATAAATTATATTAGGCCCGGTTCACACAGTGTGCAATTGCTGTGGAATTTCTGCATGGAAATCCCGCCAGCAATTTTTGTTTGCAAAAATACCGTCCACGCCGCGCTGAAATTGATACGCCGCTTGAAATTTAAAGCCACGGCATGTCAATTTTATCGCCGTTTCTGCTGCAGCCACCTCTTC
Source organism: Eleutherodactylus coqui (assembly GCF_035609145.1). Lineage (NCBI taxonomy): Eukaryota > Metazoa > Chordata > Amphibia > Anura > Eleutherodactylidae > Eleutherodactylus > Eleutherodactylus coqui. The sequence continues at coordinate 39,390,493 of NC_089848.1, forward strand.
TTCCTATGGGGAATAGCTGGCTGCAGCAGAATAAGCCACTTGAAAACCTGCGGGACTTCAAGCTGCGGAGATCTCGCAAAATTTCCGTGTGGTCCCGCTGCGGACATTCTGCAAGATTTCTTGTAGATATACCTGTAACTCTGCTCTCAGCCGCTTGTTCTCTTCGTCCAGCTTCACCTCCTTCTTCTGCATGGAAGCAATGTCATTATTCTTGCTAACCCGAAAGATCTCATATTCCTTCTTGAGTCGGTCGTACTCGGCAGCATACTCCAGGTCCACTGATGCAGTGGATTTAAAACTGGCCCCGATGACCCTGGGCCCGCGTCTGAAAGAGCTGCGGAGAAGACGCGCCTTGGGCTTCACTTCTACAGGGATCTCACAAGCTTCTCCGCCTCCTCCGCCATATGTATCTTCGATCACCTCTCCAGGGCTCACCAGGGAAGACGCGGTTCCCATTGTGGTGGGTCTGGACCTCGGAGTATTTCTGCTAACTCGCCATCTCAGTGCATTCTGGTGAAAATAATATAAAGTTATTGTGGAAGATCACAAACAAATAGTCAGCTGTCAATCACCAATAGCTCCGCCCACTGGACTCTTCAGGATGAGCAGAGATATAAAGGAATAAAGTACAAGTTCTACTAAATCTTTCCCCATAAAACTATATATCAATCTGCTCAGCTCCTCCGGCTCTACAACATGATGTTGGGGTGTTCCAGCTGGCAGATTACCTTTAAATCCCCACTGCAGGCCAATAAGAGCCTGATTCACACAGCTGTGTGAGCCGGTGATGAGCGAGCTATCACTGCGTATGGCGTGTGAGATACGCGGTCATGCGCAGTCTGACATGTTTCTTTTTTTAATTCCCTGCTCTGTCTCTTAGCGGCGTTGCATATTAGACGCAGCACATGCTTAATGTATTGCGTACGTACAGTTTAAATACGAAACCCATAAAGAACAATCGGGCTCTGTCCCGCGGGCAAATAGAACATGTTGCGTTCTTTTTTACACGCAAATGTGAATGATCAATGAAAATCAAATGTACTTTCATAGACTCCATTCACCGCCTATTACGCTGCGTATTTACACTCGGGTGAATGAGCCCCAACATTGCAGATTTTTATTTCACAGGATGTGGGTGTTTTTTTTAAAACTTCAAACATGGTTAAAATATTGTGGGTAAAAAAAAAATAAAAAAAATTGGCAGCCCTTTCACTACATAGAAACTTATGCTTGAGGCTGCTTTCACACACCCGAGAAAATAGCGTGACATTTGTGCGCATATCTGTCGTGCAAAACAAAAACAAAAAAAAAACAAGCTCTATTTTCCTGCGCATTTGCGCCCCAAAAGTGAAACGCATGAATATGAACCCCATTTTTTTGAATGGAGTCCTATACATGAGCGATTATTTCCCTGCATTGCATCGCGCTACGAGAAAAAAAAAATCATGGCAAATCCTATGTTTGGGCGTTCCCTCGCAAAGCCTCGCCCATTGTTTTCAACGGGCCTGGATAAAAAACATTGCAGGGCTTGCGAGGTGCAATGTGAGGTTACCCATTGAAAGCAATGGGAAGCACTTGCCGATTGAGGTTGGACGTTTTTACCGTGGGCTTTTCTCCCTACTGAATTATTTTCACATTTTAGTAATATTAGAGTAAAAAGCTAAGAAAAAAGAAATATTATTTGTTTTTTAAATTTGTAGCGGTTTATTTTTCAAATTAGTATTCATCATTTTGTTTCAGACATTATGATATATAATTTGTATCGTTTTGGATTACAGAGCGCATATGGCGACGGTTTAAGTTGGCGGTGGGTTGTTGTTTTTTTTTTTGTAACTTTATATATTTATTTTATTCTATAATTTTATTACTACCCTGTTTCCCTGAAAATAAGACATAGCATGCTTTTCCAGAATTTTCGAGGATGCAAAATGATTTTTCAGGCTTTTTGAGAATGCTTGAAATATAAGCCCTACTCCAAAATTAAGCCCTGCTAACAGTTAATTAAAAAAGTCAATTTAAATAGTATCCAGGCAGCTATACATGTAAAAAAGTTAAACCTTTTTGAACAAAAATTAATATAAGACACTGTCCTTTTTTGGGGGAAACACGGTAAGGCCTCACACACACACGAGTGGATTTTTGCTGCGGAATCCTAGGCTATGGAGAAATGATTCTTCATGCCCCGAGCGGAAACCAAGTGCTGTTTCCGTTCACGGATTTAAAAAAAAAAATAAAAAAATCGTAGCATGCTCCATTTTACTGCAGTTCCCGCACGGATGGCTTCCATTGAAGTCAATGGAGGACGTCCAACCCGCAGCCACTCCGCAATTGACATTGCAGACGGGCCATGGATTCCGTGGGAGAAGGAGTTTAAAGAAAAATCTGTATTGCGCATGTCCAACGATGAGCCGTGCGGACCATCCGCAGTACCGATTCAAGAGTCAGGAAGCAGGGACGCGCTGCTGCCAGTGCCGGATTCTGCATGTGGAAATCAGACCTGCCAGGGCGCATGTGGCCTTATTTTTGTAACAATTTTTTTTGCCATCTATGTGCCACATGATGTCATAGAAGACCTCTGGGGGGCATTCACATTGTAGTTTTTTTTTCTATATTTCGCAGTTTTCCACTGTAGCTGAGGCATCCATAGGAGTCCAAGTTACAGGGCAAAACACCCCGTGTAGTGACAATAATTACTAACAGAGCTGATCAGGCTCTGCTGGGACCCTGCAGCTCTGCTGTAGCAGGGAATCCCAGCGGTCATGTGATCATTGAGCGCCATGTAGCCTGCAAGAGAGAACACAGAAGGGGTTAAAGCCAGCTTCTCCCTTCTCCTCCAGGTCCTAGGCTGTCGGGACCCGACCTGCTCCTGCTATATCCCGTGCCATGTTTTTACTATCATCCAGGTTTAAGCCCAGGACCAAGCACTCTCAATATACAGGGCTCGTTCCTTAATGGGTTAATCATGATTAATCATGGGGGGAGTGTGTGTGTATATATATATATATATATATATATATATGCGCTATTTGTATGGTTGAAAAAGGCTCCTGCGAGCCAAAACGTTGCACTTTATACGTCATTTTGGGCAATTAAGAGAACATTTGGACAAACGGACATCTGCCAGTTTTTGGAGTACTAAGAGGCCAAAAATGTCATTTTCCACGTCCTCATTCAAAATGCCCCTGATGTTCCTTCTAAGGCGCACGAGGCAGCGGTCAGTCGGTCAGCCATGTTTTGTCTCTGGGGACTTTGGCACAGATGTTAGATCCCAAGACTGCACGGTGATCTGCCCTTTCCAATGGCAACCAGCGCAATAGTGAGAACAGCTACAAAGATGGATGGCGAAGAAGAAACTCAAAAAAAGTCTTACTGAAACAGTGAAAGTTTCTGCAAAGTTCCTGGTGAGCCTTTGAAGTAGTGCTAAGTACCCTGTCCAGGACTGAGGGGGCTCCTGACCCTGCAGACCCCACATGCAGCCCTCCACACAAGGGGAACAGACAATACGGACTTACTGTTTGGTTAGAAGACTGACTCCTAGCAGCAGAAGCAGCAGCTCATCAGCATTGTTCACTTGCAATAAAGTTTGTTCTTTTTGAAGAAAAAAAAAGCAGGAGCTACGACTAGCATCACGTGGAATTTAAGTCACGTGAAGAGCTGACTTCCGGTTGGTTGCTAGGGAGCTGGATGAGCGGCCTTGGTAACCGTGATTTGTGCTAGACGACCGGGGATTGCTGTACGGATTAGTCCGGGGACACTGACAGCCAGCTGCAATGGCCGCCCTGCAGATCAAGGATGGGGAGTACACTGCAACCATCTACAGGCTGGTGAGACTGGTGTCTACATGGTCCCGGCGCCGTCTGTTGGGAGGCCTTCTCATCCGTAGTCACATCTGGTCCTTCATTTGTGTAGTTCTCACCCTCCTCGCAGTAGATGACAGGCCTGGCCAGAGAAGTAGCATGTACTTCATAATGAGATGACGAGGATCGCTGTAAGGCGAAATTCACATTTCTGTATTTTTCTGCGTATTTCGATCTCTCAGAAAAACAACAACACTGCGTGCTCTATTTTTCTGCACATTTGCACACCAAAGGCCCCCATAAAAATCAATGGGCATGGGAAACGCGCGCGCAATACGCTAGGAGATGCGTGATACGCTGCGTCATTCCAAAACATCTGGAACTCATTAAGACTAATCAGCCATTTCAATCAGTGCGGTTTTATTTGCTGCGTGCGTCTTGTCTCCACCAGGACTATGGATGGAGACAAGGGTTTGTCCTGGTGGACTTGGGGAACGCTCCAAGCTGGTGACTGTCTGACGCTGGTCCCTTCACTTTCCCTGCCGCTCTGCCATCATGTCCCCTCCAGGCTGATGTCCGTGTGCACGGCGCTCCCTTCTCCCCTGGATGCTCCGACGCTGTCAGTGTCCCTGGTGGGACAAACATTTTTGGTTGCATACAGTGTGTGACTGTCACGGGCGGCCGCTCCCGTGCAAGGGTGTCAGTGCCAGCTGTGCTGCCGACAAGGTTGCTCAGAGACTGCGGTGCCTTCCCCAACGCTACTGGGGCCGCAGCAAACAGCGCTGTCACCCTCCAATGCTGCCGGTCCGATCCGTGTCCGCAGCACCCAGCTACAGGTGCGGGGCACTCTGTCCCGCTGATGCTGCTGCTTTGCCAGCTAGTAGTGCCACATGTACTCCCTTAACCCTACTGGTAACACTAACCCTCCAGCTAGTGCAAGCCTCAGCCACAGCTACTCCTTTAACCGTAACCCTAACCCTCCTGGCACGGCAAACCTCAGGCCCCCCGCTGCTACTGCTGTCAGCATAACCCTACCCCTAACCCTCCAGCCAATCAGAAGCTTGGGGACGTAAACATGGCGGATATAGTCCATCACTATGTCTCCACCCATACTTCTGGTGGAGATAAGATGCACCAGTACCGTTCTGCTGCAATACCTGGTCAGGCCACTGTAGTGGGAACAGCGCTGTCTGCTTTCTGCACACGTGAGTCCGTGGCAAACAGCTGATCGGTGGGGTTCTCAGGTGGTGGCCCCCTACCGATCTGCTATCCATGGCCTGTCCTGAGGATAGGTCAGCGAGCGTTTACACCTGGACAACCCCTTTAATCAATCGCCTTGGGTTCTAAGAGTCGCCCTACATCATGGGTATTTGGCATTAGTGAAGCATGGTATTAGTGAAGCATGGCGGATACTCAGACTGGTCAGTAACAGGGGGCATCCAGCTTCTCAAAGTGAAATCGCCTAAATTGCGCTCCCCCTCCCCAAATCATGAAACATACCAATGCCCTATATATCTGCCAACTGCTGCCAGGGAACAGTGCTCCGTAGGCCGGTTTCACATGGGTAGAAGCATATTTACACTCTCTTGAGCTGCGTGTTTGCATGATGGACGTTGCATTTTTGTGCGTGTTTTAATGTATTTGCGCATGCAAAAAAACCACACGAGCACGCTCCCTTTTTCTGTTTTCTTGCACATGCAAAAATGATAGTAAAATACACACGTGCACAAATTCATAACACCCATCATGCAGATATGGCCTAGGGCCAGGCTGACAATAGCGCATGCGTTCTAGAGGCGTGTTTTTTGCAGAATAGGTGTTGAGAATTTACGCGCACATCCGCGTATTATATTGTAATTTTTGCACGCACAAAAAAACCCGCCCCGATGCTCTCAGACATTGAAACGGCCAATTAGTCTCATGAGATCAAAATGCGCCCCTTCCCTGCGCAATAAGCATGCTACGTATTTATTTTTTTTTGCACGACTGAAATGTGCGCGCCAAATATGTGCATGTGAACGAACCCTTTGGAATCCGTGGATTCTGGCTTCTGTGTATTGCGTGTGCAAGCGTTTAATACGTAAACATAGGCCAGTTTCACATGAGCGATCGCAGTATTGCCATGAGAAAATCGTGTCTTTCTCGCAGTTTTTGAGAACCAGAGCTGCTTTTTCAAACAAAAACATCGCTCCCGCTTTTCTCGTGTGATATATATATTTTTTTTGCCGCGATTTTTATTGCGAAAGTCAATGGGACTTTCTAATGTTAAAAACATGTCGCTCAAAAATCGCAAAACACAAACTTGCGATGCATTTTTAACATTAGAAAGTCCCATTGACATTTGCGTAAAAAAACCGTAAAAAGTGGGTGGGAGCTCTTAAAGGGGACAATCCCCTTAAATTTAGGACATTAATACTAGATTGGTGTGTCTGCCTCTCTCTGCACCCGCATTGATCAACTGTTTCATGAAGCTCCGATGTTCCAGTGACCACCACGTCCCCTTTAGGTAGTAGCTGTGCCTGGTATTGCGGTTTACTACTGGTATTACAGTTTATTATAGTTCACATTAAAGTGAATGGGACTGAGCTGTAAGCCGGATTCACACAGGCGTATTTGTGCATGAATTTTTTGCGCGCGCGATCCACAGAAAATAGATCCACAGGTACAGCCACTACGGCCAGAGTCACACGAACGTATTTGCGCATGTAAATTTTGCGCGCGTGATACGCAGAGTATGGAGACCATTGATTTGAATGGCTTTGCTGATGTGCATATTTGGTGTGTGCATTACGGTTGCGCAAAGAAATACAACGCATATTCTATTTTCCTGCACATTTGCGCAAGGAAAGAGAACATTTTAAACTCATTAAATTAATTACCGATTTTAATAGCTGAGAGCGTCGGTGCGTTTTTTTACGTGCGCTAAAAGTACAGTAAAAAACGCAGCTGTGTGCGCAAATACGCAATGCCCATTCCACAAATGCGCATACGCTCACGGGAATTCGACAGCGGCCAGCCTGGGATCAGCTGACTGGCATCGCTTTGTACAGCGCTCTGGATAGAAGATTTGCGCACCCGTATATACATTACTGATGCGAAAAGATTACCTCTGCCTTTCCTTCCCAGATAAAGGAAGGAAGATATGGAGAAGCGGTGCAGATACTCAGCATCGAGCTGCAGAAACAATATCGGGTAACGTAATACTCTTATATCACGCTGCTGATATGTAATTACCTCTCGCTTGTGTATCTGCATCATATGTCATTGGTTCTTCTACTAATCTCCCTCATGAACCCTTTAAGGACCAGGGTGTGTCAGCTCTAACGGACCAGGCACTTTTTAGGGATTTTACCCATATGGCAGTTTACTGTCTTTTTTTTTTTTCTTCAGGTACTTTTTGCAGCTTTTTTTTGACCTGACATATAGGACTATTTTTTAATATATATTTTTTCACTGCATTTTTTCAGTTTTTTACTTTTATTAGGGGTAAAATTGAAGAGAACTGCAGACAGCATGAACCCAGTACAGCGTTGTCAGCCCACGTGGGTGTTTTATTCTCAAATGCTGCAGTGTTTATTGTATACCGTGTTTCCCCAAAAATAAGACCCGGTCTTATATGAATTTTTGCTCCAAAAGAGGCACAGGGTCTTATTTTTGGGGATGTTTTGTTAGACTTACCTAGCAGGCTTGGTCCCTCCTAGGTTCCTCCCACTCCCACATACAGCTCCGGAGCTCCGACGTGATTCTTGTAGTCCTCGGCCGCCCACAGAAGATCACTTCCTGGTTACAGGATTCATAAATCCCACCTCCAGGAAGTGATAGCTCTGATTGTTTCATCGAGCACTGCATCAATTGGCTGAGCAGCGGTCGAAGGAAGAACCAATCACAGCCATCGTATTGTGGAAGCAGGATTTATGAATTCGCTGAGCCATGGTATTACCGAGCCAGTTAGGTAATGTATTCCTTTTTTATGTAATGCAGCTAGGGCGTATTTTGGGGTAGGGCTTATATATCAAGCCTCCCTGAAAATCCTAAAAAATCGTGGTAGGGCTAATGTTCAGGGTGGGTCTTATTTTTGGGGAAACAGGGTAAATATATATATAATACATGGTTATTCTGGCTTTGGCGCACAATTCCCAGTTGTTATAAGGCTTGTTAAAAAGGCTGACATTGACTTACAGGAAAGCTACCTTCCAATAGGTGGCTCTGTAGAGGTAGGCAGAGGTAGTGACTAGTGTCTCTGGGGCTGAAGATGTCAATCACTAGTCAAGGAGCCGGGCTTTGGCTGAATGAGAGGAGCGAGATCTGGATCGGTCCCGCCGTGTGATCTGCCCCGCCGTGTGATCCGCCCATGGGATGGTTTGCACTAATTAGCATAATGCGCACACTGTACAGAATTGAAGGTTTGGGGCCCCTGACAGCACTGGGAAGAGGACTAAAGGTATGGATAGAGTCCTCTTCCTTCAGACCTATGCTTAGGATTTGTTTACGGCTGACTCAGTAGTTACTTATGTTCATTAAGTAATTAGGTTTTGTTCATTATCTTAGTAAGTAGCACTTTAGATGTTTAATATGTATTTCTGTTGTTGTAGTCCAGGGCCGGCCTGTCTCTCCTGGGGTACTGCTACTACCAGATGCAAGACTTTGTCAACGCCGCGGATTGCTATGAGCAGCTCATGCAGATAAACCCTGAGGTTGAAGAGTACAAGCTGTATTATTCGCAGTCCTTGTACAAGGCGTGTATGTACCCGGAGGCCATGAAAGCAACCTTCCTCTTGGACAGCCCTGCCTACCAGAGCAAGGTAAGCCCACCAGATGGCTACATTGCATTTTCCTTCTATATTTTAACCCCTATGGAACAATCCCGTTGACTATTGTCCACTTCCCTGGCCGCACATGATATAGCTGTTGGGCGAACTGTCTGAAGGCTACTCTTACCAACTCCACGATAAACTTCCATGCTCAGTCCATCATGCCTGTTCATTCTAATAGGAAGAAGAGAATAAGCCATGGGAAGCAGTGATCGTCATGGAACCGTGCCTGAGGTCACTTTCACACGTCCAAGAAACATCGCACGAGATTTGTGTGTTGCAAGACACACAAACCCGACACTTGAAAGGGGTCACATACATGAGTGTTTTTTTGTCTTTTTTTCCCCCCTGCATCGCAGTGTGGGAACAAAATCGCTGCATGTCTTATCTTTTGGCCTTCCCTCCAAAAACACCATTGCCCAGTGTTTTCAATGGGGTCAGAAAATACATCGCATGGCATGCAAGGTGCATGTTAGTGCGATGTGGGTTTCCCATTGAAAAAAGTGTGAAACACTTGCCGATTGCAACTGTACTGAAGTGATGGGAGGCGTTTTTGACATCTCACATCTGCGGGTACTTTGGCAACTGCGATATTGAGCCAAGTTTTATGACCCGATATAGTGATCGCTCACGTGAAATTATCCTGAGGATGTGGTGATGGCGAATTCGATAAAAGAGGGGAAGCCTTTCTTGAGCGTTACAATATTACATGTTATATCACTGATTACTCAGGAGGGCCGGTGATCCGGCGATTATTCCGATTGCCAGATTGCCAGATTGGAGTTTTGCCCTTAAAGGAGAAAAATGGGTTTCTACCTTATTGGTTTTTTTTGCCTTCCTCTGGATCAACATTGGGGTGGTAATAGACTAAACTGGATGGACACGGGGCTTTTTCCAGCATTACATACTATGTTACTATATTCAAATTAAACATCCCTGTGCCCTTCAGACATCAGATAAAAATCTGCCAACTGAGGTACAACTGCAGTTGTTCTGTGGCCTTTTGGAAAAAAGCATGTGATCACTTCATCGTGAGGGTCACCAACTCAGATACCCACAGGTTTCTGCCTGTTAGGTTACCTACACATGAGTGAGAAACTCTGCCCGATATCGCGTTCGGATGCGTTTTTATGCGGATGCCGTTATGCAAAACATTGCTCATGTATTTGAGTCCATTTTAAAAAAATGGAGTTCATATTCATGCTAGTTTTGTGCGTCTCGCAATTCACCAACCTGTGCGAGATTTTTGGCCATGTGAAACAGGCCTTAGGCTACATTCACACGGGAGAGCACGATATTGATGTGAGAATCTCTGCCAGATATCGCGCTTGCCAACGTGCGTTTTTCACGCCAATACGAGGAGTTTTTCATTCAAAAATGCCTCGCATCACTTCTGGGAAATTGCGATCTTCAGGCGCATGTTTCACGCGCATCAGAGGATCGCAAGTGTTTCCCATTAATTTCAATAATAAAATGGAGTTCTCGCAACGCACAAAACTTGCGCAGGATTCTCGCCCGTGTTAGTTAGTGCTGATCAACAATACATCATGTCGATTAGCGCTCACTACTGCCATAGCTATTATAAACGATTGTTAATACAGTTGTTTATTACCATACAAATTGCATTTGTCAGCAACACATCTGCTTTTTCACGGGGAGATGTGCTGTCAGTGCCGCTCCTCCTTTGCTTGCCCTGAGCCCGGGTCACACTGACGTCAGTGTGTAGTCCGGCACGCTTCCTCCCCGAGTCCTCTCCTGCGGAACTAATCAGCAGGGCACTCGGGGAGGAGGATCCTGGCTGCACACTGACGTCAGTGTTCACCGGGATCAGAGGTGATAGCACGATTACCAGCGGGGATCTGCGGCACCCCAGCTGGTAATCGCTTCAGTGGTGAGCAGCGTCGGCACGCCACGGGCCACATAACATGAGGCAGCGGGCCGGATCCGGCCCGCAGGCCTTGTGCTTGACACATGTGTTTTACTGCCCGCGGACCGGCAGTAAACTCCTAACGGCCCGGTCCGCGGACCGGTTGTTGGGGACCCCTGACATAAACAATGCGATTAGCCGGCAAATGAACATTTGTTCGCTTGTCGATTGATCGTGACATGTTTACATGGGCAATGACTGGGGAAAAAATGATTGTTCCCGATCATTGGTCCATGTAGAAGGGCCGTAACTCATGTCTACGGCCAGCTTAAACGGGAAATTCCTCCTATAGAACTATGGTACTTTAATAAGGACAATGCAGGATAGCAACTATAGTAATTCTCTGATCAGATTATTGCAAAGGCTTTACAATTAGGTGCAACTTAATAACCAGTAGGAAAGATTTCTATTCGCCGTACTTATCCTGCCGGACCCTTACAGATGGAAGATCGCCTGGGCTGCTCCTATAAAACTTTTGTATAGAACTGTGATTATGACCTTTTCTTCTGTTAGGTGTTGAAATTACAAGCCTGCATTAAATATGGCGAGGAAGACCTGTCCGGAGCGAAGGTATGAAATGGATGTTATCTATACAAGGTATTTAGAAATACAAAGGAGTAAACTGGTAGGAAAAAATAATTTCTGCTGCTTTTTGTAACTTGGAAAGGCGGACAAACTTGGAAAATTCAGCTTTTGCCTGAAGTTTGAAAACCTTTAATTCCTCTAAAGTTTTCCTTACCTCATTGTGCAAAATGCTCTGCCCTCTAGGTCTCAGTGGGGGTCTTTACTGGGTATTGTTATCATGGGCACCCAGGAATTTATCCTAAGAAGCAGCTCCCCTACTGGTTAGTGTCTGCATGTTCAGTATATATCCATTAACACGTACCTGAGTTTTCAACAAGTTTTCTAGAATCTACCAAGTTCTCCTTACCAACTCATCTGCTGGTGTTTGCACTCTGTTTCATGTTTGCAAGATCAGATTTTTCAGGTGGTCTTCCCCATTTTTATGCTGCCCTGTTTGCAATCCACTTTCAGGCAGGGGGTATGTAGCATGCTTAGCATTCTGCCAGTAGTTCAGTGTCTTGTACTTCTTTTCCCTCACTTTGCATGCTGTATTGCTCTGTGTCTGGTCCAATCAGCAAGGAGGCAGTATCTGAATACACACCCCTCTGCTGTTCCAGGATGATTGCAGGAGTTGGGTATTCCGAGACATTCTGGCCAAATGGTTAGTAAACCCAATGTAATGTACACACAGGCACACTGAAGCAGCAGGAGAGGCAGAGATCGTGGAGGTTGCAAACACTGTGTAAGTTCAGGGAGGAGCCAGTAAAGTAGCCCCTCCGCCACAGCTAACAGAGCATCCCAGTAACTACAGAAGCTTACCAATCAGTGAACTGCGGAGGGCTGGAAGGGAGACCCCTAGTGGCAGCCACTTCAGCCTTGATTTACACTGATAAAACAGCAACTTGTCTAATGAAAGTATATTCAGATTAATGAGGCACACACAGGCTATTAGATAAGCAGAAACTGTCTGAAAAGTTAGTGCCCCTTTAAAGAAGTTGTCTTATCAGATACATCTCCTTCCAGATGAGAGCCACAGATTTTGCTGGGAGAAGCCACAGCCAAACAGGCGGAAGCTGCTGCAGGGGAAATGTAGTATTACATGGCAACCATTCATTATGGCTGACCGAGGGAAGTCCTGAGCAGCACCCCCCCCCCCCTTCCAATATGATTCTCTGACGTCATGAAGAGTTTTACAGGAATACTTGTATAGTTGTTGATTGTTTATACTTTAAGGTTGGCTTCACACAGTATGAGTGCCATGTATTTGCGGAATTAACGTTGCTTTTTTGTATGTGCATCGGCATATGTCTTGCTGGGTTTTGCACACGCAAAAAAATGCACCCCTATGCTCCCAGCCATTGAAATGCCTAATATACTGAGTTCATGTTTGTTTCCTGCGCAATTACACGGCATATCATACATTTTCTAACGAATTGCGCACGCATTTGCGCATCCCCCATGGACTTTAATAGGAGATTTTAGTGCACAAATACACAGGGAAATAAAGCGTGCTGACTACTTTTTTGTGCGACCGAAATACGCAGGAAAAATACGTGCATGTGAACGAAACCATTGAAATCAATGGGTTCTATTCACTGCGTATTGCGCGCACAAATATGCTTGTGTGAAGCTGGCCTAACAGAATGAAGTAGGCAAGACCCCTCTTATGTTTTTTCCAAATACAGCTGCGTATTGTGAGACTTTCTCTCGAAGGTGCTGAAGGATCAACCATCAATGTATTCCCGGAAATCCCTTTTACAGTCTTTGGGAAATACATGTACAGCTGAGTGCTTGATTTTAATATAGTGTCTGTTCATGCCCATTCCCTCTCCGGCCTGGAATGATCAGACCCCCGGCAATCAGATAAAAGTCCATCTTTGGAAAACCGTGAACATTGTATGTCTGGAACACTATCTTCTCTCCTGAGTGAGTGAGTGAGTGAGTAGACTTTTAAGGCCATTCATCCTCCTCTGGGTAATATGCAAATAAGGGAGATGGAACAATACATATGCAGCACCACCTATTGAAAGACAGCATTCCTGCAAGTCAATGTTAGACTCTTTATACAAGCTTTGCAACAATGACTAGGAATTGAAAGCCAAGCCAGAATCCATCCAATAGTTGACGCTGCAGAGGTATTTTTCCATCTCCCTCATTTGCATTGTATGTTTCTTACTTCATAATGAAACAGAAGTGAAATTAAAATGTCCAAATGTTATTCAGATCTCCAATCACTCTGATCTTTAATCGTTTCTTTCATGTGATCTACTAGAGTCTGGTGGAACAGATCCCTTCTGATGATCCCGATAGTGAAATTAATTTAGGATGTCTGCTGTACAAAGAAGGACAATATGAAGAAGCCTGCAAAAAGTTCCTCACTGCCATGCAAGTTATCGGATACAAACAAGGTAAAAAAAAAAATCAGTAAAAAATAATTTACCATTCATTTTGCTAAAAAATGTATAAATTTTTCTAAGGGCACATTGACACGGGGGTGATTTCACCGAGTATTACGTACGTGATGCACGCCCACGTAGTACATGGTGAATGCAGTCAATGAAAGTAGGCCCAGTTCACAGACGTGGAATCAAGGCGACGGCCTTGATGGTAGGCGACGGGTTATTCTCTCCACTATGCTCCTGCTGGAGCTCTTTTTTTCTTTTGTATTAGGGCACTAGCTATTATCTGAGGGCGCTCTGAACTAACTTGTTGACCTCAAAATCTACTATTGAGATTTGGGATACAGACTTCGCTGCATTCCCTTGGTCCATTTTTATAAAAGAAGAAGCACTTGTCTTGTTGGCATACAACTAAGACTGGGGTCAAAAGACACACATTGTTGTCTTCCCCCATAGTGCTTCAACCTTTTTTATGTTAGTGTCAGGTTGCTGCATACTTCTAACCGCATAACTATTGTGTCATAGTCCCTCAGATCTAGAAGTAGCCCGCTAAGCTTCACTAGAAGAGCAGGAGCTATTTGCATTTATAGCTAGGATTTATCTCCTTGGACTTTTATAATAGGTCACCGAGTTATCTTGGGTGACCTGTTTTGCTTTATAATTAAAGCTGAGAGCTCACCGCTTACTTTAGTTTGTAAACCCATTATGATACTCTGGTAGTATATCTTACCTTGTCATCCTAAGTCCTTGAGTACTATATCTCCTGATGATCCACAAAGACCGTGTGGTGAAACGCGTAGAGTCTAAAGTACTATTTTCACGTATCAACTACTAAAAGCAGATACCATCACTGCATTATTATCCTACAGCTGTTTTCAGCAAATAGAGGAGAAAGTACAATTGTATATATATATTCTCTCCTGGCTACCTACAGTTTTGTATCTGACACCTGAAGAAAATACACTCCTATTACAATATATCGAGCTCTAATCGACCCTAAGTGGCTCTGTTATAAATCGTGTACTTTGGGTGTTCCATAAGTATCGGTGCCCGGTATCGTGCTATAGCACCCTATTAAAAATCGTCCATATAGGACCTACAGAATTTATGTATTTACATCGAACCACAATTGTCCGATGTGGATCATAAAATAGATACTCACCAGACACGATTTCTTATAGGGGCCGTTTGGAAATTAAAGAACCCAAAGGATCTTAATAGGCTCATACATAATTATAATCAAAAGAGCCTTTATAACCCTCTTTCTTGTACCTCTGGGTTCTTTTTGATCTTTGTCTCAGTGGAGTGTCTGTTATTCTAGACAAAAATTACCCATTGAGTGTCATAATCCAGGTTACTATAGGTACCACGACGATCAATAAGTGGTCTACTTTACCTGGTCTGTGTATGTTTGTCAGTGTTGTGCCCTTATTCCGTATTTTTAATCTTATCTTAATAAAATTATAGTTTTAGTATAAGTCACGTTTGTGAACTGGGCCTTATTCTATTAGTTTGACTTTAACTGCCTACCCTCTGAGAATTCAGTCAATGAAAGTACATTGATTTTCATGGATCCATTCACCTTAGCATTTGAACAATGTTTGTAGATACACCAGTGAAAAGGATCGCAGCATGCTCTGTTTTTTTTCTTGCAGGCATATTTTCGTGTAATGTGTGTGAGCGGCAACATAGGAGCCTATGGCAGATTGGTACAGCACATTAATACGCTGTCACTACACAGAGCCTGACAGCGGCATTTAAATGATTAATTATTAAAAGTAATAAAAGTAAGAAAAAAACCTTTTGCCATAGTAGCAGTAAATCTAAATCATAAAACAAAAATACATATTTGGTATCACTGCGTCCCAAAAATTCCAATCTATCAGAGTAATGCATTATTTACCCCGCACGGTGAATGTTGTTCGAAAAATAAAGAAAGAAAGAACGCCAGAAATGTGCTTTTTTGGTCACCCTGTCTTCAAGAAAAAATGTAATAAAAGCGATCAAAAAGTCGTATGTATTCAAAAATGGTACCAACAGAAACTACAAGACGTCCCGCAAAAAATGAGCCCTCACACAACTATGTCGACGGAAAAATAAAAAAGTTATTGTGCGCACTGAAAGATGGCGAAATGTTGTTTTTTTTCCCATTTCTCTCCACTCTAAAGTTTACATTTTTTTAACGTTTTTCAGTACATTATACGGTACATTAAATAGCATCATTGAAAACTACAACTTGTCCTGCAAAAAAGAAGCCCTCATTCAGCGACATTGATCGATAAATAAAGGAGTTACGATTTTTTGAAAGGTGGGAGGAAAAAACGAAAATAGATAAAAAGCTCCGTCACTAAGGAGTTAAATCCTCCTTTTCGGCCTCCTCATCATAATCGCTTACTGGACATAGTAGGGCTGAACAAAACCAGAAAACTTCCCGTGCTGAATAGAAGTCACCTTCTGCCCTAAGGCTAGTTTCACATGGGCAATCGCGATATTGCCGTGAGGAAATTGCTCATGAGATGTCTGAGTATCAGCGCTGCTTTTTATTCAAAAACATCGTCGCTATTTG
The DNA here is from genome assembly GCF_035609145.1 of Eleutherodactylus coqui. Lineage (NCBI taxonomy): Eukaryota > Metazoa > Chordata > Amphibia > Anura > Eleutherodactylidae > Eleutherodactylus > Eleutherodactylus coqui. The sequence goes on from NC_089848.1 coordinate 39,406,557, forward strand.
CGATTTTCTTGCACATTTTACTCGCGTGATTTTCTTGCGACAATAGGCCTTTCTGATGTTTAAAACGCATTGCATCGCACGAAAATACCAAGTTTGTTCATTGCGATGCGATAAAACGAAGGCTCCATAGGGAAACATGGGCGATAAAATAATTTTGCGTTTTCACACGCTATCGCATCGTGCGATGAGACTGGCTTAACAGTTACTACTTACTGCATGGGTTTCACTCCATTAAGGAGGGATTAAACGAGCGTATTTGCGGAGGTATAGCCGCACGTGAAAATATAACCCGTATAACATGAAGAAGCAATGCCTTCCATTTCAAAAGATTCGTTCACACGAATGTGTTTTTTCAGCACAAAATCTTCGCCAGTGAAAAGATAGGACCTGCTCTATCTTTGTCCGTGTTACGCAGAGAGCTGCCATAGAAGTCTATGGCAGCTCAATAAAGGGAGGGTGAGGGAGTTGTCCTGCACACAATGCAGGCAGAAGAAGACCGCTTGCCGTAATTAGGGATTTAATTGCCATTCTATTCCATGGGAAGGGTGTAACACACAAGCCAAAAAAGACGATCGATCTGCTCACACGGACGTGTCAGCCTGTTTCTTATCATCTCCTAACTTCGTTTATGTGAAAATACATTCCGTAGCTGCAAACGTATTAACGCATGCGCTCGTCTGAATAAGCCCTAATTCCCACTTTATTATTGCGTTTGTATTTAGTTCTATACATGATACAATAGCTGAGACTTGTAATCAGATGTCATTATTTCCTTTTTTGATGATATTATATCATTGTGTCATGAAGATGACGTTTCTCTATGAGTGTGTGTCAGGGCACATTGTGGTAGCAGATGTAGATAAAAGATCCCGTCCATTTATCGTCTTTTATCGTCAGCATTATCATTCAGAGCTTCTCACCATGTTTTCTTGTGTTTGGATAGACTTATCCTACAGCATCGCCTTGTGTTACTACAGCATGAAGCAATATGTACCTGCTCTAAAGTACATTTCAGACATTATAGAACATGGAATTCGAGAGCATCCAGGTATGTTGTAGTGCTGGATCTATAGGATTACATGTAAAATACAATATGTTTTAGTTATAACGCTAATATAACAGCCATCCGTTATTCCTGTGAATGAAATTACAGACCGTCATCAAGAAAAGGACAATTGCAGCGAAAATGTGCCAGTGGCTTGTAAATTTCTATAGTACTCTTTGTCAAAAAACAAGAAGAAGTTGTCATTTTCCTACAAAACCCGGCATGCAGTTCCATCTCAGGCAGATCTGTAAATGATGAGAGTTGTGGTGATTAGATGAACGGTCTTGTCACCTGAGGCCCTAGAAGTGGTTCCCCCCTTGTCCTATAAGAGGCTCTCGGAGGCCCCTTGTGTGTAGTGATCTCTTCTTCCGCTTGTGTAGAGCTTGTTGACCACTAGACGCCTCTACGACGCAGAGATTTCACTCTGTTACCAGAGTCTGAGAGGGGCGCATTATTGGGACGTGAGAAGCTGGATGGTCGTATTGATGATTGTTCCATCCGTCCTTCTGATCAGACTGTTAGGTGGTGTTGGGACCAGTGGATGCAGAAGGGTACGCACACAAGGCGACCGCGCTTAGGATGTCCAGTAGAGAGGATGGTCTGATCGTCCGACAAGCACCAGTAGATCCAATTGTTTCATTGTCCGCCATCCAGAAACAGATGGCGCCATCATTCCAGGCACTTGGCTGAGTGACATTTGGTCTCACAGCGACCATTACATGTACTGCCTTTTACACCCACCCACTGTCGCCTCCACTGGCAGTGATGTCGTGCACGATGAAACTGGATTGCTAAATGGAGTAGAACTGGGTTGTTTTAAGCAACTGATCCAGGTTTGGTTTGGGCGCTGATGACGGCCGTGTTCATGTCTGGAAAACTAAGGGTGAGCACCTCAACCCTGCCTTTGTTGTGGAGGGGCACACTGCCCCCAATGTGGTGTGATGGTCTGGGGGACACATTGCATATGACTGTTGGTTCCCCCTAGCAGTGGTACGAGGGACAATGACAGCTCAGCGATACGTTCAGGACATCCTGCAGCCTCATGTGTTCCTCTCATAGCGGCTTCCAAGAGGCAGCAGGATAATGCTCAGCTACACACACAAGGGGGTCACAGGAAGCCCCCACAACATTGTCACACTTCTGTGGCTGCCCGGTCGCCAGATTTATCTCTAATAAAACATGTATGGTGTCATTTGGGAGTCCAGCCTACAAGTTTCCTGATCTACATGCTCAGTTACAGCAAATGTGGAGCAATATGCCGCAGAAGACCATACAGAACCTGTATGCCTCCATGCCCGCCCATATCGCATCTTGTATTTAAGCTAGAGACAGCCCAACAGGGAACTAGAGCCTTTATTCCCACCCATATCACATTTTATATCCAAGCTAGAGGCAGCCTAACAGTGTACTAGAGCCTCCATGCCCACTAATATCACATCTTGTATTCAAGCTATAGGTGGCCCAACTGGGTACTAGAGCCTCCATGCCCACCCGTATCAAATATTGTATTCAAGCTAGAGGTGGTACAACGGGGTACTAGAGCCTCAATTCCCACTCGTTTCGCATCTTGTATCCAAGCTGGGGGCAGTACAGCAGCGTACTAGAGCCTCCATGCCTGCCCATATCACATCTTGTATCCAAGCTAGAGGCGGTACAACAGGGTACTAGAGCTTCCATGCCTTCCTGTATCACATCTTGTATCCAAGCTAGAGGCAGTACAAAAGGGTACTAGAGCCTCCATGTCTGCCCGTACCACATCTTGTACCTGTCAGGTCTGGCGGCTCTGGGGATCTTTGTGCCTGTACTACCAATCCTATTACCCGGGCTGCGGGGTAGCGGCACAGAGGAGCGCCGGTCTTGGTGACCTCCCCTGGCCGCCGTGATCCGGCGTCTTGTGATTGGGTCCTACTGCTGTAAGGCTCCCCGCCCTAATCAGCTGCTGGGGCGGGAATTCTGACAGCATTTAAACTGCTCAGTTTCCTCCTGACCTTGCCAGTGTATGTTTGGTCTCCAGTTACACCCACGTTACCTGTATTTGATTCCCTGTTTTACCTCGCTTGCTTCGGACCTGACTTTGCCTTCGTCTGACCCCTTGTACCTAATTCTCTCCTGTTGCCGACCCAGATTACCTGACCTGCCTTTGAGTTTGTGTGTTTATCTGTATTTGTCTGTCAGTCTGACTCCTGCCCTGCATCCCTAGCGCGCCTAGGAACTGTCGCCCAGTTACCGCCCTAGGGCGTAGCCTAGGGGGGCAAGTAGGTAGGTTCAGGGGTTGCAGGTAGGACTAGGGAATAACCTGCCCGGACTCCAGTCGTGACAGTATCCAAGCGAGAGGTGGTACAACAGGGTACTAGAGCCTCTATGTCTGCCCGTATCACATCTTGCGTCCAAGCTAGACGCGGTACAGCAGGGTACTAGAGCCTCCATAGCTCCCCTTATTAAATCACAAGCTAGAGGTGGTACAACGGGGTACTAGAGCCTTCATTCGCACCCATATCACATTTTGTATTCAAGCTAGAAGCAGCCCAACAGTGTACTAGTGCCTCCATGCCCATTTATATCACATCTTGTATTCAAGTTATAGGTGGTCCAACTGGGTACTAGATCCTCCATGCCCACCTGAATCACATCTTGTATCCAAGCTAGAGGCGGTACAACAGGGTACTAGAGCCTCCATGCCTGCCTGTATCACATCTTGTATCCAAGCTAGAGGTGGTACAACAGGGTACTAGAGCCTCCATGCCCACCCGCATCACATCTTGTATCCAAGCTAGAGGCGGTAGAACAGGGTACTAGAGCCTCCATGCCCACCCGTATCACATCTTGTAGCCAAGCTAGTGGCGGTACAACAGGGTACTTGAGCCTCCATTTCTGCCTGCATCACATCTTGTATCCAAGCTAGAGGCGGTACAACAGTGTACTAGAGCCTCTATGCCTGCCTGTATCACATCTTGTATCCAAGCTAGAGGCGGTACAACAGTGTACTAGAGCCTCCATGCCTGCCTGTATCACATCTTGTATCCAAGCTAGAGGCGGTACAACAGTGTACTAGAGCCTCCATGCCCACCCGTTTCAAATATTGTATTCAAGCTAGAGGTGGTACAATGGGGTACTAGAGCCACAATTCCCACTCGTTTCGCATCTTGTATCCAAGCTGGGGGCAGTACAGCAGCGTACTAGAGCCTCCATGCCTGCCCATATCACATCTTGTATCCAAGCTAGAGGCGGTACAACAGGGTACTAGAGCTTCCATGCCTTCCTGTATCACATCTTGTATCCAAGCTAGAGGCAGTACAAAAGGGTACTAGAGCCTCCATGTCTGCCCGTACCACATCTTGTACCTGTCAGGTCCGGCGGCTCTGGGGATCTTTGTGCCTGTACTACCAATCCTATTACCCGGGCTGCGGGGGTGCGGCACAGAGGAGCTCCGGTCTTGGTGACCTCCCCTGGCCGCCGTGATCCGGCGTCTTGTGATTGGGTCCTACTGCTGTAAGGCTCCCCGCCCTAATCAGCTGCTGTGGCGGGAATTCTGACAGCATTTAAACTGCTCAGTTTCCTCCTGACCTTGCCAGTGTATGTTTGGTCTCCAGCTACACCCACGTTACCTGTATTTGATTCCCTGTTTTACCTCGTTTGCTTCGGACCTGACTTTGCCTTCGTCTGACCCCTTGTACCTAATTCTCTCCTGTTGCCGACCCAGATTACCTGACCTGCCTTTGAGTTTGTGTGTTTATCTGTATTTGTCTGTCAGTCTGACTCCTGCCCTGCATCCCTAGCGCGCCTAGGAACTGTCGCCCAGTTACCGCCCTAGGGCGTAGCCTAGGGGGGCAAGTAGGTAGGTTCAGGGGTTGCAGGTAGGACTAGGGAATAACCTGCCCGGACTCCAGTCGTGACAGTATCCAAGCGAGAGGTGGTACAACAGGGTACTAGAGCCTCTATGTCTGCCCGTATCACATCTTGCGTCCAAGCTAGACGCGGTACAGCAGGGTACTAGAGCCTCCATAGCTCCCCTTATCAAATCACAAGCTAGAGGTGGTACAACGGGGTACTAGAGCCTTCATTCGCACCCATATCACATTTTGTATTCAAGCTAGAAGCAGCCCAACAGTGTACTAGTGCCTCCATGCCCATTTATATCACATCTTGTATTCAAGTTATAGGTGGTCCAACTGGGTACTAGATCCTCCATGCCCACCCGAATCACATCTTGTATCCAAGCTAGAGGCGGTACAACAGGGTACTAGAGCCTCCATGCCTGCCTGTATCACATCTTGTATCCAAGCTAGAGGTGGTACAACAGGGTACTAGAGCCTCCATGCCCACCCGCATCACATCTTGTATCCAAGCTAGAGGCGGTAGAACAGGGTACTAGAGCCTCCATGCCCACCCGTATCACATCTTGTAGCCAAGCTAGTGGCGGTACAACAGGGTACTTGAGCCTCCATTTCTGCCTGCATCACATCTTGTATCCAAGCTAGAGGCGGTACAACAGTGTACTAGAGCCTCTATGCCTGCTTGTATCACATCTTGTATCCAAGCTAGAGGCGGTACAACAGTGTACTAGAGCCTCCATGCCTGCCTGTATCACATCTTGTATCCAAGCTAGAGGCGGTACAACAGTGTACTAGAGCCTCCATGCCCACCCGTTTCAAATATTGTATTCAAGCTAGAGGTGGTACAACGGGGTACTAGAGCCACAATTCCCACTCGTTTCGCATCTTGTATCCAAGCTGGGGGCAGTACAGCAGCGTACTAGAGCCTCCATGCCTGCCCATATCACATCTTATATCCAAGCTAGAGGCGGTACAACAGGGTACTAGAGCTTCCATGCCTTCCTGTATCACATCTTGTATCCAAGCTAGAGGTGGTACAACAGGGTACTAGAGCCTCCATGCCCACCCGCATCACATCTTGTATCCAAGCTAGAGGCGGTAGAACAGGGTACTAGAGCCTCCATGCCCACCCGTATCACATCTTGTAGCCAAGCTAGTGGCGGTACAACAGGGTACTTGAGCCTCCATTCCTGCCTGCATCACATCTTGTATCCAAGCTAGAGGCGGTACAACAGTGTACTAGAGCCTCTATGCCTGCCTGTATCACATCTTGTATCCAAGCTAGAGGCGGTACAACAGGGTACTAGAGCCTCCATGCCCGCCTGTATCACATCTTGTATCCAAGCTAGAGGCGGTACAATAGGGTACTAGAGCCTCCCTCAAGGGGTCAGTTTTCTGCAATTAATTCTCCTTTACATTGTAATCACTTACTTATATCAATGTTACAGTCACACAGAGAAAATGTCATTTGATTCTGACAACTTCTAGGGGAGGGCGTGTTTTTTACTATGAGTGTATTTCTGCGTCATCTTTATAACACATAGTTGCATTTAAGACGTTTCTGTAAATGTAAAGAGTCTTATGAATCAGAATGGGAAGCTTTGTCTATTTTTCATTGTTTCTTTTTTTGCATTACCCTCCAGAGCTTGGAGTTGGCATGACAACTGAAGGCATTGATGTCCGTAGCGTGGGTAACACTTTGGTACTGCATGAGACTGCACTGATTGAAGCATTTAACCTAAAGTCTGCCATTGAGTATCAGCTAAAAAATTGTAAGTCCGCATCTGTTTTTTATTTCCGTACCCCATATCATCTTAGTGTTCCTAAAAGACGTCTAAAATACTGTATGAAATAAATAGTGCCCAGGTCATTGTCTACAGTAACTCATGGGCTGCTGGTGAAGGGGATGGCTAGTCTCCAAACTTTACCTACATATTATACCAATGACGAGGATACATAGATCTGTTTATGTGTATCCAGCATCTATGAATGACAGATACAATCAATCAGTCGTATTCCAGCTATCACTACCTTTTACCTTGAGGTCCCCAGGATCAGTCCTTCTCCATCTCTGCAAGGACGCTTTAAATGTCCCTGCAGAGAATCTGCTACAGCTCACCCAACAAGCTGTGCAGGAGCTCTGTGATCTATGACGGCTCAGATCACAGCGCTTTGCCTGGAGACCAATCAGCAGGGTCTCCAGGCATGTGATGCCAGTGAGAAAACACTGCTGTGCTTTCTTCCCCAGCATCTCAGAAGTCATCTGCCGGCTTCCCTGCATGCAGCTATGTGACCCAGCTGTTCAAAGAGGGCTGAGGTCACACAGCCTTGCCCAGAGACTCATCATTGTGGTCCCAGGGCATGTGATTGTAGTGACAGCAAGTCGCAGCAATCACAGTAAAGTCTAAATGTAAATAAAAAACTTTTATACTAGTTTTCACTCACCCCCCCCCCCTCCTCCTCAGAGCCTGTCAGTGAGGGAGGTAGCTATGTAGAATCATTACACAGACAGTAAGGGTATGTTCAAACAGCGGAAGCCAAGGCTGATTTTTTTTTTTCTTGTGCATTTCACATCTAAAACCACAGCCGAAACCTGCAGCCAAGCTGCATACTTCTACTGTGTATTTACTATGGATTCACCGGCGGATTTCACCATCATTGGGCAAAATCTGTGTGCAAAATTTCCAATGCACTTCTGCGCTGATCCAGAATCATGTCAGAAATTCTGCACACCGATTTTGCCCACTTGTAAGGATATATATGGGTGCAAATCTGTGGCAGAAACACTGATTTCTGCCGTGGCTTTAGAGGCGGAATCAATGCCTAACAAAATGTGTCAAATTCTGCCGTGTGAAAATACCTGAAATGGCGCCAAAGGTCCCAATAAAAGGGAGACTCACAAAGGCCAAAACTGGTTGGGGGGCGGGGTGGCAAGAGGTCAATTTTCTACTGGTGTAAACAGATAATCATTGTCTTTCAACAACTAGCCAGCAACTTTGGAGGGAGTTGTATGCTTGTTCTGCGTGCGCCTCCCAACAAATGCTGATTGACTCTCACTTTTTTTTAAACGTTTTTCCCTCCCTCTTGATGCCCATTGGTTGTTGAAAAACACATAAATATGAGCGAATGATCCACAACAGAACAGTCCCTGCTGGACTTGGAGGAACACTTGCTACTACGGTTTCTGGCTGGTTTTGATCCTCGAAGATACAGTTTCGCTGCAGCATTGACTGTTCAGAGAGAGACAGCGAGTGACAGCAGCAGTGAGTGTTCACTTAAAGACCGCTCGCATGTATCTATGTGTGTTCAGTGGACTCTGTAACCAATGAGTGTGCGTTAGGGAGGGGTGAAAATTTCAAATACGCGCTTGCCAAAGAACGTCATGTCCCCTAGCTAGTCAATGACCATTATTTTGGCCTATTTAAATGCTCTCAACAATTTGTTTAGTGATCACGAAATTGCACAAAAATCGCTCCTCGTAAAAGCACACAAACAACAGTTGTCCCGTGTAAAGCCACCATAAGTTAGCTCTAACCGGCCTATTATACAGTATTTGATCTTGGCGTGTAACATGACGCGTGGCGCAGAGTGTTAAAGCTCATAACCTGAAGGCTGTAAGTTCAATCCCTGCATGGTTCAGGTAGCCGACTCAAGGTTGACTCAGCCTTCCATCCTTCCGATGTCGGTAAAATGAGCACCCAGCTTGCTGGGGGGGGGGGGGGGTAATAAATAAAATTACCTGAAAGCGCTGCGGAATAAGTTGGCGCTATGCAAATAACAAGATTTATTTTTATTTTATTTCATAGATCAAGTAGAAAACAACTGTAAATGTTTCCTCAGTATGTGACATTTCTTTGTTCTGGTAGATGCAGCAGCACAGGAAGCTCTGACAGACATGCCGCCACGTTCAGAAGAGGTAAGGCAGTGCTTGTGATGTACTACTTATGTTCTATTATCTCAGGTAGATAGGTTGGTACTGCAGGCTGAACCTGATTGAATGGAATTCGGACTGCAGTAGCAACCCAGTCCACTATGCAATGTACAGAGCTGTCTGAAAACAGCTAGAAGTGGGACAACCCCTTGAACTGCAAGAAAGGCAATAACTTGGGGCTAGTTCTGGTTCTTTACTATGTCAAACCTTTTACACGCTATAGGACAACATGTCAATGTGGACCCGAGTCTAAGATCTTTTTTGCCCTTTGCATGCCACAAAAAAATGCAGGGATCTTTAGAGAACACGCAGGAAGGATGTGGTAGAACTCCACTGAGCGTATTCCCATTATCAGGAGCAATCTAATATTTCATAATGCCAATCAGTAAGAAGATAAATTCCCTTTCTTTACTGCCAGCCCATCAGCAGAATTCAGGATACCGTCTTTGTATGCCAACGGAGTGGCAAGGAAGCCATGTGGAATAGAAGCTATTGATTTCAATGTGTTCATTCAAATGAGTGTATTTACGTTCATGCAAAAACAATATGCAGCATGTTCTGGTTTTGTGCTTGAAAGTAGCACGTATTACACAAATTACCATTGCCCATTGAAATCAATGGGAGCATGCTTGTGCTTTTTTTGCGTGCCTAAATACACGAAGGCAAGTACGCAAAAATGCTGTGCAAATGCAAAAATAAAAAGCACTTACACCTGTGTGAACCCGGCCTTAGGCTGTATTTACATGGGCTATGCACATCCCACAGACACTCCATCCGTGCGATGTGCGAGACACTACACTTACAGGTCCCATTCTTATGTGAGACTCACACAAAAATGGGACTTGCAACGATTTTTCAAACTCGGTCCAAAGAACCCATTCAAATTAAACCCATTAATTTTCAGTGCGAGTTCTCTGTCTGTCGGACAGCACAGAACGTGTTCAGGCTTAACGGCCTTGTGAAAGCGGCCTCAAGGGAAAGCTCCAGCTTGCCAAAGGGTGTGATTTCAATATTCAGTGCATTAAACATATTTATAGTTCCCTAAAACATAAGTGAAGTTGAACATACAACCAATAGCTGTCAACCAAATTGACACCTATTCCTTGTTTCCTCCCCATACAAATGCACACTTGGTTTGGCCAAGCATGAATATATAGGGAGAGGGGAATAAGCCATCTAGCAGTAGCTTACCTAATGTTAGAACAAATGATCTTTCATATTGAAATTCCAGATGATCAATCTCTCTTTTACCCAACATCATCTGTTGTGGGATAAACAGCATGCCCCTATACGCACAAGATAGTGTTTAGGGAATTTCAAAGGAATTTCATACAGTCTTTCATCACCTGCTCCAAATTGTATGTGAGAAGTCTGTGTACACAAATCACTGACACATGACACCAGCTAGTATCATACGACAATGAAAGTCTTCTAATATATTCCCATCATCACGGTACAAATATACCCTAAATGATGCAACATCTGAAATACACGCCCCCTAAAAATATAAGAAATCATGATTGGCTCTAGGTACTAATAGTTTAACATATGTTAATGCCTTAAGGTGTGTATTACTACTAAACACGGGATTTCTAAGAAACAAAACTTAGAAGGGAGAATAGACTTATTCTGTTCATTGTTCTAGCAGCTTCTCTCTGAATGAAGGGGGTCAGAACCTGCTGTCTCAGGACATCTCAAAACCGCTGGATTTGGCCAACTTTACTCTTATGTATATGGGCAACTTAAGACTTTTAAAATTAAAAAAATGTGAAATTAATTGGGTTTATTGTCTTCTATTAATTGAAGTCTAATGTCTGTCATTTTGGTAACACTGTACTTCACTATCAGGGTGCGAAGCACCATTATATATGATCAGTTCTTAGATTATCTGTTGAATTACACTTCTCATTTATCATCAGTTATTGAGAAGTCCATCCATATTCCTGAGTATAATTTTACGTAATATGGTACATATATGCTGTGTCAACCTGGAAGATGCATGTCAGGCTGTGGTGTTAGTCAGGAAGGGTATAGTTTCTTCTTAGGGAGAACCTAGAATGTGTGAGGAGACTCCATACCACTGGGAAATATGCAAATGGGAAGATAGAACAATACCTCTGCAGCACCACCTATTGGAAGGCAATATTCCTGCAAGTCATTGTGAGACTTTTTAAACAAGCCATGTGACAATGACACCTATTGGAAGGTATATTTGCATATTTCCCAGAGGAGCATAAATGGCCTTATAAGTCTCCTCACACCTTCCAGGTGGTACTCTCCCTAATGTGAAACGATACCCTTCCTGACCCACATCTATAGGCCTCTCACTAGCCAAGCCAGAAACCTACTACACACTAATGAGAGGAAATCACCCCGAAACAGCTGTCTGTGTATGGTTATTCTGGCTTTGGCTCACATTCCCCAGTCATTGTTATAAGACTTGTTTAAAAAGTCTGACATTGACTTACAGGAATTTTCCCTTCCAATAGGTGGTGCTGCGGAGGTATTGTTCCATCTTCCCATAGGCTGTGATGTTCACGTGTTTTGTGTGTCTAATACATTTAGTAATCTGTTTTTGTAGTCTGTTTCTTACGCAGATCATGATGTGATATAATTTTCACAGGAACTGGACCCAGTTACACTCCATAATCAAGCATTGATGAACATGGAGACCAAGCCCACTGAAGGCTTTGAGAAGCTGCAGTTTTTGTTGCAGCAAAATCCTTTTCCTCCGGAAACATTTGGGAATCTGTTACTTTTATATTGCAAGTATGAGGTATGGGAGCCCGAGCAAATTGTACATGCACATGGTTTACTGCATTATGTAGTACATGCAGACCAGACGATGCTTTCCTTTTTATTTGGATGTTTATTGACCATTAAGGCCTCATGTCCATGGGATAATTACATTTAAAATCCACAGCATTTTTCCCGCTCGCGGATCTGCGCCCCATAGGGATGCATTGGACACCCACAGGTAGTTTAAATACCTGCGGATGTCATTTTTCCCTTCAGGCGCGGATCCGCGTGCAGGAAAAAAAATGCGTCATGCTCTATTTTCGTGCGGGTCTCCCGCGGGGACGGCTCCCGCAGGCTTGTATTGGAGCCTATGGTAGCCGTCCAGATCCGCAGAACACCCGTACCTGAATTAAAACTCACCTGTCCGGACGCTGCAGGTCTTCTCTCCGTCGCAGCTGATTCTTCTTTCCTCGGCCCGGGTCTTTTTAGGGCAGGGGTGCACAACCCACGGGCAGATACTACTGCAGATTGTGGACGCTGCCCTGCTAAAGAGGAACACAGCTAATCACCTGTGTGTGAAATCATCTGTGGTTCTCTTTAACCCCTTAATGCTGCAGTGTGTACATTTACGTCCTGCACCGTCGAGGTATGTATGAAAAGATATCACGTGGCGATAACCCTCCATACAATGCAGGCGCCACCTGTGTCTTACAGCCGACACCTGGTGGCAACAGTTCTGATAAGCCACATGGCTCATTGGAGCTGTTAACGCTTTAAATGCCGCCATCAATTCTGACAGGGAGCCATGTGGGTGTCACGGCAACCAGGGGCCTTCTTGTGAAAGATCCCAGGGCTGTCTTGGCAGAATGCCTATCAAGCCATCCCCATTGGGTGGCTTGATAGACTGCCTGCCCGATCACAGTATGATGTAATGCTATGGCATTACATCATACTGCAGGAGCGATCAAAGCATCGCAAGTTGTTGTCACCTCTGGTGACTTAAAAAAAAAAATTAAAAATAAGAACAATAAAGTTTTACTAATCATTAAAAAAAAGTAATGCAAGTTAAAAAAAACTCCTTTGCCATATTTATAATAAAATCTAAATAATAAAAACAAAAATACATATTTGGTATCGCTGCGTCCATAAAAGTCTGCTCTATGAAAGTAACGTATTATTTACCCCACACGATCAACGTCGTCCAAGAAAAAAATAAAGAACGCCAGAAATGCACTTTTTTGGTCACCCTGTCTCCAGGAAAAAAGCAATAAAAAGCGATAAAAATGCGTATGTATTCCAAAATGGTACCAACGGAAAACTACAGGACGTCCCGCAAAAAATGCGCGCTCACACAACTAAGTCGATGCAGAAATAAAAAAGCTATTGAGGGTAGAAAATGGCAGCAGAAAAAAAAATTAAAAGATTAAAAATCTTTGAAAAAAAAATACAAGTAGTACAGCAAAGTTAAACTACATAAATTTGGTATCATAGTAATCGTACTGACCCATAGAATAATGTTATCCTGTTTTTGTTCCAGTCTGCGCGTCGCGGAAACATGACGCACCGAAAAGTGGCGGAATTTCATTTTTTTCCCCCCATTTCTCTCCAATTTTTTAATAAAAGTTTTTCAGTACATTATATAGTATATTAAATAGTACCATTGAAAATACTACTAATCCCGCAAAAAACATGCTCCCATCAGCTATGTCGATGGATAAATAAAGGAGTTGCGATTTTTTTAAAAGGGGGGGGAGGAAAAAACAAAAATGGAAAGACGAAAAAAAAGCTCTGTCACTAAGGCGCTGAAGAACTGATTGTTTGGTGCAATACTCTAGAACTAAAACATCACATAACATAAAATTACAAGCCAAAGTTTTAAATATAAGATTATTTAATTAAAAGTAATTTCAGCAGAATTTATAGGACAGCTGGACTTCGTGTGGTTCTACGGGCAACATGTTGCCGTCTCATCATCTAATAGAGTGCTATTTCATACAGAGATACCACTTCGGGGGAGAAAGTGAAAGGCATCACTGGTTGGGTAAAAAAATAGTGTCAGCGCTGTCCCTAGGAATCAATCAGATCAGCAGACAGAGTTCTAATTGGTTGTCATGGGCACCCTGACAGTCTCTTGGCATGTTAGTACATTATAGCACTGCCCAAAGTTACAGCACACACCTCTCCCAAAACTGGTAGATGTCTCTTGAGATGATAAATGTGCAGTAAGTGACCTAATAATCTATTACTTCTCTTTATTTCTCTGTAGTATTTTGATCTGGCAGCGGACGTTCTGGCTGAAAATGCTCATCTGACCTACAAGTTTCTAACTCCAGTAAGTAATTACCGTATTTTGTACGAAGAAGAAAAAAAAAACCTTGGTTGACGTGCTGTAGTTTGTACATTGTACTGTCCTCATATGAAGTTAGAGAAAGGAGGTGTGTATGCGTGTATGTGTGTATGTATATATATATATATATATATATATATATATATATATATATATATATATATAATTTAAATCTACTTTTACACGTAGCAAAACACTCGCCCGTGTGAACAACGGCATGGTGTAAACTTAGAACAGGCGTCCTAATAGTGCATGAAGTATACTCCCAGTGGCCCATGCTGAATGGTATCTTTGGCACATCTTTGGACATTTTTGCCTAACTTTATAGCACCTAGTTTTCACCCAGGTTTTGTCGCCCCTCGGCGCATTAAAGCTGTGCCCACTTTCTCAGTAAGCCATGCCCCCTGTGGATTATTTTATTAGTGCATTTACTTCATAAATATGTCTTGAACACAACATTATGTGCCAGAAATGCACCAAATTTTGGTGCAATTTCCAAGGTCTAGGCGCAGTCACATTAGTAAATCTGCCCAGTTGGATCTGAAATTTATTTAGAGCATAAACCTCCATCCACAATGTAGTCACATCGGTGGGATATAAGAGGTCCTATTAGACGTTCAGGTTGAGGGTCCGCTCTTAGAACAAAATGAAGAAACTAGTTTTGCAATCTAATTCTTCCTCCTATTTTATTTTTCAGTATTTGTATGATTTTCTGGATGCCCTAATAACATGCCAAACAGCCCCAGATGAGGTACTGTATGCTGCATACCTTTGTAATATGCCTCTTAGGTGGTTTGAATATACTACTGTATATACATAATCCTCTTACCATTTATATATGCTTGCCAAGCTAGAATGATAGTCATTTCTATATACACTGACATGCCAGAAGTCATGGGATAGCAATATGTAAATTGATTATGACATTACTTAAAGGGGTTGTCTCGCGAAACCAAGTGGGGGTATACACTTCCGTATGGCCATATTAATGCACTTTGTAATATACATCGTGCATTAAATATGAGCCATACAGAAGTTATTCACTTACCTGCTCCGTTGCTAGCGTCCTCGTCTCCATGGTTCCGTCTAAATTCGCTGGCAGCTTGCTTTTTTAGACGCGCTTGCGCAGTCCGGTCTTCTCCTTTCAGCACGAGCCGCTTCAGTGTGCTCCCCGCTACAGCTCTTCTGCGCATGCGCAGATGAGCTGTCACTGCTCGGGAGCGCGCTGGAGCGGCCATTCTGTACCTTCCTCTGTTAGAGGAAGGTGCAGAAACTGGAGCTGCCGTCCGGAGAAGCCGTCCAGCTGTCCTGCCGTCCAGGTAAGTGATGGGCCGGGGGGGGGCTGCCGCTGCGCCGGGGGGGGGGCTGTCGTCGCTGTGATGCGCCGGGGGGGGGGGCTGCCGCTGCGATGGGGGGTCTGTCGCTAGGCCGGGGGGGGGCTGTCGCTGCGATGGGGGGGCTGTCGCTAGGCCGGGGGGGGGGCTGTCGCTGCGATGGGGGGGCTGTCGCTAGGCCAGGGGGAACTAGCGCTAGGCCAGGGGGGTAAGTGATGGGTCGGGGGTGATGTTCACTGACAGGTGAAGGCCCCGGAGCCCAGCGCTGGGCTCCGGGGCCTTCACCTGGGCTGAGGGTCTAGCGCTGGGGAGCCGGGAGCGTAGCGCTGGGGAGTCGGGAGCGTAGCGCTGGGGAGCCGGGGGCTAGCGCCGGTTACCTGCTGCCTGGCGGTGGGTGACTGGTCGGCGGCTGCGGGGCGTCTGGTCGGCGGCTGCAGGGCGTCCGGTTGCCATGGAGACACAGCTGGCAGCGTCTCGGGAGCGCGCACGTCGGGCTGCAGCGAGCGACGGGGAAAGAGCCGGCGGCCATCTTGGGGAAACTTTTATAAGTTGCTGAAACGCTGGAACGGTAAGTACAAACCAGCTAGGAAAGTCATTTACAGGGGTAATTAGTAATGTATGTTTAATTAGGGGGATTGGGCAAAAAAAAAAAATCACTGCTTCCTCGAGACATCTCCTTTAAGGTCACTACTTGAGAACACCCGCACATGAATAAGCTGTGAGATGTTATCTTATGAGTGAGGTTGAACACTGGTCAGCGTGCTTATGGCAAGGCGATGTGAATTATCAGAGTACAAGCAAGGCATGATAGAGGGTGCCAGACGGTTGGAATATTCCATTTCCGAAGTTGTACGGTAAATTAGCATTCCTTGTTTGTGCTGGGAATACGTGCTTAAGGATTGCAACTGGTGGTGGCCGAAATCACATCCAAATTCATGTCAGTGCAGGGGTTGTCTGGGTTTGTTTTAACTGATGACTTATCCTCTGGATAGGTATCAGCAGTTGATTGATGGATGTCCGTTGTCAATTTGTGATCAAAGCATGTGGGCCCATCCGCCACATCCAGGCAACCATTGCTTTTGGAGGGGTTTCTAACATAAATATCTGTCTTTGGGCCTAAGCCTCCAAATTGATTCTGGGAAAGTAGGATACCAAGCTATGTAGTCTAATTAAAAGGCTTGGGACAGATGGGTGGATGGAGTGCATGGCAAAAGCACTTCCAACAAATGAAATGCACATGTACACCATGGCTGCAACAAATACAGTAACAGAGACACACTTCAGCACCTGTACACAGTTAATATCTGAATAAAATTGCATAATGGTTATATGTACTAAACTCGTAAGGGCCCATCTGCAACGTCCAGGCAACTAATGTTTTCCAACGGGTTCCTAACATTAACAGGCACCTCTCTATGAGATTAAGCCTCTAAATGGACTCAGGGGAAGTAGGATACTAGACTGTTTGGCCTAATTAAAGACTTAGGACACTGTAAGGCTTTCCTATTCTGGTAGAAACAGGCTGTTTTAAGAGCCTGTAGTCTAAACTATGTTGTGCTCTTTTCTCTAACCAGATTTTATTTTCTTAGGCTTTCTTAAAGCTGGATGAACTGGCCGGGATGCTCACAGAACAACTGAGAAAACGAACAAAACAGGTCTGCAGTGTAATTCTTCTCTTTTGATTGCATATCATGCACCAGGCATTTATTAGGTCTTGTTAACACTTCTTGGTCACCTTACAGTAGCCAAATGTTCAACACTCCCCTGCATACATAGCCAGATGGAATAACTGAAGAATGTACAAGGTATTAGTTCATATGTTGGCTAAGACACTAAAGCCCGCAAGCCCAACTTCAAGGGTCCTCGTTGTCTCACGGGTCCCTACACTAATGAGACACCCAACCCCAGGAAAACCTGCCTGCAATGCAGGGCGAACATCCTGATGGGGACGACCTTGTTCAGCAACCTACCTCGTCCTAAATGATAAAGGACCCACAGCAAGACACAGTTCACACCACATGTACCGAGAGCCGCAGACACACGAGTATGACACTGTTTACACTGAACATCCTGAACGCTGCACAGACCCTTCAAGAACAAACACTGTTCACACTGGAGATACAGAACAAGCACAGAAGATACAGAAGACTGCACAGACATGCAGAAGCATGACACAGTTCACACGGAACAGAGACGCATTAGCATGACACTGCTCACACCAGAACAGACAGGAGAAAGACCAGCCTCTAGCAAAGGAGCTGGTATATATATATGAGCACAGACCTTGGGGAGTGGCTGGCTGGGGAAATCCACACCCAGCCAGCTCAATCACTCCACACCTGTGGGGCTATGCTGCTGAAAACCTATGCGGTACAAAACATTCCAGCAGCAACCCTAACAGTACCTCTACCTTAAAGAGGGGCCTCTGGAGATACAGGTTCCTAACAATAGCGTTGGCTGTGAGGTCCGCCATAGCGTCGGCTGCGAGTTCCGCCATAGCGTCGGTTGCCAGGTCTGCCATAGCGTCAGCTGCAGCATCTGCTGCGAGGTCTGCCACAGCGTTGGCTGCAAGGTCCGCTATAGTGTATAAGTTATTTATCTAATGATAACATAAAAATATATTTTGCTTCCTTTGGTCTAAAGTTTTGTATTTCTTTCTTTATTTTCCATTATTAAGGTGCAGGAAGCGAGACTAAACCGGGATGATGAAGCCGTTAAAAAGGCTGTGAGTGAATACGATGAAGCCCTGGAAAAGTAAGATGATTTAATAGTGTTGTTGCCTCTGTTATATTACCGAACCCTTTCATGACTGGAGAACTTTTAATCCTTTTTGAACATGCACAGTTCCTCATTTTTGTAAAAACAACCTTCTGTAAAGGTGCAGCTTCTTTACTACTGTTACTTCTAGGACCATCTTCTACGCCTGTGCACATTGCTTTGCTGTCAGCTTTCATAAAACAGTGATTTATGGTGAAGGACAGTTTTATATCACTGTTTTCAATCATTTACCATCAGTGAGTGAGGCTGTGGTAGGCCATAAACTACACAAATGGCGCAACCACAAGCCAGTGGGGATGTTTTGAAAGTTTGTTTTTTTTAAATGAATACATCTTATTAAATTGTCAGTAGGGGTACCGATGCCCGGCTGTACTGCATAAATTGAATCCTAGTGTATCTGGTCTAGGTTGGCCTTGCGATGCCAAGAATGGGTTGATGCTCCATATCTGGTGGGAGTGTTAAGTCTTCCACCCTTTCTGGCAAGTGGTCTTTGAGTTGTACCGCCAGGGTTCTGGCTCTAGCATCATACCCACTTCCAAATTGCTCTTCTGTCCTTGCTACCTGGCTTGGTTTCCACAGTAGGGCTTATTTCCACTGGTGTATGCGTAAAAGTGCACAGGAAAAAGAATGTGCTGCGTATATTTTTGTGCAACCAAAATGTGCACGCCAAATACACACATGTGAACGAACCCTTTTAAATCAATGCATTCTATTTTCTGCATATTGCGTGCAAAAAACTTTTGCGCACAGATGCACACGCAAATACGTAAGCGTGAGTCTGGCGTTAATATCACCAGACAAGTATGAAGTCCATTTGTAATTGTCAATTAATTTGGGAGTCTCTATGGGAAATTAAGGAGATCGGAGTATGTTAGGATGATGCTCTAGATCCCAGGAGCTATTAATAAAGTGTAGCAATAATAAGGTGACCAGACGTCCTAATTTAGGCGGGACAGTCCTGCTTTGGGACCCTGTGTCTCCCTTTCCACTGGGACCCCAGCGGGACAGCCATTTGTCCCACTTTCGGGAAGGTGATTAACAGCTGGGGGTCACTATTACTATTGGCGACACTAGGGGTCACCATTACTACTGAGGCCACTGCGGGGAGGACACTATTGTTACTAGGGACAATATAGGGGTCACTATGACTACTGAGGCCACTGCGGGGAGGACACTATTGTTACTAGGGACAATATAGGGGTCACTATGACTACTGAGGCCACTGCGGCGAGGACACTATTGTTACTAGGGACGATATAGGGGACACTATTACTACTGAGGCCACTGCGGGGAGGACACTATTGTTACTAGGGACGATATAGGGGACACTATTACTACTGAGGCCACTGCGGGGAGGACACTATTGTTACTAGGGACAATATAGGGGACACTATTACTACTGAGGCCACTGC
This sequence comes from Eleutherodactylus coqui, assembly GCF_035609145.1. Taxonomy (NCBI): domain Eukaryota; kingdom Metazoa; phylum Chordata; class Amphibia; order Anura; family Eleutherodactylidae; genus Eleutherodactylus; species Eleutherodactylus coqui. The sequence continues at coordinate 39,425,976 of NC_089848.1, forward strand.
GGGGAGGACTCTATTGTTACTAGGGACAATATAGGGGTCACTATTACTACTGAGGCTGCTCTGGCAGTATACATCAAGCTGATTTAGGAGATGTTTACACAAGGCGGTAATGCTGCAGAATGTCCACAGCAGAAATTTCCATTGCAAATTCCGCAGGTGATTTCATACTATGCAGCGCTTCCCCTCACTTCCTCCAAAGGCTTCCCGCTGTTGGCGCTTCCCAGCTTCCAGGAAGTGGCTTAGCAGAAAAATGGGCGTTGCTTCCGCTTCAATACTTGCAAAATTCTGGCACAAACTATTCTAATTAATATGTTGTGTAAAGTTAGTCTCATGATGCAGCAAATTTATCATATAGTATAAGCCACAGTGATAAAATCCGTACATCTTTACACCGCACTGTCTTCTGCTATCTACTAGACAGTACTAGTGAATGTGGCCCTCTGGGTCTAAGATACTTCTCAGCGTCTATAACTAATGGCAGGATCCCGGGACGCACGTAGCATTATTGAGAGATTCCAGGTTCTGTTTTTGGTATCTTCTGGTCCGGACCTGGATGCCTCCAGGCTTTTAGGGCGGTATGAGGACATATTCGCACGTGGCAGATTTGTTGTGTATTTTCCACAGCAGTAAAATCTGCACCAAAATCCACATCAAAATTAATTGCAATTAAGTTTTTGGGGCGGATCAATTGAAGTGTGAAATCTGCCACAGTATGGATTTTGGTGCGTAAAATTCACAGTTAATTCATCATGTGGGAGCACACTGCGCATTTTGGGCGTGCAAAAAAATATGGAGCATGCTCTATTTTCCTGTGCATTTGCACGGGGAAGAGACCACATTGGACACATTACACTAATTTGCCATTTCAATTGCTGAGACCATCATTGTGTTTTTTTTTTGTGTGCGCAAAAAGTGCAGTACGAAATGCACTTGCACCTGCAGATAGGCAACACCCATTCCGCAGATGTGTGTGGGAAATCCTCATACGCTCGTGTGAATCCAGCTTTAGGCTGAATTCGCTTGGGCTAGTATATCATCAGTCCAAGAAAATCGGACCAATATAGCAATCATAAATCTACACCCGTTTATCATACTCGTGAAAAAATAGAACAGACATATCACACTCAGGCCTCTTTCACACGGGTGATAGTGATATCGCCGCGAGAAAATCGCAGCGATATCGCTTCTGTTTTTTGTGTGACCTCGCTGCCTTTTCTCGCGCCGATATCGCAATTTTTTTTGTTGCTACAAAGTCGCGCTCTTTTGCCGGGATTTGCAGGGGGCTTGAAATATAAGCCCTACCCCAAAAATAAGCCTTAGCTGCATGAAAAACTAAACACAATACATCACTTAAGAGGTGTTGTCTGCTCCGCCGTACGTCTCCTCTACAGCTCTGGCACTTGTTTGTAGTCTTCAGGGAGCGCTTCCTGGTCAGGGGATTCAAAAACAGGGTGCCACAACTCAGCCAATCAGAGCCAACATTGAATGGCTGTGATTGGCTCATCGAGCACTGCAGTGATTGGAGGCAGGGATTTTGAACCTCCAAACCTGGAAGCGCTTGCTGAAGTAAGTCTACCAGAGATGCAGAGGAAATGTGCGGCTGAGCGGACAACATCTCTTAGGTGATGTATTGTGTTTTTTTTTTTTTTTTTTCATGCAACCAAGGCTTTTTTTTTCTTCATGCACCCACAGGAAATAGTTGACAGTTCTTGAACAGAATTGGCACAAAATAGAACATGCTGCAACGTTTCGATCCCGCATTATTGACGCAAGCTAAAAATCACTCATGTAAATGAACACATTTGAAACAATAGGTTCTTTTCCCGTGCACCTCACAACACACAGAAGTCGCTCGTGAAACCCGCTGTGTACATCCAGCTTTATCAGGACATTTTCTGCATGTTACCAATACTCTGTATCTTATTCAGGTATATTCCTGTCCTAATGGCGCAGGCAAAAATATACTGGAACATGGAGAACTATCAAATGGTGGAGAAGATCTTCCGTAAATCAGTGGAGTTCTGCAATGACCATGATGTCTGGAAACTGAACGTGGCGCATGTCTTGTTCATGCAAGAGAACAAATACAAGGAGGCCATCGGCTTTTATGAGCCCATTGTTAAGAAGCATTACGACAATGTAAGTAGGATTTACATCATTGCTACATTACTACGAACTAACTTCTTACTTTCCAGAGCAGATACTTATTTCACTGTGTATGTGCAGCGTATGTGCACGCCGTTGCGAGACGACAGCATGGGAAGTTGAAACAGAAAAAAAACCCAAAAGACTGCGCATGATGGCGTGCGTGAGATACGCTGTCATGCATAGTACAATATGCATGCACGGCGATAGGCTGGCTCCACAGAGGTAAAACCCTGCCAGACTCATGCAGAGTTTTACGCGTACAGTCATGTGAGTCCTGCCTTAATGTGATGCCTCCTCCTGCTGAAGATCCTCTGCTCTCTCCAGCCAAGCTGCGGCATCATGACAGTATAGAAATAACTCCTAAGGCTGTCCATATACATTAGATGTTCAGTATATAAATGCAGAATAGAAAAAGGGGTGGAGCAAAACCTGTATGGTAAGATAGGCCCAAAGAAGAGGCAATGGCCGTATAGGTTTAAACCCTTAAGGACGAAGCACGGTAAATATATGGCGCTTGGTCCTGGGCTTTAATCCCGGCCAATAGTAAAAATACGGCACAGGATTAAGGCCCAATGTCCACGGGCAGATTTGATTTGGGGTACCCGCACGGGAGATCTGCAAATCAAGCTGACCATAGGGATGCATTAGCGTTTGCAGGCCAGTAAAAAGCATGCGGTCGCACACATGGGAAGAAATTGCAGCATGCCCCATTTACCTTTTAAAGTCAATGGAAACCGTCTGATCCACAGACTTCCCCGCAACTGTCACTGGGAAAGCAGGAGATTTGACAAAAAAATAGCACTGCGCATGTGCCGTGCGCATCAGCCAGCACGCCCGTACACATCCACCGTGCTGAAGAATGAAGATCAGGCCACATCAGAGGAGACGTTGGATCCGGAGAGGTAAGAAAATGTCTTTTCCTCTCCATGTCCGCAGGCACGCATGGATTCCACTGCTAGATTCAGCAGTGGAATCTGTGCATGCAAATGGACATTGGGCCTAAAGCCTCTGCTCCTGCAATCCAGCAGGAGCAGGTCAGGTTCTCAGATGTTAGTCACAGCTGAGAACCCGAAGGAGAAGGGAGAAGCAGTTTTTAACCCCTTCTGCCTTTTCCTTTCCCGGATACATAGCACTCAATGAACGCTATGTACTAAGAAGTGAAAGTGGAGAGGTTTCTTCCCCTATATATGAGCTGGCAGTCACGTGACCGCTGGTTCCACCTGTTACAACAGAGCTGCAGGGTCCTTGCAAAACCTGATTGCCTCTATTAGTGATTATTGTCACTACAGGGGGATGTTTCCTATGGATGCTCCAGCTACAGTGGGAAAGTGTGTAATTAAAAAAAACGTGAATGTCTCCCAGAGGGGTCATAGATGGTAAAAAAATTATTACCTAAATAAGCAAAACGAAATTACAGAATGAAATTAAAATATATACATAAAAAAAAGAAAATAACTCAAAGCCGACGTCAACCAAAACTGTCGCCGTATATACCCTGTAATCCAAAACCATACATATTATATATCAAAACGTGCAAAACAAAATTAGGAACCCGTTACTATACTTTATTTTAGCGTAAATATACTAAAATTAAAAAAAACTATAAATGTTTATTTAAAAAAAACTTTTTAAAGCTTTTTACCCACAATAAAACTAAAAAAACTGAAAAAAAAGTCAGTGAAAAAGATATTAAAAAAATAGCAAAAATAATTTGGGTAGCTGAAGGAAAAAAAAATATGGCGGTTTTATTGTATCCCTCCATTAGATGAACGGAACCGTCCGACCATCTGATATGGATGAAGGTGTCCAGACTCTCCGTAGATGGCAGATGTTGGATTTCAATATAACCAAATCTTTTTTCTCATGGAAGGTAAGCTCCCGGCTGAAGGTAGCCGGGAAGCAGGAGATGTCACCGGGGACCACAATGACTGGTCCCCGGGCCCGTGATCGCCGCTATCCAATGGATAACGGCGATCACGGAAAAGTTCAAAAAAGTAAAATAAAGTTAAAGTTTCACCTCCCCTCATGGATCGGATCCATGAGGGGAGGTGAGAATACTCACCCTCGCGCTCCTCGATGTCCCACGACATCGATGACGGAAGCGTCGGGTGCGTGCACAGAAGGGCTCACGCCCTAGGAGATTTAAGATCCCTCTGCTCCTGGCTAGCATGTGTAGCCGGGAGCAGAGAGATATCACCGGGGACTGCTGTATGCGGTTCCAGGTCACATGATCACTGTTATCCAATGGATAACAGCGATCATGTAAATTTAAAAAAAAAATGTTAAAAAACTTAAAAAAAAAAAAAGTTAACGTTTCATGTCCCCTCACGCATCATAACCGTGAGGAAGGATGAAATTGCATACCTAAGGCCCCCGGATTTATCCGCAGGCCTTACCCCTGCTTCTGCGGCCGTCGCCAAAATGACGGATGCATGCGCAAAAGCCGCAGATTGCCCGGATAATTTAAAATCTCCCTGTTCCTGGCTACCAAACATACAGTTAGGGCCAGAAATATTTGGACAGTGACACAAGTTTTGTTATTTTAGCTGTTTACTAAAACATGTTCAGAAATACAATTATATATATAATATGGGCTGAAAGTGCACACTCCCAGCTGCAATATGAGAGTTTCCACATCCAAATCGGAGAAAGGGTTTAGGAATCATAGCTCTGTAATGCATAGCCTCCTCTTTTTCAAGGGACCAAAAGTAATTGGACAATGGACTCTAAGGGCTGCAATTAACTCAGAAGGCATCTCCCTCGTTAACCTGTAATCAATTAAGTAGTTAAAAGGTCTGGGGTTGATTCCAGGTGTGTGGTTTTGGATTTGGAAGCTGTTGCTGTGACCAGACAACATGCGGTCAAAGGAACTCTCAATTGAGGTGAAGCAGAACATCCTGAGGCTGAAAAAAAGAAAAAATCCATCAGAGAGATAGCAGACATGCTTGGAGTAGCAAAATCAACAGTCGGGTACATTCTGAGAAAAAAGGAATTCACTGGTGAGCTTGGGAACTCAAAAAGGCCTGGGCGTCCACGGAAGACAACGGTGGTGGATGATCACCGCATACTTTCTTTGGTGAAGAAGAACCCGTTCACAACATCAATTGAAGTCCAGAACACTCTCAGGGAAGTAGGTGTATCTGTCTCTAAGTCAACAGTAAAGAGAAGACTCCATGAAAGTAAATACAAAGGGTTCACATCTAGATGCAAACCATTCATCAATTCCAAAAATAGACAGGCCAGAGTTAAATTTGCCGAAAAACACCTCAAGAAGCCAGCCCAGTTCTGGAAAAGTATTCTATGGACAGATGAGACAAAGATCAACCTGTACCAGAATGATGGGAAGAAAAAAGTTTGGAGAAGAAAGGGAACGGCACATGATCCAAGGCACACCACATCCTCTGTAAAACATGGTGGAGGCAACGTGATGGCATGGGCATGCATGGCTTTCAATGGCACTGGGTCACTTGTGTTTATTAATGACATAACAGCAGACAAGAGTAGCCGGATGAATTCTGAAGTGTACCGGGATATACTTTCAGCCCAGATTCAGCCAAATGCTGCAAAGTTGATCGGACGGCGCTTCACAGTACAGATGGACAATGACCCCAAGCATTCAGCCAAAGCTACCCAGGAGTTCATGAGTGCAAAAAAGTGGAACATTCTGCAATGGCCAAGTCAATCACCAGATCTTAACCCAATTGAGCATGCATTTCACTTGCTCAAATCCAGACTTCAGACGGAAAGACCCACAAACAAGCAAGACCTGAAGGCTGCTGCTGTAAAGGCCTGGCAAAGCATTAAGAAGGAGGAAACCCAGCGTTTGGTGATGCCCATGGGTTCCAGACTTAAGGCAGTGATTGCCTCCAAAGGATTCGCAACAAAATATTGAAAAAAAAATATTTTGTTTGGGTTATGTTTATTTGTCCAATTACTTTTGAGCTCCTAAAATGTGGAGTGTTTGTAAAGAAATGTGTACAATTCCTACATTTTCTATCAGATATTTTTGTTCAACCCTTTAAATTAAACGTTACAATCTGCACTTGAATTCTGTTGTAGAGGCTTCATTTCAAATCCAATGCGGTGGCATGCAGAGCCCAACTCGCGAAAATTGTGTTACTGTCCAAATATTTCTGGCCCTAACTGTAGCTGAGAGCTTAGAGATTTCACAGGGTGTCATGGTACGCAGTCCCTCCAATGGATCACGGCGATCACGTAAAAGTAAAAAAAAGTTAAAGTTTCACCTCCCATCACGGATCTGATCCATGAGGGGAGGTGAAATTACTTATCTAAGGCCTCCAGCGATGTCCCTCGATTGGATCTTTATCCACGTACCTTTCCCCAACTTTGGCACATGCGCCCGTTGGCTAAATGGCGGACGCAAGCGCAGAAGCTGGGAAAGGGCCCGGAAAATTAAAAATCTCCTTGCTCCTGGCTACTAAAGGTAGCTGAGAGCTTGGAGCAGTGACTGAGGGCCGCGGTGAACGGTCCCCAGTCACGTGATCGCCGTTATCCAATGGATAATAGCAATCTTGTAAAAGTTAAAAACAGTTGAAGTGTAATGCTCCTTTCGGTTTGGGCCCTGTTGTGCAGCCAGACATAAGATTAGGGCCACAATGGGTATGTTTTTAAACACAGGAGAAACAGGGGGATCCATTTTGGGGTGTAAATCCTCATTATAATGTGCACTGTAGAAAAAAAATATGTCTTTAAAATGACATATTTGCAAAAGTATGAAATTGTATTTCTTTTTCTCTAAATTGGAGTAATTCCTGAAAAAAAACGGTGGGGTCAAAATACTCATAACTCCCTAAGAAAATACATTAACGGGTGTCGTTCTTAAAATAGGGTCATTTGTAGGGATGTCTATCATTCTGACACCTATAAGCCCTTGCAATCTTGGCTTGGTACAGGAAAACAAAGTCTTCCTCAAAATGTTGATAAATAATGTTACATTTGTACGTCTCCTAAATGGTTAAAAAAAAACTAAAGTTTTTCAAATGTGCATCCAGAATAAAGTAAACAGATGGAACTATATATATTTTATCAAAAATTTGTACAGCATGTTTGCACATATTTAAGATATTACAGTTGAAAATGTGAAAAAAAAATCCCAAATTTTCCTAATTTTGGCACTTTTAATAAATATGGACCAATAGAATTTGTATATTTTTACCACCTAAATGAAGTACAATATGTGGCGAAAAAAATCATGTCAGAATCACTTGGATATACAAAGCCTTTAGGCCTCATGTCCACGGACAAAATTGAATTGTGGAATCTGTGCTGACGATCCGCAGTTCAATAAGCCCATGGACATTCATTGGGCATTCGCAGGTAATTAAATACCTGCGGATGTAATTTTTTCTAATTGTGCAGATCGCACGCACGGCAAAACACCAGCAGAATGCTCGCTTTTCCGCGGTTTCCCGCATTGACGGCTTCCATTGAAGTCAGTGGAAGCCGTCCTTGTCGCGGATCAGCAGGAAAGCAGGAGATTTAAAAAAACAACCACGATGCATGCGTGCGGCACACCACCCAGCGTTCCAAGCGCATCCGCCAGGCAGAAGAAAGAAGATCCGGCCACGACGGAGAGGACCCGGACTCAGCCGAACAGGTGAGTAAATGCCTTTTTAGGCCTCATGGCTGCGGGCATGGATGGAAACCGCCGCGGGATGCCCACGGGCATACACTGTTTCCATGAGGCCTTACAGAGTTATTCTATGTTAAAGTGACACGTCAGATTTCCAAAATTTGGCTCCGTCACTAATAGGTTAAAGAAGACCCGTCATGTCCTCGGACCAGTAAGGCAGGCTGTTCGCCCAAAGTGGTTACTTTCAGAGCTAGCTCAGTGTCGGATCAAGCGTCATGTCAGCCATTGGGCTAGCATCAGACTCTGACAATAACTGGAGCCATTGCGTGCAAACAAGGGGAGATCTAAAACCAAAATAAAGACAATGGAGGAATCGCAGGACACGGCTGTAGAGGTATACAGCCCACCCCTCTGGTCAGCGGACATGACAAGTCCTCTTTAAGTGATAGATGCTGCAGGTTCAGTCAATAAAATACCAAATTAGATTTTTCCTAAATATTTTATATTTTGACAAATGCTCTGTTCCCTCGCTGTTTACTGAGCCGCACACATCATCTGGGCATCGTTTTTCTCCTGTGTGTCTTAGCCGGGGCAGTGTAACATTGAAGAATGTCCTTGCAAGAGAAAAGTTTCGGTAAACTTTGCGTTTGTTTTTGCCTATTTTTTCTGCTTTTTATCCATTGCTTTGTTGCATGGAGTTTCTGAGTGCTTGCCTCTATATGGTGTGTTGCTCTGCCTCAATCTGCAGTTTTCACTGTGTATCCTATGCCATCCATTATAATTGATGCCATCCATTATCAGTCTTCTTATTATTAAGAGGCATACAGTGACATCTGCCTTTGTGATTAGAGGGAAAAGTGTGTAATGTGCCATGTAACAATCACATCAGAGCAATCCTTCATATCTCATACATATACAAACACGCCAAAGATTAAAGGTCAAAATAGAAGAAATATATCCAGCGCTTACAAGGAGTGGACAAAAATATGGAAACACCGTAAGAAATGCATGCCTTAAGTTACATGGGGTTATAAATCATATTTCAATAAGACATGTAGAGACCAATTTTCAATGGAGGTAATATGACACAGATGCTGCGGGGCGGAAGTGAACACCTGCTCGAGCAACAAGGTTCCATTGGTCTGGGGTTTGAGCTACCAGCTGGCAGAGCAGGGCAAGAGATGAAGTAAACACAAATTTGGTGGGAAAGCTCTCAGCCAAGCAGGGGTCAAAAGGGCAGATCAGTGCTAAGGATTAAAATTCAATGCATTTCATGTGGTGTTTCCATATTTTTGTCCCCCACCTGTATATTTATTGCGTCATTGTTGTAAATCCTCAGTGCAGTAAAATAGACAGAAGGACCTACTTACCACTTTCGACCGTGACTGAGAAGCATATCGTTTGAAACACGTATGAACTTGCACCTATCTCTGTTACTGCACTGTAGTTTACAATACGGCATTACATGGATGTGTTGGTTGCATCATTTCTGTGCTACGAGGTTCCTGTCCTTATGGTTAACACATAATATGCATTACATATCAAACACACACAAAGATACAGCAGCACCCTGCAGGCGCTAAGATATACGCAAGCAAGTCACAGTGTATTGCCGTCTCCATTGAATGCAATGCGCTGGACAGCTCCGGCCCGTTTCTAATGAAACGCGACTAGGAGCAGATTTTCGGGCGATTTGCGGGCGACTTGTGCGCACCGGTCACGCGATTTGCGGATGCGCATCCGTCATGCGATCCGCAAATCGCGGCAAAAAACGCCCGTCTGACTAAGGCCTTACAGTGAGCAAAGTGTTTGAATTGGCACAAAAAATAATGGCATAAACTGTCCGTAACATAGTATCCAGTTCAGCCTATTCCCCCAAATGTTGGTCCAAAGGAAGGCAAAAAAACCCAGTAAAGTAGAAGCCAATTTTCACCATTTAAGGAAAAACATTCCTTCCCGTCTGCCTACAGTCAAAAGAGAGAGGGCCAGAATCAATCTTCTTGTGTAGTATTATAGACACAGCCTAATGGCCCGATTATTGGCCGGGCACATTTGTCCGCATGCTCATTAGCCCGATTATCTGGCTGAGTAAAACAGACACTTCTTGTTTGTCGGCTGATCAGTGACTTTCACCAAAGAAAAATGCTTGCTGACCATCTGCACATCTCCACGTATGAACAGGGAGATATACACAGCCAGCCTATGAGGATGAGCCATCGCAACTAAGATCGTCCCCATAAGCCGATGCTTGGCCCATGAAATGAATGTTAAATGAGCAGTGATCAATGTGTGGCTTTCGGCACCTGTTACATGGGGCCAATAATTCGTTGGTGTAAAAGAACCTTAATTGTTGGGCGGCAAGTCCATTTTTGTTTATATTAGCTGTATCGAATAACATCTTCGACTAAACTTTTCAATAGAAGTGGATCTCACAAAAGGAGTATAGTACACGGTGTCCGATCCTATAGGCCTACAGAGCACACGTTCGACAATTATATTGAAGCCTGAATGCTAAATATATTGTCGGCTTTGGTTGTGAATGCATGTTTGCCGCAAAAAATAAGGCGGTTTCAGGCACATCTGATAGGATCTAAAACCAAGAGGAAGGGCTGGACATGTTAAAGGCCTGCATGTCTCATCCTTGTTTCCCCCAATGGCAAATCTCAGTAGATTCATGCCCTCCTATACATTGGATTGCCTGTGGATCCCCCAGGTATTAATCAACAGTGTATGGTAAGCTTGAATTGCATATCTGCATACATAGTATATTAGACCGAAAAAATACTTATGTCTATCCAGTTTAGCCTATTACCCCTCTTTCCCCTCACAATGTTGATCCAGAAGAAGGCAAAAAAAAAGCTAATGAGGAAGAAACCATTTTTCCCTATTTATGGTAAAAAAGACCTTCCTGACTCCAATCTGGCAATTGGCATAATTCCCGGATCACTGACCCTTCTGAAGTAATTAGTGACAATAACATGTAATATTGATATTGTATTGTTAAAGAAAGGCATCCAGGCCCCTCTTGTACTCTTTTATCGAGTTCGCCATCACCACGTCCTCAGGCAGAGAGTTCCATAGTCTCACTGCTCTTACAGTAAAGAACCTCTTTCTATGTTGTGTAGAAACGTTCTTTCCTCTAGATGCAGAAGGCGCCCCCTTGCTACAGTCGCAGTCCTGGGTATAAACAGATCATGGGAGAGATCTCTGTATTGTCCTCTGATATATTTTTTTACATAGTTATTAGAGCGCCCCCTTGTTACAGTCCTGGGTATAAATAGATCATGAGAGAGATCTCCATATTGTCCTATGATATATTTATACATAGTTATTAGGTCGCCCCTCAGCCATCTTTTTTTCTGAACTAAATAAGCCCAATTTTGATAACCTCTCTGGGTATTGTAGTCCGCCCATTCCATTTATTACCTTAGTTGCCCCGTTTGTACTCGCTCAAGCTTTGATATGTCCTTCTTGAGTAGCGGTGCCCAAAACTTTCCAAAATATTCCATATGTGGTCTGACCAGTGACTTGGTTCCTGTATTACTCTAATCACATACTGTACAGGAAATCTGACAATCCCCTTTTGAAGCTTTAATACATATAGTAGCAGTGTCCGTGTGGGGGTCAGTTTTATTGTAGATTCACATAACAGGGGTTCCAGACATGAATAACAGCACAGTCCCCTGAACACATACCATGCGGACGTGTAACACCATGGGTGCTAACAGGACAGTCTCTTCCTGAGATACTAAACCACTGGCTGCAGTCTTTTCAGCAAAGGTGATTGGGAGTCCACACTGGAGTTGTGTTCACTCCTCCGCTCTCTGTCCCTGACTGCAGGGTATTGTAGTCTTTTATGTCCCAATAACGAGCTCAATGTTTCTAGCCAAGCTCACTGGGACCCACAAGGAAGTCCTGGACTGGACTTCTATCTCAGCCAGGCTATACACCTCATCCAGCACTTTACCCTTCGGGTGCCTACATATCCCTCCTTCCCTCTTCTCCAGACCGGAGGACTGGGCACTTTTAGTCACCAGGCAGTGCACCCTGGACAGGGCATTACCTTGTGACTTTCAGCTATGGAGGCAAAATGTGGTGCAAACCTGCGATAATACCCTGTAACCCCCCCCCCCCCCAAAACCCTGACTTGTTTCTTGGTTAATGGTCTAGGCCTCCTCTGTATGGCCTCCACTTTGTTGACTTGGGATTTAATGATGCCTCTGCCAATGACTTAACCAAAGTACTTGGCTTTGGCTAAGGCACATTTTTGCGGGGTTATGGTCAGGCCTGCCTCCTTTATGTACTTTATTAAAGTGACTTTCCCAATCTGTACTGTAGACAACCACATTGTCCAGGTACGCGGCGGAGGAGTCCTGATGTGGCCTCAGAATATGGTCCTCTACTCTCTGATCCTGACTGCAGGGTATTGCAGTCTTTTATACCGCAGTAATGAGGTCCGTGATCTCACCTGAGCCGACTGGGACCCACAAGGAAGTCCTGGACTTCTATCTCACCCAGACTAAGGGTGGGGTCACACGAGCGAGTTTTCACGTGTACATAGGTGCGCTTCAGCCAATCACAATCAGAGCTACCAGCAGGCGGGGATTTTAAATCCCCGCCTGCTGATAGTTGAGATCTACAGAGCCGGGGACAGCCAGGAGAAGACGCGGCTGAGCCCGGCAGCCGAAGGGAGGTGAGTATGTATTTTTTTTTGTTTGGTTTTTTTTTTAACACTTTTCTTTGTTTTCCAGGGAGGGGCTTATATTTAAAGCCTTCCCTGAAAAACATTTCAGGGGTACCGGCAGCAGGATCCTCCAACGCAGCTGTCATGTGTGATAGCTGCAGGAGGGAATCCTTTATTCCCCGCAGGGATTTTGAATTCCTCTGCTGCATCTGTCACAGATGTGGCAGGTGCAGCAGGGAATTCTTTTTCCTTGCGGGGATGCAGGAAACATCTGCCGCACGTGGCAGATGTGTTCTGCAACCCCACGGGACATGGCAGCGGCGGAGAGATAAGTTTTTTTCTTAACTTTTTTTTTTTTTACACTAAAATCTTTCTTTTTTAGGGAAGGGCTTATATGTAAAGCCCTTCTCTGAAAAAGAATGCAGGGGTGCCGGCAGACCATAAAGAATGCAATGTTGCAAATACGCACGCACAGAAACACGCTTGTGTGACCCCACCCTAAGTGTCTGGACGATATATGCACCCCGTTCAGCACTTTACCCTTCACCTGTCTACACTATGTGGTGACATATTGGCTGTCGGAAGCTTTCTCATAAACAGATACGTCTTAAGAAACAGCTTAGGCGCTATTCACATCTGTGTTCATGGATTCTGTCTTCCTGTTCCTTAATGGGAGCAGGAAAATTGAATCCCTGCCGGGAACTGGTCCATCCCATGGCAGAACTGAGCGGCACCACAGAAACCCTATTGACTATACTGGGATCTCTCTGGATTCTGTTTTGTCCTCCAGGATTTTCCTAGATGACATAGCGCAGCAGGATTTTCGTTCCCTGATTTGGGGATTTTTTTTGAAGTTTGTAATTATACATGACCCCAGGGGTTTTATGTTACTATATGAAATAATAAAGGACATATATATATATATATATATATATATATATATATATATATATATATATATATATATATTATATATTATATATATATATATAGGTCCAATGTAGTACCTAAAGAAAGTTCCTCAGTTCTGAGTTGAAGTATTGCAGTTCTTCGTCTTTGGCGCATGGGCTTTTAATGTTTGCATTTCTAAGTATTTGGTATGCTTAATGTTGGCAATGTGTGTGAGATATTATTTTGCAATCATAGTGATACTGAGTTGAGGGGCAACACGCTTTTCCACCACCTTCATTCATTAAGTTACTCAGTAACTCCAGTAACATTGGACTGTATGCTTTGTACTTAGATATTAAAACCTTTGTATTGACCAAGCAGTAATAATTGCATGTGTCTTATTTTACAGATCCTGAATGTTAGCGCCATTGTCCTTGCAAATCTATGTGTGTCATACATCATGACGAGCCAAAATGATCTGGTAAGCTTATTCTGATGAGAGAGTATTGAGAGGACATTGCCTATCTAGTCATCAGATGTAAAATCTAGTTTTTCTAATATATATACTTTGAAAACTTGGTGATATATCTTGTAAAAAAAAAACCTTGTTGTACCATGCAAGTAGCTGCTGTCTATAGACTTCCTATTCTTATGTTTTCTATAGATATTCACTCAAATTTAGTATTACATGAGTTACAGTATATAGAATTTGATATATACAAGTATAAAGGCTAGGTTCATATCTCATTAAAACTTATGACTACCTTGCCAGGATTTCCACTCCTACAGCACATTTCAGGAGGCTGCATTTTACATTTCTTAGCATGACAGTAGCCAGGCTCGGATTGGCCCACCAGGAAGCTGGTCATTTTCCCGGTGGGCATTGAAGCCAAGTGCAAGGGCTTATTCTAATACAGCAGTATAGTATTGGGCCAATGGCTGGCAGGTGGTGGGGTCCATGAATGTAAGCAAGCCTCCCCGTTTACCTCCGCCTTTTCTAGGCACAGTGCAAGATTGCGTGCATTAGTAATTCTTCCGTCAGGACCACTGGGTAGCTATTAGATGTCATCTGTACAGCTGCTGATTGGCTGAATCGATGACGATTTTCATCACCAATACAGCCAACGATTAGAAACTGTGCGAACGATGTCAAATGCTACCCAGCGATCCTGGCACTGGCACATTCTCTCACTATGCCTGATGGAAGAATTATTAAATGCAGAAAATTGGCATCCACACTCGTGTATTGGCCAACCAGTTTTGGATTGGGACTCTTTTTTTCTTTGTCTCTCCTGCTGCTGGCCTCACAGTGAGGTAAGAGGTCAATCCTTTCTCATTTTGAGACTTCCAAGCACCACATCCATGCCTAATCTGGTCCAGGGTCTATACTTGGGGTGGAGGGTCTTATCTGGAGTATGTATTTAGGGGTTGGTTTGACTTTGTGTTTAGGTGGTCCTGATCTGGGGTCTGTATATAGCGAGATGTTCTGATATGGGGTCTGGCTCTGGATCTGTATTTAGAGGGGATCTAAGTTGGGGGTTGTGTTAAGGGCAGTTTGGCTCTGAGTTTTTATTTAGGGGAGAGTCTGGTCTGGGGGCTGTATTTGGGGGGTGGGGGGTGTCAGGATTGGTGTATTTCTGTAGTTTTTCCCACAAATTGAATTCTACAAAGAACTTTCTGAAGGGTGAGTTCACATGTAGCGGCCACAGGTCAACTGTGGATACTTTAGGATACTAAAGGAAGCAGCAGAGTAATTGCTGAGCCACTTGCCATAGTCTTTGAAAATTCCTGGAGAACAGGAGAAGTCCCAGAAGATTGGAAAAGGGCAAATGTTGTCCCTATCTTCAAAAAAAGGAAAAAGGTGGATCCAGGAAACTACAGGCCTGTAGTTCTATACTGGGAAAGATCTTTGAACAAATTATTAAACAGCATGTATGCAAGTATTGGATAAAAATGGAGTAATTAACCAAAGCCAGCATGGGTTTGTAAAAAAAACAAGTCATGCCAGACAAATCTAATTTCCTTTTATGACAGAATCACCAAATGGGTTGATCAGGGAAATGTGGTGGATATAGTATATCTTGACTTTAGTAAAGCATTTGACAAAGTATCTCATACCATACTTATTGAAAAAATTACCAAATATGGGATTGACAAGGGAACTGTTAGGTGGATTCACAACTGGCTGAGTGATCGTACTCAAAGAGTGGTCATAAATGGCTGTACATCGAAGTGGAAGAATGTATCAAGGGAGGTACTACAAGGCTCGGTCCTAGGCCCAGTGTTATTCAACATTTTTATAAATGGTCTGAAGGAGGGAATTGATGGGAAACTGATCAAATTTGCCGATGACGCAAAGCTAGGAGGGATAGCTAACACTAGGAAAAAGAGAGAGAGTATTCAAAAAGATCTAGAAAAGCTTGAAGAGTGGGTGGTGACTCACAGAATGGTAGTTAACAAGAAGAAATGCAAAGTCCTACATCTGGGCAAAAAAAATAAAAAAAAGCACATATACCGTGGGAGGAATTGGGCTAAGCAGTAGCACATGTGAAAAAGACTTGGGTATACTAATAGATCATAGCCTGAACATGAGTCAACAATGCGATGCAGCAGCCAAAAAGGCAAACACAATTCTGGGATATTTTAAGAGAAGCATAGAGTCTAGATCACGTGAGGTAATTATCCCCTTCTACTCTTCCTTAGTCAGTCTTCATCTGGAATACTGTGTCCAGTTCTGGGCACCCCACTTTAAAAAAGACGTAGACAAACTGGAGCAAGTTCAGAGAAGAGTTACCAAGATGGTGAGCGGTCTGCAAATCATGTCCTATGAGGAATTGTTAAAGGATCTGGGAATGTTTAGCTTTCAATAAAGAAGGCTGAAAGGAGACTTAATAGCTGTCTACAAATATCTGAAGGGCTGTCACAGTGCAGAGGGATCAGGCCTATTCTCATTTGCACAATGAAAGACTAGAAGCAATGGGATGAAATTGAAAGAGAGGAGACACAGATTAGATATTAGACAGTGAGGGGGATCAATGAGTGGAACAGGTTGCCACGGGAGGTGGCGAGTTCTCCTACAATGGAAGTCTTCAAACAGAGGCTGGACAGACATCTGTGTGGGATGATTTAGTGAATCCTGCATTGAGCAAGGGGGTTAGACCCGATGACCCTGGAGGTCCCTTCCAACTCTACCAGTCTATGATTCTATGATAACTGTGGTGGACAAAAACCGTGCTGAGATGTGGTTTTACCACAGATGGGCCCATTGTTTAAAATGATAGGTAATGTCTATGCGGTTTAGCAAGTAATACTGATGTTTATCTACAAAACCACAACGCAATTAATAAACAATTTTAAAACTGGACTGTTTAAAGGGACTCTGTCAGCTCATGTAAGCCCCATAAACTAAAGTTATGGGTTTATAGGAGCTGAAGCACTGAGTGCAGTGATGTAAGTCTTATACTTACCATCCTTGGTGCTACCCTGCTGTCTAAGCTGCCACTGCATGCATCCAGCAGGCTACATTGGCACACACACAGAATGAGCGTACTAGTCCTGTCATATTGTGCACATGCCTACGTAGTCTGTGGGATGCATGCCACAGCAGCTTAGACAGCAGGGTAAGTATAAGGCTTACATCGCTGTATCCAGTGCTTCAGCTCCTAAAAACCCATAACTTTAATTTTTGGGGATCATAGGAGCTGACGGCTTACCTTTCAAACTGAATGACAGCAAGGTTTTGGGTTGTGTTATGACCGCTACATGTCAACCTACCCTTCACAGGATGCGCCATATCTGGTATCCTCACCAATTGTGAGAGTGGGGGTCTACCTCCTTGCCTGCTGCATTCTCCATATACTTCAGTGGTGATGTGGCTGCACAAGAGCGCAGCCAACTTTCCATTGATGTGTATGGAAAATGTAGCAGCTGAGAATTGGCAAATGGGGGTGTGGTAATAGTTACATATAACTGTACAGTGGGCTCCCAGAATTAATTTTACTGATGGGCCTTGGGCACCCCAGTTCGACACTGACAGTAGCTACATATTTTGTCCATTTGGCCAATAATAACGTTTGAATGTTGATCGTAGTTCTTCTGAGCATTGTAATGAAAATTTTTGGGAAACAAACTCGAATGCCTTGCCACCCTTGATGCACTGGCGCTCTGTCTTTTTTAGAATTTAGGCCTCTTGCTGTTCCGTGGTCTCTGCAGCCCTTGATGCCCTGGCTCTTTCCCTCTCTTTTTAAATTCTGGCTTCATGCTGTTTTGGGGTCTGCAGCTATTGATGTATTGACTCTTTCCTGCAATATTTGAAGTTGGGCCTCACGCTGTTCTGTGGTTTCTGATGCCCTTGATGTACTGGCTCTTCTTCTTTTTGACTTTGGGCCCAATGCAGTTCCAGGGTCTCTGCTGTCATTGATGCCATGGCTCTTTCCCTCTCTTTTTGAATTGGGGTCCCTGCAGTGAAGACCAAATCCTGATTGGTGGGAGTAAAGGGTCAAAACCAGGGGACCCCAGTGGTTTGTGGCACTATGGGTGCACACCTGCTGCTCCGACACCGATATTTGTAAAATTGGTTACAGTGCAAACTGAATATACTTGGAGGAAGAGCAGTTACTAAACTGTAGGATTATATTTATAACCTTCTATCCTTTGTTTAACCAGGCTGAAGAATTTATGAGGAAGATTGAAAAAGAAGAAGAGCAGATTGCTTATGACTACCCAGATAAGAAAATTTACCATCTTTGTATTGTTAACTTAGTTATAGGGTAAGCGAACATGAAGTACGTCATTCTCACTATACATTCTCTAGCGCTCATTCTACATGGACTGGAATTGGGAAGGGGAAAACTTTTTAGAAAGTCTGACATTGAGGCCTCTTTCACACGGGTGACAGCGTTATAACCGCTACAAAATCACTGCTATATTTTAAATTTTGTAGCCCATGTGAAAATAGCCTGACTTGCAGGAATGCTGACATCCAATAGGTGGTGCTGTAGAGGTATTGCTCCATCTTCCTTATTTGCATATTTCCCAGAGGAGCATAAATGGCCTTATAGATCTCCTCATTACACCTTCTAAGTGCTCTCCTTAAGGAGAAACAATACCCTTTCTGACCCACTTTATTATATAGCAAAATGAATAGGAGACCCCATATTATTTTCTCCAAGGTGGCATTATGGGGGGGGGGAAAGACATCTGTAGTTTAGAAGAAAATATAATTAGCAGGAAGTTGACATAGAATTTATATTTTCCAAAGCATATTCTACATCATGAACTCCTAGTCCGCAGTAGAGGGCTTGCACAGTAGAGCGTTGGGCTCTGATTTCATATCACAGTGTAGAACACGTTATGTATGTTTCTTCTAAGCTCCCCTCAGCGCCTGATATTTTTAGAACACTTGCTAATGATTTATTTATGTTTTCTGTTTTTCCACAGAACTCTTTACTGCGCCAAAGGGAATTATGAATTTGGCATATCACGAGTTATCAAAAGCTTGGAGCCATACAACAAAAAGGCAAGTCCGTGTATTTAAACCGGACCGCAGAGATTTTGTTTTTTAGGATATCAAAACATTGCACATTTTTACAAGTAATTTTGCTTTATATACTATTTGCGCCAACATATTCCGCAGCGCTTACATAGACGGGGAATACAGAAAGACAAAAAATACAGAACCACGGTTACATAGTAATCAGTTGATGAAAATAATAGGGGTGAGGGTCCTGCTCCAACGAGCTTACATACTACGAATAGTGGGGTGATACAGAAGGTAAAGGGCTGGAGATGTGCACGGTGTGGTATGGTGGAGATGAGCACGGTATGGTATGGTGGAGAGTGTGGGATGTTATACACCTAGACAATGGTCAGACACTTAGCCGTGTGACGGCAGAAACGGTATGACTACAGGAGCGGTTTATGATGGCTAGCAGGGATTGCAGTCACTAGGGCAGAGAGCATGTTATCAGGCGGAGTACAGAGGGGTTTGTTTAGGGAATGCGGTATGCCTCCCATAAGAGGTGCGTTTTTAGAGCACGCCTGAAGTTCTGCGAGTCCTGGATTGCTAGAGTAGCCTTTGGTAGTGCGTTTCAGAGGAAAGGTGCTGCTCTGGAGAAGTCTTGGAGGCGGGAATGAGAAGTTCGAATTAAAGGGGCGCTCAGTCTGGTTTCGTTAGCAGAGTGGAGAGCCCGGCTGGGTGATGGATTGAGATGAGGGAGGCAATATAGGGGGGTGCTGCGCTGTGGGGGGCTTTGTGGATGAAGGTAGCGAGTTTAAATTGAATTTTGTATTTAATGGGCAGCCAGTGCAGTGACTGGCACAGGGCAGAGGCGTCCGAGTAGCGGCTGGACAGGAAGATGAGCCTGGCTGCCGCATTCAGGATGGATTAGAGAGGGTAGAGTCTGGTGCAGGGGAGGCCGATCAGCAACGAGTTGTAATAATCGAGCCGGGAGTGGATGAGGGCAACAGTAAGCGTTTTTAGCGTGTCCACAGTGAGAAAAGAGCGGATTCTTGCGATGTTCTTGAGGTGCAGCTCACATGTTCGGGCGAGAGATTGGATGTAGGGGGTAAATGATAGATCAGAGTCGAATATGACCCCAAGGCAGCGGGCATGTTGTCTAGGAGTTATGGTGGTGCCACACACTGAGATGGAGATGTCAGGATGGGGTCAGTTAGTGGAGGGTGGAAATGCCAGTAAGTCAGTTTTAGAGAGGTTTAGTTTTAGGTAGAGAGAGGACATAGTGTTAGAGACAGTGGACAGACAGTTGGTGATGTTTTGGAGGAAAGGTGCAGAGATGTCATGGGAAGAGGTGTATAGCTGGGTTTCGTCAGCATACAGGTGGTATTGAAGGCCATGTCTCCTGATGGTTTGTCCAATAGGGGCTGTGTAGATAGAGAAAAGGAGGGGGCCGAGAACAGAGCCCTGGGGAACCCCAACAGCAAGGGGAAGAGGAGGGGAGGTAGAGCCAGCAAAGGAGACGCTGAAAGAGCAGTCAGATAGGTAGGAGGAGAACCTTTAGACCGATGGAGCGAAGCATACTGAGGAGGAGTTTGTGGTCGAAAGTGTCAAATGCTGCGGAGAGGTTGAGGAGGATCAGTAGGGAGTAATCGCTCCTCGATTTGGCTGTCAGTAGGTCATTGGATACCCTTGTAAGGGCAGTTTCTGTCGAGTGTTGAGGTCAGAAGCCAGACTGTAGGTGGTCAAGGAGAGAGTGCTCTGATAGATAGCTTACAAGGCGGGAGTAAACCAGGCGTTCTAGTAGTTTGGAGATGAAGGGGAGATTAGAGATGGGTCAGTAGTTGGCAGCATCAGTCGCGTCCAGATTCTGCTTCTTTAGCAGTGGGGATATGATGGCATGTTTGAAAGAAGAGGGAAAGATGCCAGAGGTCAGAGAGTGGTTGAATATAGTGGTGAGATGGGAGATGACCACTGGGGAGAAGGATCAGAGGAGGGGTGAGGGGAGGGGGTCGCTAGCGCAGGTGGTGGGGCGAGCAGAGAATAGCAATTTGGAGACTTCTTCCTCTGTCGCTGGTCTGAGTACAGACAGTGAGCAGGAGCTAGATGTAGTGCTGACAAGACTAGGGTCAGGGCTAGTCTGGATTAGGAAGTTATTTCCTGACAGATGTCATCAATTTTCTTTTTGAAGTAAGCAGCCAGCTCTACAGCACTGAGATCCGTCACCGGGGGCTGCGGTTTTGGGCTGAGAAGGGAGTGAAAAGTATCAAAGAGCCGTTTAGGGTTGTGTGATACTGAGAAGACTAGAGAGGTGAAGTAGACTTGTTTGGCGTGGTGGAGGGCGAGGTTGTAGGTTCTGAGCATGAATTTGTTGTGGAAGAAGTCTGCGGACGTTTGCGACTTCCTCCACAGCCGTTCAGCACTTCTAGAGCACCAGCGAATGAAGCGTGTTTAAGGCGTGAGCCAGGGTTGCCGTGGGTTGGGTCATGTGGCTCAGGTCATGGGGGGCGCCGCTTCATCCAGAGCATGTTTGAGAGCGGTGTTGTAGTGAGCGGCAGCCAGCTTGGGGCAGGAGAGGAAAGAGATAGGGAACAGAGAGGACTGTAGGGATTCAGCAAAGTCCAGGGTGTGGATGGCCTTAAGGTTCCTGTAGGTACGGTAGATAGGTGGGTCTGGAGAGATGTTAGGGAGAATGACAGAGAAAGAGAGGAGGTTATGATCTGAGAGCAGGAGAGGGGAGTTAGTGAAGTTGGAAGCAGAGCACAGATGGAGGAAGACCAGATCAAGAGTGTTGCCATCCCTGTGAGTGGGAGAGGCTGTGAGTTGAGAGAGACCAAGGGAGGAGGTGAGCGAAAGAAGCTGAGAGGCAGATGGGGAGTTGGGATCATTAGTGGGGATGTTAAAATCACCTAAGATGAGGGTTGGAAGTTCACAGGATAGGAAGTGGGGGAGCCAGGCAGCAAAGTGGTCCAAAAACAGGCGAGGAGCACCTGGGGGGCGGTAGATAACTGCTACTCGCATGGACAGTGGACAAAAAAGCCGTAGCATATGTACCTCAAATGATGGAAAAGTGAGTGAGGGTACAGGGGGGATGACCTGGTAGGTACATTTCGGAGATAGAAGAGCACCTACTTCTCCGCCACCCCTGTCATCTGGTCTCGGGGTGTGGGACAACTGCAGGCCACTGTGGGACTGCTGTATCCACGTTTCTGTGAGAGCGAGCAGATTTAAAGATTTAGCAGTAAAAATGATGGTGGGGAGTTTATTGCATGCTGACTGGCAGTTCCAGAGCGCACATTTAAAGGAGTCAGGGGAGGGTATGCATGGGCTAGCAGTTGGGCTTGGGGATTTTATTAGTGAGTCAGGTAGGGGGTGATAGCTAGGAGCAGTGGAGGGTGCAGCTAGTAGCAGCAGGATAGAGAGGGTTAGCAGATGGTTAGGAGATTTATGAGGACGACTGTTATGTTTGTTAGTGGCATTAGGGGGTTTGAGGCTAAGCAAGAAGGTAAAGGTTGCATGCGAGCTGTGCATAGGTGGGGACAGGAGAGAGGGGCTAATGTGAATAGAGTGCCCCAAAGTTTGGCACTTGAAATAAGTTCTGAAACTGAGAGCAAGGATGAGAACAGAGGTGACAGCATTAGCGATAGCTTTGAAGTGTAAAGTATTTAGGCAGAGTTTGAGTTTGAAGGTACAAAACAGCCTGGTCCTTAGGTCTTGAGTATCCCCAACAAGAATTCATGGTAAGCTATACATGATATATATGATAGCCAATATAACAACCAGCAAAAGTGCAAATCACTTTATGTACCTAAAATGATGTTTTTGTGCTGAAAAAAATCACTTAAGCGTTTGCCACTAGTGGTCTCACTTCCTACTAATTTGCAGTCCACTGTCTGTTGTCAAGGGAAATCCTCTAGTGACAGAGATAAAAAGATGGAACCCAGAAAGTGGAGGAGGGGGATAACTCATGTGGCAAATGAAAGTCTTTAGAAAGGGGAGGAGAAGGGGGCTCCTGCAGATACAGATTCACACGGACATAGCTACAAGTAATAGTAAGTGATTTGCTGTGTTGCAGCTACTGAAATCACATGTACACTGCTCAGTACTGCTGTATACTGTTATCCATCCTGGTATTATTCCTCTGTGTTTACTACAGGGAGTTAGGCAGAATCTGCTGTTTTCTCCACATGCAGGGTAGAGAAGACATTATGGGGCAGATTTACTTAGAGTGACGTTTTATACACCCGTCTAGTAAATTTTTTGCTGGCATAAAGCGTAACAAATATGTTAGGTAACACAAACCCTTTAATATATTTGGCGCATATATGGGCTGTCCACACACCAAATCTGAAATCTGCCTTCTATAAGCAGAAGGAGATTTAATCTACAATATATGCCAATTTCTGATGTATATTATAGTAAAACTGATCAGCTGCGAGGTCCCTAATGCTAAACCCTGTCTACTTTTTTTAGAAAGTGTCAGATCCAGCATAAAGCAGACTTTTTTTTTATTTATCATTAATTTTTAATTTTTTTTTTCTTCTTTTTTTCAATTTTTAAATCAATAAAATACAAGAACATTTGCACAGTAACAACAAATTGGATCATTTTACCTATTGATCACATGGGATCCCTTGCATGAAAAGCAACCTGTTACTTGAAGAAACATCAATGATAATAATAATTCTTACAGTATTTTCCTGCCATCAACTTTTTGTTTTTTACTTAGTTTCTACATCTTTTTTTGGAAATCGGAACTGTAGCACCTTATCGTCTTTATCATGAGGTAGTTTCAGAACAGTTTTAACTCCTAATGCCCTTGACCCATTCTTGAGGGTCCGATGAGAGGAGAGGGGGAGGTGGGGGACTGAAAATTGCATATTTTGATGCAGAAGATGCCATGCACTAAAATCTGTGACTTTTTTACTCCAGAAACCTGGTGTATACAATTTTGTAAATGTGCCCCTATAACAGCAGTCTAGATCTACCCGCTCAAAGAAAACTGAAAATTAGAGATAGTTTGTAGGGAAAAATGCAGGATACAAGTCATATATTGCAAGAAAAACCACAAGGTCAGCAGATCCAGCAAATAAATGTGTATGTACATGTCTACCATGGCTGCAACAATACATTGCTAGCAGAAACATGTGGCAGCAACACTCATACACATTAAATATCTGAACAAAATTGCATAACTCTTGTATACACTAGCCACATAAAAATGCAAGGTTCTTAGCACATATTTTGATCAAAGCAGGTGGGCCCATCCACCATGTCCAGGTGACGACGCTTATAGATGGGTTCTAACGCTAACAGATACTTCTCTTTTGGGTTTGAGCCTCTAAATGATTCCAGGTACAAGGATACCAGGCTATATGGTGTAATTGGAATTATTTGGCCAAGATGGGTTTCCTACCTTTAGCAGATGCCTCACTTTGGGCCTACATAAGAATTAAGGGAAAGTAGGATACCGAGCTGGACAGTCTAATTAATAAGGCTTGGAACCAATAGGTGAAAACAATGTAGAACAAAAGTGGAGGCAGCCATTGCTCCACAATGCAACATGGTTTATGTGAGCCTGCGCATTTATTTGTTAGAGGTGCTGGCCTTGTGTTTTTTGGGGATTCTGTTTTACACTTGCCTCCACTTGTCTACTGCACTACTTTCACCCATCTGTCCCAAGCCTTTTTAATTAGACTATATAGCTCGATATCCTACATTTCCTGGATTCAGGTCTCCTTCACACGAGCGTATGCGTTTTTGTGATTGCCCACACGTGCCGTTAAATCGCGTGAATGCAGAAATGCCGAGTGAAGTCCCAAGCTTAATTCTCGTTTTCTCATCCATTCACGCGACAGGGTGCGATATATTAGCGAAAAAATAAGCCGCAGCCCAAAAATCCCTCGCTCAACATAAATCCTCAGAATGTCTTCAAATGCCTAAATACAGGCACCTGTAAGCTTTTCCCTGCGTTGGGCACTGCTAAACTGCCCCCCCCCCCTTTTTTCCAGCTTCTGTTGGAATCTATTGGAGCGCCAGCGTATCGGTAAAATGATAGGTTCAGACCTATCTTTTCCTGCAGCGTATAATTGCGGTCACCGATTTTGGTCACGTATGTGCTATTTTTTCTTGCGCAACGTTTTTACGCGACGCAGAATCGCCAATATGAACGAATGTATTGGAATCCAATGCCTCAGATGGTCGTGATTTTCGGCCAGCGTGAAAACGCGGATAAATAGCCGCATAGAAACACTCATGTGAATAAAGCCTCATTTGAAGGCTTAGGCCCAAAGAGACATGTCTGCTAAAGGTAGGAAACCCATGTTTCCTAAGTCATCCTATTTAAAATCTGCAGCAGTCCTGTCTCACCTACCCAAAACAATCTAACGTATATACTCGGGTATAAGCCGACCTGAATATAAGCCAAGGCACCTAATTTTACTACAAAAAACTGTGAAAACTAGGTGCCTCGAGTATAAGCCTAGCTAGACTAGGTAAAAAAAAAACAATACTATGTAATTCTCCCCACTGTTATCCCTCTGCTCGGCTTTGAATTCCCCCCCCCCCCCCGTCAGCAAGTAAGTGCTGTGATTGGATCGAGCGCCAGCTACTTACAGCTGGTGTTCAATAAACCAATCACAGCCATTCAGTGATGTCATTCACTGAATGGCTGTAAATGATCGAGCGCCGGCTGTGATTGGCTGGCGCTCAATCCAATCACAGCGCTTACTTGATGACAGCGGGGGAATTCAAAGCCGAGAAGAGAGATGACAGTGGGGAGAATTACATAGCAGCTTGCTGCACCGCCGGGAAGACCATCATGCCAGGGACACAGACCCCGTCTGGGAGGTGAGTATTGCGTTTTTTCTTTTCTTTTAACTAGTCCCTCACTCGAGTATAAGCTGAGGGGGACTTTTTCAGCATAAAAATGTACACTGTATTTTGCTGCTTATTTTACAGCATCTTGGCAACGGCCTGTGGACTGCAATTTGTTTCTGCTCTTTCCACGTTTTCCACCTTCTTCAGACAATCAAACATCTGTGCCTTTCTTTCTGTAACATTTGCCAAATTACACATGAGATTTGGGTAGAAAATGATTTTCTTTACAATTTCTCTTGGTTTGGTTGACAGCTTGGAACAGACACATGGTATTATGCAAAGAGGTGCTTCCTATCCTTGCTGGAAAACATGTCCAAGCACATGATCATGCTCCAGGACAGCGTCATCTATGAAGGCGTGCAGTTTTTGGAACATTGTGAAAGTAAGTTGAAAACCTTTAGTTGACAGTTTAGCATAGATGAACCCAGATCATGGAGTCGGCTTATGTCTTTCACTTATTTTTAAAGTTGAATGTAAAGAGATAAGAAGAAGCCTCCTTTAGATTGCAAAAACACCCACGTGATGCTTCAATCACCACTTAAATTCTATTTAAAGGGCTACTCCAGTGAAATATTTTTCATTCATTATGTAACAATCCTCCCAGTATATGTAAGTCAGCACCCTTACCCCTGTGCAGTTAGCCTATTTGAAACTCCTGGAGTCCTTCTGTTGGTACTGGTGCATCTTGTCTCCATCTGAACTTTGTGGCCCTCTCCTATTACTCAACCTGGACAACCCATGTCTCCACCCTTTCTTCCGGTGGAGACAAGATGCACCAGTACCCCTTCTCCTTAGGTGAGTCATGTGATCTCAATTCTGACCACTTGTAATCTACTTGGGTTTATGTTTCTCTTAAATTAGTCAGTCAGTCCTGTGTGATTGACTCTACAATACAAGCTCTTTAGAGGGGGACATAGAAACTCCTATCTTAGTTACTGCTGATGATTAGAGGCTCCTATCACACAGTTATAACGAAGAAGATGATAGTTCAGCTTCCTGACTGTATACTTTATGGTCTGTAGCTTATTTAGATGAATATACAGAGTAGTGATAATCACACTTTCATCCCAGCCGGAAGAGATGGTACAATCTCTAGCTGTTCATGTGATGTTATGATGCATCATGGGACTGATAGCACAGAATAGTGAAAGCAAGAGGAAATTTCAATATCAGGATGGTGCCTGATAAGCATCAGACAGTAGGTTGCACTGCAAGGAAGTGACTACAATTTACAGAGGAGACCTCCCAACAGTCAGTCAAATATATATATTAAAACTAATTGAAATGATGTCAAATGAGCCCATTCTGGGTCCAGAGTTACTATGGTTGTTGCTAATGAGTAGAAATCAGTAATGTAGAAAATCAGAAGAATCCTGTAAGAATGGTACAGAAGATTTGTGCACTTTAACACAAGAATACCTGGAACTTATTCTTTTCCTCCAACAGATTATGGTAAGAACATACCAGCCATAATCGAGCAACCACTGGAAGAAGAGAAGATGCACATAGGCAAGAACACCGTTACGTATGAAGCAAGACAACTGAAGGCCTTGTTGTATGAAATCATATCCTGGAACATGTAATTACCTGCAGCTTGGAATACGTTTTTCGTCTTTGCTCTTTTTTTCATGATATTGGAAGTGAAAATGTAATTTTGTAGTGTTGCCATTAAATTATTTTGTTTACAAAATATATTGATTGTCAGAAATACTTTTTCCTTCTAGGGCTACAAAAAGCAGCATATACCTTAACCCCTTAGTGACAGAGCTTTTTGCCGTTTTTCATCCGTATTTTCGTTTTTCCCTCCACCCTTTAAAAAAAATCATAACTCCTTTATTTATCCATCGACGTCGCTGTATGAGGGCTTGTTTTTTGTAGGACAAGTTGTATTTTCCAGTGGTCCTATTTAAAGTACCATATAATGTACTGAAAAACGTAAAAAAAATTCTAAGTGGAGTAAAATGAAAAACAAAACAACATTCCACCATCTTTCGGTGCGTCTTGTTTCTACGGCGCATAAACTGCAACATAAATGACATGACTGTATGGTTTGGGTCAGTACGATTACTACGATACCAAACTTGTATAGTCTTTTTTTAGTTGTACTACTTATATGTTTTTTGAAAGATATTTCATTTTTTAAAATTATTTTCTGTCTCCATCTTCTGCGCGCAATAACTTTATTTTTCCGTCAACATAGTTGTGTGAGGGCTCATTTTTTGCAGGACATCATGTAGTTTGCATTGGTACCATTTTGGAATACATATGCCTTTTTGATCGCTTTTCATTGCATTTTTTCTTGGAGACTGGGTGACCAAAAAAGCGCATTTCCGGAGTTCTTTATTTTATTTTTCTGACAATGTTCATCTTGCGGGGTTAATAATGCATTACTTTGATAGATCTGACTTTTTGTTTTATTATTTAGATTATTTTATTACAAATATGGCAAAGTTGGCACAGTATTTTTTTTTTTTACTTTCTTTTTTTCCAATAATTAGTAAAACTTTATTGGGACCACAACATGCGATGCTTCGATCGCTCCTGCATTACATCATACTCCTATCGGACAGGCAGTCTATCAAGTCATCCCACGGGGATGGCTTGATAGGCATCCTGCCATGACAGCCCTGGGGCCTTTCAGAAGACCCCCGGTTGCCATGACACCCTCACAGCTCCCTGCAATCTTATCGGGATGTATGAAGGGAGGTCGCCCCGCAATCTCCCTTCATACATGGCCTGCATCTGCAGGACTTAGAAACACAAAAGGCCGGTCACTAAGGGTTTAAAAAATACATGTTTAGGCTACTCTCACATGAGAGGTTTTTTGATTGCTTGAAATACACAGCACTAAATCTCACCCTAGCGTTTTTGCGCCACATATTTTACAGGTACAAAATCACACGGCATGTCTTGTTTTTGGAGTTTTAGTGTGTATTTCACACATACATCACCCATTGAAATGTATGGGGCGAGTAAAAAAAAAAACGCAATTGCACATGTAATACTGCGTTTTTTTACACCGGTTGCTATGCTACCGGGAGGGAAAAAGTGACATCATCAGCTTGCTTGTCTGCGTTTTTACTGCGCCAAAGTACGCAGTAAGTAGCGCTGTGTAAAAAACATAGCGTTTTTACATAATGATTTGTGAGAGTGGCCTAAACGGTGGGCCTCGAACTCCGTCTGAACAAAACCAAAGTACTAACCCAGCTGACTTAGGCCAGTCTCACATGACCAGATTTGAATTGCAGATTCCACAACTGCTGTCCACGCAGACGTTAAAGGGGTTGTCCCGCGCCGAAATGGTGTTTTTTTTTTTTCAATAGCCCCCCCGTTCGGCGCGAGACAAACCCGATGCAGGGGTTTAAAAAAAAAACCAGATAGTACTTACCCGAATCCCCGCGCTCCGGTGACTTCTTACTTACCTTGCGAAGATGGCCGCCGGGATCTTCACCCACGGTGGACCGCAGGTCTTCTCCCATGGTGCACCGTGGGCTCTGTGCGGTCCATTGCCGATTCCAGCCTTCTGATTGGCTGGAATCGGCACACGTGACGGGGCGGAGCTACGAGGAGCAGCTCTCCAGCACGAGCGGCCCCATTCAGAAGGGAGAAGACCGGACTGCGCAAGCGCGTCTAATCGGGAGATTAGACGCTGAAATTAGACGGCTCCATGGAGACGGGGACGCTAGCAACGGAACAGGTAAGTGAATAACTTCTATATGGCTCATAATTAATGCATAATGTACATTACAAAGTGCATTAATATGGCCATACAGAAGTGTATAACCCCACTTGCTTTCGCGGGACAACCCCTTTAAGTGGACATTGAAAGGCATGGAGTTTCGCTGGTTCGCTCAGACGTGCATGTAGGAATTCCATGAGTAGAAGAAATTACCAGCATGCTGTATTCCGTGTACAGGCTCCATTGATCTCTATGGATGCGAGCGATCCGTAGTAGATACGTAATTAACATTGCATATTGGGCGCGGATTCGCTCGCAACTTGCTAGGAGACAAATACAAAAGACAGAATTTTGGGGCTTTTGTATCTGGTCTACTAGCAAAGAGAGAGACGTCATACAAACCAGCAACAATTACTTGTTGGTCATTTTACCCCGAGCGGATTGTGTTTTACTAGGCTTGTTCAATGCATACAGAGAGCCTCATCTACATTACAACCATGGGGTTTTAGACTAAAAAAAAAATGTTTTTAAGCTGAAAATAAAGTCTTTGCAAGTTGTCAATATAGGGGGAAGAATGATAAATGGCTATGTATGGAGAAACTACCTTAGATGCACCCCTGCCCTATCCCACCATGCACCCGTGCAGGCAGTTTTACGCAGCATTTGATGACTGGCTTCCTTTAATAGATCTGAAATAGAAGAATTGCCTGGAGCTTCAGACGTCTCTCCATGGCTCGTGAATCACATTAACACTCTGTACAGCACAGGACTGGAATAACTCCAAGTGAAAATAATAATGGTCTAAAGGTCTGACAAGTAATCATATGAAACATGGATATCGGGATGCCCTATTCCACCCTAACAGGAAGCTGAATTGGAAGACTTCAGATTGAAGGTGTGATTAAATGGCTGGGCTATGCCTGAGCTGGTTAGACTTCAGCCGCTTTGTCACAATCAGCTGTGACACATCAGAACAGGAAATACTAACTCTATATGCACAATTTAGGATTCCAATACAAGTCAGCCTTTCGTATCCATTGTTCTGCTGATGAGCAGCCAAATGCCATGTTGGAGGATTGCTCTTTAAAATAGGTAGAGGCCTCAAATCCGTTCTGCTCTAAATGGCGTTCATTCAAAAGGAAGTATTTTTTTTCAGCTATTTCACTTTGGAGGGACTATAAAAACCATAAAGTATCCAAGTTGTATCTCTTCATGACTCTGTTCTAACAACACTCCACCCCCCATCATTATAAAGCTTTCAGCATACAAGCTTTATTGTGTCTCCACATTTGATGCTCACTTTTTTCCCGTGTGGTAACATACAGGGGGTGGACAAAAATATGGAAACGCCATGCAAAATGTAGGAGATTTTAATCCTTGGCACTGAGCTGCCCTTTTGATCCCTGCTTGGCTAAGAGCTTTCCCGACAAATTTGTGTTTACTTCACCTCTTGCCCTGCTCTGGGTGGTTTTGGGAGTCAGCTGGTAACAGCAGCTGAGGGGCTCAAGCCCCTGACCAATGGAACCTTGTTGCTAGGCAGATATTCACTTCTGCCCGGCAGCATCTTTGTCATATTACCTCTACTTAAAATCGGTCTCTACATGTCCTAATAAAATATGATTTAGAATCCCATGTAACTTAAGGCATGCATTTTGTACGGTGTTTCCATATTTTTGTCCACCCCTGTAGACGTCCCTAAAGTTTATGTAGCAGATGTATCTACAGTACTGTGTAAAAGTTTTGGCAGGTGTGGAAAAAATGCTGCAAAGTAAAAATGATTTTAAAAATAGAAAAGTGTTAATAATTTACTTTCCCCTCGTCATCCTGACAGCATACACCTGGAGGTTGTCCGCTGGACAACTGTTGGGACAGGAAGCAGAAAAACACAAAAGGTAACTCCCACCACCGGCTCACCAGTGTCTTCCTGTCCCTACAGGATAGTCCAAGCGGATCCTCCAAGTGTATGCTGGAGGAGAACGAAGAAAGAAGACTCCCATACAGCCTGTCCGCCCCTGGGGGGACGACTCTCTGGTCGGGCTGACAGGGCTTGCGCGGGTGAGACCCTACGAGGGGACCCTCACCCGCAGGATCTACCCAGCACCATTCCCCTTGTGGGAAAATTCTCCCCCAGTGCGCTGCCTAGAGGGTAGCTGGCTGGTGGAACAGCCCCCGGTACCTGGAGGGGTTGGAGCAGAGGCCCGGCGACTCCAGCGGGGATCCAGCAGCCCATCAGGGCAGAGGTATGCGCTCCTATGCGGGCGGATGGTCGCGCGGTGACAGCAGGGGCTCGGGCGCGGGTCCGGTCAGGCTCGGGCGCGGTCTGTGGAGCAGCAGCTCCATGTGTGCTCCTCCTTGGTCGGCGTCCCTGGTATGTGCGGTGTATCCCCTGGGTCCGGCGCGGCGGCGTGACGTCAGCGCGGCCGTGTCACGTGGGGGGCGAGGCCTCGCTCAAGGGGGCGTGTCAGCGCCAAATTCCCCTACATGTCTCCTGTCTGCACCTTACTGAAGATGTCAGCCAGAGAGGTCACTGAAAGCAGCCTGATTGTGAGTAGACCTTCTTATGGGTCTTGTACCGGGGACGGGGGGGGGGAGAGACAAATATATCATGGTGCTGGAAGTTCCTTTGCTGTCTCTGTTTCCTTAGGACAGAGATGCGCAAAAGATTAGAGAGGCCAAAGAACGCATACGCAAATGTCCGGTCTGCTTGCGGCGGCTAGAAGAGGGCCACACCAAGCCACTGTGTGCGGACTGTACAGCGAAAGTTGTCCGTGAAGAGGGCTCCTCTGCCATGACGGACATCCGGTCCGTGATTCGCGAGGAAATCGAAGCCTCTCTCTCCTCTCTCTTCCTCCCCCCCCATGAAAAGGGCCAGGCGGACACACACGGAAGAGTCTGACTCTGAAGAAGGACTCCAGGAAGATTCTCCCTCAGAATCCATGCCACCAATGGAAGATGTGAAAAATACTTCTTCTCATCGGCGGATCTGGGTCAGCTGTTAAACGCAGTTCGACACACCATGCAGGTGGAGGAAGAGGTGCCGCAGCAGCCATCATTCCAAGATAGTCTGTTCCGGGGGCTCCAACCTTAACCAAAACCGTCATTCCCGGTTAATGACATTTTGAAACAATTGATCCTGACAGAATGGAAGCAGGCAGAGCAAAAATTCTTCCTGTCCAAAGAATTTAGGGACTGGATGATCTTCGCACCAGACGACATCGAGTTCCTGGAAACCACCCCTAAGGTGGACCTGGCAGTGGCCAGGGTTTCAAAAAAAGCAGCCCTCCCCTTTGAGGACATTTCACAACTGCGGGATCCACTAGACACCAAGGTGGATTCAGCGATGAAAAAGGCCTGGGAGATCGCGGCCCTGACCATTAAGGCTAACATCACAGCCACATCAGTGGCAAGGTCTATGACAGTCTGGCTGGACCAGCTTCAGACGCTGGTCTCCCAGAGGGGCTCTAGGGAAGACATCTCCAGCTGCCTTCCCCTCCTCCAACAAGCAACCGGCTTTCTGGCGGATGCCTCTATGGAGTCGGTGAGGTTCGGAGCCCGTTCAGCAGCCCTCTCTAACACAGCCAGGAGAGCCGTCTGGGTCAAGGCCTGGGCAGGGGATAACGCATCAAAGAACAGGCTCTCTTCCCTACCCTTCCAAGGACATGGAATTTTTGGGCCTTCCTTGGAAACCCTCCTGGAAAAAAGCATCGGATAAAAGCCAGGGGCTACCCACGGAGAAGTCCTTCAAGCGGCCTTCCTCCTCCTACCCTCCATCCTTTATTCCCTCTAGGACATACAAAGGAAAAGGGAAAACTGGACGCTGGTCCTACCCCAAAGATGGAAAGGGTGAGAATCCGCCCTCCAAGACCCTGCAAGTAGGGGGTAGGCTGATGTGGTTCGTCCTCAAATGGAAGGAGGTGACATCCAATCCCTGGGCCTTACGCCTAGTTACGGAGGGCTATAAAATCGAATTTTCCTCCTCCCCTCCCCGGAGGTTTGTGGTCACCCCCTGCCAGTCACCCTCGTCTGCTCAGGCCCTCCAGTTGGGGGTGCAGGTGCTGTTGTCCCTAGGGGCCATCACTTGGGTTCTCACAGAAGAACGGTTCAAGGGGTGCTACTCCCCCCTGTTTCTCGTTAAAAAGCCCAACGGGTCTTATAGAACCATCATTAATTTGAAGTTTTTGAATAAATCCATCTCATACAAAAGATTTAAAATGGAATCGGTGCGGTCAGCAATCCCCTTAATCGCACCAGATATCGTCATGGCCACCGTGGACTTAAAGGACGCCTACTACCATGTCCCTATACACACAGATTTCCAGCAGTTTTTGCGGTTTGCCCTAGTGATTGATGGGTCAGTCTCTCACTTCCAGTATACGTGCCTGCCGTTCAGGATTTCCTCTGCACCCCGGGGGTTCTCCAAACTGGTGTTAGAAATGGTGGCGGCACTAAGGACTAACAAGGTGTTGATCGTCCCGTACCTCGATGATTTCCTGATCATAGCAGGATCAGTTTTAGAACTCCGGTTCCATGTCAATCTCACTCTCCGTCTGTTTGAATCACTGGGCTGGATCATCCACACCGTTAAATCTAGTCTCCTGCCCGAACAAAAGAAAAAATTACTGGGGGTTATTCTGGATTCACACCGCCAGTGTTCATCCCTCCCTGTAGAGAGGCAGAAGGCAATTCTGGATGAGTGTCGGGCACTTTCTCTCGCCACCAAAGTCTCCCTTAGGAGAGGCATGAGGGTTCTCGGCCTCATGACGTCCTGCATCAGGGTAGTCTCTTGGGCCCAATTACGCTGTAGAACCCTCCAGGACTTCATCCTGAGTAGCTGGGATAAGTCACCCGCTTCCCTGGATCAGCTAGTCGTCCTTACCCACAAGATAAAGTCCTCCTTGGAGTGGTGGATGTCCATTATCAACCTTGCCAGGGCCATGGTTTGGTACCCCGCATCCCCAGTATCCATTTTTACCGACGCGAGTGCAACTGGCTGGGGGGCCCACTTAGGCCGTCATTACGTCCAAGGGGGCTGGAACCGGGAGGAAGCTACTCAGTCCTCCAACTATAAAGAACTTTGCGCTGTCTGGAAGGCCGTCCGTGGCTTAGAGACAGAGGTCAGGGGTAGACACATTAAGATCTTTTCAGATAATGTAACAGCTGTGTCCCTCATTCGCCACCAGGGATCCACGCGGAACCCCCGACTCCAAGACCTGGCGGCGAAAGTTCTCAAGTGGATAGAACAGCGGACACCTTCCGTCACAGCGTTCCACGTAAGGGGCCCAGAGAACTCCATGGCAGATCATCTCAGCCGCAGGAATATAGATCCGGGGGAGTGGACTCTACATGCACACGCATTTCAGCTAATCATAGAAAGATGGGGGACACCGCAGGTGGACTTGTTCGCCTCACGGGAGAACACCAAGTGTCCCCGGTTTTTTTCCAGGGGAGCGGATGGGGGTTCCCTGGGAATAGACGCGCTGTCCCAGGTCTGGGATTGGGACCTCGCATACGCCTTCCCACCCATCTCCCTGATCCCTCTGGTCCTAAGGAAAATTCAGGGGTCCTCAGGTTCCGTTATCCTGGTAGCTCCATTCTGGTCCAAGAGACCCTGGTTCCCGCTCGTGGCCGCTCTCTCGACACTGGACCCTCTACATCTTCCGCAGAGAGACGACCTCCTTCAGCAGGGTCCTCTGATATGCCCAGAGGTCCGAAAGTTCAGGCTGACGGCCTGGAAGCTGAGCGGGTAAAATACCTGAGCCAGGGCCTATCAGGGAGGGTAACTACCACCTTATGCGAGAGCCTCAAAAGGTCCACTAGAGATATATACGCTAGGGTTTGGGATACCTTTTCTAAGTGGTTGGGGCATAGTATCCATGACCTCCAACAGCCTAACATTAGCAAGATATTGGAGTTCCTGCAGGACGGATTAGATATAGGGGCTAAGACCTAGTACCCTTAAGGTCCAGGTGGCCGCTCTTGGAGCCTTCTTTGACTCCGCCTTGGGCGACCATAGGTTAATTAGGAAATATCTTAAAGGGGCAGTCAGACTCCACCCCTTTGTAAGGGAAACCATGCCCCCCTGGGACCTGAACCTAGTTTTACAGGCCCTCTGCGCACACCCCTTTGAGCCCCTGGAAGATCTATCAGTTAAGATCCTCTCCTATAAGGTAGCTTTTCTAGTCGCCATCACATCCGCTAGACGGATTGGGGAGATCCAATCCCTCTCTATTAGGACTCCGTATATGACCATCTTCCCGGATAAAATAGAGTTCAGACCTGACCCCCTTTTTCAACCTAAAGTTCTCACAGACTTTCACAGAGAACAGCGCATAGTCCTTCCCTCCTTCTGCCAGGAACCCCGTAACACCACGGAACAGAGGTTCCATAATCTAGATGTTAGACGAGCAATCCTGAAGTATTTGGAAGTCACACATTCCTTCAGGAAGTCTAACAACCTTTTTATTCAATTTCAGGGTCCACGCAGAGGAGGGGCCGCTACTAAAGACTCCTTAGCGCGTTGGGTCAAGAGGGCTATAGAAGACTCATACAGATCCCAGGGTATTCAACTCCCGGGCAACGTTAAAGCCCATTCCACTAGGGCGGTCGCCTGTTCCTGGGCGGAGAGAGACCAGATCTGCAGGACTGCCACATGGTCGAACACCCATACCTTCACCAAACACTATCGCCTGGACCTGGGGGCCAGCCGTGATATGGCCTTTGGGCGGAAGGTGCTACAGGCAGTGGTCCCTCCCTAAAAAAGCCCTCAGTTGTTGGCACTTCTCCAGGTGTATGCTGTCAGAATGACGAGGGGAAGACAGAAATTAGGTCCTACCTGTTAATTCCTTTTTTTGAAGTCATCCTGACAGCATAGGGGCTTTCCCCTCCCCTTGAGTTATGTTTACGTGAAGTAACGTATTGTACTATGATCATTTGGTACACACTGGTGAGCCGGTGGTGGGAGTTACCTTTTGTGTTTTTCCGCTTCCTGTCCCAACAGGTGTCCAGCGGACAACCTCCAGGTGTATGCTGTCAGGATGACTTCAAGAAAAGGAATTAACAGGTAGGACCTAATTCCTGTCTTTGTCAATGAACAAAATGCAAAATGAATAAACAAAAGAAAAATCTGAATCAAATCAATATTTGCTCTGACCACCCTTTGCCTTCAAAACAGCACCAGTTTGTTAGGTACACTTGGTTTTTAGGCACAAAATCTGGGATTTTGCAGGATTACCGTCAGGTGTATTATTAACTAATTATACCAAACAGGTGATAATGATCATCATTTTCAAATGTGGGTTCAAACACCATCAGTAACTGAAGCAGGAGGAGGAGGCTTAAAACTATGTGAGAAACAGCCGAAATCTGCTAGAAAGGTGAGGTTGTAGAAGACGTTTTCATGTCTTCCACAACCTCACCTATGGTTTCCAATGGGTTCTTTTTAGACTACAAAACATCACTCATGTTAAAGAACACATTGGAAACCATAGGCTTCACATACATGCATTTTATAGTGATGTGGCATCGCTACAAAAACGTACGATTTTGTAGCCCATGTGAAACAGGACTAAGTCCTACTCCAAAAAAAAGCCCTAGTTACACTTCATAAAAAAGGTCAACTTTAATAGTGTCCAGGCAGCTATACATGTAAAATCAATTGGCAATAGAATGCAGCAGGACAGATAGACCCTTCACCAAGAAAAGTAGACACCCCCAAAAGAATTTCACTCAAAAGACCCACAAGACCCAAAACAATGAGGATTGGCAAGTGGCGGGTTCTCACACACAGATTGGGTAGTCCCACTGGCGTCACTACACTCCTGAACCCATTATATTAGAGCATTGTGGCTAATTCCAAGCACCAGGCGGAGCCAATCGCTACACTTGGCTAAAGTAAAACACAGAAGAGAGCAGCTGGAACTCTAAGGGACCTGACAGAAAGTCATGCAGGAGTGACTGCATGACAGGAGTGACGCCAGTGGGACTACCCGATGTATATTGTTGTTCAA
The DNA here is from genome assembly GCF_035609145.1 of Eleutherodactylus coqui. Classification (NCBI taxonomy): domain Eukaryota; kingdom Metazoa; phylum Chordata; class Amphibia; order Anura; family Eleutherodactylidae; genus Eleutherodactylus; species Eleutherodactylus coqui. Next base: position 39,463,311 of record NC_089848.1, read on the forward strand.
GGAAAGATAAGACATCTCCTGAAAATAAGCCCTAGCGCATCTTTTAGAGCAAAATTTAATACAAGAACCTTTCTTATTTTCAGAGGAAACAGGGTAAGTACAAAATATATTAGGAGCCAATAGAGAGATCTCTCCCATCATCTATTTGTACCCAGGACTGTAACAAGGGGGCGCTCTAATAACTATGTATAAATATATCATGAGACAATACAGAGATCTCTCCCATCATCTATTTATACCCAGTACTGTAGCAAGGGGGCGCTCTAATAACTATGATAAATATATCAGGGGACAATACAGAGATCTCTCCTATCATCTATTATACCCAGGACTATAACAAGGGGTGCTCTACCACTTTTTCTTAAACCTGGTATTCTGAGTACGAACACAATCATGCTCAGATGTAAATATTGAAGAAGCTGCGGTACTTGCAGAAGCTACATGGCCCCTTCAATCAGCAGATCCTGATTGGCAGGACCCCAACTCATCAAATATTCGTGGCTTATTCTGAGGACGGGCCATCAGTTTTTAAAGGTTGGACAACTCCTTTAATCACTTTCACACTTGCAGTATTTTATGGAAATATCGGCTTGAAGAGGACCTGTCATTGGATAAAGTTAGCGGGGCTGGCTGCATGACTTTGCAGCTATGGCACCACTGACTCTACCCGTTCTTCTTTTCATACTCACCCTTTTTTGCTTTGTAAGCTCTTCTTAGGTCCTGCTCCCGACACTCTTAATATGTCAAATGGGCGGTCCCCGCTACTCACTCTCAATGGGTGTCGTCAGGCTGGAAATCAAGTCCAATGTCACCCATTTAGAGTATGTAGCGGCGGCTATCAACTTAACATATTAAGAGCACCAGGAGACGGATCTATGAAGAGCCAATTAGGACAAAGAAAAGTGAACATAGAGCAGCACAGCTATGCAGCCGGCCTGCTGATTTTATCTGGTGACAGGACCTCTTTAAGATGGAGGTATCATGAAAATGCGAGCAAATGGCCACATATGCAAACAGAGGGCACCTACAATATCAACCTAGAATCAGTTGATTTGGCAGGGATCCTGAGTGGCGGATCCCTATGATCATCTATTGATATGCTATCCGGAGGATAGGTCATCAATAGGAAAAAAAACCCCACAAACCTCCTGTATTTAAGTTTTTTAAAAACATGGTATGCAGTGTCAATGTAAAACAGGTACACACAAATGGTAATATAACATTCAGACAAGCCAATATATTAATATAAAAATATATAGAAGTAGTCAGTCCTTGTATATGTAATAATTTAATCCCAATATGCCTAAAGAAAAAGGAGGACTACAGATATACCAGTAGTGTGTTCCTGAGCCCCAACGCACATTTCACCAGCTGCTTTCTCAAGGCGCCAATGAACAGAGAGCTGAGTGATAGATTTAGAGAGTGGACATATAAGGATAGGGCAATTAATAAGGGATATAGTCGAGCTAAACACCAGAAACAAGCTTAATTATTGGCAAAGAGAACAAGAGATGATGTATGTTCTGATGGCCAGGTGAGATATATATCTCAGATTAACTCCCGTTGGAGAGAGGCTACAGATGTCTTGGACAAACATCGAATCTTTTAACGATTGATCCGATTTTGTCTTGCGAGTCGACCAGCCCTTATGTTTCGCTCAGCACCTAATCTTAGAGACAGATTGGTCAGAAGTTACCATTCTGGTGAACAAATTGAACGTATCTTTGGGAACGGAGGCCCTCCTTGGGGATGCATGTGGAAAATGTGTTGCATGTTGTGATATTGACATTCAAAAAACCTTTTGCAATTCTGCAGGTACCCGTACGTACCAGATACTGCAGACCATTACGTGCAGCACTGTTGGAGTGATATACTATGGCGTATGTCCTTGTAATCTCAGGCATGGAGGTATAAGTATCCCAACCTCCATCTCTGATTGTATGTCCAACTATCAAGAAGGGCAAATTTCTTCCCTTATTTTAGTAACGCATGGATTGACCACTCCTCTCCACCTCATTCTTTACATATCTAAGTATTATTACCCAAAGACATTTTAATTGTAGGATTTTACTACTTTAAAACACATTAGTTTTATCATTTTGTGTCTAATTATATGTTTACCTTATTCTTATTTCATTACTTCGTATGGTTTTAAATTATGTTTTCTAATTATGTTTGATACAAGTCTTCCCAGAGAATAATGAATTCTAATTATGTTGCGCGACCGTACTTCCAGTCATTGGAGCGCAGATACGTTTGAGATTTGGAATGCTAATACGTGTGCACCTGGGATTCCCGTAAATGGAATGCAAAAACATGTTCCAGAGACGCTACTCACACTGACACTTCCGGTGAGCGAGTGTAGTAAATGCAACGAAACGGTGGGAGTTTCCAACCACACCTCCTGTATGTATGTTTATATACACACAAACATATATATATATATATATATATATATATATATATATATATATATATATATATATATATATATACATTGATTTAATTAACTATGAATCCTCCATATGCTTCATAAAGGATGTATCCCAGTCCTCCAAGATGCGTTGTACCCCTTTATTTTATTTCTGTGTCCCTGATAAATATATACTGTAAATGAAAAAGCATTTCTTCACCCAATTGCTATGGACCTGGATTTTAAAGAGAAAGCGTTGACAGTGAGACTTGGCGTATCTGATTAAGGAGGTGCACTTGCTTGGGGCCCCGCCTGTAAAGTAAGTGAATTTTATTAAAAACATTAGCAATAGTGCCTCTAACCCCTTGAGCGCCAGGACTCATTTTTCTCCTTTGGTTTTTGCCTGTAATTTTGTATTTGTAGTGTTATTGCAAGTTTATCTTAAAATAGGTCATAAAAGGAGGCAAGTACAGTCTGTTGTGCATTTCTACAATGAATTCAAGGGGAATGAAGAAATCCGGAATCAAATCGGTATTTCTATGTACGAATACTGTAATATTATATTTAAAATATACCTTAATAGTTTTTGTCTTTTGTCTTAGCAAAAAGAAGAATTTTAGAAATTCCCAGACACCACCCTCCGCTATATACTAATGCACATTCAGTGCATTACCAGCTGGTCGCACTGTCTGCCGCACCGCATTAATAGCACAACCAGCCAGAGAGAAAGCAGAAGCAGAGAATAGGAGTGAGAGGAACAGAAGGATGATGTCATCACCCTGCCTCCTGCTCACACTCTGCCTGCCCTGCTGCTATCCTTACACAGAGAGGTCTATCTATCTATCTATCTAATCTATCTATCTCTCACTAGCTATCTCAATATCTATCTATCTTTCTCACAGTCTATCTCATATCTATCTCTCACTATCTATATCATATCTATTTATATCACATCTATCTATCTCACTGTTTATCTCTCTATCTATCACTATCTGCCTATCTATCTCATATCTATCTATCTCATATCTATCTATCGTTCTCTGTCTATCACTCTCACTATCTAATATCTATCTCACTATGTATCTAATATCTATCACTCTCACTATCTATCTAATATCTATCTATCTAATATATCTCTCCCATATCTCTCGCTCATCTCTCTCACTCATCTCTTTCTCTTTCTCATATCTATCTACGGCTGGTATGGGTTATACCTCTCCCTGTATATACAGTATATCCCTGCACACTTTACACACAATTAAAGAATGCATCAAAAACACATGCGGTTTTTAGTAGTGTGTGTAGTTTTGTAAAAATGTATGCGGTCTTTTAATACCGCATACAGCTTTTTTTTAGTGTTTATCTTTATTGTGGTTCAAAAGTACAACAAAAACATGAACACACCCTGAAGCTACTCTCACATATGCATTCAGAAAACGCAGCTCGAAATAATGGCATTTTTACAGCAATTTCCAGGAGCAGTTTTGGACGCATGGTACAGTGCTTTTTAATGCACCCCATCATTGTGAAGGGAGAGGAGGTGCGTTAAAAAATATTAAAACTCAAAAATAGAACAGGCATCTCTCGAAAATTGTGGCATTAAAAACACTGCGTTTGAGCTTAGATCTGAGTAATGGGAACATTGTACTGCGGTTAGCATGGCCCTCGGGACGCCATGCTAATAGCGGTAAAAAATGGTGTGTGTGAAAATGGCCTTAGGGGCTACAAGCAAATTTTCATGTAGTGCAGGAAATTAGTCATGTTTGGAAAGATTACGCTAAGGGGCAGATCATGTATGGAAATTTGTTTTGCAGGTGTTTGTAGCACAATTTAGGTATGGGTAAAGGTATAGGTACAGGAGGGGGGCCCTGAGCTGAACTTTTGCACCTGGGCCCCTGAGCCTTTAGGTACCCTCCTGCCTGTTACATAAACTGGCATAAGTTCTGCCTCCTTGTGGTCCTTTTTGCCTAATTTCAGTCTGGATTTTTGGGTGGAAAATCCACAGCAGAATACAATAGCAGTAAACTGAAAGACTTCTGAACAAATCTTATCCACATGCTGCAAAAGTTTTCCACATGGAATCTGAGCTGTGGTGCAGATTTTTTAATCCAAAGCATGTCCACTTCTGCTGTGGAATGAGGTCAGATTTGTTACAGATCTTGCCTACTGAAGTAAGTAACGATGAAGAAATCAGCAATCAAACATTACCAGTCAAATGTTTTAGAACATCTCCATTTTTCCAATTTATATTATTTTAAAAATTTAATGTCTTAAATGAAAGCATAAAACAAATAAACAAGATGAATAAAAATAATGAATTAACTTTGTTTCATAAAACTTAATCTAGATTTTTGACTCTTCAAAATAGCCCCCTCCAGCTGTTATAATTTAGCTTTACACAATTGAGGGATTCTTTCTACAATTGCATTCAAATATTGTTCAGACATTTCTTCCCAATATTGTTGCAGAGGTTTCCACAAATGTGGTGCACTTGTAGGCTGCTTTGCTTTCACCTTTCTGTCCAGTTCAATCCAAACAGGTTCAGTGGGGTTTAAGTCTGCACATTGTGCAGGCCATTCCATTCTTTGTAGCCTACCAGCTTCTTCTTGTCTTCTTAAGTAGTTCTGACATAACCTAGAAGTATGTTTTGGACCATTGTCTTGGTCTAATATGAACCCCTGACCAATTAGGCGTACACCAGAAGGTATTGCATGGCGTATCAAAATGCTGTGGTAGCCCTTTTTGTACAGTCACCCTGTGTGGTAAAATGTGTGGTGGGGTTGTTAAGACAAAAGACCAGCTGCAATAGAGACAGCGGGGCGGCGGCTACAAGGTTTTGCAGCCAGCCCAGTGACCCAAAGATATTGTTGCGGCTTGTTGCTCACAACAGTATTGTGTAACGTTAACCATGATATAGAAGCAGACTATACCTATACAGGTTGCTGCTTGACACATTTTGTGTGAGGGTTGCCTGCTATGATCTATATGTTGGTATTTCTCTCAGAGTCCCCTACCTCTAAGGGAGGGTATTGGGTGTGGTTTCTTCTCTGGTCTACCTATCAGCAGGTAGGGAGGGTTTTATATTCGTACCCCTCTCTTAGCTCATTGCTGTTTATTGCAGTTCAGTTGGTTGTGGTGTCCAAGTCCTCCTGGAGTTAGCTGTACATCTATCAGTTAAGTTGGGGTTTATTTCCCTCTTTCTTGGTTGTTCGTACTGTGGTTCAGTCTTCTCCCTTACTCCCTGTTAGAGTCATGCAGCAGTCGAGAGGCATTCAGCAGGTTCGCACTTATCAGAGCGATCAATCTGCTTTTAGGTAGGGACCTGATGTAAGGTGCACCTTTTTTTGACACAAACCAATTTAGACAAATTTACTATTGATTTGTACCAAAATAACAAATATAACTCCTCTCCCTCCACTTTTTTGAACTGACTAGAAAAGGAGCAAACTTTGTGTGGAGTGAGGTTATTAGATAAAGTTAAAGAAACTCTCTGGCAAAAAAGACATTTTTCCATCCCTGTCCCCCTCATTTGATTGCCTGTCAAACTCTGGACATCTTCTATATATATTGCAGTCACTCCCATGCCATGCAACCTCCTGTCTGATGCTTATCAGGCACCATCTTAATGCTGAAATGTCTCCCTATTCCCTTTCGCTATGCCAACACTCCCATGATGCATCAGCACATTCAATAAGGAGCTAGAAAAATACCATCTCTGCTGCAGGGAAAACACTGCAATTACATTCCATATTCACCTAAACAAGCTACAGACCATAAGTATACAGTCAGGATGATGAGCTGTGATTTCCTATATTGTAACTGTGTGGCAGGATCTGTGTGATCATCATTAGTAACTGTGATAAGAGAGTCTGTATCTCTCTCCATGTAACATCAACACCACAGGAGTTATGCTGACTGAGAAACTAACTGGTTTAAGAGCTCATAAAACTACACAAGTGAAGAAAGAGGCCAGAAGTTTCAGATAGAAAGAAGTAACTAACTAAGGTAATACTGGCCAACTTATATATACTGGGGAATAGCTACATAATGATTAAAACAATCTCAAAGTGTCTCTTTAAGAATTCCAGCTTTCTAAAAGTTGCAAATTTTATTGCAATCTCATTTCTGAAACTGGGTGATGTACAGACTCCAGATGTATTAGATCTAGACATATTAAAAAAATGCAACAAATTTATTAATATCTTGCAATATTTGATAAAGTTGGCGTATTTTAAACTGTGGAAGAGAAAAACGTGCCATGGAACTGGCATCAAAATTTTCCCTGATGATAAATTCCTGGCACTGAGTTTTAGTGAGGTCATTGAGGGCAAACTTTAGTTACTGTAGCTGTCATTTGTAACAGAACACTGCCCACGGCTTAACAAAGAAGATTAGAAGTACTTAAATCAGCAATTAACCATCCAGTCAAGAGGATGTTGTGAAGAAAGGATTCACAATAGTAAGAAAAGAAGCGAGGAAGGCCAGATTGTAGGATAAGAAAAGCGCAAGTTACTCCAGATATACAGTAGATCAATAGGGTTCATTGACTGAATACATTCAGGAAATCCCTTGAGAAGTTTTATCGAAGTAGCAGATATAATAACAGGTGAACTTTAATTCTAGGTAGTAATAATAATAATGAGGGGAATTTATCATCAGGGGAGTGGCTAATGCCACTTCTCTGGCATAATTTTTTTCTTTTATTTCTAATTTATTATGCAACAAAATCATTAAATGGCACATTGTTGATAATCGGGAGACATCATTAACCCCTCAACATCACAAGATGTAAATTTACATCCTGTGCGCATGGTACTTAATGCAACAGGACATAAACTTACGTCCTATGGATAGCACAAGCTCAATGGTTTGTGACTGACAGTTGGCGTCCTGCTGCAACAGCAGGGATCAGTGAGAATGCTGATCCTTGCTGTTAATCCCTTACATGCCGCAATAAAGATCACCGGTTCACAGAGGGAGTGTTCTCCCTCTGTGATTGCATCACCCCTCCTCCATGTAATTGCGGAAAGCCAATGGGTTGCCATGCCATCTAGACACCAGACAATGGATCGGTGAAAACAACAGTCCCTGCCGTTTACCCTGCGATCATTGTTGACTGTGTCATGTATGGAGTTAACAAAGAGAGGGGGTTCCCTCTGTGACATCATTGGCCCTCCGTCATGAAATCGCAGAAGGTCGATGCCATGCCATGGCAACCAAAGGCGTAACAGTTTTTATACAAGATGGGTATATTTCAATCTGACCACTGCTTTAAAGGTGGTGAGCCCCAAGCAGATATAATGTACTCTCTGGTCATGGGGAATGATTCAAATATTTGGGGAGCAGGCTGTGACCTGCACCAAAACCCATCTTACCAATTTTGTGCCCTTTTTGTGACCATTGGAGCCTCTTTGGCTGGATAAACTCTCGACATTTTAGATGTGATAAGGGATCAAGAAAATGATTGGACATGATTTCTGTGCGTAAATAGCCATTCTGCAGGTATGTATCACTCCACCTATATCCTATCTAGAGTGCCCAATATAGATAGTGCCAAATATGTCGCCAGGCACTATAAGTGAATAGATAGGTGCATCAATTGGATGAAATCAGTTCTGATGCATCTAGCATGGTAGATGTAAGGGATCTCGATAACCCACATGAAGTCTTCATGAAGACTTCTTTCAGCTATGTTTCACGTCCAATGAATTTGCTGAACAGACATCTTTGGCGCCTTGTTTTAAAGTGTGCTTGATGTTCCAAAATATAGAGTCCCATACAAGGCTGAACCAGATAGACAATTCTACCATAAGAGCTCCATATAAAATTCTGCCATGCGTAGTTTGTCTTAAGTTCCCTATTCAGGAGACAAATGCCAAAAAATTTGGTGCAATTTTCACCAAAATCACGCCTTTAAGTGACCAATCACTGTGGAACAGCGTTGCGGAACTGGGTAGAGGCTGTCATGTTGGATGCTGGGAACTATCACAAATAAATGTAGATTCTGTCTTACGATGTCAAGTCTTGGCTTTCTTAAAGTTTTTCTATCACCCACAGACACGAAAACTATGGGGGAAATATATCTATGTAATTATGCCACAGATAGCAATACAATAATGTAGCGGAATTCCTGCACAAATTAGACCAAAAAATGGAGAACATAAAAGTGTGCAAATTTAATTATGGTTTTTTATACATTTTCTTACCTTTCTTGACAGTTTTGAAAATTGTCTTGTAAAATGTAGTGTGTGGCTAATAGAAGTCATAAAGCAGGCTACAGAGGCCTGTGTGTATGGGAGGAGGGGGTAGAGTGTTGTCCAATTCTGAATTTTATTACGGGACCCCATGGGTTTTATGTATGCCCCTGCACCAGGGTATTATAAACTACATAGCCAACATAGGAAATGAGTAGCTACATTGCAGTTTACTTTTATTTGAATGTTCTATTTTATCACCTATTACCTAAATACGTAAAATATCAGTGTGGCCTGAGTCGCTCATGCTACTTCACAGTATGTTAAATGGAGTTAATCATTTCTGATAATGATTTAAATCATGGCCTTTAGGAGAAAAATGAAAAGCCTTAGCTCAGTCATTTTTAATAGAAGCCGCTGATTGTACAAACTAAGTTCAAACAGCGGGAGAGAGGCGTTTCAATACAGAATCATGCAATGAACTAATTTGTACAGTGTAAAGTCTCTAGAGGACTGAACTAAATGGGTAAATAAGGCTGTAACAGATTCAACTAGTATTCGAGATACAGAATAGTAAATACTGGGATGAATAAGTAATAACCTGCACGTTACATACATGACTTGTCTTGGTAGCTTCCTTGCTCTCATTTCATTTTGTGAACATACACTAAGGGCTTTCCTGATTGTATCCATAGGGTCCCATGTAATCAGCGTATGCCTAAAAAGTATCCATTTGGCATATTTGGGATGGTATGCATGGACATCCTTTTTTCCTATAAAAAAGAGTAGTCTGTTGTGCTTTCCTATCCAGATGTAACCCTATACGCTGTGCCATATACATTTTTTACAATGGGAGTCCATCAGCTATGTGTGCTACTGTATAGTCATACAGCGGTAAACTTCACAGCTTGTCTCTCCCTATACATAACAAGGCAATCTGGGTGGGAAGTGGCCAGCGAGACTCCCCTCCCTGACTCTGATTCCTGTTCCAACCAGATTGTTAAAGTATGCTTTTTCTGAAACGCAGTGGCATTTCAGAATAAAACATACATGGCTGCATTGTACATGCCTGTTCTACGTTAATGGTGACTGTAGTTCAGAAAGGGAGAGATGGGCCCACTGAACTCTGAACTTGCAACTCTAAAAGCTTATACACTCTTTGTTAAGAAAAAATCCCACTGCTAGAAGAAGTTGTCATTTTGCTGCAACACTCGGCACGCCGTTCCATCTCAGGCAGATATGCAAATGATGAGAGTTATGTCGTGATTAGATGAACGGTCTTGTCACCTGAGGCCCTAAAAGTGGTTCCCCCCTTGGCCTATAAAAGGCTCTTGGAGACTCCTTGCGTGTAGTGAGCTCTTCTTTTCCTTGTGTAGAGCTTGTTGACCACTAGATGCCTCTACGATGCAATTAAAAAGACTTCACACAGTTAACAGAGTTTAAGTGGGGTCACATTATTGGAATGTGAGAAGCTGGATGGTTTTATCGACTAATTGCCCACCACCTGGGCCATTTTGACCAGACTGTTAGAAAGTGTTTGAACAAGTGGATGCGTGAGGGCATGCATAAAAGGTGGCTGGGCTCAGGATGCTCTTGACAGAACACCAGTAAAGAGGATTATCTGATTGCACCATAGTTACAGGCTCCTGTATCTGTCAGAACCCTTTCCAGGCACTTGGCTGAAGGACATTTGGCCTTATGGCACCCATTACATGTGCTGCATTTGACTTCCACCTACCATCACTTCCATTTGCAATAGTGCTGTGAATGACGAAACTGGACTACTAAGGAGTGGAATCAGCAATTAATTCAGGTTTAGTTTGAGCAACAATGATGGCCATGTTCATGTCTGGAGACCTAGGGATGAATGCCTCAATCCTACTTTTGCTGTGAAGTGGTCTGTGGGGTGGGGGCCATCGCATATGACAGTTAGTCACCCCTAGTAGTGGTACGAGGGACAATGACAGCTCAGCGATATGTTCAGGACATCCTGCAGCCACATGTGTTCCTCCCATGGCAGCTTCTAAAAGGACTTTTCCAGCAGGATAATGCTCGACCTTACAGGGTGTTACAGGAATGCCTCCATAACATTGTCACACTTTCATGGCCTGCCCGGTGGTGAGATTTATCGCCAATCAAACATGTATAGGACCTTTGGGATGCAAACTTCGACAGCCTACTAATTTGCAAGATCTAGAGGCTAAGTTACAGCAAATCTGGAGCGATATGCCGCATAATACCATCCAGAACCTGTATGCCTCTATGCTCAACCGTATCACATTTTGCATCCAAACAAGAGGCGATACAACAGGGTACTTGAGCATCCATGCCCACTCCTATCACATCTTGCATCCAAACTAGAAGTGGTACAACAAGGTATTACAGCCTCCATGTTCACCCGTCTCACATCTTGTATTCATGCTAGAGGTGGTACAACAGGGTATTACAGCCTCCATGCCCATCAGTATCATATCTTGTATCCAAGCTAGAAGAAATACAACAGGATATTACAGCCTCGATGCCCACCCGTATCACATCTTGTATCCAACATAGAGGCGATACAACAGGGTACTAGAGCCTCCATGCCCACCTGTATCATATCTTGTATCCAAGCTAGAGGTGGTACAACAGACTAATAGAGCCTCCATGCCCACCCATATCACATCTTGTATCCAAGCTAGAGGCGGTACAACAGGGTACTAGAGCCTCCATGCATGCCCGTATCACATCTAGTATCCAAGCTAGAGGTGGTACAACAGGGTACTATAGCCTCCATGCCACCTGTATCACATCTGGTATCCAAGCTAGAGGTGGTATAACAGGGTACTAGAGCCTCCATGCCCCCTGTGATGTAGAGACTTTAGGCTGTCTGCCATTTTGTGTGTTTGCGCCAGGCCCTAGCTGTGTCTCAGGGTCTATTTTTATGTTAGCCCATTCAGTATGCTGGCTGTATGACGGCCATTGGAAAGCTGAATGAATTCAATGTTCTAATCTCCCCCCACGCTTGCATCTGCTTGGTCTTCTGAAGTACAGGAAACCCTTAGTTCCACTTGTTTATTTTAAAAATACTGCTTGTTGTGTATTAATTATTATTTCCCTATACTTCCATGTTATAATCTTTTTTGTACATCTTTTGTACATATCTATATTTTGCACTGCTAGACCTTTTCTAGAATAAATCTACAATTTATCAGTTAAGCCTTGTCCGTTTTAAGACGACTCATAACTCCAAAGATTGTGTTCATAATTCATAAGTCTGGGTTCTAGTTTACCTGTAACAAACTGGTGGTAGCAGCATGTATTTGTGTGGGCATTGTAGAGCTCTGGAGTCTGCTAGAACGGAGAGGTGGTGATTTGAGATTTCACTTTGCATGCGTGCAGAAGTCCGGAAAGCTGGGTACAAATCAGCCTGTATTCTATCGACTTCAAGCTTGCAATACTGCTAGAGTGATTGATCAAGGCTCTGCCGTGATGGTTTGTAGCAGCGAGTGCACTCGGAATAGTCGATCCGTGAGTAATCAGGGAATGGGCTGGGATGGATAGGTATCATCCCCTCTCTTTCTGATATGTGATACCACCCATATCACATCTTATATCTGAGCTAGAGGCTGTACAACAGGGCACTAGAGCCTCCATGCCCACCAATATCATATTTGTATCCAAGCTAGAGGTGATACAACAGGGTACTACAGCCTCCCTTAATGGGGTCAGTTTTCGACAGTAAATAACCCTTTTGCTCTGATATTGTAATCACTTACTTGTATCAATGTTACAGTCATACAGAGAAAGTTTCATTCCATTTAAAACTTCTTCTAGGGGAGGGATGTTATTGACAATGAGGGTCAGAGACAGCAGCATTTCAAGATAGAAGATGTAATACAGAAATCTGGTCATTAGCATAGTGAAACTTCATCTCCAGGTATTGTACGAAGATAAATATATTCAGATTGCTGCACTACTTTCTTGTAGCCCCAAGTTGATGAGTTAATTTTAGGAGTAAATTGAACATAAAGACAAATGTATTGTTCATATTTTAAGCATTGGTTCACTTATTGCGCCTCTGTAAGCGCCCAGGGCAAACATTCTGGAACTGATGAGAAATGCAGAACTGCTGCTCTCCGGTTTACTTACAGCGTGTTGAGTCTCAGACACTTACATTTGTAGTCAAGCTGCATTTTCCAGTTGAATGCACCTCCAGCTGACGAGTTGTGAAAGATCCCCGGGCAATATCTAGATCACTTACTGCATGGTAAATGGCCTCATACCTCAGCGTGCATGATCTTAATTGAAAAGACATGTGCTTGGATGCAGAGCTGTTAGTATTTTCAGGTGGTTAGAAGATATTTTTATGCAACATTCCTTTTCTGTCCCACAATCTAAAAAACCACAAACGGCAATGGAGGAAATCTGAACACGACGACACTAGTCCAGATGAGTGAGATCAAGTAGTTCTTTACCAAACACACTTATCTGTCTTTGAATCCAATGGCAGATTCTAAACGCTACTTGAAAAATGAATTGTAATAGCAACAGGCAACCAGGTTATCTATCACATATATATCCTTTAATGTTTTTAAAGGTGAAGACAAATAAACTAGATTTGCTTTATATATATAATCCCATTATCCATCTATCCATCGAAGATGAAAGAGTGTCCAACAACAACCAGGAAGTCTCTCAGTTCACATAGAACTTACTTTATTAGTGTGAATGTTGTGGGCTAATAAAGTAAGTTCTATGTGAACTGAGAGACTTCCTGGTTGTTGCTGGACACTCTTTCATCTACCTTGAACCCTGTTGAGAGCTAGGATCCAGCTCTCTGTTCCAGCATGCAACTATACCTTTATCCACCTATTGCAACCTCCGGGTGACTGCTGCTGACAATACTATTGATTCCTATCTATCTATTTAATTATATATCTCATATATATTCTATCTATTTATCTATCTCATATCTATCTATCTAAACAAAAAACTACCTAGGCAGTTTGAAAAAAACTCTATGAAATGTACCTAATTCTCTAACTTCCCGGTGTCGTACAATCATGAAATTTGGCATGCCCATTCTTTAGGTCTTAAAAAGGAAAATCAAAGGGGTCACAACTCGATTATTCAATGCTTATTGCAAAAGTGCACCCCTATATAATGTAACTACTCGGTGTTGTACAAGTTTGAAATTTGGTGCGAGCATTCTTTAGGTCCTAAATGAGAAGGGTGGGAGGGGTGGCACATTCTGCAGTGGGACATCAGTACATGCAGCTAGTGGAGAATCTAACACTCATCTATATGTTTACATATTTTATTCCTCGGTTACTCTAAAGTAACCTTGACTTCATAACATTTTCCGTGCAAACAACACGTAAACACCTGTATCAAATTAACCCGGGCGAGGCCTGGTATATCAGCTAGTCTCATATATATTCTATCTATCTATCTATCTATCTATCTATCTATCTATCTATCGTCACAGCACATAAATTGTTAAGTTTCAGAATGCAATAAGTGTATGTATTTCTTATCCAATAGGACTATTGGCCCTTATATAGAAGACTAAAACCTATGCTTTGTAGTGCGGGTAACAAGGATTAACACATAAGAGGAGGCAATAGGAAGAATAGCAATACTAAATCATGTTAACATAAAAACATAGTTAGTCATCAGAAATAGCATATAATGAGATAATACCCTGATTGCAACAATGTGATGGGCATTGGAGTATAACACAGTTTTAATGAGTTCACATGGTATTACAATGCAGTCCTTGAACTGGGTTCTAGCATCTCGACTCTGCAGGCATTCCTTGAAGTTGGGTTGCACCAAGGTGACTGCAGGCAATGCACCTGTCCGCTTTGCTGCAGCCTGATCTGCCGCATGCTATTCGTGGGGGTGCACCAGCAATATAGTAATCAGTACGTTAGCCCAGATATTTTCCTTTCACTAGCCGGACTATGTAGCTGCAACATACTGTATGTATCAGTTACCAGCCATATGAACTCATAAAGTGCTCTTTTGTGAAATGATACATATGTTGCAGTTTGCATGTTCCTAGGCAACCGGATGCCTTGTTTTTCTGCTCCTGTCTTTTTCCAGAGATGTCAGCTCTCTGTACTGGGTTGTCGGAGCAATTGGCACTACTAAATGATGTTGGGTCTGGCAACCTATTTAAAGGGGAGGCTAGCCTTCTTACCTCACCTGCAGATCAAGAAACAACCTTTGCTTAGCTATTGTTCTGTTGCTATTGTGATTGTGATCCTGCCCTTGATCATGGCCTTGGGTCAGGACTCAAGTCCAGGAGCTTGTGTGCTCCAGACTATGGCCCTGCCTGTTGAGTTATACCGCTCTCTGTTCTTGTTCCTAGCTCCTGCTGCTGGTTCCCGATTGGCTCTACCCTGTTCCTTAATTGGACTTCCTATAAAAGTCTGGCCCTTCCTCCAGTTCCTTGCATGAATACTGAGTTCCCAGCCTGTAGTCAAGCTCCTCTACCTGTCTGCTCCTCCTGCAATTGCTGCTTCTGTGTACCGACCTTTGGCTTCCCCTGACTATTTTACCTGCCTGCTCCTTTGTCCCGCCACCGATACTACCTATGTACTTACCTGTGGCTTCACCCTGACCACGCCTCCAGCCCGCACTGGTTGCAATAAGAGGCTCTGAACCTGCACTTGATCATTACACCTTGTTCCTGAATTACACTCCAGTCTTGTCCTCTGGATTTGTCACCAACTTCATGTATTGTAGCTCCTGGTATCAACTAGTGGTCTGCCTTCTGACTACAGTTACGTATCAACTTTTGGTTACTCCATCTTGACCACTATTTCGTTGGTGACTCCTGGCTACATTCTTGACTTTATTATAGTTCTTTGGTGCACCTGCCAGACTATTCTGGAGACTATGACCTCGGAATCTGACTGGGAAAGTCCATATGTAAGGGGTTTAACCCCTATGATGTGCCTGTCTTTACATTGGTAGATTTATGTATGTTCAAGGACCTTCAGAGAGAGAGAGAGAGACGTCACATGATTTTATGCATTGTGATTTTGTGGTTGTGGACCTTTGTCTGCACCCCTGGATTACGTCACTGAGAGTGAGCAGGCAATGGATAACAGGGCTAGAACCTGCCCAGCTTTCAGAAATATCAGGAACTTTCCCAGGTTCCTGCTATATAAAGAATGTGGTTGCATCACAGCTCTTGTGCAGTGTCGTCAGCTAAAGAGAGAGCAGAGTGGCAGCTGCATACGGAAGAGGCTCAGACAGCAGGCAGACAGCAGCAGTGAAAGGAGCCTCAGCGGCCAGGACTCTTAGAGTGGCCACAGCAGCCAGAACTTTTTAAGTGGCTGTGGCTGTTGGGCTGGGAAGCTGCTAGAAAGTCTCTGAAGACATGGAGAGCCGAAGATGGAGGAGTTGTCCTAAATGGACTAGCTACACCATTGGAGTGAAGGTCCCAGTCTCACTCCCAATAAATTCCTTGACATAGCAGTGGCGGTAGACATCAGAGTATGTAAGTATGATACTTTCCCACTACCATATAAAATCCCTAGCCAGGATGCATATTAGCCTTTTTCTCCCCACTTCTACACAAGCTAACCTAAACAACCAATCACTGTGAATCAGCCAAACCAAATAACCAATCACCGTGAATCAACCAACTCAAATAACCAATCACCATGAATCAGCCAACCCAAATAACCAATCACCGTGAATCAACCAACTCAAATAACCAATCACCGTGTATCAGCCAACCCAAATAACCAATCACGGGAATGAGTAAATCCAAACAACCAATCAGGTTGCGAATTGTGTGAATTTGGGGAGTAATATAGATATATGCAGCCAGGATGGGGGTGAAAGACAAAGTGGAGCCATAGTTTATAGTTATATTACAAAGCCTCGTGTAAAGGGTTAATGTGTTCTGTTCATTGCGCAGTGAAGTATAACGTTATGGAAAGCGTTCTGCATAAGCGTATTGTATATGATGTTAGGTGGATGCTGCTGTGTAATGGCGCAATGAGGCACATAACATAGCGTTTAACGGTAGCAAGGATTCGAGTAATGTGTGATGCGGGGATTGAACCACGTTTAGGCCTCGGTCACACAACCGTTTTTTGGTCCGATCTGCAGACGCGCTTGCGATCTGCAGATCTATAGACCAAATGCATCCCAATGGGATCGGTCACATGTCTGCTTTTTATGCGGATGTGCGATCAATTATAGGACACAACGATTCGCAGAACGTGCCTATCTGCATTCTGCACATCGCTGTGTTCTATATATGCGCTCAATGGGGCCGGCAGCAGCAGCGCCGACCCCATTGAGAACATATACTAAAGATCATTCTCCTCTGCCACAGCTGTAACAACTGTGGCAGAGAAGAACGATGTTCGCCCATTGAATTCAATGGAGCCGGCAATACAGCCGGCTCCATTGAAAGCAATGGGCTGCTGGCGAGCGCTGGATGAATTTTCGGGAAGGGCTTAAAAATATAAGCCCTTCCCTGAAAATCATCTTAAAATGTGTAAAAATAGAAAAAAAATACTCACCTTTTCCCTGCAGCCGGAGTTCAGCCACGTCCGGCCGGCAGTTCTCCTGAACTGCTCTGTGTAGTATTCAGCAGGTGGGGATTTAAAATCCCCGCCTGCTGAATGGGCTGCCTCTGATTGGTCACAGCCCTCACCAATCAGAGGCAGCTCTCACTCACCCATTCATGAATTCATGAATGGGTGAGTGAGTGCTGCCTCTGATTGGCTGAGCGCAGGGACCAATCAGAGGCAGCTCTCAGCTATTAAATGACAGCTGTTCTTCCATGGTCAACAGTAGTCCGCCCTCATATGCGTATCCAATCATCCGCAGTACTGTTCTTCCACGGTTCTTATATCTTGGTGAAATCAGTCCACCTGTTTATCAGTTACAACACAGAGAAAATCTGCAAATCCATCCAGAATGACTGCTGGTCCTGCAATGTGATGCCTTATGTTATACCCAAGTGTTCAGGAACTGAAGTGACCGTATTCTCCACAAGTTCACCATAGTTAGTGACCTTATAGTTCTCAAGGAAATATTTTACAACCCTATAAAACAACGACCGCGCATCATCCGCAGTACTGTTCTTCCACGGTCAACTGTAGTCCTCCATCATATACGTATCCCATCATCCGCAGTACTGTTCATCCACAGTCAAGAGTAGTCTGCCATCATATATGTATCCCATCGTCTGCAGTACTGTTCTTCCATGGTCAACAGTGGTCCGACATCATATATGTATCCCATTGTCTGCAGTACTGTTCTTCCACAGTGAAGAGTAGTCCGCCATCATATATATATCTCATCGTCTGCAGTACTGTCATTCCATGGTCAACAGTAGTCCGCCATCATATATGTATTCCATCGTCCACAGTCCTGTTCTTCCACGGTCAACAGTACTCTGGCATCATATACGTATCCTATCATCAACAGTACTGTTTTTCCACGGTCAACAGTAGTCCGCCATCATATATGTATCGCATCGTCCTCAGTACTGTTCTTCCATGGTCAACAGTAGTCTGCTATCATATACCTCTTCCATCATCCGCAGTACTATTCTTTCATGGTCAACAGTAGTCCGCCCTCATATGCGTATCCAATCATCCGCAGTACTGTTCTTCCACGGTTCTTATATCCTGGTGAAATCAGTCCACCTGTTTATCAGTTACAACACAGAGACAATCTGCAAATCCATCCAGAATGACTGCTGGTCCTGCAATGTGATGCCTTATGTTATACCCAAGTGTTCAGGAACTGAAGTGACTGTATTCTCCACAAGTTCACCATAGTTAGCGGCCTTAAAGTTCTCAAGGAAATATTTTACAACCCTATAAAACAACGACCGCGCACGCGCCTCAACGTTGTCCACTGAATCCTGGAAACGCCGGTCTTTCATGAGTTCCCAGATTTGTAGTCCATCGAATTTACCTGCTATTAGCTTCTCCATGCTCATCGCAGGAAATTCTCTACATTTGTAGCCGAAACCCCTTGCATTTCTCCTCAATGTCCTTACACATTGTTTCATCAACCCAAGTGTGTTGTGCAGTGGTGGCGACATGTATGATATGTACCAATAGTAAGCAGATGATGGCGGGAAAATTAAGTAAATATAACAAAAATAGATAATGACATCAGGAATATTTTAAAAACTACTAGAGCTCCTAGAACGAAATGCATGGTATTTTCGGAATCAGCGGCACAAAAATACCCAGAAAAACGTTTAAAATTCCAGGCACCATGAGAAACATTTTTTTTTTGTTCCCCAGTGTTATTGGTCATTTTCGCTTGTTTGAATGATTTTTCGAATGATAATCATTCCATGTAAAAGGGCCTTAATATAGAAAGGACAGTATTGTGGGGCAAACATAACATCCTTCCAGGACTCCCCCTCTCACTACCTCACATACATGATACTATTGATTGTCATATTAGGGACTTGTCTAGTATGGACATTGTGTAAGTAGGTAGTCTGTACACTAGGGGTCTCCAAATGCCCTTGTATATCGTACAGCCTAGACTTTATTATCAGAATGTTTGTCTTACGCCTTCTAGATGATGTTATATTTCATACACCACATTGATATATACAGGAAATCAAAAGAATTTATTGCTTCATATAAAACTACACACGGAATACTTGACATTGATGTCATGATTGAGAAGATATAGCGGCACGTGGCGGAGTCATTGCAATGATGTATTTGTACTATTTCTTCTGCGTAAAAGAAAGACAGGAGAAATATTGCAGCCCAAAGTTTTGTTATTTTTGTGCAAGTTTTAGCAATGCAAGCAGCCATATAACGTATACAGCAAGTTGACAGTAACAGAATTTATAATTCATGGCCTTCCAATCCAATATAATTAAGGCCTCATGTCCACGGGGAAAATCAGGCCCGCTACGGATTCTCCATGTAGAATCCGTAGTGGGTCCCTCCTGCCCCGCGGACATGAGGCATAAAAATAAGAATTAACTCACCTCTCGCCCGCTCCGGTTCTTCCCTTCACCGCGGCTTCATCTTCTCTCCGTTGCGGCCGGATCTTCTTTCTTCGGCCCGGCGGATGCGCAGGGCACGTCGGTTGCGTGCCCCGCGCATGCGCCGGCCCGAAGAAAAAAGATCCGGCCGCGGAGAGAAGATGAAGCCGCGGCGAAGGAAAGATCCGGAGCAGGTGAGTAAATTCCGATTTTTGTCTCCCACGGATCCGGACGGCTTCCATAGGCTTCAATAGAAGCCCGCAGGAGCCGTCCCCGCGGGAGACCCGCACAAAAATGGAGCATGGTCCAGATTTTTTCATGCTCCATTTTAAAAAAAATCCCTTTTATTGACCATCCGCGGGTATTTATCTACCCGCGGGTGGTCAATGCATTCCTATGGGATGCGGATCCGCAGGCAGGATTTTGCCCGTGGACATGAGGCCTAATAGACAATTGATAAGCATTGAGAGCACCTAAGGCCTCCCTCACACAGGCGCTTTTTTCCCGTAATTTTCAGTGCCGCGCTAATCGGGGTATAATGCTCCCATTGTTTTCAACGGAGCCTCTCAGGCAGCCGCTCGATCATGAGCGAAGTCCGTTCCATTTTTCGGTGTTTAGCGCACCTCATCCATGATGAGGCATGCTAAATCCAGCTGCTGGCCGCAGGGAGCTGTGGCCGAAAGCGAAAGTAAAATTGCGGCAAAGCGATGGAACCAAGCAATGCAGATCGGACCTCATTGACTATAAATTGGCTAGTGCGTGCGAAAAAAGCAGGAAGATTGGTAGAATAACTACGTGTGAGAAAGAGAGGGCAAGTCCTATCTTTTCTTGCGCGTTAATACTACACAGTAGTCAAATCAATGGTTTTGTTTGTCCCGTTTTGCGGCCATGATTTTCACAGCCGTAAAACGGCACTAAAGCACGCCCATCTGTTTAAGCACCAAGACTACACGCACATGAGCTTTTTTTTTACTTGAACTGATAGTCTGAGTAAAAAAATCATATTCTTGTCCTATTTTAGGATGAGAATTGCATCTGTCAATGTACGATGTTCAGCACATCGGACAGCACTCAGATAGTATGTCCGGGTGCCGTCCTATGAGAGTTGCACCTGAGAATCTCGGGCGCACCTTTTACAATGTCTGTGTGCCCTAATATGCGCTGATTCTTACTATACATACATGTATAGTACATCCGTTGTTACATCTTTACGCAGCAGGATTATTATGTTCTTCTTATGTAGAAGTCATCAGCTTAGCGTGGCACCTGTAGTAACACTGTGGTATGTACAACGAAAAAGTTTGGTACTGTGTTAGCCAGTAGAGCAAAATGTGATTGTTTCCATAAGAGAAACCAAGTGATCTTGTAGATATGATACCTTTTAATGGCTAACAAAAAGACATTATGAGATAGCGAGCTTTCAAGCGTACGCAGGGTTCTTCTTCAAGAAGAACCTGAGGAAGAACCCTACGTAGGTTGGAAAGCTCGCTGTAACATCATGTATTTTTGTTAGCCATTAAAAAGCATCATATCTACAAGATTACGTGGTTTCTCTTACTGAGAACAATCACATTTTGTGTGATGTACGCCACAGACTTCAGTAGTTTCATAAAGTAGAATGTGCACAATAATTGATAGTTTTCTGCCAGGAATTAGAAGAAGCGCTCTGTTCTCTCATGGACTTTGGAGAAAAAAACATGACAACAAGAACAAGTTCTGTAATTGTAGCAATTTAGTTTTAGGAAATAAGATAGGAGCACAATATTGAGATCAATTAAGAAGTAAGCGTACATGACTGTATCTGGAACAGCTAGTTCTTGGCTTTCACAGGAAGAATAAAGCTCAGTGGCACAACAGTAGGTTCCTTCACTCTTAATCTGGATCATTTTGTTTTGCCAAGAAATTGCTTATCTTCTGAAAACCTAACAGAGTACATTTAGAAAAAGTGTAATTTTGCCTGTAGTTTCCATCCGTCACAATGGCATAATGTTTACATGACCTCAAAACAGGTGTAGGGGTTTTCACATACAGCATTATTTAGGACAAAAAACACAAAATTATTTTGTGATCAAAAACGTCAGCTGAAAAAAAATCACTTGTAACAAAATGCAAGAATTGGAGCAAAACCCCTCTAATAAAACAAACCCCCTCCAATAAACCAAAAACCCCTCCAATCAACCAAAACCCCTCCAATAAACCAAAACCCCTCCAATCAACCAAAACCCCCTCCAATCAACCAAAAAACCCTCCAATCAACCAAAAACCCCTCTAATCAACTAGACCTCCGCCAATCAACTAAAATTCCCTCCAATCAATCAGTGATCACTTATCCTGAAGATGGTATTAGGTCAAAGAAAAAGTTTTACCAGCAGTACACAAAGAAAATCAACCCACCAGGGGGGGCATCCAAGTCTCCACATGCAATGCTTCTTAGGGAACCCGAGGCCTGATTTCAATGCAGTCCAATAAAAATAATAGAGATTGTGGCAGCATGTATGGTGCAAAATAAAAATCCTTCTTTATTTCTCCATGCTCAATAAAGGCAAAGTTTCGACCTCTGGCGGTTTTTGTCAAGCTGAATTAAACATTAAACCATGACAGTAATATATAACACAAGACAAACATATAACATCCAATCACCATACAGTACACACCTCTTTTACAATTAACATCAGTTGTAAACAATCAGTTACAGCATAAACTGTTGAAACCATATCGTCACCCTGATACATCTGTGTAAGAAGTCCAGGATCCAAGCATCATCAACCTTATCAGACATTGTGTAGTTAATCAATGTCGGCGTTTCTATATCTATACCGCGGAAGTTCATAAAAACTACCTTGAGACTATCTAGCCGTCTTACTTCCCTGGCTGAGGTAATGCTATGACGTCTCTAGCGCATGCACATACCGTGTTTCCCCGAAAGTAAGACAGTGTCTTACTTTCTTTTTATCCCCAAAAGCCCCACTATGTCTTACTTTCGGGGTATGTCTTATATTGGAAAATGGAGCATGAAAAAATCCGGACCATGCTCCATTTTCATGCGGGTCTCCCGCGGGGACGGCTCCCGCGGGCTTCTATTGAAGCCTATGGAAGCCGTCCGGATCCGCGGGACACAAAAATCAGATTGTACTCACACACTCCGGTTCTTCTCTTCGCCGCAGCGCCATCTTCTCTCAGTCGCGGCCGGATCATTTTGCTTCGGCCCGGCGCATGAGCGGGGTACGTCACCGACGTCATCATGCACATCCGCCGAGCCGAAGAAAGAAGATCCGGCCGCGACGAGAGAAGATGACGCCGCAGCGAAGGAAGTATCAGGAGCGTGTGAGAGGTAAGTTAATTCTGATTTATTCCTATTTTCAGCCCTCATGTCCGCGGGGCAGGAGGGACCCGCTGCAGATTCTCCATGGAGAATCTGCAGCGGATCTCATTTTCCCCGTGGACATGAGGCCAACGGCGGCAGACGCGGTGACGTATGGAGGGGGGGCGGCGCGGAAGTGGGCAGGAGGCGGCGCGCAGCTACCGTAGATGAGAGGGAGGCGGCAATACCCCCTTGTTTCCCCGAAAGTAAGACATATGTCTTACTTTCGGGGTACGGCTTACCCCCCTGAAACCCCCGATACGTCTTACAATCGGGGGTGTCTTACTATCGGGGAAACACGGTAGCAACTAACAGCTGAAATGGCGTGATAGTAACAACTATGCATGCACAAGACTAATGATTGTCCTGCAATATCACCAATCTGTTGCACAGTCGCGAGACCCATCCTAGTCCCATGATATTGTGTATCTCCACCTCATCATAGCTATGTAACACTAATTGTTGTGCATGCGCAACTGAACGGACAATCTTGCGGTGACTTTAGTGTTCTCCCGCGGCAGCTCCTGCGGTGGAAATCCGCTGCGTTATAATGTAACGTCCGTCGACAGGCGGCCATAGGGAGAGCAACTAGTGTAAATGGCCTTTAAAGTCTCCTTACTCACCGTCTAGGTGCTCTCACTAAGGGGAAAAGATAGTGTTTCTGACCCCTGTCCCAGGCCTCTAACTAGTAAAGTCAGAATCCTACTGGACACTGATGAAGGGCAAAAACTCTGAAACAGCTGCATGTGCATGGTGTCTGGCTTTGCTTTCAATTCCTGGTCATTGTTGCAAGGCTTATAGAAAGAGTCTAACATTGCCTTTAGATATTGCTGCCTTCCAATAGGTGGCACTGTGGAGGTATGGTTTCGTCTCCCCTATTTGCATATTACCCAGAGGAGTGTAAATGGCCTTTTAAGTCTCCTCACTCACTGTCTAGGTGCTCTCCCTAGGGAGAAAAGATAGCGTTTCTGACTCTCATTATGGTGAGGTATGGGGTATACATTTCAGCACAACTAGTAACCAATCAGCTGTACCTATAGGCGGTTCTCCTATGGGCGGCTTGTAACTGCAAGATCAACTCTCATTGAAATCAACGAGAGCCATGTCTGCATTTACATGCGCTGGCCACTACACAGAAGTTGGAGCAGAGACTTTCGCTGCTTCTGCTCCGACCTTTGTGTATTTGCGACAATGTCAGGGGGTGCGCAATCAGCTGATTGGTCGGGGTCCTGGGCGATGGACCCCAGCCAATCAACTATTGATGATCTATCCTGAGGAAAGTATTCTGGATAATTCATCTGCCTTGCCATTTCAGAAATCGGGGCAGTAGGACACAATGAAATTGAACCTGGAGAAGAGGGCCCATCACGCTTGTTTCTCAGATAACCTCTTGGCAGTACAGAGAAATTCTACATTTTTATGGTCAGTAATAACCGTTATTGGATAGTGCACTCTTTCCAAGAGGTGCCTCTATTCAGTGAAAGCCACGTTAATGGCCAGAAGCTCCTTGTTCTCGACATCATAGTTATTTTTCTCGCAGGGGATAAGGTGTAGGACAGAAATGCACAAGGATGTAGTTGGATTTTATTTCCAACTCATTGTGATAGGATAGCTCCCACAGCAGAGTTGGAGGTGTCCACCTCCACAACAAAACGCCTTTATGGTCTTTGGTGGATCATACTGGTGCTGAAGTAAAAAGCGTCTTTAGTTTCTCCTAAGCGGCTTGTGCCTCCAGGGACCAGGAAAACGTGTGCTTTGTCCAGCAAGCTGGATAGCTTAGCAGTGAGAGCTACTGACTGGAGTGCAGGAGGTCCCCGATTCAATTCCTGACAAATGCCTTCTCTGCATCTAAGGAAAGAAGTAGAGAAGATGTCCAGACCTTCTGCACATGACTGCGAATATTAATGAATCTGCGTGTGCGATCTACTGACACTTGACAAAGCCCACTTGATTTTGATGAACCAATGAAAACAATATGTCAGCAAGATGGGGGGCTAGGATTTTGGAACATAATTTCAGATCAGTATGAAGTAGTGAAATAATGTGATAATTCCCTGGTCTACTTATAGTTTTGGTAAAATCATGGCCTGAATCTTGAATGTTACTGAAAAGGTTTAAAAATGAGGTGTCAATATAGACTGGAAACATTTACAATAATTTGTTAATCCGTAAGGACCCCGGGCTTTATGAGGTTTAAGTGATTTCATAGCACTATTAATTTCTGCTGCTGTGGTGATATAGTTAGGAGTGAAACTGGATTCAAAAGTTTTAATATTTCAATCCTGGTGGATTGAAGAGTTGGAGAATCATCTTTAAGATTATAAAGTGACATATAGTAAATAGTAATCTTCAATGATAACTACTATCTTCTGGGGATTCCCCCACTTGGGCTAAAAATATAAGGAATATTAGAGTTGAGAGATTGGGATTTAAGGTGTGAAGCCAGTAGAGCACCAACTTTATTGCCAGAACTATAATGTTCAGCTTTAATTTTACGAAGAGCATGACCATACTTATATAGATCTAGTTGGTGAGGTTGGTTTTGCAGGTTGCAAATCATAGCTGACCTAGCCAGGCAGAATAATATTTAGTTGAGTTGGCTCAAATGTATGATATTGTTCGAAGGGTGAGGTCAGAGTTCATTTTTCTCCTTGGTGCATGATCGGACCATGTGATGGTACTGATTTTGGAGGATAAAATAAGCTAGAACAGCAAACTGAAAGAAACATGTCTACATGAGTGCATGAAGTAGAGAAGATGATGAAATCTCCAAAAATCTAGTAGGTTTTCTTTTAGTAATACATTATATAAATCGGAGGGTTTGTCTGCATCTTTATAGAAAGAAGAGTCCAGAGAAGGCCATACAAGCCCAATGAAGTCTTCTACGATCAGGATTGAGCCTGTCTTACATTCGTTGATCTTTTTCAGAATAGTGTGATAAAACCTGGTTTGTTTTTTTATCAGGGGAATAAATGCTGCAATCGTATAGGTGCATAATAAAATAATATATCTCCCCTCAGGAACAACATGTCATCGGATAGGTGAAAATGCTGCAATATTTTTAATAGCAATAATTACTCCCCCTTTCTTACTAATTGGAGAAGAGGCAAAGGCATGAAGATAGTGTATATGTTTAAGGCCTCATTCACATGACCGTATGCATTTTTACACTTGGCCGACCACAGTTAAAAATAGCATGAATGAAGAATAGCCGTGATCAAGTCCAGTCACACAGACGGCTGCAGGGTATTGGCAAATAATACACTGCAACGCGAAAATCTCTCGGTCTTGAGAAATCTTTGGAATGACTATTAATGCTTAATGCCAGCTGTCTGCTTTTCCCAGCGTTGGACGCAGCTAAACTCCTTCCCCTCCATTTTTTCAGCTCCCATAGAAGTCTATTGGAGCTTCCAGCATATCTCATCAAAAGACAGGGCAAGACCTATCTTTTGGCGCTGTGTATAAAATTAGTCGCTGTTTTCTGAGAATTTTTGTAGTGGCAGCAAATTTACATCTACGCACTAAAGTGGTTGCAGATAAGTCAACAAATATGTGTTACGTCTGCAAATGACCTGCTGGACCTGCACCTGCAGACATGCACAATAATAGCTCACTGTGCAGCAGCCAAAACAAAACATGAAATAGTAAACGGGAAGTCTTTCCCTAAATACGTGATGAATGAGGGAGAGCATCCTGCCTAACATGGCAGACTGATCACTTCGATAGACGGGGGCCTGCACTCGTTCCTGGAATCTAAATAACCCTACCTGGCCAACAAAATAAAGGACAAAACAAAATAAGACACTGCACTTAGCTGATGGTAAAGCCACAGCACAGAGAGCTATCCGGAGTATGGTCACAGTGGATACCACGCTGTCCATGGGAGCTACTTCTGCCAGCTCAGACAGCAAGCAACTGACAATACACAGCACCTTAGCTCAGTATCCAGCCCAGGTAAATAGTCAGCTGATTACCCACAAATGTGAGCACATTACGTCACACTTACTGAGCAAGAAGGTGCAAAACCAGATCTAACAACCGCACCGGACTTCATCTATCCGGCAGTGATCTCAGCACTGCTGCAGCACTATGGTAACTTCTTGGAATCTGTCGGCCAAACTCTTGTCTCCTCTAGTTGCCATCTCAAGTGATAGAAATGTAAGTGTGCAATAACGTCTTGTGAAACTGAGATGGGCAGAGATTTCAGTCTAGGCATGCAATGTGCTCTGTCAATCAAGAGATTATTCTGAAGTGCATCTGGTAATAACACCACAAAATGAGCCATAAAAAAGTTTTCAAGGTTTTTTTTAATCATTTCTGGGATGCCACAGAATCTTAGGTTACTGTGGCTGGAACGATCTTCCAGATTTGCCACTTCTAAACACAGAACACCCCTCTCTTCCTTTAAAGTATTATTTAGGTCAACTGGTTTATTATGTGCTACTGAGAACTCGGCCATCTTATTCTCTACGTCGGATTGTTCATTCTACCAAAACAGTAAATGCTGCATGTATGTTCAAAAAAGCAGTTTGGATGTCCTTTCGAATAGTAGCTCTTAAGTAGAAAGCATTGGCCTTAGAGAGTCCTCCGTCACTTGCAAGGAGGGGTTAATGCAGAAGTAAGGATCTGAGAAGGACTGTGATGCACAGCATTATGCTGCTAGTTTAGTGTGCTAATTACAGGCTTATCAGTGCAAACAGCAGGGACCCTTACATTGTCTGCAGATACTGGAAACACCCTGTTACAGATAAGATTAATTTGGAGAGCTTGGCTGCTGAGCTGAGGCTGTAAGAGGAGGAAGCTGCTGAGGATTGAGGAGACACAACCCCATCTTGACCTCCTGCTCCTTCTTTTCTGGTGCCATTTTTGTGAATGAGTTAGAGGGAAAAACTGTGAGTCTTGCAGAGCTGCTCTTCCTTCTTGCCTTCCTCATGCTGTCAGAGCTGCATTGGAGGGAAGGGGAACTCAAAGAAGATGCTGACTAGAGCTGGATTGAGACTCCATATGCTGCCTGTGTCAATTTTTTCATGATGCTGTCACTACGTCTGTGATTTTATTGTCACTGCAGGCACCAGCTCTGTTATTATGGTAGAAGTATGTTATGCAATTCCTATGTTTTCTTTTCCCTAAAATGGAAGTATGGGTGCATCTCTGACTTAGTGAAGTTGAACAATATGGGAAGGGAAGTAAAAGGCCAGGTAAAAATATACAGCTAATTAATACATTTGAGAACCTTGCTATTAGAAGTGGAAAGAAAGAACAAAGACCAAAAATTCTGAAGGAAAGTAGAGGAGTAAGAGACACCGATCACAAACTACAATGTTTCTACACAAATGCCCAGAGCATGGGAAACAAAGAAGGAGAATTGGAGCTCCTAACACAGGAAGAGAAATATGATGTCATAGGCATCACGGAAACTTGGAGGAATGATACACAAGATTGGAATACAAGGCTTGAAGGATATAACTTATTTAAAAGAAACAGACCAAAAAAAGAGGAAGAGGTATTGCGTTGTACGTTAGGAAAACATTCATCTCCACAAAGATTCAAGCTTTACAGCATGGTAGTTCTGTAGAAACTGTATGGGTAAGAATACAAGGAGAGAACAACTGAAATGATACCATTGTAGGCATTTACTATAGGCCGCCTGGACAGGCAGAAGATATGCCAAGCTCAGATCAAGCATCAGATGGCCAAGCTTTCAAAAAAGCATGACATAGTGATTATGGGAGATTTTACCTATCCAGACATTTGTTGGGAATCTCTCTTGGGTAAAAGTAATGGATCCAACTAATTCTTATCCGCTCTTGCTGACCACTTTATCTTCCAAAACATCAAAGAGAAAACAACGGAATCTGCTATGTTGGACCTAATTCTTACCAACAGGGAGGGAATGGTTGAGGAATAGAGATGAGCAAGCACGTTTGGATAAAGCAGTTACTCGAGCAAGCATTGCTCTTCTCGAGTAACTGCTTACTGGTCCTAACAGGCTCAGGGGGCCGGGGGGGAGAGAGATCTTAATAAACTCAGAAAGAGGGTAGGAAAAATCCAATGGCTGGATGTTCTTAAGGACAGAAATGTCTAAGAAGCTTGGGAAATACTGCAAAATTATATTCTCAAAGCACAATCATTAACAGTCCCTAAAAGAAGGAAGAATGGGAAGCATTTAAAGAGACCAAGATGGAAGAACACAGAACTTGCACACATCCTAAAAAGGAAGAAAAATATGTTTAGCAAATGGAAAGTGGGGGAACATCTAAAGAAGAATATAATGGGGTCTGCAGAAACTGTAGGGCAAGTGTCAGAAAAGCTAAATCTAATAATTAGAGATGAGCGAGCATACTCGTTAAGGACAAATACTCGAGCGAGTATCGTCCTTTTTGAGTATCTGCCTGCTCATCTGCAAAGATTCGGGTATTTGTCCTTAACAAGTATGCTCGCTCATCTCTACTAATAATGAATTGAGGCTTGCAACAGAGCGAAAAACAATGAAAAAAGATTTTGGGGATATGTCAAAAGCAAAAAAAAGTCAAAGATGCTATTGGATGCTTACAGGATGAAAATGGTGAATTGGTTAAGAATGATGTTGATTAAGAAGGCCGAACTTTTAAATTTCTATTTTGTATCTGTTTTCTCTCAGAAAGTAGATGAAACATCAACTGATCTACCTTGTCCTATAGGGGGGATAAAAGAATGTAGGCTATCTATAAGCAGCGAGATGGTGAGGGAACACATAGCTAATTTAAATGAATTCAAGTCTTAAGGTCCAGATGAATTACATCCTCAGATACTAAAGGAAGCAGCGGAGGTAATTGCTGAACCACTCGCCATAATCTTTGAAAATTCCTGGAGAACAGAAGTCTCAGAAGATTGGAAAAGGGCAAATGTTGTCCCTATCTTCAAAAAAGGGAAGAAGGTGGATCCAGGAAACTACAGGCCTGTGAGCCTGACTTCTATACTGGGAAAGATCTTTGAACAAATTATTAAACAGCATCTATGCAAGTACTTGCATAAAAATGGAGTAATTAACCAGAGCCAGCATGGGTTTGCAACAAACAAGTCATGCCAGATGAATCTAATTTCCTTCTATAACAGTATCACCAACTGGGTTGATCGGGAAAATGCGGTGGATATAGTATATCTTGACCTTAGTGAAGCATTTGACAAAGTATCTCATACCATACTTATTGAAAAAATGACCAAATATGCGATCGACAAGGCAACTGTTAGGTGGATTCACAACTGGCTGAGTGATCGTACTCAAAGAGTGGTCATAAATGGCTGCGCATCCAAGTGGAAGAATGTATCCAGTGGGGTACCACAAGGCTCTGTCCTAGGCCCAGTGTTGTTCAACATTTTCATAAATGACCTGGAGGAGGAAATTGATGGGAAACTGGTCAAATTTGCAGATGACACAAAGCTAGGAGGGATAGCTAACACTAGGGAAGAGAGAGAGAGTATTCAAAAAGATTTAGAAAAGCTTGAACAGTGGGTGGCGACTAACAGAATGGTATTTAACAAGGAGAAATGCAAAGTCATACATCTGGGCAAGAAAAATGAAAAAAAAAAAAAAACACATACAGAATGGGAGTAACTGGGTTAAGCAGCAGCACATGTGAAAAAGACATGGGTATACTAATAGATCAGAGACTGAACATGAGTCAACAATGTGATGCAGCAGCCAAAAAGGCATTCTGGGATATATTAAGAGAAGCATAGAGTCTAGATCACGTGAGGTAATCATCCCCCTCTACTCTTCCTTAGTCAGACGTCATCTGGAATACTGTGTCCAGTTCTGGGTACTCCACTTTAAAAAAGACAGACAAACTGGAGCCAGTTCAGAGAAGAGTTACCAAGATGGTGAGCGGTCTGCAAATCATGTCCTAGGAGGAACGGTTAAAGGATCTGGGAATGTTTAGCTTGCAAAAAAGAAGGCTGAGAGGAAACTTAATAGCTGCCTACAAATATCTGAAGGGCTGTCACAGTGCAGAGGGATTAGCCCTATTCCCATTTGTACAAGGAAAGACTAGAAGCAATGGGATGAAACTGAAAGGGAGGAAAAAAATAGATATTAGACAGTGAGGGGGATCAATGAGTGTGATAGGGGCCAAGAGGGGCTGAAGGAGTTAATATATGTTGTTTATCAAAATGAATATATATGTTGCTTATCAAAATGAATATATATGTTGCTTAACAAATCCATTTTAGCAAAATGAATATATTGCAAATATTTTGTATGTGTACAGAACTCATGACTATTGAGACACAAGCTCTGCAGAGCTGACCTATTGGAATCAGGAAGTTCCAAGAGCAGATGTCTCGGAATTTAGCAAGACATGGCCTAACCGCAAAGAGGTTGCTAGCTCTCTCTAAAAATAATGTGCTCGTCTAAAAGTCATGTGAAATCAGCTATTTCTTAAATGTCATATATCACAAGTTTTTGTTGAATGATTAAGTCATACGTTTTTGTCAGATGTATGTGAAATCACGAGGTTATTCCCTGTTTTACCACAAGTCGCGTCCCTGCGAGGACGATCTTCTATAAAAGCCAAGAGATACAGACAATAAAATAGAGTTCATTGTTTCACCATATACCGTGTGTAATGGTCAATGCTTTGACTCTCAAAAGAGCGCTCCTACGTAGGTCAATTTGGAAGCGGACAACATCACTGACCAGTCTGTTTGTGCAGACTAACCCTCGACAGTTTTTGGCGCCCAACTAAGGGGGCGGGGCTTATCTTTACGGAACATCGCAACCAGTAGACTGAAACAAACTCCTGGCCCGTTGACGTGGATACTGGATCCTGAGACCCCAGACTGAAAACACCGGTGTAGAGGTAAGAGCTTATCTTACTATTATACAGTCTGGATTCTTTAGATCTGTGTGTCTCTAACGGACTAGAGGTTGGTTGTTGCCTGTTTCCTATATTTTCTGCCCCGTCCATATTTTAGAGTGAATAAGTTCATTTAACTGTCCTAGACGGAAGAACTCACTCATTGGGACTTAAAGAGTCATGTTGTCTGTATTGGAGATTGAAATAATTGTTATTGTTATAGTCTCATTTCTGGCAGTCATATTGTTACTCTGGATCTGTTATAATATTACTAAAAGTTCCCTAAGAGGCGAAGTCTGGTCTCCCCTGAATCCTAGTGTTTGAAGTTGACCACGTTTTAGTTCTGTAAATCTATTCCGGGACAGGGAACTGTGTGTTCCCAGATAATCTCAGTGATTATCTTAGTTTACTGTGTGAAATATACGTCCTGTATACTTAGTGAAGAATAGTTGGAAGTGGTCAAGATGGGTTCTGAACAATCTAAGATATATCAGACTCCTATTGAAATAATTAAAGATAGAGAAGGGGAGGACATTTGCAGACAAGCCTATAAAGTTTACAAACGTATAGGCCTCAAGAAGGCGGGAACATTCAATTATGAATTTTGGTCACAATATGAGGATAAGCATAGAAAGGAAATAAGAAATAAGGGTTTGAAAAAGGCATGAAGGCCATCCTGGACTGCTCTAAAACAGCAGAAGACGAACACTGGGACTCCGAATCCCGAGGCGAGGGCATTTTAGTTTATTGTCCTATGGCCCGGCCACCAATAGACGTTCCCATGGAAACCCCTACGGTTCCATTAGTCTCTCCTGTCGTCCCGGCCGCTCCACCAATGTCTCCAAATAATCCCTTTAATTCTCTGTATCCCAATTTGCCGCCTCTGCCTCCTACGTATCCACAGGCTACTGCCCAGATGGATACACCTCCCTACAGCCCTCAATCAGGATCCCCGGGCCCTGAAGTAAATAGAGGTCCGGCTTGGGACTGTCCACGTTGTGGTCAACAAAATGCCTGTTTTAGAGAACTCTGTACAGTATGTGGGACTCCACGTCCCAGGGATCAGTGTAGACAACCGGTTCCCTTATTCCCCGTTACAACCTCCACTACCCATTATAGAGAACCAAACAGACCGAGTCCACCATTGGGCACGGTCAGACAAGAGGACACCGACAGACCATCGTCTTCTAATGACAGACCCACGGACGCACATAGACCAACTCCCGGGTCTACAGTCACTACATGACGACCCTGGAGCGCCACAGACCAGATGGCACTGTGTCAGCAACTGCCCGATCCCCAGACAGAGCCAGCAGCTTTCCATAGAAAGTTGGAAGTCATACAGAAAAACTACTCTGCCACTTGGACAGATATGGAATGTCTTATGAATGTAAAATGTCCTCTGGGCCTTTACAATAGTATTGCTCAATTTTGTGGTCTTGAAGATCGCCCAGATGACCCCCAGACATTACTTAGTGGTACTCAATATGTGGACAAGGTTAAAGCCTGGTTTAAGGACAAAGCCCAAGAGAGACGTACAGCCCTAACCCAGTGTAGACAGAACAAGGGCGAGTCTATTGAATGTTACTTTGGCCGTTTAGAGGAAGTAGGCAGAGATCTGGGCTTGTATGATTGTCCAAAAGCCATACGTAATGCTGCTTTTTGTGAAGCCTTTATGCAAGGAATAGATAAGCGCCTGTCCGACCGCGTTAAAGCATGTACCCCCGATTGGCGACAGGCCAAACCGCGTGATCTATATAAGAAAGCTGTAGGATTTGTCATGGACACAGAAGACCACGCAAAGGGTGTGATGGTTAAACATTACACCATGGAGGGGGACACAGTCCGACTTAACGACCCCAGGCGGGAGACCCGTAAGTGTTATAACTGCGGGAAGACTGGACACTTGGCCCGTAATTGTAGAGCCCCTAAACGCCCTAGACAGAACATGTCAGACGAAAGGGGGCAACAGGGAAGTACGGCCAATACCACATCATCCCGCCCACAGGGAAATAACGGGTATACCAATTACCAATGAAGGTCTGGAACTCCTTCCCCCGTGTCCCTTATAGTTACTGACGCACGTGGGCCACAAATTTTTCAGCCTCTAAAAATCCAGGGGAAGGAGGTGCCCTTTTTAATTGACACAGGGGCCACTAAATCATGTGTCAGTACCTCACAAGTCAATGATCTTAGTATTCCCCTCTCAGACTCCATAGCCATAGCCGTTGGAGTGTCCGGTGAACCAACACCCATGCGTGAGACCGAGCCCATAGAAGTCTCCTTTCAAGGGTCACGAGTCCTCACTCGCTTCCTGGTGTCACCCGCTGGGGATTGCATCATGGGAACCGATGTGATGGGACCCCTGGGGTGCTGTATTCAGCTCCATCCTTCCGGTGAGGCTCATGTCAGTACCTCTGCGGCCGACCACCAAGTATTCTGTCTCATGGCAGCAGACTTGGTCACTCCGCCTCCTTCTTGTACTGTATATGTGTTGACCCCAGAAGATACACAGGTTCTCTCAGCAGTGCCAGAGACCCTATGGGCAAAAGGGAAGACAGACTTGGGCCATCTCCACGTACCCCCAGTCATGGTATATCTCAAAGATGGGGAAAAAGCCCCCATGATCCGCCAGTATCCCCTAGCCATGGCACAGGAAGATCCAATAGCCTCCACTATTACAGAGTTATGTGCCTTGAATGCTTTAAAACCTTGCGTCTCACCCGCTAACACGCCACTCTTCCCGGTTAAAAAGAAAGGGAAGAAAGGCGAACCTGATACCTACCGGATGGTTCACGATCTAAGAGAAATCAATAAGGTGACCATCCTAGAAACACCTCTGGTCCCCAATCCCTACACTCTGTTGTCCACCATACCTTCCGGAACCTGTTGGTACACTCTGGTCGATCTCGCCAATGCCTTCTTTTCCGTCCCGCTCCACCCCGATTGCCAGTACCTGTTTGCCTTCACGTTCCGAGGAAAACAGTACTGTTGGACTGTTCTACCACAAGGGGCGCAAAACAGCCCAAATCAATTCACCCGATGTATGATGCTTGTACTTGATGCATGGACGGTCCCACCAGGTGTGGCCCTGCTTCAGTATGCTGATGATCTCCTACTCTGTGCACCGGACAGACCTACCTGTGTTGCGGCCTCACTCAGCCTCCTTTGTTTTCTTGCAGACAGCGGGTGTAAAGCCAGTAAAGACAAATTACAGTTTTGCAAATCTCATGTTGTGTTTCTTGGTCACTGCCTAGGTCCTGGTACAAAACACCTCACGCCAAAACGTACCAAGGTGGTGGAGGACATGCCACTCCCCGCCTCCCATGCTCAGTTGCGGACATTTCTGGGGTTAGTTTCATATTGTCGGCCGTGGATTCGCTCTGCCTCCAAGACCATGCAGCCTCTGTACGACTGCCTGAGTTCTAAGTCATTTGTTTTGTCTCCGGAAGCTGAGTCAGCTTTCCATCAGCTGAAAATACAGATTACCAGTGCTCCAGCACTGGGTCTGCCAGACTATGATAAACCCTTCCAGATGTTCGTGACTGAGATGGCGGGACATGCTACTGCCGTCCTCACACAAGAGCATGGTGACAAAAAGCGCCCTGTAGCATACTACAGTGCACATCTTGACGCAGTAGCCAGGGGTTCACCCTCCTGTGTAAGAGCAGTTCTGGCTGTACAAGCACTACTTGAGAAAGCGTCTGAGGTGGTCCTTGACTACCCTCTTGTGGTCCTCACGCCCCATGACGTACATGGAATTCTGACACAGGTGAGCCGTAGACATCTGTCTCTTGCTAGACAGGTTAAAATGGAACTTGCAGTACACTCTTCATCCAATGTCTCATTTCAACGTTGCACAACTTTGAATCCGGCCACCTTACTGCCATTAGGTGACACTGATCCAAATGGGGGAGTAAGCACAGGGGATCAACTTTTTGTCAATTCCCTAGGCGAAGAGGAAGCTTTTGACACCGAGCACCAGCATGACTGTGCTGCTCTGATGGAGCAGGAGACAGCTGGATTTGCTCATGTCACAGATAAGCCTCTCCTGAACCCCCACCTTGAAATGTTTGTGGATGGATCACGATACCAGAATGAGATGGGCAGATTTGTGACAGGGTTTGCTGTAGTATCAATGAATGAAGTACTGATAGGCCGCGCCTTGCCCCCACATATGTCAGCACAGGAAGCGGAGCTGTGCGCTCTGACCGAGGCCTGCAAGTTAGCCCGGGGAGTCACTGCTAATATCTACACGGACTCCAGGTACGCGTTTGGCGTTGCGCATGACTATGGGCCGATTTGGCGCGCGCGGAGCTTCCTAACAGCTCAAGGCAGACCGATAAAGAATGGTGAGGCAGTAAGT
Source organism: Eleutherodactylus coqui (assembly GCF_035609145.1). Taxonomy (NCBI): domain Eukaryota; kingdom Metazoa; phylum Chordata; class Amphibia; order Anura; family Eleutherodactylidae; genus Eleutherodactylus; species Eleutherodactylus coqui. The sequence continues at coordinate 39,499,466 of NC_089848.1, forward strand.
AGTTTAATGTCAGCTATCATGCTCCCAAAGCAGGTAGCCATAATAAAGGTAAAGGCACACACCCAAGGGGACTCCTTGGAAAGCAGAGGCAACGAGAAGGCAGACGGAGCAGCTAAGGCTGCAGCCCTGCTGGACTGGAGGGCACCCGTGTGCAGAGTTCAGACCAGGTCCTGCCCAGCGGAGGAGGATCCTGATCCCCCTGCCAAGGACCAGACCCTCTCTGTCCCACCACAGAAGGAGGTGGACCTACTCCCCTCAGGGCAAGAGCAGGAGCGCTGGGCAAGTGCAGGGGCAGTAAAAGGAAATGAAGGTTGGATGATGGGTTCCCGTATGTGTTTACCTGCGGCTGCCTATCCTAGTATGGCCCTTTTGGCTCATGGAAAGGTGCACGCTTCTCGTAATGCCATGGTAGCCCTGGTGGAGAAAATGTGGTACGCTCCGGGATTTGACAGGATGGCAAAGGCATACGTCAAGGCTTGTGAAATCTGTGCACTACACAACCCCGGTCAAGTAGTAAAGACCCCTCGGAAGTGCACTCCGCGACCTTTGTACCCCTTCCAGAGACTACAGATAGATTACATCCAGCTGCCCAGGTCAGGAAGGTATGAGTATGTCCTGGTATGCATTGACCTCTTTTCTGGGTGGGCTGAGGCCTACCCGGTCCCGAAGGCCACTGCCCAGGCCACTGCAAAAAAACTTGTGTCAGAGTTAGTGTGCAGATTTGGGGTACCAGAGACCATTGAGAGCGACCGTGGTACTCACTTCACTGGTGAGGTAATGAAGGAAGTCATGTCCGCCTTAGGAGTAGAGCAGGCGTTTCACACCCCCTATCATCCACAGAGCTCCGGAAAAGTAGAAAGACTCAATGGCACCCTCAAACTTAAGATACAGAAAGCCATGGTTGAAACAGGAAAACCTTGGCCCGAGTGCCTACCTCTGGCCCTCTACTCAGTACGGACCACGCCAAATAGGAAAACAGGACTGTCTCCTTATGAGATTCTCTTTGGCTCCGTGCCCAGGTTAGGACTGTATCACCCACAAGCTCTATCCCTGGGTCATGATAAAGTTACTTCCTTTGTGCAGGACTTATGCCAAAAGCTAAAAATAACACACGACCTAGTTTTCTCTTCTATTTCAGACCCTGATAGTTTGGAAGGATCCCACTCTCTGAATCCCGGAGATTGGGTGGTGGTAAAGAGACACGTCAGAAAGACTTTGGAACCTCGCTTTGATGGACCATACCAAGTACTGTTAACCACTCCTACCTCGGTCAAGCTAGAAGGCAAACCCACTTGGATCCATGCCTCACACTGCAAGAAAGTTCCAACGCCTCAGCACCACGAGGGGGGTGGAGAATAAGCCCAACCCAGGGTGGGGGAGGGGGATGGCAACCTGGACACCAGCATTGATAGTCTGGATAGGTGTATTATTTACCCTTTGTTTTCTTGGACTACTCTCTTTTCAGGACAATTCCTCATCAACTGTCGATGTAAGAAGAAGATGGACTGTTTGGGCGGAAGGACACCCCAACATGTGGGAATACTTTGCAAAAGACGTACTGAATATTTCCCACATGTGCATGCCCAACCTTCGGAGTGGGGAAGATATTTTACGGACTTGCTTACTGTCTATCCCCACTCCAATAAAGATACTTCGCGATATATATTCAATAGTGCATAATGATAGTGATGTGGAAGAGAGCAATGTTATTCAGGAAAATACCTTTCTTAATGTATATGAATATTGTTCCTATTGTGATGCGGTCAAACATACACTTTATATTTCACACAAACAAATGGTAAGAGATTTGTTTAGATTCAGGAAAACAATAATACATTTTAAAAAAAAAGTCAGATGTCGGCTGTAATCTTGGGACTTGTTCCGATCGCCATATTTGGGGTCAGGAAGGAATTTTTCCCTTTTATACAAGGATAATTGGCTTTTTCCTAAAAGGGTTTTCGCCTTCCTCTGGATCAACTCAGCCTCAAAATTCCCCATAATTGTCATGCTGTTGTGTATATATATAATAATCAAAGTCATAATCTCTTGTGTGAGCAAATGTACGGCAAAAGCCTTTACAGCCCCTGTGTAGGCCGACCCCTGCTGGAGGTAGGCAGAACATACGGCGGTTCCTTCCAGTCTTGTCACTAGGTAGTGTAGGGTCAGGGTAACGCGACCTGGACGTGTTCACCATTAGGACTATCTCCAGGAGGGACATTGGTGTGGGTGAAGATTAGGGAATCCCACGCCGTGCGTACCTGTGCACGCTACTAGTATTGTAACATCATACTAGAGATGCCTTATAGGAACTAGTCGACCAATAGGGCCTACCTCGACTATGACTTTTCAAAATAGAACTGGACCTTGCGTGTGTCTTCCTGATGTCCAAAATGGGGGAATGATAGGGGCCAAGAGGGGCTGAAGGAGTTAATATATATTGTTTATCAAAATGAATATATATGTTGCTTATCAAAATGAATATATATGTTGCTTAACAAATCCATTTTAGCAAAATGAATATATTGCAAATATTTTGTATGTGTACAGAACTCATGACTATTGAGACACAAGCTCTGCAGAGCTGACCTATTGGAATCAGGAAGTTCCAAGAGCAGATGTCTCGGAATTTAGCAAGACATGGCCTAACCGCAAAGAGGTTGCTAGCTCTCTCTCTCTAAAAATAATGTGCTCGTCTAAAAGTCATGTGAAATCAGCTATTTCTTAAATGTCATATATCACAAGTTTTTGTTGAATGATTAAGTCATATGTTTTTGTCAGATGTATGTGAAATCACGAGGTTATTCCCTGTTTTACCACAAGTCGCGTCCCTGCGAGGACGATCTTCTATAAAAGCCAAGAGATACAGACAATAAAACAGAGTTCATTGTTTCACCATATACCGTGTGTAATGGTCAATGCTTTGACTCTCAAAAGAGCGCTCCTACGTAGGTCAATTTGGAAGCGGACAACATCACTGACCAGTCTGTTTGTGCAGACTAACCCTCGACAAGTGGAACAGGTTACCATGGGAAGTGGTGAGTTCGTCTTCAGTGGAAGTGTTCAAACATAGGCTGGGCAGACATCTGTCTGGGATGATTTAGTGAATCCTCCACTGAGCAGGTGGTTGGATCAGATGACCCTAGAGGTCCCTTCCAACTACTCTTCTATGATTCTATGAAACAACAAGGGGTGGACAAAAATGTGGAAGCACCGAACAAAATGCATGTGATTTTAACCATTAGCACTGAGATGCCCTTTTGACCCCTGCTAGGCTGAGAGCTTTCCAGCCAAATTTGTGTTTACTTAACCTCTTGCCCTGCTCTGGGTGGTTTTCGGAGCCAGCTGGTAACAGCAACTGAGTGGCTCAAACCCCTGACCAATGGAACCTTGTTGTCTGGGAGGGTGGTCACTTTTGCCTGTCATATCTCCACTTAAATTACATGGGATTATAAATCATATTTCAATAAGGCATATAGAGACTGACTTTAAGGCATACATTTTGTATGGTGTCTCCATATTTTTGTCCAACCCCCTGTATATGCACTCAGGTCTAATTTGCAGTATGACTGCTCCCAGCTGCTCCCAGAATATCATATTATGCTTTCAGATCAAGATAATTTTTTGACAAAATAAAATGATTCAGATTAAGAGTAGAGATGAGCGAACATGCTCGTCCGAGCTTGATGCTTGTTCGAGCATTAGCATACTCGAAGGTACTCGATACTCGAAAAAATGTCACCCTCTCCTCCCCCCACGTTTTGCGTCTTTTTTTAGCCAATAAACATGCGGGGAAGGCTTTGGCACCTCCTGCTGGGACGTGCCAACCCTGTGCACGTCTATAGCAGTGACTGGCTGGGCAGATCAGGTGACCTACGAGCATAAAAACTCAGGTCACCTGAGGCTCGTCTCACATGCAGGCTGCATGAGCTGAGGGACAAAGCTGCTGCTAATCAGAGAGAGTGATAGTGTAGGTTAGAGGTTGCGGTTAGGCAGGGATCCTTGTTCCAAGAACCCAACAGTCCTTTCTTGGACTACAACTCCTCTCATTGTGTGCATTTTTCAGGAGTTTGCCTATACTCTTGGTACACAAATCTTTCAGGGGTTCGCTTATACTCTTGGTACACAAATCTTTCAGGGGTTCGCTTATACTCTTGGTACACAAATCTTTCAGGGGTTCGACTATACTCTTGATATACAAATGTTTCAGGGGTTCGCCTATACTATTGGTACACAAATCTTTCAGGGGTTCACCTGTACTATTGGTACACCAATCTTTAAGGGGTTCACCTGTACTATTGCTACATCAATTTTTCAGGGGTTCGCCTATAGACTTGGTACACAAATCTTTCAGGGGTTCGACTATACTCTTGATATACAAATGTTTCAGGGGTTCGCCTATACTATTGGTACACAAATCTTTCAGGGGTTCACCTGTACTATTGGTACACCAATCTTTAAGGGGTTCACCTGTACTATTGCTACATCAATTTTTCAGGGGTTCGCCTATAGACTTGGTACACAAATCTTTCAGGGGTTCGACTATACTATTGGTACACAAATCTTTCAGGGGTTCACCTGTACTATTGGTACACCAATCTTTAAGGGGTTCACCTGTACTATTGCTACATCAATTTTTCAGGGGTTCGCCTATAGACTTGGTACACAAATCTTTCAGGGGTTCGACTATACTCTTGGTACACAGATGTTTCAGAGGTTCACCTATACTCTAGGTACACAAATCTATCAGGTGTTCGCCTATACTCTTGGTAAATAAATGTTTCAGGGGTTCGCCTATACTCTTGGTACACAAATGTTTCAGTGGTTCGCCTATACTCTTGGTAAACAAAGCTTTCAGGGGTTCACCTGCACTCTGGGTAAAAAAAATCTTATGTTTTAGAATGGGTTGTTGAATTGTGGAGATGTGTAGAAGTACTGGCATCTGAGTCCCCTTTATGCCCACGTTTGTGGCTCATGTAATTTTGTGTCAGAGATGGCATGGGATTGGAATTATTGGAACCCAACAGTCCTTTTTAGGACTACTACTACACTTTTGTGCATCATCAGTTTGGCTGCCTGGAACCAGTAGTGTGCGCAAAGCATTCACAAGCATCCCAGCTGTATACTGCTAGTGGTGTACACAGATTATATAGAAACTAACAAAACTCCTCTCATTTTTCATTTTTTTATTTGTTTTTGGGTGAAAGAATTTGCATAATAGGCCCAAGTGTGTGTCCTGTCGATCCGCACTATATAACAAGACTGTACGCATTTTACACTGTCTATTTTTGGCTTAAAGGGTACGCAAAATACCTCTGTGTGTGTGTCCTTCTGATCCACACTGTATAACCAGACTGTATGCATTTTACACTGTCTATTTCTGGCTTAGAGCGTACGCAAAATCCCCCTGTGTGTGTCCTCTCGATCCGCACTATATAACAAGACTGTACACATTTTACGCTATCTATTCTTGGCTTAAAGGGTACGCAAAATACCTTTAGGGGTAAGGGTCAAGGACGAGGACGTGGATATGGACATCCGAATGAGGGTGTAGATAGAGGCCGAGGTCCTGGGCTGGGTGAACCAGTGCCTGGTTTGGCCACTCTAATTTCTTCATAGTACATGCTGTCTTTCCCTGGGGCACTAGTTAACAAGCCCCTCGGGGAGAGGCAGGGGCTGGGACAGGCGGTAGCTTGCCTGTTGGTGGACTGCGACCTGGATCCCATTAAGCAAGTACGAGTTGTCGCTGACTAAAATCTGGGGGGGATTGGACAGCAATGCCATTATGTAACACAGGAGAAGAGGCAATGGTGTCACCCACAGGCGGTGATTGGCCTTCGTTGCACCTTGTGTGGATGCTTAGCTAAGATGTGCCTTGCTGATTATGGTGTGGCCCAAGTGAATTGTTAGGAGGGTGACCACCAGGCTCTTGACCACAATTTGGCTTAATAGTGTGACCTGGGAGCCTCAGATGCATCCATGCATGCTGCCCCTGCTGTTCCCTATCTATTTCTGTGGTGTTTCCATCACTTTCTGATGTTTTCAGGTGAATCACACACCCTCCCCTATGCAGAGCATGGGTCACCTTGAAAAATGCTCGAGTCTCCCATTGACTTCAATGGGGTTCGTTACTCGAAACGAGCTATTGAGCATTACGAAAAGCTCGACTCGAGTAACGAGCACCCGAGCATTTTGGTGCTCACTCATCTCTAATTAAGAGTGAAGGAACCTACTTCCTTTTATGCCACCGAGGTTTTTTCTCCCCATGAAAGCTAAGAAAAAGTGGATTATACCCACCTGATAATCAGGTTTCCAGTAGTCTCCACGACAGCACCAATGAGATTGCCTCCTCCTGGTAGGACAGGAACATACTGAGAGGTTAAAAGCTCCCCCCCTTCCCCACTTTCCTCAGTGGATTCTAACGAATTGCCGGGGCAGGAGCTAAACTTAAATTTTTTCCCCTAACCGGGGTTTTTTAATTTTAAATTTATTATTTTATTTTTCTAGGGCGGGAAAGGTACGGGTGCTGTCGTGGAGACTACTGGAAACCTGATTATCAGGTGGGTATAATCCACTTTTTCCCCCAGTCGTCTCCACGACAGCACCAATGAGACGTACCAACTAAAGTTTATTAGGGTGGGATTGCTGCCGAGAGGACTTTGCGGCCGAAGGCCATGTCCTCGTCCTGCTGCACTTTTACCCTATAGTGTTTAGTAAACGTGTGGGGTTTTTTCCAGACTGCGGCCTTGCAAATTTGCTCGACCGAGGCTGAACTGTGTTCGGCCCATGAGGACGCTACTGCCCTTGTGGAATGGGCTTTAAGCGCTAACGGGATCTCCTTCCCGAGGGCTTTATAGGATTCTATGATGGCCAGGCGGATCCACCTGGCTATGGAACTTTTCGCTGCTTTGCTACCCTTATTTGGGCCACTGAACTGGACGAACAGGTTGTCATCCCGCCTCCAGTGGCTCGTTGTATCTATGTAGGTTAGGACTGCTCTCCTAACGTCCAGGCAGCTTAGGGTTCTTTCCTCCTCGTTTTTTGGGTGGCTGAAGAATGAGGGGATTATTATATCCTGGGACCTATGAAAATCTGACACTACTTTCGGCATAAAGGCCGGGTCTGTTTTAAATATTAGTTTGGTGTCTGTAATTTTCATAAACGGGTGGCGGATGGACAAGGCCTGTAGTTCGCTAACCCGTCTTGCGGATGTAATGGCTACTAGGAAGATGGTCTTGATTGTCAGCGTTCTTATAGGTAGCGCTTTGATCGGTTCGAATGGTACCGCTGTCATGGCCCCTAGAACCCAATTAAGGTTCCAGTCTGGGAACAGGTTTATGGGCCTAGGGCGTAATCTAGCTGCTGCTGTTAGGAACCTGTGGACCCATCTATCGTCTGCGAATTTTGTGTCGCAGATAGCGCTAAGGGCTGAAACCTGGACTTTTAGGGTGCTCGGGGAGAGGCCCATCTCTAAGCCCTCCTGCAGGAATTCTAAGATTAGCGGAGTGTCGGGGATAGAATCCCCGCGATCCCTTCCCTGTCTCCATGAGGAAAACTTTCTCCAGACCTTCTGGTAGATCAGGTGGGTCGTCTTTTTCCTACTGGACATTAGGGTTTCTACTACTTTCTCTGAGAATCCTTTCTGTCTTAGCGAGGATTCCTCAAGAGCCATGCCGTTAAATGGAGTTTGTCTAGGCCGGGGTGGTTCAGTGGCCCCTGCGATAGAAGATCCGTCCAGGTAGGCAAGGTGACTGGGTCCTGGACGCTCAGTGTTGTCAGAAGACCGAACCAGCTTCTTTTTGGCCAGAAGGGGGTCACTAGGATTAGCGTGCATCCCTGGGTTCTGAAGTGTTGTAAAACCCTGGGGATTAGTGGTATGGGAGGAAAGGCGTAGGCCAGTCCTTGTCCCCAGTCCTGGCCCAGGGCGTCTACCGCTATCGGACGATCTCCTGGCCGGAGGGAGAAAAAGTTGCCTACTTTCGTGTTCTCCCTGGTTGCGAAGAGGTCCAACTGTGGGGTCCCCCACCGGTTGGTTAAGATTCTGAATGCCTCTGGGGAGAGGGACCACTCTCCTGGGTCTATCTGCTTCCTGCTGAGGAAGTCTGCTTTTCCATTTAGTGTCCCCTTTAAGTGGGTTGCCGTGATCGAGAGGATCCGGCCCTCCGCCCAGTGAAAGATTTTTTGTGCGATGCTTTGCAGTGGGGGAGATCTTGTGCCCCCTTGGTGTCGTATGTGAGCGACCGCGGTGACATTGTCTGACAGTATTTTTATGTGATGGTTCTGTAGCGAGTTGCCCAACTGCTGTAGAACCTGCCAAACTGCCTGTAGTTCTCTGAAATTTGAGGATTGTTCTTTTATCCTCTGAGGCCAGGGACCCTGAAAGAATTGGTTCCCCACATGCGCTCCCCATCCACAGGCGCTTGCGTCTGTTGTGATGTGGATGGCTGGGTCTTGTAGCCAGTGAACCCCTCTCCGCAGGTTCTCTGGGGATGTCCACCAACGCAGGGATGTTTTTGCCCTGTTTGGGATGTACATCCTTGCCCCTAGCGAGGACTGCCTTTTGTCCCACGAGGATAGGACTACGGCCTGTAGGGCTCTGGTGTGGGCCTGGGCCCATGCTACTCCTGGGATGCATGATGTCAAGCTCCCCAGAAGAGACATTGCCTCCCGAATTGTGCAGAATCGTCTTCGTAGGAAGGTTTTGACTATTCTGCGGATTTTTTGTATTCTCTCCTCGGGTAGGTAGGAGCATTGCGATTCTGAGTCGAGAGTTATTCCCAGAAACGTCTTCTGCTTGCCGGGATCTAGGCTGGATTTTTCCCAGTTTATAATCCATCCCAATGATTGGAGAAGTTGTAGCACTGTCTCCAGATGTTTGGTTAGGAGTTTTTTGGACTCTGCTATTAATAGAATATCGTCCAGGTACGGTACTACTAGGATCGATTTTTCTCTCAGGTGGGCGGCTACCTCCGCCATAATCTTGGTAAAGATTCTGGGAGCTGAGGATATCCCGAAGGGCAGGCATCTGAACTGGTGGTGCTCTGTTCTTCCGCCCATGTCCACTGCGAACCGCAGGTATTTCTGTGAATCTTTGTGGATCGGGATGTGAAAATACGCGTCCTTCAGATCGATGGACGCCATGTAGGCTCCTCTGGGGATCAACTTTATTGTCGAGGAGATGGTTTCCATTTTGAATCTCCTGTATCGGACGCAGGTGTTCAGGTCTTTCAGGTTTATTATCGTCCGGTGTTTCCCGCCGGGTTTTTTTACTAAAAAGAGCCTGGAGTAATAGCCCTGGGTTTCCTCGTTTCGCGGTACGGGAGATATTGCGTTTAACCGCTGCAAGTCGCGCACGCTTTGCCCTAGTAAATGTAGCTGTTTTTTTGGGGCTCGCGTGGTAATGAATTTCCTTCTGGGGATGGATACCAGCTCTATCTGGTATCCGTGCTGTAGGATCTTTGGGATCCATGGGCCCCCGCAGATTGCGGCCCATTGATCCACAAAGCTCCCCAGCCTTGCCCCTACGGGGATGGCGTCAGGGTCTTTGCTTCGGCTCCCCCTGATGGGGGTTGAAGAGGATATTCCTTCCTCTGCCCCCCTTGGGGTAACTCCAGCGGCCTGTCTTGCCCTTGCCTCGGTAGGCCTCGGGCTGCTGCATTGGGGCCCGGGGAAAGGTCTTCACTCTCTGTGGTTTTTCCTCAGGGAACCCTTTTTTCCTGTCGGCCGCCTTCTCTAGAATTTTATCTAGGTCCGGTCCGAATAGAAATTGGCCGTAGAAAGGGAGGGCACACAATTTGTTTTTCGAGGCCAGGTCGCCTGACCATGACCTCAGCCATAACACCCTTCTGGCTGAGTTAGCGCGGGCTGTGGCTTTTGCTGAGAGTTTGACGGTCTCGGCTGCGGCGTCCGCTAAGAAGTTAGTGGCCATGCGCAGTATGGGAAGGGAGTTAAGGATCTGATCCCTCGGCGTTTTGTTGGTCAGATGTAGTTCCAGCTGCTCTAACCATACCCCCAGGGTCCGCGCCACGCAAGTGGCTGCGATCCCTGGCCTAAGGATGTTTGCCGCTGCCTCCCATGATTTCTTTAGGAGTCCCTCTGCCTTGCGATCCATGGGGTCTTTTAGCTGTGCGGCATCCTCAAAGGGCAGAGTCGTCCTCTTGGCTACCTTGGCCACCGGGACGTCTACCTTAGGTATTTTGTCCCAGCTTGCGCAAGCTTCCTCCTCCAGGGGGTATCTCCTTTTTACGCCTCGAGCGGAGTAGGAACCTGCGTCTGGTTTACTCCACTCTCTCTGAATTATTTTAGAGATGTTTTTGTGGACCGGGAAGGTATGTTTGCGCCTCTCCCCAAGTCCACTGAATATCTCATCCTGTCGGGTCCGCGGCTCTCTGGGCTGTTCTATTTTTAACGTAGCCCTAACTGATTTAATTAGTTCCGTCAATTCATCTTGATGGAACAAATATTTCCTGTAGTCCTCCTCCTCTGAGGACTCTTCGGCCGCCTGCTCCTCTTGCTCTGATCCGATGGAGTTCTCGGAATCAGAAGACTCCTCGGGAACATATGCCTTTCTTTGGCGTTTTGCTGGCGGTGCCGGCAGTGACGTTAGAGCTGATTGAACCTCTTCCTTCACCAGCTTTCTAACGTCATCCAGGAATCCCCCCGATTCCTCTCTGACTAGCCTAGCCACGCATGCCTTGCATAGCGGCCTCTGATACGTGGCTGGCAGTCTCGTCCCGCATTCCACGCACTTTCGCAGTTTTGTTCTGGGGGGGATGTCTTTTTTATCCCCCTGACAAACAAAGTATTTGCGGGTAAACATGCAATTTTTCCATACACAACATGCTGGATATTTGCATTGTATTTTTGCCGCACTGGCTACTTATGGCCGCTGAGGCTGAGGTTTCAGCTGTCTCTGGGGCTGGAGCACTCATCTTTATACCAGTGCTGCAGACACCCTGCGACCTGTGATGCTGGTGTTCTGGCTTCTCTCAGGTTCCTATTTGAATTTTCGCGCTCCTGCGCTAAGCCCCGCCCCCTCCGCTCCTAGTGCAGACGCGATGACGTCATCGCGCTGGACGTGAGATGCGGCGCCCCGCCCCCTGCCGTCAAAGGGCTTCCTGGAGCGCCGCGCTGTAATTTCTGCCGGAGGACGAGGGGGACTGAGGCTCCCGCTTTGAACCCCCTATGGGCCGCCGCGGGAGGAACCTGGCCCGGGGGTTACCACCCTGATGTGGCGTCCCGGGAGTCGTCTGGCTGCGAAGGGATGACAGGGTGAGCCACTGCCTTCCGATCCGCCTGTATGCTTTCGCTGGCTTCTCCACCAGCTCCTCTCATAGATCCTGCCTCCTGGCAGGACAGGAAGACACTGAGGAAAGTGGGGAAGGGGGGGAGCTTTTAACCTCTCAGTATGTTCCTGTCCTACCAGGAGGAGGCAATCTCATTGGTGCTGTCGTGGAGACGACTGGGGGAAATAGCTATTTCAGATGCAGTCATGTTTCCTGATGTCTTCTTAATTGATCTCAGTATTGTCCTCCGATCTTATTTTTTAAGCACTAAAATGCTACAAATCAGTACTTCTTGTTTTTTTCCTCTCCAAAGACGTTCATACCAGCGCACTTCCATTAATTCCTAGTATAAAAGCAAAAACTATTTACAATTAATACTGGAAATAAAATGCAAGTACAACAAGAAAACAGAACTATTTTATATGATAGTATATATAGCATAAGTGAACTGTAATACATAAGCCCTTAGACTGCATGCATACAAGTATCTGAAAATGCAAGCAGTTTTCTCTTCATCTAGCTCCTCGTGTCTGTCAATATTATCTCCCAACACATGACTTAGGTGCATCTGCCAGGGGTTGATCTATCTCAGACACTCAATCTTGCGCACATCTTTCACGTAGGTTGCCAATTAAGCGTAGATCATGTGCAAACACAGTCCATACATCCCAAACTCCCACTTCCACTACCTCTGAAGAAGGCCAAAGGACCTACATACACACACCTACACTGATCTTCAGCAATCAAAGGGTTCACACCACAGGGTTAGAGCCACCAGGACCATGTTTATCAAAGTTTTTAGACTTTAATACAAAAAGGATAAAAAGAAGACAAAATAAAATGACATATAATAAATGCAAAATAATTATGAAAATAAAATGGAGAAAATGCGGAAACCTACAAGTTCTTAACATCTCTGCTACTGAGGGGGGAAAGAAACAATGGTGCACACGCCAGTGATTGAGCTACCCTCAACAAGTGTGACACTGTCACATTGTCCAGCATAACTTTTTATACTTTCCATCCTGGACCTCAGGTATGTGCCCACCCTCTAGTTCAATAAGGAAATCCCTGGCCTAAGACTGGTTGGCCAGGTAGCAAGGTGCAACCGAAGGAATATTTAACAGTTCACTTTCTTGTACTTCCTCCCCCAAGCTAGAGGTGAGGGATGCTGATTTGGACCAGTATATGTCCTTCTGCTTTTCCCTTTCAAGCTCATCCAATTTGCATCTAGCTTTCCCTGAAATTAGTTTGACAATAGAGATGAGCGAGCACCAAAATGCTCGGGTGCTCGTTACTCGGGACGAACTTTTCGCGATACTCGAGGGTTCGTTTTGAGTAACGAACCCCATTGAAGTCAATGGGCGACCCGAGCATTTTTGTATATCGCCGATGCTCGCTAAGGTTTTCGTTTGTGAAAATCGGGGCAATTCAAGAAAGTGATGGGAACGACACAGCAACGGATAGGGCAGGCGAGGGGCTACATGTTGGGCTGCAACTCAAGTTCCCAGGTCCCACTATTAAGCCACAATAGCGGCAAGAGTGGGCCCCCCCCCCCGCACTGTCAGCATAAAGATCGTTCTCCTCTGCCATAGCTGTAACAGCTGTGGCAGAGAAGAACGATGTTTGCCCATTGAATTCAATGGAGCCAGCAATACAGCAGGTTCCACTGAAAGCAATGGGCTGCCGGCGATCGCAGGATGAATTGTCGGGAAGGGCTTAAATATATAAGCCCTTCCCTGCAATTCATCCAGAAATGTGTTACAATAAAAATATATACCGGCGTATAAGACGACCCCCCAACTGTCACCTTATACACCGGGAATACAGCGGAGCAAAGAATAAAAATCATTACTCACTTCTCCTGGCGTTCTGCGGTGCTGCTGCAGGCTGTCGCTCCCTCCTGGTCCCCGGCAGAGCATTGCTTTCTGGATGCAGTGGTTGAAATCCCCGCCTCCAGAAACACACGTGTCTTCAGCCAATCACAGCCATTCAATGACATCGATCTGCGATTTCTATGGCCTAAGAAGGACCGTTGGGGTTCTTGAAGCCTAAAATAACTCCTAACACTCTCCCTATAGCAGCAGCACTTTCCCTGATTTATGTCAGAAGGCATCTGTGGCGAGCCGCGGGAGGGCAGATTTTAATACTCGGGTGACACCTAATCTCGCCAGCCACTCACTGCAGGGGGGTGGTATAGGGCTTGAACGTTGCAGGGGGAAGTTGTAATGCCTTCCCTGTCTTTCTATTGGCCAGAAAAGCGCGCAAATTTCTCAGGGAAGAAAATGAAAGTAACCCGAACATCGCGTGGTACTCGTTACGAGTAACGAGCATCTCGAACACCCTAATACTCGAACGAGTATCAAGCTCGGACGAGTATGCTCGCTCATCTCTATTTGACAAGCTATAGGTGACAAAATTGGCAACCCCCCAGGGTTCTTTCCTGTAGTAAACTTCTTGGCAAATTCAAAGAGGTTACTGGCTAAGACCAAGTTAAGCTTGTGGGTATAAGATATATACACATATGTAAGTTATCATGTAGTGGCGAAGTACAACGGGGCACCTCGTGAATTGTGTGTGTGCTCAGTATTGTGTTGTCAGTGTTTTTAATGTTGCAAGATTGGTGTGCATTACATAGAGGCAGCACTGTAACGGCGCCCACCCACTGGCGATTTTTTTCCCCTGCGAAATTCGCAGCATTTTTTTCTCTGCAGGGGTCTATGGGACTTGTAATGTTAAAATCGCGATCGCACAAAATGGCGATTTTGCGGTAAATTGCGATTTTGCACGATCGCGATTTTAACATTACAAGTCCCATAGACCCCTGCAGAGAAAAAAATGCTGCGAATTTCGCAGGGAAAAAAAATCGCCAGTGGGTGGGCGCCCTTAGAGTTAAGTGTCTGGTATGTGAGATGACTGTCTGGTTTTGTATCTTTTTGTCCATCACGTGATGATGCCTGATATATGTGTTCTGAGTCTGCAGAGGAGGGAGAGTCCATTCTGTTTCTGTTCTGAGTGGTGTTCGAGAGAGGAGTGCAAGGCAGCATTCTGTGGGTACCTTCAACCCACATGCACGGAATAGAGGAAGCCGAGAGGATGGCCTGGTGAATGTTGGGAACTAGTGCAGCGTGTTCCCGTCCGTGAATGTGAACCGGTAGAGAGAGAGAGAGAAAAAGAGAAGCGTGGTCCTGGGCCAGGACCTACAGATAACTGGGGCTGTGGTTTCTCCCGACGTCCCATGAGTCCTCCCTGTCATATCACTTGTCAAGAAGCTGCTGAACTGTTCTTGAAGTTAAGTAAAACAATGAGTCGCCTGTCCGTTTCCAGGGGCTGTTTCTTAACCAGTACCCGTGTGTGTGTGTGTGTGGATTTACTCTGTCACGCAGGAATACCCCTCCCACGGAAGCTACACGGGAGAGGATTTAGTCCATCATCCAGGAATCCCCTGTTATGGAAGAAATGGTGGCGTCACGAGACAAAACACATCGTCCTAATAAGGGCGGCCCTGTGCTGGAACCTAGGGTCTGACTATCCCTAATGGGGTAGCAAATATACGACCTGGGAGCAGACAGAGGAGCACATAGATGCAGGACAGAACCAGGGCAAACCATTAACAGGAATGGTAACTGACAGCAAACTGACAGAAAACAACCATACCAACAGATGCAGAAATGCAAGAAGCCTCAGACAGAGAAGAAGAAGGCCTGAAACAGACCCAACACAGGGAGGCTGACAAGACACAGATCAGACAGAGCAGAGCGACCAAAGAAAGCAGCATATCAGAACCTAAGACACACTATTTCTGAGCCCGAGGGAAAGGGCCACAGTTCAGCTTAAATAGAGGAGTAATGCCTAATTAACCCCACAGGTGAGCTCAGAGCCAGAGAGCTGGTTAACCCTCTCAGTGCTGGATGAAAGCAGACAGGGAGAGCAGAGGGATTCGATCAGCTGCCCGAAACCGCATGAGTGCAGCAGACACGAGCAGCGACCTT
Source organism: Eleutherodactylus coqui (assembly GCF_035609145.1). Classification (NCBI taxonomy): domain Eukaryota; kingdom Metazoa; phylum Chordata; class Amphibia; order Anura; family Eleutherodactylidae; genus Eleutherodactylus; species Eleutherodactylus coqui. The sequence continues at coordinate 39,514,740 of NC_089848.1, forward strand.
ACAAATAAATTTGTCAGTAAGCAGGCTCTGTGTGTCTTTATTTAACCCCCTTAAGGACCAGGCTGCTATGTACCTTAAGAATCAGTTGCTTTTTAGAGATTTTTCCCATGTGGTGGTTTAACTGCCCTATTTTTTTTTTTCTTCAGCTACCAAAATAATTTTTGCTGTTTTTCTTTTCTGTGACATATAGGGCTATTTTTTAAATATATTTTTCACTGATTTTTTTTTTCAGTTTTTTTAGTTTTATTTGGAGTAAAAAGCTAAAAAAATGATTTTTTTTTAACATTTATAGGTTTTTTTTTTTAAATTAGTATATTTATGCTAAATAAAGTATGGGAATGGGTTCATCATTTTGTTTTGGATGTTTTGATGTTTAGTATGTATGGTTTTGGATTACAGGGCGCATACAGCGAATGTTTTGGTTGACATTGGCTTTGGGTTATTTACTTTTCTATGTATATATTTTTATCTTATTCTGCAATTTTGTTTTACTGATGTATGTAATTGTTTTTTTTTACTATCTATATCCCCCATGATGTCATGTAAGACCTCTGGGGGACATTCACATGTTTTTTGTTTTTTTTTATTTGACACTTTACCACTGTAGCTGAGGCATCCATAGGAGCCCCAGTTATAGGGGACTACATGCCCTGTAGTGACAATAGTCACTGGCAGAGCTGATCAGGGTCTACTGGGACCCCGTAGCTCTGCTGTGCCAGGGGATCCCAGCAGTCACGTGACCAAGGGCTTGCGTAGTGGAAATTATACTTCCACTCTCACTCCTTAGTACATAGCGCTCATTGAGCGCTGTGTACTAGAGAGACCAAAAGGCAGAAGTTAAAAACCACAACTGCTTTCTTCTTGGGGATCTCAGCTGTGACTAACAGCTGACAACTCAACCTGCTTTTGATTGATTGCTGAAGCAGATACGTTAATCCCCCGCCGTAGCTTTACTATCAGCTGGGATTAAAGCCCAGGACCAAGCGCCATAAATTTACTGTGCTTGGTCCTTAATGGGTTAATGGGCAAAGCACCTGTGAAACCCACATTTCCAATGTTCTCTGCTTCATTTAAACTCTTTTTTCCAGTTGCAGCGGGTGAAGAATGGAAGCAGAAGGCAATTACAAGCAGTTAAGCAAAAGCACAGAGCATACATGTGAGCCACAGCCACTCCAGTCGGTAATGGCTGCATACACAGATACCGCAGGCTGGAGGTGATGTCTCCTAGCCTCATTACGGTAGCTGAAAAAGCCCCAAAAACTCCAACACATATCAAGACCTGTTTGCACTCACATGTCCTATCTTTTGCAGGTGCAAGAGTTGTGTGTGTCTAAAATTCCTTCATGTTAACGCTCTTATAGGAAACCTTTGGTTCTATTGTGGTGGAAGCCCAGTATATATCTATATGGATCGGTGGGCCTTGGCAGTAGACAGTTGTCAATTTAACATTCTGTATACATATTTGCTTTCTGTCTTGCTACAAATATAATGTTCTTACAGTTATGCAATAGGTACTTCCGCTCATATGAAAATATCTGTTTTATAACTCCGCTGACATGGGGAAGCCAACATGAAACTTCTGTTCTCAAAACGCTGACAAGATAATATATAGTATAAACACGTCACGTTTTCCATCTGTTTTGCAACTTTGGAAGACAGTTAACTCAGACATGGACAACCGCAGTCTGAAACAGCTACCGCAGAAATTACCCAAGCAATTTTACTGGAAACGTATGCAAATAACATGGGAGGTCTATGCTATTACTAACTCATGATGTAACCCAATTATATCGAAGGAACCACACGCGGGCCTAAGACAACCCAGTCATTTCATCCACCACCTGATGGCCAATCACAGATGACCGGAGGATGGAAGAATTGCAAGATGCTTATCCAATAATTAAACAATACGTTGTATCTATGTAATCTTTGACCTGCCCAGATGGGCGGATATGTTAAACTCTTTTTAAAACATTCTACACGCCCAACATTAAAGTTAGAATTGAGGAAGCTAGACATGCTGAACCTCGTGTCAGTGTGAAAACTTCTTATGCGCATTATCAATTCAGAATTAATATGGAGGGGTGTAAACATTCCAAATTGAGTAAGCCGTGGTTCCGCAAAGGAAGGTTCCACGACAGCTGGCACCCCAGATGGGACTGTGATCGATAGGCTCCGAAGAAATCGGACACAAGGCACGGACATAGACAACCTTGGACTTAGCGGGCCCACCAAATACACGGTAAGATAAATTAATTATCTATACCTGTGTGGCTAACTCCGGGCTTGCCTATGTGCCGTGCCAGGCCGATAGATTTGGAGCCGCACGACGACAGGTACTTCTTTAAGTCTCGATCACGTGATAAGAACCTGTCATATGATAAAAAGGAATGTTTACATGCCTGTTGTTTTGAGAGTACTGGTCGAGTGGCGAGGTCAGTAGCTTCCTTAAGGGGGGGGGGTTGACCCTGCGCAGGTGTCCCGATTACTCGGGTCAGGTTTGGTTACAAAACCTAAGAGTAAGGGACCTGTGAGGGTAGTTTGACGGAAAGGCTTTCCTGCTCTGGTCTGGTTTGGTTACAAAGCCTAAGGGTCAGGAAGCCGTCAAACGTCTGGGCAGGTATCGCTACTTCGGTAAAGTCTGGTAAAAGGCTTCTGAAGAAAGGGAACTGACAGACCGGATCCCGAGGGGCAGTAAGACTAAAACCAGCCGTACCGGTACTCTGTCTAGTTGTCTGTCTAGTTGTGTGGGAATACCACCCATGTCTTGCCCAAATTGCCAAAAAGGATTGTTATTGACGATAAGTGCCCTCGGATGGGAGATCTGTAGTCAGAATAATCCCTACCCCGCCCACCGCTGTGGTTACGGTCCACTGTTTGAGGATGATGGTCCGCAAATATTTGTTTATCGTTTAAACGTGCACGGGTAGATCCCTCCGTCTGAGGGTAGATCAATAAACTGTGTAGTGACAGAAATGCTAGAGACTCTAGGGCGGGGCATACTGTGTCCGGCGTCTGAGGAGACTTTTATAATCATGAATCTGGCAGCCATGATTGAAATTGAAAGGCAACAAACATTGTACTGAGGTCTATTCTTACACCCTCCAGAAAAGTGTGGAAGGGGTGGAGAGTCAAGTTATCATTGATTAATCGAGCAATCTTTCTGTGTGTCCTACCTGTCTTTTATGTAAAGTTAGTGTGCTTGTCTGTTGTGTAGAGCTAATCCTGCTGAGTTGTTATATAGAAATAGTTTGTTTGTCTGTCATATAGAAGTATTATCAGTCCTGCTCAACTGTAAGAAGGGATTGTTGGCAATGAGAACGCATTGGCTGGGTTATAGCCAAGATTAATGCACCGTACACAGCGGCGCGCTGTGGGTTTGGACTTTATAGGTTAGAAAGTATAACCGAATGTGTTTAGAGGAAAGGAAAAAAAAAAGGCTGCTAACTACATTTAAAAAGAGGAAGTGCCATAACTCTTGATAGAAGTGAAGCAATTCCTGTGCTGTGATAAATAAATAAACTATACGTCCGTCATACAAATGTAAAAAGTTATATGCCACTCACATCGTGAGAGGGGGCTCTTAAGAATACATCTATGTTTGCCAAGTCCCCAATTCAATTGTAACCACATACAATGTTAGGTGGTCACCGCTGTGACAGTAAAGTTACAACATAATATATGTGATTTATGCATTAGACGTTAGAATTTCCCTGAGTGTTAGAAAGAGGAAGAGAAGGTGGGCTGAAATGGCGTCTGTATTAATACAAGCCAAAGACACCAGCGTTCAATATAACAGTTTAGTGAATAGAGAGAATTGCAGTACATTACCAATCAGATGGAGATGCCCGGCATCTAAGACTGCATCTGCCCAGTCGCCGGAAGTCTGGGACAAAAACTGTTGTAAAAGTAAAAATTAGCCACGTTCTCCCTTATAATCCTGTCGCTAGGCTGTCACGGGAGCGAGGCTGTCACGGGAGCGAGAGATTTTAAAAAGAGGAAGTTACTAGCCCTGACAACGTCCCAGCACCAGTAAAGTACATTCACAGACAATATAAAATAAATAAATAAACTACAGGGAGTAAGAGAAACTGTAGAGAAGCCAAGGAATAGGAAACAAGCAGGTAACGATAAGGCCAGGTATCCACAGGAGGAACGGGGCAGATTGACCCGTAATTTGTAAAATGTAAATTGTGTGATGCATAAGACTTTATCTTTATTGGGTTGTGATGTGTATCCAAGGACTGCCAACCTTGAATGAGAGAATAAGGAAGTAAGGGATTAGCCTGATTCAGAGGGGTGGAGCTAGATGATGCAAGAACACGTCTCTTATCCAAGGAAGGGGTAAGAATCATAGATAACCAGAAGAAAAAGTTTTGTTTTTTTCTTCTGTCCCAAACTCAGCTTTCCACGGTTCCTGACAAATTATGGGACACCCACAAGACAGGCATAGGAAAATTGAATGTATCCACCATGATAATATATACGAGACCCAGATACACACCCCTGGGTCAAACAGTATCCCCCTAGTTAAAAAAAAAAAAAAAAAAAAGGGGTGAAGGGTCAGCCACACATGTTACGTGCTGTGTGCTGATGCTTTGGAAAAACTGCCAACCGGCCACAATTTCACTGTTAATTTCTCTTGCAGAAGGCTGTAAGGCCTGGAGGCCTCCAAAGACTAACCAAGTTCTGCAGGCCATACCTGTACATACACTGTTGCCAAATTCCGCACCTTTCTGGGCCTTGTTTCATACTGCCACCCATACGACAGTATTGACACAAAAGCACGGAGGACAACCACAGCCATGAGGTTAGATCCAGTGATTCGAGGAGCTCCCTCATCTGCTTGTGCGGTGGCAGCAGTACAGGCAATGGTTGACAAATCTTCCAAGTTGGTATTGGACCACCCCCTAGTGGTCCACACCCCAAATGACACCCAGAACATACTCATGCAAGTGTAACCCAAGCACTTATCTCTGACCTATTGGATCCGGCTACAATGTGCTCTTTCCATGCCTCCCCCAATATTTCTTCCCAATGTTGTAATACCTTGAATTCGGCTACTCTTCTTTTAATCGGGTATCCGGTTCAAACGGGGGAGGGGAGGCATAGGTGATCTGAGTATGACAGATCAGCTATTTTTTTAAGTTTTTTGAGATTCTGTGCAACAAAATTCTGACAAAAACTGTTATTAGAATACACTGTTAATGATGCATATTTTGAGTTTTCTTTTGAAGATGGTACCAGGGTGAGGATTGATGACTCCGAACCAGATATGCAGAGCTCACACAACAAGATGTCCTAAACGCAGAAGCTCTGCCTCCGCATATCTCAGGGCAAGAAGCAGAACCGGAGGCCCTCACTGAGGCGTGTGGAGTGGTAGAAGGTAAGTCGGCAACTCTTTACACTGACTCCTGGAATGCATTTGGCATAGCTCATGATTATGGCCCAATATGGAAGGCCAGACAGCTTGTTACCTCAGCAGGACAGCCAATTAAGAATGGTGCAGCAGTGCAGAATCCCATGGAAACCCTACTACTACTACCTGGCAATGGAGAATTCACACCGATTTCTACAATGGAGAAGCGAGAGATGACACCCTCGCCGACAACACAGCAAAGGCAGCGGCCCTCAAGCCGTGGAAGAAAGAAGAATAGATACTGACAGCATGAGTCAGTGATAAAAACTTTGGACTTTGATAAAACCTTTGGACTTTGATAAAACCTTTGGACTTTGATAAAACCTCTGGACTTTGATAAAACCTTTGGACTTTGATAAAACCTTTGGACTTTGATAAAACCTTGGACTTTGATATGTCAAGGACTTTACAGTTACAAGTCAACGAGGAAAGAAAGCAGATGGGCTAAAAGACGGGAGCGACAGAACAGGACGGCGTATGGCGAACAATCAACAGAACTTGCCTACAGAGGTCCCTGTCCCCCATGATGGCCCAACTGGTACACAGAATCAAAAGCAGCGATGACGTCGACACTGAACAAGAATGGGTGACACCTAGGTTCTCTGTAGCTGCTGCATCATTTGTCCAGTTAGCATGATCTTTGCCATATGCGAGTCCGGACAGAAGTAAGGTGGCCATATAACACTTGCCTTGACCACTCTACCCATTTCAGAGATTGCCAATTTGACCACATTCAGCTCACACCTGTTGGGGAGTATGAATATGTGCTTGTTGTTGCTCGAGTCTTTTTCAGGTTGGAGGCCCACCCTGATACTAAGGTAAATGAGCAGATAACCACACAGAAGCTCATGAATGAGGTAATCTGCAGATACAGGGTACCGGAAGTGAATGAGGTAAACGAAGGTACACACTTCACAGGTAAAATAATGTGACATCATGTCTGGAAAGTAATTGGACAGCGGAGTGTGCCTTAGTAAAGCCCTTATGCTCTTCCACATCCTGTCAGACAGCATTGAAGATAATGAGGTTACCCCCCATAGTTACTCTATCTTGATCCAACTCTGCTGTGTTCGGTAGTTATCCTGTCATGTTGGTCTACCCTTGTTTCCTGCATAGGTACGACGGCTCTTTCCAGTCTTGTCACTAGGTAGTGTAGGGTCAGGGTAGGCGGCCTGGACGTGTTCACCATCAGGACTATCTCCAGGAGGCACATTGGTGTGGGTGAAGATCAGGGAGTCCCAATCCGTGCGTACCTGTGCACACTACTAGTATTGTAACAGCACATTAGAGTGAGAAGAGAGGCTCCTGGTGATAGTTTGGACCTACACGTGTACATTGACGTCATAAGACAGCCAAGGGGGGTACCTGATGAGTTTTTAAAAATTTTCCTGATTTATTATGGTAAATAAAATGTTGACCAGATTAATTATGTTTATTACAATTAAAAGTGATTTATAAATTATACTAGAGACGCCTTATAGGGACTAGTCGACCAATAGGACCTACCTCGACTATGACTTTTCAAAATACAATGGCACTAGGTACGATTTTAGCCAAAAAAGGGAGTGTCTGTAAGATGATGGGGTTGACTTGTACCTACATTCCAGACAAAACGTGACCCGCGGGTAAAGACGCAGTTGCCATTAAGAAGCTGATCGCACTAACTAAAAAGAGCTAACCTTAGTCTGTTTTCCTCAGTAAGGTACCTAACAGGAGAAGAAAAAAATATATATATAGAATAAGTTTTGAAACATTGTGTATTTAGAACACTGTGATAGGTTTTCGCTAAGATTTTGCTTTATTTTATCTGCAGTGCACTCTGCTTATGTCCACGCAACATGCCGGTGTTACAACGCCCCTGGTCCTGTTACCTTGCTACCTCTGGAAAAGGGAAGTGGGAATAATCACCTTGTAGCTCTTTCCTTCCAGACTAATATATATGATAATGCACTTACTAATGAGACAAAGATTCAGTCATGTTGATCAGTAATTAGATAGTCCTGATTTTGCACTCTTGTTGATGAATCGAGGTAACGTCAAGAAGGCGGGTTCTATACAAGTTATGCAGTGTTTACCTGAAATAGTAAAAGTCGCACCTCTCCTAACCTAATGCCTCGAGATCCCAGGTGGTAGCCTAGACCTCCACATGTACCAAAAGACCGCCACTCTACTGAGTTTTCAGAACATTCTACACAAGAGTGTATTCCGACCCTGATGACTGCCTGGTCCACCTGTCCCACTACGACGTCCAACAAAAAGCCCACTGTCAGCGCAAACGTCGTCATAATGGATCCAGAATACGATGATGTCGAACCATCCTATACCCCCATGACAGCAATAGCTCCAGTGTACAACACAATGCGAGTCTAGGGTCAGCAGTGGGGGTGGGGCGGAGCAGGGCGGGTTTAGTGAAACAGATAGTTTCAAGGGGGGTCTGTGGTGGAAGCCCAGTATATATCTATATGGATCGGTGGGCCTTGGCAGTAGACAGTTGTCAATTTAACATTCTGTATACATATTTGCTTTCTGTCTTGCTACAAATATAATGTTCTTACAGTTATGCAATAGGTACTTCCGCTCATATGAAAATATCTGTTTTATAACTCCGCTGACATGGGGAAGCCAACATGAAACTTCTGTTCTCAAAACGCTGACAAGATAATATATAGTATAAACACGTCACGTTTTCCATCTGTTTTGCAACTTTGGAAGACAGTTAACTCAGACATGGACAACCGCAGTCTGAAACAGCTACCGCAGAAATTACCCAAGCAATTTTACTGGAAACGTATGCAAATAACATGGGAGGTCTATGCTATTACTAACTCATGATGTAACCTAATTATATCGAGGGAACCACACGCGGGCCTAAGACAACCCAGTCATTTCATCCACCACCTGATGGCCAATCACAGATGACCGGAGGATGGAAGAATTGCAAGATGCTTATCCAATAATTAAACAATACGTTGTATCTATGTAATCTTTGACCTGCCCAGATGGGCGGATATGTTAAACTCTTTTTAAAATAGGCTACACGCCCAACATTAAAGTTAGAATTGAGGAAGCTAGACATGCTGAACCTCGTGTCAGTGTGAAAACTTCTTATGCGCATTATCAATTCAGAATTAATATGGAGGGGTGTAAACATTCCAAATTGAGTAAGCCGTGGTTCCGCAAAGGAAGGTTCCACAACACTATTTAGACGCAATCTTTTCACACTTCGCTAATGCGCGCGGAACCTGCTTGTGTGAACGAGCCCTAATAGAGATGGGAAATGTGACAAAGAGAGAGAGGAAGGAGGAAAATGAAAGAAAAAACTGTGGAATATTGAATATTTTATTAGAAAAAACAAATAAACCTGGACAGAAATATAAAAAAGGATATTGTAGATGACTGCATAATGCAATAGATTCATAAATAAAAACTTGATCAATGCATAATAATTGATGCATATTATTAAGCTATATTAAAAAGTTGATGCATATAATAAGTTGAAAAGTTAATGCACTGGAGTGGCTGCGGCTCACATGTGTGCTCTGTGCTTTTGCTCAACTGCTGGTTATTGCCTTCTGCTCCCATTCTCCACCTGCTGCTGGGTGAGTGTTCTTTACATCGACATATTGTAGTTTTTTACTTCCATTGTCACTTTTTTCTTTTTTAACATTGCTATATTGCCTTTTATACTCCATGCTGCTGCATTTTATATGCCTATTTTCTTTGTTGCACTAATTTAGGCACATTCATCAAGCTTAGCGCACCGTTTGTATATTATTGCTTTTGCATTTCATTTATTCTGGTAGGCTGGGGTAATAGCCTACTTATGGTTGCAACTACTTGCTATATACTTCTGGCACGCGGTTATACACACAGACTCATACATACTTTTTCCCAGTTAACTTCACTTAGTTTTTCTCCCTGCACTGAGAATGTAGACAATATACTCAATAAAAGAGATAAATTATGCAATTGTTTGTGTTATATAAATGCCTATTTACATAGGTCGAATGTCGGTCAAACCTAATAGCTCAATGCTCACGGTGCGGAATTCCATCTCGGAATTCCGCACCGTGAAATCACCCGACCTCACCCGCGGCATGCTCTATTTGCCGCGGGTGTATGCACTGCCGGCTTCCATTGCAGTCAATGGAAGCCGTCCGTTACGCTATCTTCCGCTGTAGCACAGCGGAAGATAGCGGGAAACCGCTTCCCCGCCCACTGCCCACTGCCAGCCGCATCATATGACGCGGCTGGCGCGTCATACGACGCGGCCGACGCGTCATGTGATGCTGTGGGCGTGTCATATGACGCAGCCGCCGCGTCACGCGCTCTATTGCGCCTGCGCGCCGAAGCATCATGCGGGATGGAGGACGCCGGATCCGGAGGTAAGTATTGGGGTCTCTGGGGGGCGCCGTGACGGGCTTAAAGTGAATGGAAAGCGCTGGGGAAGAGCAAGGAGTGAAACCTCCTCCAGCCTTCCTGGCCCCCCCTGCTGAGTGAGCCAGCGATACTCACTCCTGTGCAGCAGCATGGGAGCGAGCACACACAGGGATAAGTGTCGGGCATCGTTTGCCCAACATTCGTCCCGTGTAAATGGGCCTTTAGTTTAGTTAGATTGTTATTGTTTACAATTGTGAGTGAGATAACAATCAGAGCACATTTATTAGTAATTATGTAGAAATACTGGCAATTCTAAAGGCTTTACTTACTTTTTCTTGCAGCTACATGTAGTGACAATGAATTTTATAGTGGATAATTAAATTTAATGGGTTTTTATTAGAACAGTTAGGATGCATCAGCTTGAATATGACAGTAGTAATCAGCAGCACATTATCTGAATATTCTGTCACAAGCATTGAATGGTTCTAGATGACTGCTTTGCATGGTCAGTAGGAGATTGACAGATTGACAGTGATTTGGGCCACTTGAAAATTAAAGATGGCCAAATGTATTAGATAGAATACAGATGGCACTTGGCTAATCACTTGTACAATAAATTGCTAAAATGATCACCTAAAACATGCCAGATGGCGATGCCTAATACTGGCTATACATGTGCTACTTTTTTAGTGGATGATCAAACGTTATCTTCCTTTGTGTCCATCCTGAAGAGGCAGAATCAATTGAAAGTGGTTATAACTGGGAGAACCAGGTCAAACAAGCAAAATATCCAGGGCATGTGACTGTGGTCTCTAAGGGTGCGGGCAGATGAGCGTAGGCGTATTTACGTTCGCACGAGCGCAACGTATAATCGCCCGAGCGATCGTTTTTCACCGATCACGACCAGAGCTAGAAAGCGTATTTTCGTTTGTTCCTACTTTGCAAACGGTCTTTTCGGCGATCGAATATGCGTTGGCGCGTGTTTTGGTCGCATATGTTCCGTTTTTTTTTCGAATTGCCGTTTTTACGCGCCGTAAAATCGCCCATGTGAACGAATACATTCGAAACCATTGCCTCAGATGGTCACGTATATACGTTTGGTCGCAAAAACGCGCCGTTTATGCGCTCGTCTGCCCGCACCCTCATGCTGTATAAAAAAAATTCTAATCACAGCCAAAATAATTAACCAATGAAGAGTAGCACAAAATTGACGTGGGAACTTGTCGCTGTAGATAGTCAGTACACAGGTTCCAGGATATGAGGCAGGCACCAAACTTACAAAACACTACATTTTTCATTACAACTATTAACAGCATAGGAGTATGATTTGTCAGGATTGACAACCGGCTGTGAAAGTTACATAACTTTAACAATTCAGTTTCATGGTCTTGTTTATAGATAACTATCAACAACATTGTTTATAGCTAACTAGCAAAAACCAGACTGGTCAATGCAATCGTCTTTCCCATAACGACGTATGGTTACGAAAGTTGGACGCTCAGGAAACCAGACTGAAGGAAAATTGATGCATTTGAACTCTGGTGCTGGAGGAGTATACTACGGATACCGTGGACTGCCATGACAGCAAACAAGGAAGTGTTAGATCGCGTCAAACTGAAAATAACACTAGAGGGCAAAATCATCAAACAGTGACTCTGTTTTTTCGGCCACGTGATATGCGCTAATTCACCGGAAACAGTACTGATGCTTGGCAAAGTCAGTGGAAATAGAAGATCAGGACGACAAAGAACAAGATGGCTAGATACAATCAGGGCACCACCAACATGTCAATCGAATGAAGCGGTGAAAGATAGAAACGCGTGGAGAACATTGATCCATAGTGACCGAAAGTCGGATGCGACTGAATGGATTATCATCAGCAGCAGCAGCAACAAAAACTATGAGAATATACATTCAACATTGAACGGTTAATGTTCACAATAATAATAACGCACTTCAGCCAACAAATAAATGATACTTCTGCACAGTCTGAAGATAACAAAACAGGTATCCAAAAACTTGTCTGCAGCTGTCGGGAATGTACACTTAAGCAAGGTTCCTGTAAGTCTCTGGCTTGACTCCAACAACATCCCTGTACTTTCACTATGTGGACGAGCCAAGAAATTTACATGTGACTGAATAATGTGACTAGCAGGCCTGCTTACTTTCTAACACTCTCTACTCATGTGAACACACACACCTTTTTTATTGAGAAACTGTTCTCACTTACGAGTCAGAGACAAAGGATTCCTAAATGTGCTCCCCTGGTTTTGGTTAAATGCTCTCACAGTACAGTTCAGCACTTTCTTGGTGCTTTGGATGTGACAACCCTACGGAACTCCAGAGTCGACGCACAGTCCAACAGCGATGTCTTTCTATGAACTGAATAATCTCTTGGTAGGCAGTGTCCCTGTGCAGCTCATCTGGTCTCTTCGGCAGGTATTCAGCAGCTCACTCTCTGTCTGCTGCTTTTCCTGGCACTTCTGTCCTAGGCCCAAGTGACACAGATAGAAAATAATTTTTTATATAGTACGTTATGCTCGTCTTCCAGTGGTGAAATCACCGGAGAGCCTCTTCTGTGGCACTGTCTGGTGACTTATGTACCACGATTCAGACACACGCTCTTTCCAGCCCTGACGTATGCCTGTATTTTTGGTGTACGGTAGGCTGGACAGGTAGTGAATACATTGTGAGGAGAACATCAAGCAACTTTTTTCAAAGTCCTGCACTCTGGCATGGAGTTTGAAAAGCCGGCGAATGGGAAGAAATTCCCTTCATTCAGGTGCAACTATGTTCCATGGCGGCGAGTGTACTTGTGCCTACGGCAGTGTGTTTTAGCCTTACGGTGGATGCCCCCATAGCTATACTTCCTGTACAGTTTTTCTTGGTTGTTGGTGATAAACACAATAGTCACATTTACTAAACTATTGTCTGATAAATACACATACCTGTTTCCTACAATAGTAATTACTTCACATGGGAACATTTTTTTTTAAGTTATTGCAAATACTTGTTGTGTAGGTCCTTTTACCTACAAATACTCCGAAGCCAAAAATCCTTACTTTTGTAATATTTTTGCATTTTAGTAAAAGCTTAACAACATTTTAACATTTGTTCTCGTTATATTTGCTTTATCTTTCAGTCATTTCTTTTCATTACAAAATGGCGACTGTAATTAAATCTGACGCCATCTGTCCTCATATAATATTAATTTATTTCATGACGGAGATTATTTATCTTTATTTAGAAATGCAAAGATTCGCGAGAAGTAAATATTAATGTCCACAAATAGTTTTACTGTTTGCTTTCTTCCTTCCACTCACTATCGCCTTCCACATATCGAGTCTTTGTGTGTTGTTTTTGTTTGCTAGAACAGATGAAAATCCAGCTGGTAGAAGAAAATAATACGGGGAAATCGGGACATTTTTGGAGTCACAGTTTGAATTTATTTGAAGACTAAATTAAATAATGTCTCGTGCTTACTGCCAATCCTGTGAATGAACACAGGGCCTCCACGCACCATATGGCAAGGGGAGAGGGGGGGGGGGAGATCGGAGTTTCAAAATGAAATAGGCTTTTGACTTTTTAATGATACGTCTAGCCTTCGTCGAGACGGCTTTCATGGACTGCTGAGTTAGCACTTTTTAAACCAACAGAATAGAGGTTTCTATGGCAACTGCACGTGACGGAAACAGATATATGCACTATAGGGTCTGTGCTGATAAATACGTATGTAGCAATGTATCAACCCCAAAAAATCTCTTTTATTGCTCCTTAGTCAAGGAAACACGTTTTCTTCTCCATGTTCTTCAGAAACATGTTCACTGATGACAATGATAGCGAATATATATAGGAGAGATTATGCAATTGAATAGAGTCTTGCAAGGCTTTTGACAGACTAATCTTAAAGGGGTTGTCCCGCGGCGAAATCCCCCCAAATTTTTTTCTACATACCCCCACATTGTGCCCCGTTAAAAACAATCCCTTTGTTATTTAAAAAAAAAAAAGCTTACCTGCATCCCTGTTCGGGCAGTTTCTTCTTTTCTTCTTTTAAAGATGGCCGCCGGTCCTTTCCCAAGGTGCACCACGGTTTACTCCCATGGTGCACCGCGGGTCTTCTCCCATGGTGCATCGTGGATTATCTTCTCCTGTCTTGCGTTCCACTGCCGATTACAGCCACCTAATTGGCTGATCGGCACCACGTGACGGAGGCAGAGCTACGATGACGATGCGCAGACCAGCTCTCTGGCGTGAGCACGCCGGAGCGGGCCCCATTCAACAGAGCAGAAGACCGGACAGCGAAAGCGCGTCTAAAGAAGCCAGAAGATGCAGAAATTAGTCGGAGCCATGGAGACGGGGACGCCAGCAACGGAGTGGGTAAGTGAATAACTTCTGTATGGCTCATATTTAATGCACGATGTATATTACAAAGTGCATTAATATGGCCATACAGAAGTGTATAACCCCACTTGCTTTCACGGGACAACCCCTTTAAACACTACCTCCTACCCCTAAAAGTAGGATATAACTAGAAAAGTTTGGGCCCTACAGTAAGCTTTTGAATGCCGTACCCCCAGTATGAACATTTACCAACTCAGTGTAAAAGTTAAGGTAGGTCAGGAAGAGTAGAGTTACCTTTAGGAAGAGCACCTAGAAGTTGTGAGAAGACTTATAGCCAACAACTTGCTGCAAACTGATGAAGAGTCTGTCTATACATGGTTCTCTTTTATTCAGATCAGGGGCATAAGGGCTGCTTCAGACGACCGTATTAGTGTGTGTTTTTTTACGCATGAAATATGCACATGTAAAGCGCATGGAATAGAAGCCATTGAAGTCAACGGGTTCATTCTCATGAGGATTTTTTGCTGTGCACTTTGTATGCACACAAAAACGTACGTCCTGCACTATCTTTCTGCACAGCAAGCACCCCCATAAAAGGTCCACATCTGGACCTTATTAGGCTAAATAGCCTTTTAAACCATGGTAGAGGAGTGTCGTGTGCGTGTGGGAACTAGCCCTGCGATTTCAAAAAGTTCAGTAGTATGCGCAGAAACGCGAGCAAATCTACCTCATCACCCTCATTTACACCTTGAATACACACCCTATATGCGTGTGAGTGCGCAATAGGCTGCACAATTTCGTTGGAAAAGAACACATCCAGACCCGATTAGGCTGAAAAGACTTTTAGGGCAGCTTCTCATGTGCAAAAACGCTCGCCTCAGCATATAGAGAGACAGATGTGTTCTTTTTCCCGCAGAATTGCGTAGCATATTGTGCATTTGCACGCATATCGAATGCGGTTTTGTGCAACTCCCATAGACTTCTATGGGGCCCTTGGTGCCCAAATGCACAGGAAAATAGAGCAGGACCTATTTTTTAGCATGCCCACGAAATGTGCGAGCAAAGCACGCTCATGCGAACAAATTCATTGACATCAATATGGGTTTGTTCAAATATGGTCATCTGCAGAAGCCCTTAATCCACGGAAGGGGTGTGTTGCGCGCCCGTGGGAACTGGCCCTCTGTGCGCAAAAAGGACAGTACTATGCGCAGACACACATGCAAATCAACATCATCAACCGTGCTCATAGCACAAATTTGTTGTGCTGAGGTGAGCAAATTCGCGCATATGCTGGTGTGAAGCTGCCCTTAGCCCCATGGCTTACTGTGTATTTTTCGCCGCTCCTTCCCCCAAAACACTTAGGGTGCATTCATACAAGCGTCTGTGTGTGCCGTACATAGGTGCGCACAAAACTGCGCACGCAGGTACGTGCACAAACACGTGTGAATGCAGGTCCATGCAGCATTGCCTTCAATGGGGCTGCTGCCAGCGGCCCAATTGAACGCAACAGGATGCCGGCAACCCCTACAGTGATTTTCAGGGAAGGGATTGAAATATAAGACCCTCCCTGAAAAATCACCCATGGTTTGTGTAAAAAAAAAAAAATAAAAAAAATATATATATATATACACTCACCTCTCTGCCACTGCCATGTAAATATTGCCCGCAGGGAGTCCCCTTGTCACTGAACACTGTGACAGCACTGAGTCCCCTGCCACAGCTGTCACAACTATGACAGTTGCGGCAGAGGATTTCTTCATCCCTGTGGGGAGTAAAGAATCTCCTGCCACAGCTGTCACAGCTGTGACAACTGTGGCAGAGGATCGCAATGTTGTCCCATTGCTTTCACTGAACACTGTGACAGTGCTGTGACAGTAAAGAATCCCCTGCCACAGCTGTCATATTTAAAGCCCTTCCCCGAAAATCCCTGCAGGGCTTGCTGGCAGACGATTGCTTTCAATGGGACTGCAGAAGCTCTGGTCTCATTGAAAGCAATGGGAGAACATCGTGATCCTCTGCCACAGCTGTCACAGCTGTGGCAGGGGATTCTTTACTGTCACAGCACTGTCACAGTGTCTAGTGGCAAAGGGACTTCCCGCAGGGATGAAGAAATCCTCTGCCGCAACTGTCATAGTTGTAACAGCTGTGGCAGGAGATTCTTAACTCCCTGCAGGGAGTCCCCTTGCCACTAAACACTGTGCCAGTGCTGTCACAGTGTTCAGTGACAAGGGGACTCCACGCTGGGGGAAATTGACGTGCACCACGGACCTATGGTGCACGCATGCCCTATATTTTGCAGGTACGTGCATTTGCACGCTTGTAAAACATGCTCATGTGAACACACCATAGGGAATCAATGGTTCTAATAGGCTCGCATTTTTGTGCGCACAATTGCACTCATATGAACACGCTCGTGTGAATCCACCCTTATGTAGTATATAACAGGCTAAGGCTGGGTTCACCTTTGTGCTGGTTCCTCTGTTCAGAGGCGCCGTTACAGATCTGGCACAAAATACCGGTAGAAGTAGCGCTGCATGCAGAGCTTTTTCTTCGGGTAAAATGCTGGACAGCTGAGCAGGAACGAACAGACTATTATAGTCAATGGGGTCCGTTCAGCACTGATCAGTTCTGTCATAAGATGGATCTGTTCAGCCAGGGGATTCCCCTTTCCTGCTCTCTGAACAAAGGAGGAAAATGGAACCCCCGACGCAGATGCGAAAGCAGCCTGAGGAATGGCACTTTAGCAATACACTGTCTCTGGAGATACTGCATAATGAAAATCACAAATAATTTTTCTCTTCAAAAGCACAAACGTAGTGACATATGTATGATAGTATACTTATAAGTAATATACTCATACTGTTACCAAATAATAACACTGTAAAAGGAGCAAATCCAGTCCATGCATATTTCCATCATAGCATTACTGTACTTAACCCACTAGATCAACATTACCAGTAATCAAAGTACTAACGACCACTTGTCCATGAGTGAGTGAGTTACATACTCTGCAGCTGATCATGTGACGGTGATGTCATCACAGATCCTTCATCCCCAGTGAAGGAGTTACATGCTCCGCCTGAATTCAATGAATGGCTGAGAATTGCCTCTGATTGGCTGAATGCTGTGACTAATCACAGGTAGCGCTCAGCTGTCATTCAATGAATTGCTGAGCGCTGCCTGTGATTCGCTGAATTTTAAAATCCCCGCATGCTGAAAGAGCTTCAGAACAGTGCAGGGGGACCAAGCGACAAGACATGCCGGAGCCCAGACAGTGGTGGACAATATATATATATATTTTTTACACCAGCTAGGGATCGTTTTAAGGGAACGGCTTAGATTTCAAGCCCTTTCCCGAAAATCACTGCGGTGGTTGCCTGCACTCCATTGCTTTCAATTGGGCCCATGTCTGTAGCGCTGGCCCCATTGAAAGCAATGGGCAGGGAGCTTTGGTCACGCACATTTTGCACATCCATGCAGTGCATTTTTTTGCGCAGCATGGATGGGCACAAATACATGCTCGTCTGACTGAACCCTAATAATGCTCCCTACTTTGTAATTAAGGGCACTTTTATGCCCCTACACAGTAATGCCTCCCTGTCTGTTCCCATAGTAGCTCCCCTATAGGCCCACACAATAACTGCTGCTTTTAGTGCTTCCACAGAGTAATAGTGTCCGCTATAGGCCCCATACTGTAATACTACCACTTTTAGTGCCTCCCACATAGAAATAGTGCTCATCATACTACGTAGTAATCCCATCTTTGTGACCTCATTAAGTATTCATGTTCTCTTTTATGCCCCTATTCAGTAACGCCTCCATTTGTGTCCAAAAGTATTGCTACCTTTGCCCCCTTGCCAAGAAAAAAAAAGTTATACTTGCTTAAACCCGTTTCCACTATGAATTAGGGCTTTTTCTCAATGGCACCTGGCAAAAAAGTTGGGCGCAGGGTGCAGCCCGGTTGCCCTTAGACCTTGGGCCTTGTAGCAGCCGGCGGTAATTACAGCACTGCATAAAAGAAAAAGAACATTAACTTTGAGCTCCAAGATATTATTGCTATGGAAGTATTGATGGGACATAAGTTTTAGAGATTAGAAGTTCACTAGATTTTTGAAGGGGTTGTATGAGATTAGTAAAACATGACTGCTTTCTTTCAAAAATAGCACCACTTTAACTCAAAGGTCATTTCTAGCATTACAGTTCAGGCAGCAACTGGTGGACCAATAGGTGGATGCCAGAGGTGCTATTTATGGCATACGCATATCCTGTGTCGGGTGAGTGCACATATAACACACCGTGTAGCTGAAAACTACACCAACAGGCAGTTTTATAAACAGTTTGGAAACTTTGCCAATTGTCATGCTTTTCATCCACATTGTAGCTGTGTTAGGGTGGGGAGCTGATGGGCCACTCTTGACTCACAGGCTACCAGGTGATTGACTTGCTCATTGTGGGTCAGTCCAAGCCTGCTGCAAAGGGGACCAGGCACCAAGACTTGAGGGGCAACTGCAACCTCTGTACCCCTTTTAGTTGAGCTCCTGACCAAGGCAGAATTCTTTATTGATACCCGTACTTCCTAGTATACTACACTTGGGGCACATGCCCCTTAAAGTAACTCTATCTATCTATCTATCTATCTATCTATCTATCTATCTATCTATCTATCATATATTCACATCTATCTATCATATATTCACATCTATCTATCTATCTATCTATCTATCTATCTATCATATATTCACATCTTTCTATCTATCTATCTATCTATCTATCTATCATATATTCACATCTATCTATCTATCTCATATCTATCTATCTCATATCTATCTATCTATCTATCTATCTATCTATCTATCTATCTATCTATCTATCTATCATATATTCACATCTATCTATCTATCTATCTATCTATCTATCTATCTATCTATCTCATATCTATCTATCTCATATCTATCTATCTCTCTCATATCTATCTATCTATCTATCTATCTATCTATCTATCTATCTCATATCAATCTATCTATCTATCATATATTCACATCTATCTATCTATCTATCTATCTCATATCTATCTATCTCATATCTATCTATCTATCTATCTATCTATCTATCTATCTATCTATCTATCTATCTATCTATCTATCTATCATATATTCACATCTATCTATCTATCTATCTATCTATCTATCTATCTATCTATCTATCTATCTATCTATCTATCTATCTCATATCTATCTATCTCATATCTATCTATCTCTCTCATATCTATCTATCTATCTATCTATCTATCTATCTCATATCAATCTATCTATCTATCATATATTCACATCTATCTATCTATCTCATATCTATCTATCTATCTATCATATATTCACATCTATCTATCTATCTCATATCTATCTATCTATCTATCATATATTCACATCTATCTATCTATCTATCTATCTATCTATCTATCTATCTATCTATCTATCATATTTTCACATCTATCTATCTATCTATCTATCTATCTATCTATCTCATATCTATCTATCTATCTATCTATCATATTTTCACATCTATCTATCTATCATATTTTCACATCTATCTATCTATCTATCTGTCTATCTATCTCATATCTATCTATCTATCTCATATCTATCTATCTATCTATCTATCTATCTATCTATCTATCTATCTCATATCTATCTATCTATCTATCTATCTATCTATCTATCTATCTATCTATCTATCTATCTATCATATATTCACATCTATCTATCTATCTATCTATCTATCTATCTATCTATCTATCTATCTATCTCCTATAAGACAAAAAAGTTAGTTTACCCCAAGGAGCTATCGATTATGTTGATGCTGGTGTAATGTGACGGAGCTATCCAAATCTGAAGCATATGCTAAAAGTTAATGAACTGGCGCATGCGCAGATCATCTGTCCTTTTTGTGAGTAGATATAGTGTGCCAGACCACAAACTCCCGGCGCATGAGTGAGATTTGGATGGCTGCGTCATGTTACACCAGCAAAGAGGGTTGTGTTATGTGAGAATCTCTGGCCAGCACAGACGGTCCATACCGCCCCCTGAACCACTCTGTAGCTATTGGTCGATGGTGCAGGAAACTGGAAAGCACTATTTCTGCAGGAGACATAAGAAACAAAATTCTGGAAACAGATGCATGTCAGTATTCTGGCGCTGTGAGCGGTTTAATATGCATGAAAGTGATGACAGGTTCCCTTGAATTTAACCCCTTCGCATCCACCATCTCTATATATACATCCTAATCGTTGATGCACTTAGGATGTATATATAAGTCTCACTGTATGGCGCTCCGCCAGTAAAGAGATTGGGCCGGAACTTTGTCAGTTCAACCCTAATGAAGTGACAGGAAGCTGTAATGATCAGCTCTCTCCAATGAAGAGTGATACACATAGCGGTCAAACCGAGACGAATTACCAGCCAATAGCAGGAGATGCCAAAAAATAAATACAGGAGCCATTGTTCCCGAGTATTCCAGCAATAAGTGAATCGGAGAACACATATTTAGTATTATGTACAGCAGTATGAAGACTTTTATTTTTATAAATCTATTTTTTTCCCCGCAGACGATCCGCGGTATTCCACACACATTGAAAGAACAGAACATTCGCATATCCACGCAGATGAGTGGATAGTGATTGTGATTTCCGTGAGCAGATTTTAAATTGCCACATCTTCTATTTTTCTGTGGAATACGCATGGATTCACTAAAGTTAATGGAAGCCGTCCGACCTGCGTCCCCACTGCAATTGACATTGTGGGTAGGCCGCGGGTACCTGTGTCATCACCTAGCAATGGCGCAGGGAAAACACCATTAAAACCCCCCCACAAAAAACAGTATTGCACATGACTGTACTTTTTGTGCGAGCAACTTGTACTCAAAAAAACCACACATCGATGCTCTCAGCCATTGAACCGGCCAATAGTTTCATGAGTTCAAAATCTTTTCTTTCGCTGCGCAAATGTGCAGTAAAATAGAGTACGTAGAGTATTTTTTTTGACAAATGAATTGCGCAAACAACATACGCGCATGTGAACGAACCCATTGAAATCAACGGGTTCTATTTTCTATGGATTTTGCACTCAAATTTTTCGTGAGCAATTACGCTTGTGTGAATCTGGCCTCGGTCACGAAAGGGTTAAGCTGCACAGGAATGGCCTGTGATATGTTTAACTGAGTCTGAACTAACTTTTCTTTGAAAGTCAAAGCAAAATCATGGACCACAGAAAGCATCTGTTTGGCACTCTATCCATTATAAATATACAAAATGTATTTTCAGTAGTTGCTAAACATTGAGATTTCCACCTGTTCATATCCCACCGGGGACCCCTCACTGCAGTGGTGTGCAGCTGCACTATACCCACTGGTAAAATCTGTTACTGTGCATTATTTTGTTATTTGCCTTAACTAATGAAGTTTTTGCCTCGGGGAGCACTGACTGCTTCTTGCTGGATGCGAGTGTCGGACTCTTTTTTATTACTTTTATACTTCAGTATGCATGGCTGCATTGTGCTCGCAGATATACGTCTCTGTTTCTTACAAGTCTGTGTCTGTGACAGTCTTCTTGCCTTATTTATCACAATAGGCTTTTTTTGATGTGTTGACTTTGGCCAAAAACATTCAACACTCTCCAAGGCCTTTGCCAGCTTTATGGCTCCCCAGCAAGACTGTGTCACCACTCCCCAGTCAAAGCTGAGACCGAGGGAGCACTTTAAAAAGATGGTGAGGGAGTACATAGCCGATTGTACCACCGTCCTCCGTGATGCCTCTGCTTCATACAACTATTGGGTGTCAAAGCAGAACATGTGGCATGAACTTACGCTGTACCCGCTGGAGGTGCTGGCCTGCCCTGCCACTAGTGTCTTGTCAGAGAGGGTGTTTAGTGCAGCTGGGGGAATCATCACGGATAAGCGTACCCGCCTGTCAACTGCCAGTGCCGACATGCTTACACTTATAAAGATCAACAAAGGCTGGATTTCCCGAGAGTTCTCTTCTCCACCAGCGGAAAGCAGCGGAACCTAATGATTCTTTTCGCTGCAACAAGAGAAAAATGCATCCTCTATCACCACAAAAAAAAGGGGGAATTAGCTTTGTCAATCACTCACGGATATTATTACTCCTACTACTACTCCTCCTCCTCCTAAAACAGCATGTCATCATGCTGAACTGCTAATTTTTCTGCGGCCCAAAAGACTCTGTTTAAAAGTTTTTTACAATTTTTCAAAGTTTCAAAAGTATTTATACAGAAACAGAAACCAATTTTTTTTCACAGGGCTCCCTCGAGGCTCTGTTACAAATTAAGCAACAGCGAGCTGTATCTTTAAAAAGTGTTTATGGGTTTCACCTGCCCTCGCGATTGAGCAATTTTTCAGAGGTGCACTTGTACTCTTGGTGTACCAATTTTTCTGGCCCTCGCCTATACTGTTATCTAACTAATTTTTCCGTCCGTCGCCTACACGATAGGTAACCAAATTTTTCAGGTGTTCGCCTATACGCTTGGTACACCAATGTTTCAGGGGTTCGCCTGCACTATTGCTACAGAAATGTTACAGGGGTCTGCCTATACTTTTGCTACAGAAATGTTACTGGGGTCCGCCTATACTCTTGCTGCAGAAACGTTACTGGGGTCTGCCTATACCTTTTCTACTGAATGGTTTGAGGGGTTCGCCTATACTCTTGCTACGGAAATGTTACAGGGGTTCGCCTATACTTTTGCTACAGAAATGTTACTGGGGTCCGCCTATACAGTTTCTACTAAATAGTTTGAGGGGTTCGCCTATATTTTTGCTACAGAAATGTTACAGGGGTCTGCCTATACTTTTTCTACAGAAATGTTACTGGGGTTCGCCTATTCTCTTGTTACAGAAATGTTACTGGTTTCCACCTATACTCTTGCTACAAAAATGGTACTGGGGTCCACCTATGCAGTTTCTACTGAATGGTTTGAAGGGTTCGCTTATACTTTTGCTACATAAATGTTACTGGGGTTCGCCTATACTCTTGCTACAGAAATGTTACTGGGGTCCGCCTATACTCTTGCTACAGAAATGTTACTGGGGTCCGCCTATACTCTTGCTACAGAAATGTTACTGGGGTCCGCCTATACTCTTGCTACAGAAATGTTACTGGGGTCTCCCTATACTTTTGCTACAGAAATGTTACTGGCGTCCGCCTATACTCTTGCTATAGAAATGTTACTGGGTCCGCCTATACTCTTGCTACAGAAATGTTACAGGGGTTTGCCTATACTTTTGCTACAGAAATGTTACTGGGGTCCGCGTATGTAGTTTCTACTGAATGGTGTGAGGGGTTCGCCTATACTTTTGCTACAGAAATGTTACAGGGGTCTGCCTATACTTTTGCTACAGAACTGTTACTAGTGTCTGCCTATACTCTTGCTACAGAAATGTTACTGGGATCCGCGTATGTAGTTCTACTGAATGGTTTGAGGGGTTTGCCTATATGTTTGCTACAGAAATGTTACTGGGGTCTGCCTATACTCTTGCTACAGAAATGCTACTGGGGTCCGCCTATATTCTTGCTATAGAAATGTTACTGGGGTCCGCCTATATTCTTGCTACAGAAATGTTACTGGGGTCCACCTATATTCTTGCTACAGAAATGTTACTGGGGTCCGCCTACGCAGTTTCTACTGAATGGTTTGAGGGGTTCGCCTATACTTTTGCTACAGAAATGTTACTGGGGTCCGCCTATACTCTTGCTCCAGAAATGTTACAGGGGTCTGCCTATACTTTTGCTACAGAACTGTTACTGGGGTCCACCTATACTCTTGCTACAGAAATGTTACTGGTGTCCACCTATACTCTTGCTACAGAAATGTTACTTGGGTCCGCCTATGCAGTTTCTACTGAATGGTTTGAGGGGTTCGCCTATACTTTTGCTACAGAAATATTACTGGGGTCCGCCTATACTCTTGCTACAGAAATGTTACTGGGGTCCGCCTATACTCTTGCTATAGAAATGTTACTGGGGTCTGCCTATGCTGTGGGTGCACAAAGACTTCCCATCGCGGTGTTTTACCTATCTGGCACAATTACACTCACTGACTTGGGCAGAAATGTGGGCCAAGGCCGAGGTCCTTGGCGAGGTGAAACTCTGCTATGTTTGGGCACTCTGATTTCTTCCTGTGTAATACAATCTTTGTGCACCGACAGCATAGGCGAGCCCAAGGAACTCAAAGAATTCCCATTGCGGTGTTGAGCTATCTGACACCTACACAGAATGAATTGTGTGGGGACACATGGATTTCCCATTGCTATGTAACTCGTGGCACCTTGGGTCACACAAGGTGGAGGCTGGGACCAAGCCTGATCCTGGGCCCGCTCACGTGCTTCCCACACAGAGTATTGCTGCATTGTGGAGATGTGTAGAACTGCTGGCACCCGAGTCCCCTTTATGCCCACGTTTGTGGCTCCTGACAATTTTGTGATGGAGGTGGCACAGGATTAGAATGATGATTGTACGTCAATTTATCATCAATTCTCAACAGCATTGTGGGCTGACGAAGGCTCTGTGCAGCCGATACGCATCTGGTTAGAGATGTGTATACCAGGCAATTTTAAATATGACTAAATAAAGGAAGATTACAAATTTTACTCTGCAAGCAAGCATGGATTACACTATTTCCTGTATGGAATTTTTTGTTGTTTAAAGCCCAGGACCGGGGGCAGGTGAAACCGCTTGAGCAAGCAGTGGATCGTGAAACATATATGAAGTGAGCAAGCTGACAGCACAGCACACCATATTCAAGTGTTTGTACTTTCAAAGAGAGTCGCTGCCTGGCCCTGCCAACCCTCTGCAGTGTGTGTCTCTGGTTCCTCCTCATCGCAGACGCACTTATAAATAGACATGAGGGTGGTGTGGCTATGAAGCCAGCGTGTGGCATGAGGGCAGCTGAAGGCTGCGCAGGTACACTTTGGTGTGCGCTGTGGACACTGGGCCGTGCGGGAGGGTTGGACAGCAATGCCAGCATGTAACCCAGGAGATGAGGCAGCGGAGTCACCCGCAGGCAGTGATTGTCCTTGGTTGCAGGTAGTGTGGTGCTTAGCTAAGATGTGCCAGCGTGTGTGCCTTGTAATGAGGTTTTGTCCAAAGTAAATTGTTAGAGGGATGACGCCAGACTCTTGCCCCCATTTTGGCTTTATAGTGGGACCTGGGAGCCTCAGATGCAGCCATGCATGCTGCCTCTGCCCTTCCCTATCCGTTTCTGTGGTGTTTCCATGACTTTCTGATGTTTTCTGGTGTTTGACAAGTCATCACCTATGCGGAGCATCGGTCCCATACAAAAATGCTCGAGTCACCCATTGACTTCAATGGGGTTCGTCACGCGAAACGAGCTCTCGAGCATTACGAAAAGTTTGACTCGAGCAACGAGCACCCAAGCATTTTGGTGCTCACTCATCTCTAATAGTAACATGGGAGCTGCAGGGAAGTCTAAATGTTCCATGTTTACCCTGCTGACCTTTAACCAGAATATAGGCTAGTTAGGTCCTGAGGTTCCAGTGCAGGGCCGCCCTTATTGGGGCGATCACCCTGCTTGCAGGCAGGTATCCTAGGGTTAGTTGTCTCATTAGAGTAGGGACCGCGAGACAACGAGGACCCCTGAAGTTGTGCTCTCAGCTTAAGTGACTTGGTCAATCCGCAAACTAATTCCTCATACTTATTATAGCAATTCTGTCTACCTATGTGTGCGGGTGTACTGGTGAGTGTTTGAGCATTTGTCAGTCAGTGTTTTATGTCTGCTGCTCCGTTATGTCCACTGTTTCCAAGTTTCAGTTCGCAGTTCTGCAGTCCACGTGCCGGTAAGACTCTGCTGAGTGTTCATGTCCCAGTTTGATGTTACAGAATATACATGTACACAGATAAGGAGATATTTGTTCATGTCGGTTTGCCCTTTGTTCATGTCCCTGTTTCCCCCTGTTTTATGTCCATGCGTGCTACTTTTCAAGTCCATGTGTGCCAGTTCTTACAATAGGACTGATCCCTCTGCACTGTGACAGCCCTGCACAACTATTAAGTCTCCTCTTAGCCTTCTTTTTTGCAAGCTAAACATTCCCAGATCCTTTAACCGTTCCTCATAGGACATGATTTGCAGACCGCTCACCATCCTGGTAGCTCTTCTCTGAACTTGCTCCAGTTTGTCTATGTCTTTTTAAAACGGGAAAACAAAAAACTGGACACAGTATTCCAAATGAGGTCTGACCAAGAAAGAGAAAATAGGGATAATTACCTCACGTGACCTAGACTCTACGCTTCTTTGAATACATTCCAGAATTGTGTTCGCCGTTTTTGCTGCTGCATCGCACTGTTGACTCATGTTCAGTCTCTCATCTATTCTCCTGGAATCTAAGCAGTGATGCCAGGAGCACGGCATCTGATCGCTACAGCCTTTGATTGGCTGCAATGGTCAGGTAGTATCCGTTCCACAACAAAGACCAGGAGGATTGCTTGGGTAGATAACGAGAATGTACACCTGCTTTTATTGTATTAACTCGCCTACATTTATTTTTAAAAAGTTGCCTCGTACTTGAAAAACCCTCTTTAAATTCCACAGCCCCTCATGATAAAGAGATCTTCGCTCTGTTCTAGCAAAGCTGACAAGTGAGCTACACAAAATAGGCGATGTCAGCCTATTATGATTGTCCAAGTGGCCAGTATGAAAACTGGAATATTTCAAGATCTTTTTATGTGGATTGCCAAGAAGCGATAAATCTTCTGCCACTAACAGGTCAAATTATCATGGCAAGGCCTGGCCCTATGGAAAAAGCCCCTAATGTTCCAGCCAAATCGTGTCTATAGTATATAAGCTGGTCTTTTTAAATCATTATTCAACTCTGTAATCAAATCAATTAACACTTTGTCCTTTACAGAATTTCATAGAATTAGCTTGTTTATAATGCAAAAATACAGTGTAGCTATTTGAATAATAAGGCATAGCATGTGCGCTTTATAATTACCCTGATGTGCGAAAAAGATCGTGCCTGGAGCTGCATCAATTACGGTAAACTTTTAACTTTTACTCTGATTTTCACTCCTAACATTATTTTAATGTTTTTAGCTTGTGGTTAAAAGCAAATATATTTAGACTGAAGCACTTTTTGATCTAAGCAAAGTTATGTGCTTATTTTTATCAAATGTTGCCCTAAAAATATTTATTCATTAATTTTGCAGGATTTTCAAAACATGTCACCAAGAAGCGAATATAACGAGAGATAAAAGAGCATGAAAGATAGTTTTACTGAATATGGCAATTTAAAAGTAATATCTATGTTCAGAAGAAAAGATTATTCTCATCTAAGATATATATTGTGTGGTGTGCCCCCCCCCCCCCAATCGCAGACAACAGGGTAAGGGCCCCTATACACATTGGACTAAAGTTGATTGTTTTTTGGCAGGGCCTGACTACTCTATAATGTGTATGGGGGTGGTTCAGCTTTTCACCAACAGATGATGTCAGGTCAAAGAGAGATCAGGGGCATTGAATTTTAGCACCAGATCCTCTTGTTTCCTGGGAGATAAGCTGCCTGGGAAATAAGCTACCTGGAAGATAAGCTGTTTGGTAGCAGCTTACCTGCCTAAACACACAAATGTTCAGCTGAGCTGATTGCTCATGTGTATGAGGCTGCCAAGGAAATAGTTGGCATTTTCCATGAACGTATATGGACAATTTAAGAAAACTATAGATATCCTTAAAGGAGGAAAATTGGCTTCTATCGCTGGATCAACATTGGGGGTAATAGACTGAACTGGATGAACCTATGTCTTTTTTCGGTCTAATATACTATGTTACCATTTTCTATAGAAAGCATTGGTCATAATCTAAATCCATACTAGGTTGGGTCCCCATCCTCAAGGACCAACTTGTGTTTCTATGGAGTCATTATCAATATTTTCGTACTGTTTAGCGCAAAATAAAATAAATGTAGTATAGAAAAAAGTTAAGAATCAGATCAAGTCAACAATATCTAACTGTATGTGCAATATCTGAACTCAATGAACATCTAGAATATTGTAAATTTAGATAAGGCCATATATGTATAGATTCTGGAGCCATTGGAGTTTTACATGATGGTAATCCTAGCCATAGACATTACAATCAACCTAACCAAGTGTTGTTCCCATCACCTCTGAGGCTCCTTTTACAGTATAGGTAGGCCCACATAGATGTTAGGTGTCAGGTGTGCTATCCTAATAGTTCGGCTCTTGAATCTAATTTCTGTTGGACTTGGCTAGGTTGGCCACCCTGGCTAGTAAATTACCAACCCAGCCAGTATTTAAACCTGGAAATCACATATGAGCCAGTGCGGCTTCTCCATTCCAGCCCTGCACAGAATTCTTAGCGAGGCTGTTCAGGGCACCCAGAGGTGCATGTGCAGAATGCATGACTATTGGGTCAACCAGGGAAACAGGCCAACCAGCCAATCAGAAAGCCTGACTGTCCAGACAGTGGGAGCTCTAGGCAGTCTTATTGAGTTTTCACTTTACTGACTTCAGTACCAGCTTAGTGTTGTCTAAAGTAGTGTTCCTCTTGATCCCTTAGAATCCACACCCCAGTGTAACCAGTGCCAAGCTGACTGTAGTTTCAATCATCACAGAAGGTGAGTAATATCAGAGGAGGTCAGTGGCTACGTTTTTTATACAAGCCATATAGGAAGTACCAATAGATTTGCATATAATACTGCGTGAACTGTCAAATAACTTTACACCTGGACTGGATACTCTTCATTTTCCAGGTCCACCCATCCCTAGGAACATCAGCAGCTACAAAACTAGGGCAACTGCATGATTAGCACTGGCAGAGGATTGCAGTTGGCAAGGCACATCAGAGAGCAAGAGACTTATTCAATAGCCAGACGTGCTCAACCCTGAGGCCGGGCTCAGACAGCTGTTATTTGCCCACGAGAGACACACGAGCGGCATGCAGCAAGTATGCAATGACATTGCGTACTTGCTGCGTGTCACCCATCGTCATGCACTATCTTGGCTTGTATGAGTGTGTAATCGTGTAATATGCAACAAGATAGAACATTTTCTTGTGCGCATATTTTGCGGAATTTGTGTCAACATGGCAGCCTATGGGAGATTGGTACAGCATATTACGTGGGCAAAACCCACGCGTGTAATACGCTGTGACCATATGCTAGTGTGAGCCTGGCCTGAGAGTCAAGAGGAGAGGACAGAGGAGGAGAATTCTGATTGAATTACCATGATTCATTTTCTGTCTGAGTCTCGCAGACCAAAGTGGGAAATCATACTCCGTGTGAGATCTTGCCCCCCAAACCACACCAACATTTTACCCATGTTTGGTTGTAGTCATATGTATTGGTTTTGTAGAAAATTGCTGAAACAAACACATAAATCCATCACATGTAAATACTTCCCAATGGGATGTCTGTCCAATACTTTTGGTTCGATATGGTGGTAACCCTGGGACTAGCAGAAGAGGAACCAATCTGTTGAAAATTAAGTTTCCTCCGGGAAGTTGTCACGGGGGCAGTTAGGAGAGGCAGTTGTACATCCTGCTTAGAGGAGTGATGCCAGAGCTGTCATCACTCATTATTGGCGATGTTAGTAGTGCACCCTGGTGTGAGGTAGGTCAGTAATGCAAAGGAAGGGTGTGTACCATCAATGTGCTGTGACTGTGGGTATTTTTTCTGAGATGCCACGAGAATATGTATATATATTTATTTTTTCAGCTGCATTATTGGGCAGTGGAAAAAATGAAACATCAAAATATTATGTGCAAAATGCACATTTTTAGGGCCCACAGTAACATTTTGTTAACATCTGTGTTATGTGTTTTCCAAATGATGTTGCTATGGTCAATGGAGCAGCATGACAGGTGTGATGGTCAATGAGGCTTTCCTTTATGTGGGGTTGCCTGTCATTCATGGAGTTGTGACAACTATAGGAGCCCTGTGGGGAGCACTCTTAAGGGGTCTTATGATTGTCACTGTTATAGGATGCTTTGGCCGTAACTGCTATGGGATAACTGTGGCTATTACTGTTTTGAGGCACTGGGACTGTCACTGTTATGGGGATCTGGATTGTCACTGCTATGGGGATCACATCATTGGCCCTGTTTTGGGGGCAATGAGTCTGTCACTGTCAGAGGAACACTTTTGCTATTATGTTCGGCAAGTCTTGTATCTGATGCTGTTCTTTACGTTTCATTTTGTGGTTATACTTATAATTTCACTGAGATGTAAACTTTTTTTTTAAGAATATACTGTATTTTTGATGGTTTTTAAAATACTATCTTACTTCTAAGACTTCAGGTGTGTCATATAGTAGCACAATGCTTGGGCAATTGGCAGTCTGTCTGTAAATGGCTCTTTTCCTACTGGAAAAGACTCTGGCTTATATTCCCAGTCATTGTTACAAGGTTTGTTAAAAGGTCTGACATTGACTTGCAGGAATGCTGCCTTCCAATAGGTGGCACTGTGGAGGCATTATTCCATCTTCCCATTTGCATAAATTTCCCAGAGGAGCATGGATGGCCATGTAAGCCTCCTCACACACCTTCTAGGTGCTCTCCCTAAGGAGAAACGATACACCTCCTGACCCACATCATAGGCCTCTCACTAAACCAGCAACCTACTGTACATTGATAAAGGGCAAAAACTCTAACAGCCTATCTGTACGAGGGGCTGCTGATAAGTCTTTGGCTTTACCCGGAAAGAAACGAGATAGGAAGATTAAACTTCACATTTATTCCACATACTCTCCACTGATATCAGCACACTTCTTACATCGGTATTCCAAGTTCTGTAAGCCTTGCAAAAAGAAGGATTTTGGTTGTGCCTTAAACCAGTCATCCGTAGCAGCCATGGCATCAGAAATGGTGTGAAATTTGGTACCCTTGAGGTGTTTCTTCAGGTTTGGAAACAGATGATAGTCGAAGGGAGCTAGATCTGGTGAAGAAGGTGGGTGGTCAACCAGCTGGAAGCCTGGCTCCACCAGTTTTGCCTTGGTTGCTTGTGCTTGTGCTTCCTTGCAGAAACAAGAATTTTATCACTCCTCTGCTCTCATTTGCTGTGAATATCGCCTTAGACTCCGACATTTTGTTTTCCCGCGTGCCTAGATCATTGTTGCCATAAGCTACAAACACAACATTTTGAAAACATATATTAGACACATAAGGCTTGATGTAATGTAACATTTGTTACCATAGAAACA
The DNA here is from genome assembly GCF_035609145.1 of Eleutherodactylus coqui. Taxonomy (NCBI): domain Eukaryota; kingdom Metazoa; phylum Chordata; class Amphibia; order Anura; family Eleutherodactylidae; genus Eleutherodactylus; species Eleutherodactylus coqui. Next base: position 39,546,115 of record NC_089848.1, read on the forward strand.
AAAAAAGAAGGCAAAGCCAAAGACTTATCAGCACCCCCTCATACATGGTTTATCTTTTCCTTCTGGAGAAGACTTTTGCCTTTATTCCCTGTCATTGTTACAAGGTCTGTTAAAAGGTCTGACATCAACTTGCAGGAACGCTACCTTCTAATAGGTGGCGCTGTAGAGGTATTGTTCCATTTTCCATTTGCATATCTCCCAGAGGAACATGCATGGCAGCATGAGTCTCCTCCCACACTTTCTAAGTGCTCTCCCTAAAGAAAATCGATAACCCTACTGACCCACATCATAGGCCTCTTACCCAGCCAAGCCAGAAACCTACTGTACATTGATAAGGGGCAAAAACTCTGTAACAGCTGTCTGTACATGGTTATCTTTTCCTTCTGGAGAAGACTTTGGTCTTTATTCCCTATCATTTAACAAGGCCTATTAAAAGGTCTGACATTGACTTGCAGGAGCGCTACCTTCTAATAAGTGACAATCTAGAGGCATTGTTCCAGCTTCTCATTTGCATATTTCCCAGAAGAGCATCCATGGCCTTATAAGTCTCCTTCTACTTTCTAGGTGCTCTCCCTAAGGAGAAACGATACCCTTCCTGACCGACATCTATAGGCCTCTCACCCAGCCAAGCCAGAAACCTACTGTACATTGATAAGAGGCAAAAACTCTGTAACAGCTGTCAGTACACGGTTTATCTTTTCCTTCTGGAGAAGGCTTTGTCCTTTATTCCCCTTCATTGTTACAAGATCTGTTAAAAGGTCAGACATTGACTTGCAGGAATGCTACCTTCTAATATGAGTACCCAGTTTGCTGAGGAGTAAAAAAGATGACTGGGGAAAGCAATGGCAAACCACCCCACAAAAACAGTCTGCCTAGGAGTAAGTCATGACTCAGTGCTTGCACGAGTGGACTTGCCTTCTATTAGGTGGCGCTGTAGAGGCATTGTTCCAGCTTCCCATTAGTGTGTTTTATATCATATTTAAAACATGTAACAGCTAATTTCCCAATCTCTCTGAAATTATACAGTTTTATCCTGGGAGAAAGTACTTTCATTAGTTAGTTATGTATAATTTAAAGCCTTAGATCACTGATCTACTTACTATTCCATTTTGACCTTCAAAGTTAAAATATTTAACCACACATACGGAAAGCTTATTTGAAGAGCCCTCTGTGTACAGATAGGTAAAGACAGCCAGGCACATCTGTGCGCTCGTTGCTTTCAGACACAATATATTTTATTAGTTGTTAGTGGCCTTTTGCCGGCGTGGGCTGTTTGCATTAAATATGCATCCCAGCAGCTGACTATACAATGTTCTCTCACGCAGAATTAGAAATAGAAATCTGCGTTTCTTGGAAGAAGAATATTGGCTAGAAACATTTGTTTAAAATAACATTTGTTCTTCATATTGCAGTCCATTAATTATGCTTGCCTGGAAGTCTGATAGAATAAACCAGGAGCGGGCTCATCCTACGTTTTATTGATATTGTAATTGGCAGTCGCTAATAAAGTCCTTTTTATTTATTTTTCATGAATACATAGGAAATCATGCAGGTTTTAGTTATTCTTTGCTGAGAACATTTTATCCCTGCATATTAATATTAATATTGAACAGCTACTCTTATTACTCGGTATGCCAAGATAGACCAAAATGTCTCACAGGCAGCAAAACAACAGAAACAAACCTAGAAATGGCAGGTCAGCATTCGTGCTAAATGACCGAAAATGGTCCCAATTTTTTACTGTTGCTATTATTATGTTTATTCTTATCTTCTTGATCATAAATCAATATTGGCAGTTTGATCTTAAATTCAAACCCATAGGCCTCGGTCAGGCGAACCTTTCTTTTAGCGCCTGAATAGACTTTTTCACAGTGAAGGTCATGCTATTATGTGAGTATCTGCACATTTTACTGTACTTTTTGCCCTGACAGTGACCGTTTATATCAGCATGGGTGTCTCCAGTGATATTTTGCGTGTTCAATTTTGCGGGTAAACCTGCCCATATGAGACTGCCCTTAAAGGGGTTGTCCAAGTTGTAGCTCCTGTGTAAAATCAGCAGCAACATAATAAATAGGCTTATACTCTTCTCTTCCCGATCCTGCTGTGTACTGCGGCTCTACTTGGTCCTCTGTGTCCGTGTTTTTTTTACAGGCTGCAGTCCCGCCCAGTTTACGAGACAGTTTACGAGACATCACAGGTACTGCAGCCAATAACGAGCTCAGAGATTGATTGCTGAGCTCTGTTATTGGCTGCAACACCCGTGATGTCCTGTAAATTGACTGGGGCAGCCTAAACATGTGACATCAGAAGGAAAATCTTGAGCGGTGGCATAGGGCACAGCAGGAGCGGGCAAAGTAAGTATAAGCCCATATCTTATATTACTACTTGGGGAATGGATTTTACACAGGAGCTCCAACTCGAACAGCCATTTTAAATGGGTTTTCCAGGCAAAAACTATTGAAGACCTTTCCTCAATAGTTAGTTGCAGGAAACTTGCTGCTTAGGATTTTAAGCGATCACTTGACTGCCTAGCCCGTTGTCAGTATGGCATAGCCTGACATCGTCGTCGGGGTCAGACGCGGAAGTGTAATAGTTGCTTCAGCTCCCATTGATTGCATTGAAAGTGGAGCCCACTATGGCACTTTTGCTCCCCTTCATTCATTGAATGACAGCTGAGTGCTGCCTGTGATTTTGGAGGCAGGGATTTTTCAATCCCCGGCCACCAGAATACAGATGAAGACTACCGGGACATGGAGGCGAGCCGGACAGCACTTCTAGGTGAGTTACATTTTAAAAAAAATAACAGATAGGGATGATTTTCGGGGTAGGGCTTATATTTTGAACCAACCCCCCAAAAATTATCCCTTCAGGGGTTGCCTTCATTCCATTCCTTTCAATGGGGGGGGGGGGGGCAGCAGTGCCGGCCCCAATGAAAGCAATGGGATAGCAACACTGTCCTCTGCCAGAGCTATGACAGCTATGGCAGGGGATTTTTTCGTGCCTGCAAGGAGTCCCCTCATCACTGAACACTGTGACAGTGCTGTCACAGTGTTCAGTGATGAGGGGAGTTCCCATGGGGATTACAGGATGTCTTTATGTGCAGCACGGACCCGCATTATAGGCACGCATTTACTATCTTTTGCAGGTGCGATTATTTTGCACCTCTAAAAGGCGCGCAAAAAAAAAAATCGATCGTCTGACTGCGTCCTTAGAGTGGATTTACATGTGACATAAAATCCACATGCCTTACATGAACAGTTGTGCTTGATAAAGGATAGAGCCTTCTTCGAAAAACGTTGTGTAATTATCTATATTTTACAATGAAAATGTAAAACATTTTTTAACCACATATTGCTTCTACACCCACACTTGGAGCGCTGGAACTTCTACGAGTTGATTTTTTTTTTTCTTTTGGCTATTTGCTCTTATGACCAAGATATTTTATTCCTTTGGGCTGTTTCATTTGCGCTTTCCATTATTGGAAGTTCTGGGTAAAGAGATGTTTCCTGGTGATAGAATAGTGTCGTTAAGAGCCTTTCAGGACCACAGGTGTGACCACCTGCTTGTTTGTCGGGCTGTCTACACCAGGTGAGTATTTTCTATTCTTTGTCTTTGAACAACCTCCTGGAACGCTGTCTTGTTTATAATTGTCTTTATCCATCACTTTTGTCCCTCCTTCACTAGAGATATTCTTCTCTGAGCCAGCACCCTTTCTAGAATGAGATCTAGGCCGGTAGCAGATTGCACTGAGGAGGTCTCTTTTGCAAGCAGAACCTTATTAGTGGTAGAGTTAATCCATTTTTCATCACATTTATCACTCAATAGTCTGATGAAATAGCTACCCATTGAGTGATACAAGAATGCAAAGGGTGTGGTTGTTCTGCGCTTACCTGAGGTAGGCTTTTTTGCAGAAGACTTGGAAGAAAAACCTCTCACAGGAGTGGAAGCACAGTGGAGAAATATCTTCTTGTTTGTCCTTGGAACTTGGGGTGACCCTATGTACAAAGGAGCTATGTACTAAGGAGTGAAAGTGGAAGGGTTTCTTCCACTATGTGACTGCCAGGTGTCTCCTGCTACAGCAAAGCTGCAAGGTACTAACAGACCCTGATGAGCTCTGCCAGTGACTATTGTCACTACAGGGGATGTTTTCCCCTGTAACTGGGGCTCCTATGGATACGGCTCCTATGGATTCCTCAGCTACAGTGGAAAAGTGTATAATTAAAAAAAAAAGACCATGTGAAAGAATCCCAGAAGTCTTATATGACATCATGGGGGTCATACCAGTAGATACTAAAAAAAAATTGTAGCTAAAATAAGTTAAAAAAAATTACAGAATGAAATGAAAATATATACATAAAAAAGAAAATGACCCAAGCCGATGCCAACCAAAACCGGCGCCGTATGCGCCCTGTAATCTGAAACGTAACATATTATATATCAAAACGTCCAAAACAAAATGAGGAACTCATTCCCATACTTTATTTTCGCATAAATTTACTAATTTAAGAAAAAAACATATATAAGTGTTAAAAATAAATGATTTTTTTAGCCTTTTATCCCCAATAAGGCTAAAAAAGTCAGTGAAAAAGATATTTAAAAAATAGTCCTAATGGGAAAAAAACGCTGCAAAAATAATTTTGGTAACAAAAGGAAAACAAATAGGGCAGTTAAACCACCACATGGGTAAAATCCCTAAAACATGTCTGCTCCTTTAGGTACAAAACAGCCTTGTCCTTAAGGGGTTAAACTAGCGCAGTAAAATCACATTTATTTCAAATTGTTGAATGAAATTAAGTAAGAAATGAATTAGAAACGGTATGATCTCACTCTGTTATATATGTGAGTACTATATGAGGTACTGGAATCTTCATCAAGGCAGGACAGTTATTGTATAGCGCATGCTTCCTTCTCTGCAGACATTTCATCTTCGTATTGTTACATGTGACAAGATGCTATTAATTTCGGAGGTACATTCTGTCCGAAAAGAACTAATCTCTTCTTTTTTTGTGTAAAGCCCTGAATGATTTTGGCCGGCCCTCAGTTCTACTTTCTTCAGCAGAGTTGTGTTTCATTGTCTTAGAATTAAACAACCTACGACAATTTTATAAATTTGACTTTACTTCGGCATGATCCACACCGGGTTAGCAATTCTCTCTAGGGTGGTTTCAGACGGGCGAGAAAGTCTCACGATTTTCGAGTGACGGAGAGTCAGTAAAAAAGCAGATTATGAAACCAATAATTTTCAATGCTTTCTTTCCCATCTTCAATGTTTTCACTGATGCGATGTTGAGAGAACAAAAAATCTTGGCATGCCCTATTTTCTGCGATGTGCAATTTTTATATTTTTTATCTCCGTTTTTATCACATCGCAATGCAACAAAATTGTTGGGGTAGTTGGTGAATTTCAGAGGATGGCAAGGAGATATTTAGCTGCTAATTAAGTGATATTCATTTTAAAGTTACTGAGTTTTCCATATTTTTGGACCTCCGCTAAAATTGATGGGAGGGAAATTTGTGGCTGGATAACATATAAAAGCAGATTGTCAGCATTTAATGAGGTCTTGTACTGCTGGGAACCAATGGTGAGACCGTGTACACTGGTGTCTCGCCGCAAGCCTATAGCAAGACCAGTTCAATGACCAGTGCAAAGAGTAACGGAGTTAGAGGGCAGCCCTGTCCAGTGCAGTTATTAATGGAGAATGGACTTGGGAATATTCCATTCGTTTTGACCTGCGCCGATGGTCTATCATAGAGGAAGAGAACTTTGACTATAAATCTCTGCCCTATGCTCATCTGTGTGAATGATGCCCGGAGTAAACCCCAGTAAACACGGTCAAAGGCTTTTTCTGCATCTACTGATATTAAATAGAAAGGAGATTTTAGTTTTTTACCTTCCTTCATCAGGAGTCGGAGTCACAATCCCCACCTGGTCTCCGTGTTTTAATGATGGTAGGATAGAATTAAGTCTGCTTGATAAACTCTTGGAGTATAGTTTAGATTATTTATGTATCTTTGTTAGTTTACTATATTAAAGTTATATTATTCAAGTGAAAATTCAGGAGCCACCGAAAAAATGTAAAGAGTATCTGTTACCTAAACAGGGATGGTTTTATACAAAATAGGCTCCTAGGTAACAATCAAAGAAGGTAATCCTGATTTCCATTATCAGACAGATTTCTCATAATTTCAAGAGCTTCATATATTAAATAATGCCTGATTACCTAGATACAGTATCTGTGTAATACTACATTGAAACCTCTTTTAGATGACTACCCAACATTGCTTTGAAAAGTGGTCTTCTAGGACAGTGGTCTTCCCAAAGAAACAACCAGTATGCAGGAAAACTGGTTTGCATAATGGCTTTCTTGCCTATCTCTTTAGACATATTTTCTGATAATTTATAGTACATCATGTATAATATAATGCTATCAGAAAATGCCTAAATAACACTGCAGTATTCAAATAATACTACCGCATAGTCACCTATTAACTCTATCATACTGTATAATGCCATTACAGAGCTGCCATTCAATGCTTAAAGCGGTTGTCCGGGTTTTAGCTCCTCTGCAAAATCTTTTTCCCATGTATTGATATAACAAATAGTCATATATTCACTTCCGCTGCTCACCGCTGTGTCTCGTTGGCTGAAGCGCCTGTGATGCCTGGTAAACTGGGCGAAACTGCAGGTTGTAAACAAAGAAGAAGCGGAGGACCGAGCAGCAACACGGGAAACAGCGCAAAGAGGTGAGTATATGTTAGTGCATGGGGAGCAGACGTTACAGAGGAGCTACAATTTGGACAACCACTTTAAAACATACCTGAGTTTTCAACCATTTTTTTTTAAATACTCAAAACTCTCCTTATCCTCTCATTTGCTGCATTCTGTTTCATGCTTTTGAATTCTGATTTTCAGGTGGTCTTCCCCATTTTTTGGCTGCCCTGCTGTTTGCAATTCAGGCAAGAGGTGTGTCACAAGCCTACTATTCTGCCAGTAGTTCACTGTCCTGTAGTTCCTTTCTCTCACTTTTCATTCTGCATTGGTCTGTCTCTGGTCCAACTCTCTCTGTTCCAATCAGCAGGGAGGCAGTATCTGAATGCCCACTTCTCTGCTTTCCTAGGACAATTGTATGAGTCAGGCATTCAGAGACATTCTGGCCAAGTGGTTAGTAAACCCAATATAATGTGCGCACGCACACAGGCACACACATGCTATAAAAACAGGAGAGGCAGATATTGTGGAAATGGCAGATATTGTGTAAATAGAACTGTCAGCCTGTTAGTGCAGGGGAGCAGCCTGTGAAAATACCCCCCATCACCACCACCACTACACCCCTACAGTTAAAAAACACTCCAACATTCCAGAAACTATAAAAGCTCAATACCTAACAGCAGGCAGTGGATTGAAGAGAGGCTGGATGGGGATCCCTAGTGGCAGCCACTTCATATTTAATTTACAGTGGTAAAACAACAAAATGAAAGTATATAACAAGATTAGTTAGACACACACAGGCTATTACATGACTATACCTTGTCTCAAAAATTAGTGCCCCTTTAATTAAAAGTACTATTCAATATGCAAGTAACATCAACATACAGAGCCTAAATAATGTGTGCACAATCATCTACTGGTAAGGGGTGTGATTGGTTGCTTAGGAGATAGTTCCCCCAGCTGACTAATCAAATATAATTGTAGTGCATTAATTTGAGCCTAATCTCTCAGAGGGTGCCAGTTATTCCTCTGCATGGTGGAGTTCTGGTCCAGTCCACATCCATCCTCCTGGTGTCACTTCACTGTCAGATAAGTCCCCATTGTTTATACTTACTAGTTGGGGTAGTAGCATCTGCTTCTTAGTACTGTTGTGACTCTTATTATTTGCATCTGTCATTTGTCACTCTGTTGGTTGTCTTGGTTGTCTGCAGCTTCCAGATGTGGGGCTGCCCTTGTTAGGGCAATCATCCCGCTTTTAGGCAGGGTTTCCCATATTAGTATCACAGTGTGAGATTTTGCTTTCCCCATTGTTTTGTTACATTAGTAATAAAAATAAATAAATAAATCTTGTTATTTGTATAGCGCCAACTTATTCTACAGTGCTTTCAAGTAATTTATTTATTACCCCCCCCCCCCCCCCCCCAGCAAGCTGGGTACTCTGGGTTTTGTTCTCCACATTCTCTAGTAATGTGTATAATCATCCTTTTGGACAACTGTTACGTCTGATCCAGATGAGCTGCTTTTGGCATCCAGCTCAAACATAATACTAGTCTGGACAGCACATGGACTGATAATGCGCCCATATGAATAAGGCCTAACGTGTCAAGTTTTGGTAAGAAAAATGGTCATTTTACATAGGTTGAGACTCTCACAATGGCCCACAAATGGGTCCTACAAAGTCCTCTGCCATTATATGGCGGCATTAAAATTTATCCTAGGCAAGCAGAGGTCAACTGCGGGGTAACCTGCCCTGCAACTGAACTATTAATAGTCTATCCGGCAACCATTTATTTCTTATTGGTTGCCGGCAGACTTAGCTCTTATTAGACAGTAGCAGAAATGAGACAAGCACCCGGATAGGCTGCCAAGCTATGGGGTGACAGGAGCAAGGGCTACAGCGATTGGTGCGTTTGTTATTAGGCAACGCGAGAGCAGAAAAATAATTTCAAGTGTGCATAGGGAGTTAGAGTCAGTTGGTCATCGGAGAAGACGAGAGAGGTCAGTTCAGTAGGGAGCTTACAGAGAGCAGAGAGGGATTTCTAGAGTCAGTCAGTCAGTAGAGGATATAGGAGAGAGAGGTCAGTCAGGTTTAGAGAGAGAGTTCAGTCAGAATAGCGGAGAGTCATTTTAGTGAGTGCGTTAGTTGAGTGCTAGAGCAGAGGAGCTGTCGAGTGGGTAGTGAGTTTTTAGGCAGAGAATAGAACAGTTAAAGGGGTTTTCTATGGAAAATACTATTGATGACCAAACCTCAGGATAGGTCATCAATAGTTGATCAGCTGGGGTCCATCGCTCGGGACACTGACCGATCAGCTGAGCAGGCCCCTACTGTCAGCGCTGAAGAGGAAGCAGTGGAAGTTTCCTCGCCGACCTCTGTGTAGTGGCCGGCGCTTGTAACTGCAGGCATGTTTCATGGTGATTTCAATGAGACCCAAGCCTGCAGTTACAAGTGCTGGCCACTACACAGAGGTCGGCGCGGAGACTTCCACTGCTTCAGCTTTGACCTCTGTGTATTTGTGGCACTGACAGCAGGGGCCTGCTCAGCTGATCGGGCCCCTGTTTTGGATGCTTTAATATAATTTGTATTTTTTTAACTTAGTTTTGTAACTATTTTTTTAACATCTATGTCTCCCATGACATCCTTTATGACATCTGGGGGTCGTTCATGTGTATTTTTTTTTTTACTTCACACTTTTCGACTGCAACTGGAGCATTCATAGGAGTCTCAGTTCCAGGGAAAAACATCCCCTGTAGTGACAATAGTCACTAACAGAGCTGGTATGGGTCTGTAGGACCCTGCAGCTCTGCCTTGGCAGGGGACACCCGATGGTCACATGATCATCATTAAGCACTATGCAGCCTTTTCCAGGTCCTTGGCTGTGTCTCACAGCCGAGGACCCAACCTGCTCCTGCTACATTGTGGAAGCTTTAACCAAACTCTGAATTTTCTTTTTTCTATCGGCCGAGATTAAAGCCCAGGAACAAGTGCCGTAAATTTATCATGTTTAGTCCTTAAGGGCTGACGTACAAAAAGTGTATAAATTTCAAGGGTAGGGGTTCAATATTTTGTAGAAGCACTATACTAACTTCTGAAATTTGTCACGCGTGGAACTGATCTCACAGATTCCATCTGTTATTTACATGAATTTATGGATACATCCACATGTCTTGTTAGGATGTTCCATGTTCTTTATTTGCATAAATTACCCAGACGAGCATGCATGGCCTTATAAATCTCCTCACTCACCTTTTAGGTGTCTTCTCATACCACATCTGGGTGCTTTCCTTGGGGAGAGATGATGCCCCACCTGACCCACTTAACCCCTAGGTATCCACACACTTTTTGGGTGCTCCCCTTAAGGAGAAACGACACCCCCTCTTGACCTATTGTTAGGATGTGGAACATACATGTTAAAAAAAAGATATGGCTTATAGTGAGTAAAATAAAACAAGTCTTGAAGCTCTGAAAGTTATTATACATTTTACCAGGGCATATTGTGAGTTATTTTCCTATTTGAAGCAGGTCTATCTTTTCTCATAATTTATAATATTTTCGGGTCAGTGACTAACCTGTAAGTCCAGAGTGGTAACAAAAGATTTCTAAGTTGTCCAGTCAGTAGGAAAAAACTGAAGATGTATGATGTATTTGTCAGCGTGAAATGAGATCATCGGGTCAATGGGGAAAATATATTATTATAGTGACATAAAAAGTGAGAGTTTTTACAGCAAAAGGTGCATAAGAGCTAAGCAAAAGAAAAAGCATCTGTTATTCTGTAAACCCATCACCTTGCTGATGTGAAATCAGGCTGCATATAATCACTAGAACAGATGGGAGCCATTTCCTATCAAAACAGACTTTTTATTTTAAAGTATCCAGATCTTACTGCTTCGAGAGTAGGATGTTTTTTTTGACATATGATGTTTTTTTTTTGGAACTGTAATGTGTTATGGTAATAGAAGGTATTCATATGATTTAATTTGAATATCCATGTATTAATTTCATGCTATTTTTAAAGGACCATTTACACTGAGCAATGATCGCTCAAAATTCGCTTAAACGACAGTCTGAGTGACAGTTTTGAGTGATCATCTTTGCATAACTCTAAGTAGCTAATTAGCTACTAAACAGTTAATGCAGGCAGAGCGGGACACCACTGCGATGGCTCTGAGAACAAAGCAGCTGTTTTGTATATGCAAACAGCTGCATTGTTCTCATAGATTTTAGCTGATGTCCCGCTGAGAACCGCCAGTGGGATACCAGCTGAAAAAGAATACTATCCGCGCCGCCCACTGAGAAAATCAGTGTGCGGCACTGATAACAGTCATCAGTGATTTTTAGCTTGCTAGAAATGAGCGATTAATAGAGATGAGCGAACGTACTCGTTGCGAGTAATTAGTCGATCGAGTACCGCTATTTTCGAGTACTTCAGTACCCAGGTGAAAAGATTCGGGGGGCGCCGGGGGGCGGGGGGAGGCGTGGCAGAGCGGGGGGTAGCAGCGGGAAACAGGGGGGAGCCCTCTTTCTCTCCCTCTCCCCCCCACTCCCCGCTGCAACCCCCCACTCACCCACGGCGCCCCACGAATCTTTTCGCCCGAGTACGGAAGTACTCGAAAATCGCGGTACTCGGGCGAAAAAGGGGCGTGGCCGAGTATGCTCGCTCATCTCTAGCGATTAACTAGCAGTGCACGGAATGTGCACGATAGCCGCACGTTTAGATGCAACGATTATCACTCAAAAGACGGTTTTTGAGTGAATTTTGAGTGATAATCGTTGTGTCTAACTTAGCTCCATGCACTGCTTCCGGCTCTTCCAGCCTCCTCCCCCTGCAGAGAGGGACACTGTATATCGGCTGGGTGTGAAAACCCAGACAATATACAGTCGTCTGAAGCCGTCCTTAAGTCTAAATTCATAGCACTGTGAGATCTGTTTTTCTGGTATAAAGTCTCAAATCCCATGCAAAGTCTAAGGGTTAAAATATAAAATGACGGCTACCTGCAGGCACCAGTAGAGGTTAAAGAGGACCTACCACATAACATAACATAGTAACATAGTATGTAAAGCCGAATGAAGACAATGCTTGTTTATCCTCCTTGTTGATCCAGAGGGAGGCAAAAAACCCCAAGAGGCAGAAGCCAATTAGCCCTTTTGGGGGAAAAATTCCTTCCTGATTCCCCAATGGCAGTCTGACTGTTCCCTGGATCAACCTCTAATAGTTCCTACCTGTCTGTATACCCGGATCAACAACCCACTGGTCACCTAAAATTTATATCTTGTAATATCCTTCCACTCTAGAAAGACATCTAGTCTCCCCTCTTAAACTCCTCTATGGATTTTGTCATCCTCAGGCAGAGAGTTCCACAGTCTCACTGCTCTTACATTAAAGAACCCTTTTCTGTGTTGGCGATGAAACCTGCTTTCTTCTAGACGCAGCGGATGCCCTCTTGTTACCGTCGCAGTCCTGGGTATAAACAGATCATGGCAGAGATCCTTGTATCGTCCCCTCATGTATTTATACATGGTTATTTGGTCACCCCTTAGCCGTCTTTTTTCTAGAGTAAATAATCCCAATTTGGATAGCCTCTCTGGGTATTCCAGTCCCGTCATTTCATGTATTAGTTTAGTTGCCCTTCATTGAACCCCCTCAAGCACTGTAACATCTTTCCTGAGCACCGGTGACCAGAACTGTACGCAGTATTCCATGTGAGGCCTGACAAGTGCCTTATATAGTGGGAGGATAATGTTCTCCTCCCTCGCCCCTATACCTCTTTTAATGCACCCCAAGACTTTATTAGCCCTTGCAGCAGCTGACTAGCATTCGTTACTTTAGTTTAATTTACAATCCACTAGTACCCCCAGGTCTTTTTCCATCTCACTTTTCCCTAGCAGTACCCCATTTAGTGTATATTAGTGACATCCGTTTCTCCTGCCCATGTGCAGAACCTTACATTTATCAACATTGAACTTCCTTTGCCATTTTTCTGCCCAAGCCCCTAGATTATCTCGGTCCGTTTGTAGCCGCACATTGTCCTCTGTTGTATTAATTAGTACAGTTTTGTGTCATCTGCAAATATTGATATTTACTGTGTAGCCCCTCTATCAGGTCGTTGATAAATATGTTGAATAGAATGGGGCCCAATACTGAACCCTGTGGCACGCGTCAGACGTCAGACAGTGGATTAGAAAGGGTTAAGGTACTTTTTGTGCCCGCAAGGCATGTTCCTTTGCACGTTACAAGCAAAGACACATAAAATGGCTAATTAGTCTAATGAGTTCCAGATATGTTCTTTTTTCTATGTAATTACAGAGTTTCACACATCTCCTAGCATATTTTGTGCGCATTTGCTCATCCCCATTGACTTCTAGGGGGATTTTGGGTATCCAAATGAGCAGGACAATAGAGCATGCTGCGTTTTTTCTTTGCCAATCAAAATGCGTAAATATAAAAACTCGCATTTGAATAAACCCTTTGAAATCAATGTTTTCTATTCTCTGCGTATTGGGCATGCAAATTTTGCATGCTCAAATAAGTGCCAAATACACACGAGTAAATTGGGACTTAAATCTGTATCTATAAGTGTTAAAATGTGCAAAAAATTCAAACTATAAAAAAGGGCCTACAAGGTGCAAATCATATGCAGATGACCCGACTCAGGACTCTGGTCCAAACTTCTGGGTAGAATGATGACGGCATGCCCCTGGCATCCTGCATTAATCCTCATCATACCCAGTGAAAGCTGAGAGATGTTGCTAGTAATCATGAGACTTTATGGCTCTGGCTGAAAACACCACTTTATACAGAGTTTATATAGCACTTAGCGATGTACGCTGTATAACTGCTGTATAAACGCTATACTTGGCATCGTTTTCAGCCAGCGGCACTAGAAACAAAAGTGATAGGCTATCATCAAGCTCTCTACAGGCTGCACTACAACATGTTAACATCACTGTCACTCGAAGAAGGTAATATCTATATAATATCTTTATAAAGCATCATAAACTTTAGTGCTTTCCAACTTTGATCAGTACTTCTATTAATACGGATAACATCCAGCTCCTTGACCAGGAAGAAATAACCCATGAATGGCCAGCTCCAGCCCAGTCTCCATACATGTGGATTTTGCTCACATTTATATTTTTCTTTCTTTGGTAATATATTTTGCAGGTAAGATATGCAGAAAATTAACTAAAAAGTTGCAAAAGTTCTGTTGAAAGAGTTCCTTAGTTGATCACTTGATTACACATTTAGTTATTGCCCTGGGGAAAGTATGAAAATAGTGAATTGCTGAAACAATCACATTTCCGTCACCTATGAAATAAACCGGTGTGGATATAGCAGTAGGATGATGAGTTTCCATATATTGGGAAAAGGAAGGAGCCTAAGAAATCTTTGTTACAAGCACTGCAGAGACAAGTCAGGGCTGGAAGAAGCCACCATGTTGGTCTGGGCTAGATGGAAGACAAAAAAATTGAATATGTTCAATGAGAGAAAATGTCACCTCTGAGTCAATAGATATAACTGTGCTGGTATCTACCATTATATGGTCACTGTATGGTGTATAGTGATTTTTATTTAGTAATAGTATACTAATATTCAGTCACTATTTTGCAGTAATGGTCATGGTGGGGTGTTATTATTTGGGCCTTGTATAGTAGTATCATTACTAATGTTGTTCCCTGTATAGTGTGTTTATTCCTGTTTCGTCGTAATATTTGGCAATAGTGACAACAATGTTATATGATTACTACGTATGCATTTTTGGGGGGAAAGGAGGGCATATGCCTTGGAGCTGGTCTTTTAAGACCCCAGCAATGTCATTGGTCTTCTCTAAGCAAGACTGTTCCATAAATCTAAAGTCTATGGCTATCCACATGCATTGCTTAGTGATACCAACTAAAATACAGCTGTGCGCATGATAAACACTTTTGCATTGAGAAGACATCAAATATATAATAACACAGTAACATAGTATGGCAGGCTAAAAAAAATACATGTCCATCTAGTTCAGCCTATACCCCCCCCCCCCAATGTTGATCTTGAGGAAGGCAAAAAAGCCCTATGAAGTAGGATGTATACTTGATTTTACTACTGTTGCTCATCTTGATGGTCCAGGCTATAAAATCAACCCAACTTTTGCTAAATCAAATCAGGTGTGTGCAACCTGATTTTTGGCAAAAACCACAGGAAGATTGAATTTCTCACAATACCTGGTACAGAGATCAGAGTGCATCCAATCAGCTGTCTGGGCGTTTTGGTGATGTCACCAAATGTGTCCTCTACCTAACTTAAATGAATTCAAGTCTCCAGGTCCAGATGTATTACTTCCTAAAAAACTAAAGAAAGCAGCGGAGGCAATTGCTGAACCACTCGCCATAATCTTTGAAAATTCTTGGAGAACAGGAAAAGTCCCAGGAGATTGGAAAAGGGCAAATGTAGTCCCTATCTTCAAAAAAAAGGAAGAAGGTGGATCCAGGAAACTACAGACCTGTGAGCCTGACTTCTATACCGGGAAAGATCTTTGAACAAATTATTAAACAGCATGTATGCAAGTACTTGGATAAAAATGGAGTCATTAACCAGAGCCGGCATGGGTTTGTAACAAATAAGTTATGCCAGACTAATCTAATTTCCTTCTATGACAGAATCACTGACTAGGTTGATCAGGGAAATGCAGTGGATATAGTATATCTTGACTTTAGTAAAGCATTTGACAAAGTATCTCATACTATACTTATTGAAAAAATGACCAAATATGAGACTGACAAGGCAACTGTTAGGTGGATTCACAACTGGCTGAGTGATCATACTCAAAGAGTGGTCATAAATGGCTGCACATCCAAGTGGAAGACTGTATCCAGTGGGGTACCACAAGGCTCTGTCCTAGGCCCAGTGTTCAACATATTTATAAATGATCTGGAGGAGGAAATTGATAGGAAACTGATCAAATTTGCTGACGGCACAAAGCTAGGAGGGATAGTTAACACAAGGGAAGAGACAGAGAGTATTCAAAAAGATCTAGAAAAGCTTGAACAGTGGGCGGCGACTAACAGAATGGTATTTAACAAGGAGAAATGCAAAGTCATACATCTGGGCAATAAAAATGAAAAAAACACATACACAATGGGAAGAATTGAGCTAAGCAGCAGCACATGTGAAAAAGACTTGAATATACTAATAGAGCATAGACTGAACATGAGTCAACAATGTGATGCAGCAGCCAAAAGGCAAACACAATTCTGGGATGTATTAAGAGAAGCATAGAGTCTAGATCACGTGAGGTAATTATCCCCCTCTACTCTTCCTTAGTCAGACCTCATCTGGAATACTGTGTCCAGGCTTTAAAAAAGACATAGATAAACTGGAGTAAGTTCAGAGAAGAGTTACCAAGATGGTGAGCGATCTGCAAATTATGTCCTATGAGGGACGGTTAAAGGATCTGGGAATGTTTAGTTTGCAAAAAAGAAGGCTGGGAGGAGACTTAATAGCTGTCTACAAATATCTGAAGGGCTGTCACAGTGCAGAGGGATCAGCCCTATTCTCATTTGTATAAGGAAAGACTAGAAGCAATGGGATGAAACTGAAAGGGAGGAGACACAGATTAGATAGTAGAAAAAACTTTCTTACAGTGAAGTTGATCAATGAGTGGAACAGGTTACCATGGGAGGTGGTGAGTTCCCTTTTAATGGAAGCGTCAAACAGAGGCTGGACAGACACTGTCTGGGATGATTTAGTGAATCCTGTACTGAGCAGGGGTTGGACCCGATGACCCTGGAGGTCCCTTCCAATTCTACCATTCTATGATTCAATGATCTGACATATGGGCATCACTTTTATTGGACATCTACAACGTATGACCCAGCCATACATGACATAGGCACTGTCTTAGCAGCAGCCATTTGACTGTGCAACAATTTCTTTAAAAAAGTGTCATAACAGAAAGTTATTGACATGTTTCTGTAAAATTAAAACCTGCTGATTCCACTGGTAAAATTGAATAATTGCTCACACGTCTCATTTTCAAGTTACGAACCATTTCCTTAATTTAAGATGATAACAGTTTGGACTTGCCATAATATTACTATTCGACTGTTTTTGGTAGAAAATGACGCTTGGATCTTCACTTCTTCCTGTAGGAAACATTACTTTCCCTCTGTAAGGCTGCATTCACACAGGGTGGATTTGCCGCGGTTCTGCCGCAGCAGATCCGCCCGCGGCCGCTAATCTCGGGATTAGTCAGCCATGTGGACGGCTAATCCCCAGTGGGAGATCCGGCTGAAACCGCAGCTGCGGTCGCCGCAGCCGCGGTTTCCAAAGATTGAGCATGTCTGTTTACTTTCGTTTTTTTGTTCATTTATGTCACGGCCGCGCTCTCCTCTATGGGAGAGCCGGCCGCAATGGAAAAGCATGCGGCCGGTCCGCTTTAAAGCCACCGCGGCTTAAACCGCGGTTTTTGCTGCGGCCAAACCGCGAGATTTCCGACGGGAATCCGCCCTGTGTGAACCCTGCCTAAGAACCAGAAAATGTTGCCCATCATATTCGGATTGTACTTCCCATTATAACAGTTTTCAATGATGGAAGCATTCCTCTTGTTCATCACTGACATCACTTAGGTTACAGGGAAAGAAATCTATATTGAAAAGAAGAAGGTGCATTTTCAGTGACATTCCAGCTCCTACTTTCTCGTAATCCGCTAGCATCTTTGCCACCAAATCTTTATTTCTTCTTGCCAAGAAACCCATCGACAACCTCTCTAAAGCAGAGCCATGCTTCCAGTTCCAAATTAGTCAGCTTCATTTCAAATATGGAATCTCTCAGGACAGCTCTGATTTGTGGAGCGTTAAAAACTCCTTCCTTTATTTTAGCATTGCTTAATTTAGGGAACTTCTGAGTTAGATATTGGAAACGTTGTGAATCTTTCTTCAAAGCCTTCACAAAATTCTTCATCAGACCAACTTCATGTGAAGAAGTGGTAAGTATACATTGTTCGTGTTCACAAGAGGAATTTATTTGACAGTCATCTTTCCTGGCACATACTCATCTCTTGTAGGCCACTGAGTTCTTGAATAATGACTTCCAGTGACACGGCTATCCCATAAACAAAGGAAGCACATGTATTTGGTGAACCTGCTCTGCATGCCCATCAATAAACCAATAACTTTTACATCACCACAGATACTCCAACAATATTTGTCATACTATATAGCAGTTAAAATTGTTTTCATACTGTCATAAAATTCCTTCATATCAACAGCATAAAAAAGTGGTACTGAAGGCATGATATTGCCATTATGAATTAAAACTGCTTTCAGGCTTGCCATCAATAAATCAATGACGAGCCTCCATTCTGCGCTGTCATGACTGTAGGTAAAGTTCCCTGGTGCTAGCATGAAATCATGACTGACTCCTAGGATGATGTCACATGATGTGACGTTTTCTTGGCAGAGTGTTTTTGCGGGGTAGTTTGCCATTGCCTTCCCCAGTCATCTTGGGTTAGGCAATGGCAAACTGGGTACTCATTTTACCAACCTTAGAAGGATGGAAGGCTGAGTAAACCTTGAGCTGGCTACCTGAACTATACGATGATTGAACTCGCAACCTTCAAGTCATGACAGTAGCCAAATTCAGTCATAAGATTGTCAATGTCCATGTAATAACAGAAACAGTATTTTATGGCATAGAATTTAGCTAGAGTTTCACTATGTTTTCTGTAAATGCTAATCGTTGTTCCTATTGCCAAGAGATGCCCCTCATTTAGATGAGAGGCTAACCACTTGGATTTATCCTTTGTCAAGTTTAGATCACTGACCTAATCATTGAGCTCTGATTGATTGATTAAATGAGGCTGATCATGAGCAATTTCACAGCATTCTTCTTTATTAGCAATAGACGACTCCATCTGAGACTCTACATCGCTTTCTTTGACTTCATTCGGCGGATCAGGAATAGGTAATCTATTTCCAAAAAATAAAGTACAACGGCAATTGGATTACAATATTCCCCATAACTGGATAACCTTACCTTATCAGCCACCTATCTGCTTATCTGTTACAAAAATTGTGTTTCACAGTGAATTTGCAGAGCGTATATTTCCGTCACTGTATATAGCAGCAGACAGACAAACTACACTATTGTGTGGGTAATATTGTGGTTCTGTATTTGTGGCCTCTGACATTGTTCAAAGTCATGAACCTGGTTGATAGAAATTACTAGCATATGTAACTCAGCTACCTGTAGGCTGGGGCACACCAGCTGCCATTCCTTAGAAGTGGTTCTGCCTATGTGTTACATCCAAAGAGGGTGGAGAGTGGAGGAATTAGTGTGCCTCAACTACCACTTCCTTTTCTTCCTAGTTGCAGGCACAGAGCAGTCAGTTTGCACATGTCAGCCATGAGCTTGCCTTACACCGCCATGTGAGTGATAAGGTGTCCGTGGCATGGCAGAAAGCTGTCAGTCGCAGGGTGCATCTGACTACAGACACATGGTCCAGTAAGCATGGCTATGGGCATTACACATCCTTAATAGCACATTGGGTCAATATCCGGGAGGTGGGATATAAATTCTAAAGGGGTGGCAGTGTGGCACATGTTTCATGGTACCCCCAAGACTTGCAGGACATTCATCTGCATTTGTGCCCTCCTCACTGCCTTCTTATCTTCCTCCAACTCTTCCTACCAGCTTTCAACACCCTCCACATCAGCACAGATATCTGTATTTGACAAAACCCAGCCTCCATATAGCGCTGCACATGGTAAATGCCAAAATATTGTCCTAAAACTCAAATGTCTAGGGAAGTATAGCTACATGGTCGAAGAGCTGTTGATGGCTCTGCAGGCCCAGGCTGGCATGTGATTGAACCTACACAATCTGAAGCCAGGAAAAGTTGCACGTGACAATGGAGCCAACCTATTAGAAGCCCTTTGCCTCAGAAATCACACACACGTATTTTGCCTGCCCATGTGATGAACCTGGTAGTGCAGTGCTTCCTAAACAATAACCCAGATTTACATCCAGTGTTAAAAAAGGCCAGGAAATTGCGCTTGCACTTTTGGCGTTCGCACCCAGCTGCTTGTCATCTGGTGGAGGTGCAGCAACAGATCAAGCTACCACCCAACTGCTTCATCTGTGACATGCCTACGGAGTGGAATTCTATATTGTATATGTTGCAGAGACTAAATTAGCAGCAGAGAGCAATCACGGACTACCAGACGGTGTATGCCGTTAGTAGGCGCTATATGGAAGTTGGTTACTTGACGCCTGTGGATATTTGTGCCATTCTACCCTGCTTTGAGGAAGCAACAAAAATGGTCAGTCATGATGATGAACTAATCAATATGATCATCCCAGTTGTCTGCCTAATGGAACAGATGCTACAGGGCCTCAGAGACAATAAGATGTTGTCACAGAAGATGGGATACGAATCTCCAAACTGTCTGGCCAGTCACCATTACTCAACACTACAGAGAAGGTGGATTTGGTCAGGAAAGGGGGGAATCTTCTCCAACACATTTCTCCACCCACGGTAAGAAGAAGAACAAAGGAGGGAGAGCAGGAGGAGGAAGAAGAGGAGGGAGATATAAGTCCAGGGAAAGGGGGCACCAACGTTTATTCTATCCATCACTAACCCCAGCTATTCTACATAAAGGGCAGGACCAGCTGGAGGACACTCTTGTTAGAGATAGGGTTACCACTGGGACCGGCGGTGTCAGGTTTAGGCGAGTCGCTCATCCTGGAGCTGCAGGGGCTGGCCTGGTGGCTATGTCAGGGGTTTCCCCACTCTGGTGATTGATTGAGGCGGCCGGCAGGGTGCGCCTGTCAGCTGGTCGGCTGCGGGGCGATCTGGTTGGTGCGCGCCAGCTTTGTGATTCCTCTGGTCGTTATGTGACTTCTCCCCCCCTTCTTTGGGTGGGGAATTTTGCTTATATACCTGGCTGGGCCAAACACTGGCTGCCAGTGTTTGGTTTAGACTCGCTCTGCCTACACCCATGTTACTTGACCTGTTTTACTCGTGTTTTGACTCTGGACGTTCTCTTGACTCTGCCTCAGTTTTGCCCTCTTGTATCTCGCACGTGACTCCAGGTTTTGACCCTGCCTGCTTTCCGACGACTCTCTGGTTCATTCAGTTTGTTTTTTGTCAGTACTTAGTGCAATCTGCCAGTTTCCCTATCCCATCTTCCTTGGGGGCCCTGTCACTAGAGCAGCACAGGGACCATCGCCCAGTTGTTGCCCTGGGGCTTAGCCCAGGGGGGCAAGTAGGTAGGGACACGGGAGAGGGCCGGCGTAGGGATCCTCTGGCCATCTGTCCCTGCCAGCCTTAACAACTCTTATGCCTGACCCCAAGGAAAGTGGGCCATCACTTTGAGACATATCAGTTCTTTTATGCTGCAGTGCTTGCAGAAGGACCATCACATAGCCCACATCAAAACATTAGATCATTACTAGACAGCCACCCTTCTTGTTCCCTGCTACAAGTCTAAAATAACAAAGCTAATTTTAGTAGTGGAGAAGGACCTTAAAATGCAGCATTATCAGAGCACACTGTTAGGCAGCTTGATCAGAACATTTCCCAATGGCCATTAAAAATGCATCCACAATGGATCGCAGCTTTGTGGTTCATGATGAATGAACAGAAAGTCTGCACACTTGTGCCACCAACAATGACAGGGAAAATCTAACAGAGGTGTGGCATAGCTTCTTCAGACCATCACAGCCTGAAGAAGTAGGATTCACAGTCACAGGCAGCATGTAATCATAATAATAATAATCTTTATTTGTATAGCGCCAACTTATTCCACAGTGCTTCTATGATGATCAGGATTATTCTGCTTCCACGTGGTTGTACTCAGACAAGGCGTTGGCCCCTTTGACTTCTGGGTGTCTAAGCTGGATGAGTGGCCGGAGCTTGCACAACATGCTTTAGAGGTACTTGTCTTCCCCGATGTCAGTGTACTGTCAGAAAGGGTGTTCAGTTGGGGGTGTGGTAACTGACAGATGCATCCACCTGTCCACAGACAATGGGGATCACCTGACATTTATAAAAATGAACCAGGTGTGGATTTTACATGACTTTTGCACCTCCATGGCAGATTTCCCTAATTAGTTAGCACTCTGGCAATTTGTAAATACATATGATTGAGTGTAGATTTATAGCAAAGAGCACACTATGCCCTTGAGGTGCTGTTCCTGCTGCTATTGCTCTCTTTCTCCTGCTTCGGCCATGTTTCCTACTCCTCCTTTTCCCCAAATGCAAAAAATATGTCAATGTGGAAATACGGAGCTACAGCTCTCATGGTGTCCAGGAGGAGCACACTCTGCCCTCAAGGTGCTGTTACTGCTGGAGCTCTCCTACTCATGCTTCCACCATGTTTGTTGCAGGTGTTTGCCTGCCTAAAATTAAACACTTTAGGAAATAGTATCTCAAACAGAGAAAGCGACCTGCAGAAAAGTTGCATCCAGACAGGTCAACCCTACAACAAACATTGTGATCAATAATTACAATATTCATGCACATGGATACTGGAAAGGGACGCCCTCCCACATTCTAACATACATGTACATGTTTTCTATTCCTTTGTCATTAGACATATGACATTACATTATATATTATTAAAAATCTGTTAAAGACCCATAAGGGGCTAAACAAAAATTAAAGAGTTAAGCTCAGGGTTATAAAAAATATTGGTGCAGTAGTAGAAAATGTCATACACTTGTAAAAATACAATTTTAGCTAAAGAATTAACTGTAAAACAACATAATTTTTAGCATCCTCATCTTGTAAAAACCCCCACAATAAAGTTGCTTTGCCTGTTAAGATGAATGGTAGAGGCGTGAAAACAATACATTAAAATACAATAGTAGAATAGCTTTTTTTCATAAAAAAATAAATAAATCAACGCTTACTTGAATGTACCCCAATATTATTATGTATCAAAAGGTAACGGCATGGGTGGAACAAGCTCTCTTTGTGCCCAGGATGGTGGTTGCCGATACCATCCAGCACTCTCAGTCGTAGCCTTTTTTATAAATGTGTTTGCATAGCTAGTATACTAATCTCCCGCCCCGTCCCGCCCCCTCTCTTTGTTGGTAGCCACCAAGGAGTGGAGAGAGGGAGGGAAGGGGGAGGGAGTTTAGCAGAGCCGCCGCTAAACTCCCTCCCACCTCTCTTTTCCGGCAGCTGTCATAGGCTTCCTTGGAGTCTATGGGACCGGTCTTCGTATTCTGGCAAAAGATAGGTCCAGACCTATCTTTTCTGGTCAACGTAAAAGCAGACGGCCAGAATGCGCTATGTTTGCACTATCTTTTCCAGCCGGCTGATTTTACGCAGCAAAAAATCCCCTATCTGAACAAGTGCATTTGAATCCAATGCTTCAGATGGTCACGATTTTCGTCTGGCGTTTTATCACGGCACAATTGCCAAGATAGAACATTCGTGTGAATAAAGCCTCAATTCCAGCATTTTCCCCGAAAGTTAATTATAACCCTAGACGGAAGTCCTAAACAGGGTTTAACCCTTTCCAATCCAATGTCAGGCCTGCCCCGACATCATCATTTCCCTCCACAGCTCCGATGTCGAGCCTGCCCCGACATCATCATTTCCCTCCACAGCTCCGATGTCGGGGCAGGCCCGACACTGCAATGCAGGAGTGCATCTGCACCCGATCATCAGACACATCGGGTGCAGATGCACTCCTGCACTGATCCTCATCAAGGACCCCTGAGGAGAAGGCAGAAAGGGTTTTTAACCTTTTCTGCCTTCTCCTTTACACATTACATAGCGCTCAATTAGCGCTATGTAATGCAGAGAGATTCCGACCGGCAATCATGTGACCGCCGGTGTTACCTGACCCCCAGTGGTCACATGAACGCCGAGCTGGGAGTCTGCACCGTGGGGGGGGGGGGGGGAATAAGGAAGTAATACTTCTGCCTTCTCCCTTCTGCCTCCCGGCCCGGCGAATATGTGGCCGCTGGGTGCCTCCTGACCCCAGCGGTCACATGATCGCTGAGCCGGGAGGCAGAAGGGAGAATGTGGAAGTATTACTTCCGCATTCCCCCCCTCGGTGCAGTGAGCACTTGCACCCTCCTGAACTCAGTCAGTTCAAGAGGGTGAAGGGAAAATGTATTTTTTCTCATCCATTCTCCCCAGCTCCAAATAAATTGGAGCTGGGGAGAATGGATGAGAAAAAATAGATGGATTGGAAAGGGTTAAAATGCTAGGTGAATGATACCTAAAAATCTAAAAAATGAACAGGAGACTGAGTTTTCCTTAAATAGTGGTAGGAAAATAAACCAGAAAACAGAACCGCCTCTTCACATCTGCTCAAAAATGGAACTGGTCTGCAATAATTACTTTTATAATAGATTTCTTTGGATGCTTATGTTTAGACATACATAATACTTACCGTCAATGGCCGGAACAAGCAAACATAATCTCCTTTGTGTACAAAGGTTAGGAGCTCAAGCTTTGGGAATTTGTTTGTAGTCTTAGAAATAAGATTAACATCCAAATGACAAAAATAGTTAAGATTAAAAAGAGAAGATTTTATTTCATGAGTCGTTCATAACCAGCGTTTTACAGAGGATTAATAGTAAATATTTTGGGCATAACGGATTCCGACTGACATTACAGCACAATGTGTGTCATAAAGCATCTGCTAAAATATAATCCAATCAAGCATTATATTCATATTCCTATATGTAATACTTGTTTCTCAAGCAAATCAAGTCAACACCAGCTGGGAACAGAGAGTTTAAATGACCCATAAAAAAAGAGCTACAGTACATGGCTGCAAGTAAGAAAATGATTATAGTAGATTATTTGTGGCGAATGGCAAGTTATCTCCCCATGTGATCCACATATTATCCGTCAACACGCTGTTAAGTGTTGTAAGGAAGTCAAAACGATGTCAAGCGCAAGTACTATAGGAGCTTGTGGTGTTATTTCAACAAGACAAAAGGGCCAAAAAAAACTTGATGAACACATAGGGATCCTCATTAGAGATGAGCGAGTATACTCGCTAAGGCACATTACTTGAGCGAGTAGTGCCTTAGCCGAGTATCTCGCCGCTCGTCTCTAAAGATTTGGGGGGCGGCGCCGGTGACAGGTGAGTTGCGGCGGGGAGCAGGGTGGAGCGGGGGGGAGAGAGGCAGAGAGAGATCTCCCCTTCGTTCCTCCCCGCTCTCCCCCGCCCCCCGTCGGCCCCCGAATCTTTAGAGATGAGCGGGGAGATACTCGGCTAAGGCACTACTCGCTCGAGTAATGTGCCTTAGCGAGTATACTCGCTCATCTCTAATCCTCATCCTTAAATATCCTGCTAAACATGAAAAGTAAATTTGGAGCTGGTTGCTATTGGAAACAGTCCACAAATGCATTGTACATGAATTCACAGCAATTTGCAGTTCAATCCAAGTGGATGGGGTTTTCATCCACACATAGCAAAAGAGATCCCTGCAGAAATAAGACCTTGTTGCAGATTTTCAAACCTGTAGAATGCCCATTCTATTGTGGAAATGTTCACTCTGAATTTGTAATGATATATATACAAAATTAGCTGATATACCCGGCTTCACCCGAGTTAATTTGGTACAGGTGTGTGCCTGTTGTTCGCACAGAAAATTTTATGAAGTCATGGTTACTTCAGAGGAACCGAGAAATAATATACAAATATATACAAAAAAATAATATATAAATACACATAGAGGAGCGTTAGATTCTCCTCAGACTGCAAGCACCAATGTCCCTATGCAGAATGTGCCAACCCTTCCATTCTCCTCACTTTTCACCCTCAAAGGTAACACCCCTTTTTATTCAAATTTAACCCCAGACTGGAAGTTGCGATCCCTTCTTAGCCTTTAAGATGTGCTCCGTCCCTGCACTACATGGCCGCTTCCTTATGTACTTTACAGTCTGTCAGTATATTCTCCTCAGTATATACACATAGAAGTTAGGTAGATTCTCCTCAGTATATACACACAAATGTGAGGTAGATTCTCCTCAGTATATACACAGAGAGGTGAGGTAGATTCTTTTCAGTATATACACATAGAGGTGAGGTAGATTCTCCTCTGTATATACACATAGAGGTGAGGTAGATTCTCCTCAATATATACACATAGAGGTGAGGTAGATACTCCTCAGTTTATACACATAGAGGTGAGGTAGATTCTTTTCAGTATATACATACACAGAGAGGTCAGTTAGATTCTCCTCAGTATATACACATAGAGGTGAGGTAGATTCTCCTCAGTCTATACACATAGAGGTGAGGTAGATTCTCCTCAGTATATACACAGAGAGGTGAGGTGGATTCTTCTCAGTATATACACAAAGAGTTTAAGTAGATTCTCCTTAGTATAGACACATAGAGGTGAGGTAGATTCTCCTCAGTATATACACATAGAGGTGAGGTAGATTCTCCTCAGTATATACACATAGAGGTGAGGCAGATTCTCCTTAGTATATACACAGAGAGGATAGGTAGATTCTCCTCAGTATATACACATAGAGGTGAGGTAGATTCTCCTCAGTATATACACATAGAGGTGAGGTAGACTCTCCTTAGTATATATACATAGAGGTGAGGTAGATTCTCCTCAATATATACACATAGAGGTTAGGTAGACTCTCCTTAGTATATATACATAGAGGTGAGGTAGATTCTCCTCAATATATACACATAGAGGTTAGGTAGATCCTCCTCAATATATACACATAGGCGTGAGGTAGATACTCCTCAGTTTATACACATAGAGGTGAGGTAGATTCTTTTCAGTATATACGTACACATAGAGGTGAGGTAGATTCTCCTCCGTATATACACATAGAGGTGAGGTAGATTCTTCTCAGTATATACACACAGAGAGGTGACATAGATTCTCCTCAGTATTTACACATAGGGTCAGTTATATTCTCCTCAGTGTATACACATAAAGGTGAGGTAGATTCTCCTCAGTATATACACATAGAGGTGAGGTAGATACTCCTCAGTTTATACGCATAGAGGTGAAGTAGATTCTTTTCAGTATATACGTACACAGAGAGGCTAGTTAGATTCTCCTCTGTAGATACACAGAGAGGTCAGTTAGAATCTCCTCAGTATGTACACATAGAGATAAAGTAGATTCTCCTCAGTATATACACACAGAGGTGAGGTAGATTCTTCTCAGTATATACACATAGAGTTGAGGTAGATTCTCCTCAATATATACACATAGAGGTGAGGTAGATCCTCCTCAGTATACAAATCATTTCACATGTAACACAGAAAGGATTAGCCACAGAAATGTGGCAAGCTTTAGTGTGCAAAACGTTCCCTATATGTGGACTTACTCTGACAATTTTACTGTGCTTCTTTAAAGCAAGCTCTTTGCAGTTAATGAATCATAAATGAATGATAGAAGATTTCAGCTCTGAAGAAGGCAGAGCTGTGAAAAAACTCTGGATAATATTATAAGCTGTGACCCATTATTAGTAAACTGTATTTACACAATTCTTAAAATGCTTATGTAAATTTATATATATATATATATATTTTTTTTAAAGGAATTGTATTGTGTTATAAAAAAGCATCTGCTTCTTTTGCCCCCAGAAATCGCATCCCTCTTGTCCATTAACCATGTGTGGTATTACAGCTCAGCCCCATTCACAAAAATAAAGCTGAGCTACAATATGAGATGTAGCCTATGGAGAATGGTGGTGCTATTTCTGAAAAAATGTTATAAGCCTGGACAACACCTTTAACTGTACAATTATGTTCAATTGTGAATATAAAAATATATGAGATGTTAAATTCAATTTAGCTCCTATATCTGTGTCTGGGAAAACTAACCGACAACCAATATGGCTGCTCTTACAACTCCCACAGAGGTTATCAACCAGATTTTATAGAGCCCTTAAAGGTACACTTGTCTAGCTATGCATTGATACTTCCATTATGTGGTATTATAACTAGGTAAATGATCTTTCTTACTCAGAGTGGACTGAACAGGAGTAGATTGAAGGAATGCTCCCATCCACCTATTGGATGGCAGCATTCCTTCAAATCAATGGTTGACCCTTTATACAAGTCTGTAGAGTAATGATGGGGAATTGAAACCGAAGCAGAATCCATACACAGACAGCTGTTTCGGGTGTTTGCCCATCAGTGTGCAGTAGGATCTTGGCTTGGCTAGTGAGAGGCCTATGACGTAGGTGGGAGGTTAGTAATGGTCTGGACAGGCATATCCTTGGAAAGTTGCACAAACCTCCATGTGATAGCCAACAATACCTTGACTGATGTTAAGTACCATGATGAAATCCTCAGAATCTTACACTGGTGCGGTGGATTCCTTCTGGTGCAGGACAATACCCAACCTCATGTGGCCACAGTATGTAGGCAGGTCCTGGAAGACAAAAGTATTGATGCCATTGACCGCCTCCCACGTTCCCCAGACCCAAATCAAATTGAGAACCTCCTGGACATTATGTATCAGTGCATCAGATGCCACCAAGTAGTATGCCAAATGTTCCAGGAGCTCACTTATGCCCTGAGAAGATACCCAAGACACCATCCATTGTCTCATCAGCAGCATGCCCAGACGTTGTTAGGAGTGCATACAGGCACATGGCAGCCATACACACGTATGAGTTGCCGTGATAAATGTAGGAGCAAATTGATTTTCTGGGTGATTTGAAATCCAACCCTCTGTTGGTTGATGATCTTGGTTTCTATTGACCATTAACGCTTCATTCTGTTCTCAACGGGCTACACAATTTATATCAGTAAAGATGCTCACGTTAAATCTTTTGTTTGCCGATGTGTGATTGAAATGTTCCCTTACTTTTTGGGGTTAATATTTGTACTTGCTTATTAATTGGTATTATTGTTATGTTAAGGGCATTTAGCCTTTACTATAATCCATTACATTGTTTCGGGGGCATTAAGTATTTACCATTTAAATACAAGAAGCACTGTACATGTTTACCAGGCAGATGGTATAAAGAACACAATTTCATTAGTCTTTGGTTTCAAGACCCGTCTAAGATGATTGAAATGTAATTAGCAATTACAATTCTAACAACGGGGGCTCTGAAATCAACCATATTGGTATATGGATTGAGGAAAATCCTGTTTAGAATCACAGAGTTTTTTCATGAAATACATCCAAGCATTTAATTGAAATTAAAAAGAGTCTCTTTGTTGCTATAGAAACATTTCCCATGGGCCATTGCCTTAAATTGTCAATGTACATTGGGCTAAAAAAGCACTTATACAAATTCCTCGTTATAGGATTAATTAATGTATAATGCTTGTCAAAAGGCTTGATATATCATAAAAGCAGCTGACTGGGCTGTTCCTGCCAAATGATCCAATTTTCTGCCGCACCTTAATTTTCTTTCTGGCTGTGATTCTAATCAACTAGAAAATATTGATAATCTCTTATTTTCTTGACATTTGGCTGTTGTATTTGAAACAGACCGATGCACTCATTACCCAATGCATTTTATAGCAATACAGGTCAGCAACCATAGATGCTGCTGGCACCGACTGACAAGCAAGGGTGTAGTAAGGCAAGGAGGCGTCATGGTGGTGGTCTGGAACATTCGTGGCAGCCATGGTGCATCATGGCACTCAAAACAGAAGCCACCCCCCTCCCTCATCTTCCCAATCTCTAAATTATCACTAAATTACATGCGTGTAGTGCATTGCTGGCATGTTGCAATTGTGCAGCCTGAATCCGGGTCCTCTGGCTCCTAATCTTTGGGCTGTGTACATAGAACTAGACAACTTAATTATGTGAAGGTACAAGAGCGGGAGTACAGAGCGACCACTATTACTTGAGAAAAGAGAAAGATAGAGAAGGACCTCTATTAGTTGAGGGGCAGGAGCAGAGAAGGATCGCTATTGCTTCAGGGGGACGGGAGCACACAGGGGCCACTATTACATGGGGGGGGGGGGTCATAGAGGGGCTACTATTACTTGAGAAAGGACAAAGGAAGAGAAGGACCTCTATTAGTTGAGGGGGCAGGAGCAGAGAAGGATCGCTATTGCTTCAGGGGGACGGGAGCACACAGGGGCCACTATTACATGGGGGGGGGGGGGGGTCATAGAGGGACCGCTATTACTTGAGAAAGGACAAAGGAAGAGAAGGACCTCTATTAGTTGAGGGGGCAGGAGCAGAGAAGGATCACTATTGCTTCAGGGGGACGGGAGCACATAGGGGCCACTATTACATGGGGGGGGGGGTCATAGAGGGACCGCTATTACTTGAGAAAGGACAAAGGAAGAGAAGAACCTCTATTAGTTGAGGGGGCAGGAGCAGAGAAGGATCGCTATTGCTTCAGAGGGACGGGAGCACATAGGGGCCACTATTACATGGGGGATCATAGAGGGGCTACTATTACTTGGGTGGCAGAAGCACAGAGGGTGGAACAGTGGGGCCACAATCACATTATAGGTCACAGAATGATTACTATTACTTTGTGGGGGTGCAGAAGGATCTTTATTACATTGGTGGGCACTACGAGACTATTATTTGGGAGGAGACACAGAGGGACCACTATTACTTTGTGGGAACTCTGAGAGGACACCATTAGTATTTGTGTTATTACTTTGTGGGGGCACAACATGAGAATGTACATGTAGGAGCACAAATAGGCAGCTATCACTATGAGAAGGCACAAAGGGGATATTATTACTATGAGGCACAAAGAAGGCACTATTTTGTGTATGGCACTGAGTTCCGCTACTCTATCTAATGCTTTATTTACACAAGCGTTTTTAACACCCGACCAATATACGCAACTATCTCAGGCATTGGTTTCCAAGTATTCATTCACACGGGCGAATATAGTGCGTAAAAACGTTGCACCATAAAAAATGAAACATACAGGTCCGCAATACGCACTGACGCTTATACGGTGGCTGGAAAGATAGCTCTGGTTCTATCTTTTGACCGATATACAGTGGTGACTCCCATAGACTCCTATGGGAACTGGAAAAGAAAGGGAGGGGGAGGCAGTTTAGTAGTGTCCAATGCTGCGAAAAGCTTACAGGTGCCTCTATTTAGGCATTTGAAGGCATCTTAAGTATTTATGCCGAGCGAGGGTTTTCCGGGATGTGACATTTTTTCACTAAAAACTTTGCTCACGGTCATGTAAATCGACGAGAAAATGCTAATTATCTCTGGCCGTGATCGTGAAAAATTATCTATTCATGCAAATTTATGGCACGGATGAGAGATCGTAAAAACGCATACGCATACGTGAAAGAACCCTAAGCCAGTCATGTTCTAATAGTATGATAGTAGCGCCTTTCAACCGTCAGGTGCTTCGCTGTCCCTTCGTATAGTTCCCAGTAAATGCTGGTAATGAGTTCATATCAGTATCTGACCTATACACATATATTACTTCCAATCTTTACCATTCAATATGGTTTTCCAACGTGTCCATACAAAATGTTGGTAGTCCTTGATTTTTTTGGATAGGTACAGGAAAGTGAAAAATTTAGGTTATGAATCCTGCAAACTATCCAACGACATGGCCAGACTTACTAATCCCAGGATCTAGCAGTCATGCTGTTAGCCCACCATCTACTATGTACCACCACTCCAGGCCCTGTTTGATTTAGCAGTCAAACCCCATCTCTTAGAGACTAGCATGAATGCAAGAGGCAACCCTTTTATACTGTTTCACAGGGCCTCTTCACTACTCTTGACATCCAGTCAACAGGATTCCAAGGAACAAGACACTCATGGCCTACATCCAGACAAACAAGCCCACAGATCATAAACATGCCCGATGGACAATTCCAGGTCTGACAGTCCCATGAGCCAACAACTGGTTTTCCAGGCATCTTCCGCATTCCTTCTCTGCCACCAAGACTGCTTCCACTTGAATCAGTACCACTTGCTAACATCTACTAGAGCATAAGACTTCAACAATGTCGTAGTGCTGCAGCCAACCCTGGACCATAAAGTAACATACTGTTACTATGTTAAATTCATTTTAACATAGTAACAGTATGTAAAGCCGAAAAAACACATATATCCATCTAGTTCAGCCTATTATCCCCCAATGTTGATCCATAGAAAGGCAAAAAAAACAATGAGTAAGAGGCCAATTTTCCCCATTTATGGGGAAAAACACTCATGTTTGAGCCTATTTGAGGTTTGTGTGTATGTTTCTATTATCCAGTACGGTAAAGTGTCGTTGCAATAGTCAGTAATAGCATGTTCACTCAAGTATCATTACAGGGCGCTTGGCAAACATACTTATCCTCACTTATCATACTACACCCAAGAATTCACATTCTCCACAATGCTTTCATTTTCTACTTTTATCATGTACGGTAGAAGTAGATTCCCTATGTGTTGCACATGGCACCATCCAAGGCAGCTTATGTACTAAAGGTAAATGTGCTTTTACACGGAACGCTTTTCATTCAAAGAATTCATCACATTCATCTTTCAGCTTCAGCAGGACTGAGGGTTTCTTAAGATGGATGTATGCGCAAATGTGCACACTTCAGCACCACGCATTTGCACTGTGAATGAGGTCGATTTGCGTGCATATACTTTATAAAAGGCTATTCAGCCCAATGAGGTCCAGATGTGTTCTTTCTTTCACAGAATTGCGTAGCCTACTGTACATTTGCGCGCACATTGAGGACGCATTTGTGCCCCTCTTATAGCGTTCTATGGGGACTCTTGGTGCGCAAATACACAAAAATAAAGTACGTCCAATTTATTTCCGCAAGTGCGAATTAAAATGGGAGCAAATACATTGAAATCAATGGGTTCTATTCTCTACGTATTGTGTGCAAATACGTTAATCTGAAGGGGCCCTAAAAATCATCATAAGACTGTGAAGCACTGAACGAAAATTAAAAAACTCTCAACATTGAAGCTGCCTGTCTAAAAAGGCTGCCCTAGCGCAGACAAGCAGGTGATGGCGTCACCAGCTCGTTCGCTTGTGCAAACAAGAATCCTGCAGTCCTTGTTCCGTCTAAAAGAGGCCTTACATTGTCTCAGGACAATATTTTTATGAGCTATGAGCATCACCTCGCTATAAGATACACTGGACCTGCCAAATGCTACTGCCACACATACCCGGCCTCGACTAGTTCTACTTACGGTATTGTAAATTAATGTATTTCCTGCTCACAAGGAATAGGCAGATTGAAGATTGAATGGATCCTTGGGCAATAAGAGTTATGGGGTCATTTATAGGCACTAAGCACTGGGTTCCAATGGATATGGGCTAGAAGAAGGTTGTGGGGTGAATAGGCTATTTGTTTGTGTGTGTGAGTCTTTCTCAACTTCCCTTCACCTGACGGCTAGCAAACCTTTCTTTCTGACCACTGTTGCTGCTATAGACAACAGGGTCTTTAAGTGGATGAAAAGAAGAGACTGAACTGGGTCAACGGTGGGATATCTCAGTAGACGTCCCAGCTCATCTACCAGGCAGTAATAGGTGTATGCCGGTAGGCCAGATCAGAACCACAACAGCTCTTACGAGGCTCCAAGACTTAGTCTGAGCAGCACAGAACAGAAGGGGACTGAGGGTGATTGCTGAAATTGCAATGGATTGAAAAATGAATGGATCCTTGGGCAATAAGAGTTATGGGGTCATTTATAGGCACTAAGCACTGGGTTCCAATGGATATGGGCCTGAAGAAAGTTGTGGAGTGAATAGGCTATTTGTGTGTGTGAGTCTCTCTTAACTTCCCTTCACCTGCCGGCTAGCAAACCTTTCTTTCTAACCACTATTGCTGCTATAGACAACAGGGTCTTTAAGTTGATGAAAAGAAAAGACTGAACTGGGTCAACGGTGGGATATCTCAGTAGACGTCCCAGCTCATCTACCAGGCAGCAATAGGCCAGGTCAGAACCACAACAGCTCTTACGAGGCTCCAAGACTGAGCCTGAGCAGCACAGAACAGAACGGGACTGAGCGTGATTGCTGCAATTGCAATGGATTGAAAAGTGAATGAATCCTTAGGCAATAAGAGTTATGGGGCCATTTATAGGAGTTTTTCAGGACTTGTCCAGTACTAAAAAAATATTTGGCAACCTTCCAAAAAAAAAAAGGGGGGTCTGTACTATTCTTACACTCAAAATTCCTTGCTGGTCCACTGCTTTATTATTTGCCACATAGTAATTGAGACATTAGTCAACAAGAATGTAACTTCCAAGGAAAGCCATTGGAAAATGTACAACGCCATGAAAAATAGTAATAGTAAATGATAATGAAAAATAATGAAATAATGATGAATATTCACAATAAACACCTCAATAAAAATAATATTGCCATGATCGCCAGTCCTGGTAACATGATTGCCATAGTTGACATCACTATAAAGACAGACTGGGACCATATATTTTGATATCCCCATACAGTCACAATATAAGTAATATATACACTTATTGTTGAACAGCGTTGAACATATATAACAGAAAATACACTTATCGGAAAGGTGCTTGTTCCCCCAATATTGAAGTGTTAAAAATTAAGTACTAATGTGAAAAGTAGTGGAGAAGCGTCTGCCCCCTCCACAGAAGAGAATGTAGTGGCCAACACCACTTTAACTAGTCCTGGACACAAGCTCCATGGCCTTATGATGACATGATTTGTGTTATTGCTAAGTTGCACCCCTCTTTAGTGACTCAGCTGCTGCATCACTTGTTAAGCCACAACCCTTCTGGTGACACGGCCGCAGCTTCGTTAGTGATGTCAGAGGAGGTGTAGACGCTAGATAAATGGTGCAGCCAGGAACAATCCTAAATAGTTGTAATGTGGCAGAGACTTATGAAAGAAGTGTCGGACGCCTGTCTGTGACAAAATTGAGCAACATGTGATGCATGTGTGCCCACATTCTCATGCTGGTGATGTAGTGGGGAACCAGTGCTTGCATGCCCAAAAGAACAGGACTAAAAAGGACCTGAAGGCCTAGAAGAGACTGCCTGTGCTAGGCACTGGGCTCCAATGGATATGGGCCAGAAGAAGGTTGTGGGGTGAATAGGCTAATAGTTTGTTTGTGTGTGAGTCTTTCTCAACTTCCCTTCACCTGATGGCTAGCAAACCTTTCTTTCTGACCACTATTGTTTCTAAGAGTGGATGAAAAGAAGAGGCTGAACTGAGTCAATGGTGAGGATAACTCATTGGATGTCCTGGCCCGTCCACCAGGCAGTAATAGGTGAACGCTGGTAGGCTGGACAGTATTACAACAGCTCTTATGAGGCTCCAACACTGAGTCTGAGCAGCACAGAACAAAAGGGGACTGGGGATGGTTGCCACAATTGCAACCCCTAAATCTGCCAGTGGGCAAAGCAAAAGATTTTTTTCTTTTTGTAAGGCCGGTTTCACATCAGCGTTGGAACCTCCGGCTGGAGGTTCCCTCACAGATGCAGCCAAAAATACCAAGAGAAAAAGCGCTGCATGTAGAGATTTTTCTTCCCTCCAAAAGCCAGACAGCTGGGCAGAAAGGGGGCAGACCCTATGATAGTCAACGGGTTCCACCTGGCGCTGTACAGTTCCGTCCAGAGACGGAACCATTTGGCCACAGGGATTCCCCTTTCCTACTTCCCGAACGCAGCAGGAAAGTAGAATCCCCAGCACAGATGTGAAAGCACTCTAAGGGCGCCCACCCACTGGCGATTTTTTTTTCTTTGCGTTTTGCGTTTTTTCTCAAGAGCAATTAGAATTGAATGTACTCCTGTCCACTGGCGTTTTTTTTTGCGTTGCGTTGCGTTTTTTAACATAGGAACTGTCAGTTGCATATGTGTCCTTATTTTTCTCCTAATGCACCCATGAAAGTCAATGGAAATTAATGGAAAAGCCGCAAAAACGCAGCGAAAACGTGGCAAAAAACGCCGCAAAAAACGCGTGGAAACGTGGGAAAAACGCCGCGAAAACGCTGCGTTTTTCACGCACGAAAATCGCAAACGCCAGTGGGTGGGCGCCCTAACACTTTGTTATTTTCATAATCTGTATAAAAATTGTAAGCTCCATTTTACTTGGAAACAAAATAGACAATATGGTTTGTCTGTAACATTTATGTTTTAATACTCAAACCCAACTGTGAGTCCCTGTAAGATGTGTTAACATACAAACTTTAGATCAAAGTGGCCATTGGAGTGCTACTTGAACCTACGGTACGTTAGCAGCATGAATGCACCAGAAAACTCAAGTCAAGCTAATCGAATGTCAAGTCAGGCCGCACGGACTCTACATTCACCTTTTATGCTGCTTTACTGAGTGCTCTTGTGAGTAGTAATAGAAAGAAATGTCAATTTGATCCGGCTTTGTGTCAGGCTGTATTGCACTTTTCTGCTCTGTTTTCCCTAGCAGTGAAGATGAGTAGACGTTTAGATCACTCAAGAGGTCTTGGACACAAATTTCAGTGCTGGTCAAAGTTTTCTTGGGAATTTGAGGAGTTTAGCGAGTTCCCTCTGGATATTAATCTTCTTGTAAGAGTCTAATTATGTACTATGAATACTAAAGCAGCTTAAGCCCTAATTTCCCAAATTGTTTCTGTTTTTTTTATTTTAGGCAAAATAAATATGAACATTGATTGAATAGTCCTGA
Organism: Eleutherodactylus coqui; assembly: GCF_035609145.1. Lineage (NCBI taxonomy): Eukaryota > Metazoa > Chordata > Amphibia > Anura > Eleutherodactylidae > Eleutherodactylus > Eleutherodactylus coqui. The sequence goes on from NC_089848.1 coordinate 39,582,380, forward strand.
GTGAAGACTGTTAATGCGGCAAATGCATCCACACCCCAACAAGGCTCAGGAGAGCAGGATCGAGTACGTTGGCGGCAGCAATGTGGTGAGCCAGCAGGGACCAGCAGTGCAGAGTCCTTGGCTGAGGAGACGTGAGAGCAAGCATATTGTAGTCCAAGATGACTGCCAAAGCCAAATGTAAGGGCCTGTGCACAGGTGGAGTGCAGAAGAGGGGCATGATGACTGTAGGGTCAAAGGACCAGCTGACCAGAGTCCAGATCAGGGCTGTGAGAAAAAATGCTTGCAGAGCCCAGGTCAAACAAGAGACAGCAGTGAGACGGGTGAGATGTGGCAACTTGAAAGTGATGGCATGGCAAACTGCAAAGTCACTGTAGACATGGTGGTGTATACCCTCATAGAGGGGACCACCATCCTTCAAAAAATGGCAACTGCCACGTCACTGGTGTCTCTGCTGGACTTCCTTCACACTGGCCTGGTTTTCTGCTTATGTGCTGCTTGGTAGCATACACAACTGCTGCTCCCCTTTTGTCTGCTCTATCTCCCTTGACTGATATGGCTGCTGAGAGCTTTAGGGACGGGCTACAGTTGGTGCCTAGCCCAATACTGTATTCCAATTGGGGGTGAAGTCTTCTGGGTCACGATGTGCTAGCCAGATCACTGCCCAAATTACTATTGGAGCAGAACCCCTCTCTTACAGCCTCTATGAGGCTCCAACAAAATGGCGCAGCGCTCTTGAACATGGGCCCATCTGCTTTCCCTCTGCTCTCTCCCAGCTGGTTATTGGACCAGAGGAGGCAGGTGTGAACACTCTCTCCTTACCAGAGCTGCTGGAATGGGTCACCACTGCCCCTTTTCATAGTAATATGGAGGCAAAACCAAAAAAATTAGTCATGCTGAGTTTTGATAAAACGGCCGTAGAAAATACAGCCATGTGAATACATACATAGATTTACATTAGCTCCGTATCACCGTCCCCAAAACATGAACCAAATACAGAGATAAAATATGCTTAGTGGTCTAATAGTAAGTTTTTGTACAGATACTTTTGCTGCTTCCCATGATCTTACAATACTCCATACATATTCTCTCTTTCTGGTAGTTAGGCTCTTCATCTTATTTTTGGCAGTCAAGCAGGCACCAGAGGATATTATTAATTAACTTAGCAACAGACTGTCTCTACCCATGTGCATATAAAGTGACGGCTATAGGTTAGATTGCAGAATTCTTTTTGACGTCTCTTCAGTCACAAAAAATTATATATATATATTTCATTGTCTGCCTGTACTCTGCTTGTGCAGAAATCAGCAAGACAGCAAAATACCCACACCGGAACAGTTCATTGAATAAATACTGTACCAGAACCAAATACTGTACCAGAAAAACAACATGATAACTTTATTCTATAGATCAGTACGATTGCTACGATACCAAACTTGTATAGTTTTTTTTTTACTGTACTATTCTTATTTTTTTCAAAAACATTACATTTTTTTCAATCATTTTCTGCTGCCATCTTCTGCGTGCAATAACTTTTTTCTTTTTCCGTCGACGAAGTTGTGCGAGGGCTCATTTTTTGCGGGAAGTCCTGTAGTTTCCTCTTAGTACCAATTCGGAATACATTCGACATTTTGATTGCTTTTTATTGCGTTTTTTTCTGTGAGAAAGGCTAACTGAAAAAGTGCATTTCTGGCGTTCTTTATTTTTTTTTTCAGACGACGTTCATTGTGCGGGGTAAATAATGCGCTACTTTGATAGATTGGACTTTTACGGATGTGGCGATGCCAAATGTGTATTTTTCTTTTACGATTTAGATTTTTTATTATAGATATGGCAAAAGGAGGGTGATTTAAACTTTTATGACTTTTTTTTTACAATTAATAAAACTTTATTGATCTTATTTTTACTTTTCTTTTAAGTCCCCCTGGGGAACTACAACATGCGATGCTTTGATCGCTCCTGCAGTATGACCTAATGCTATAGCATTACATCATACTGCATTCTGACAAGAAGCCTATCAAGCCACCCCACGGGGATGGTTTGATAAGCAGTCTCTCAATGCAGCCCTGGGGCCTTTCAGAAGGCCCCCGGATGCCATGACACCTGCACGGCTTCCCCGTTCGGGAATTAACAGTAGCATTTAAAGGGTTAATAGCCTGCACGGCCGATTGCAGCTATTGCCCGCAGGTGTCAGCTGTAATAAACAGCTGACGACCGCGCTTTATGAAAAGCGGTCACCCCTGCGACCTCTCTTCATACATACCTCGACACTCCAGGACGTAAATGTACGTTCTGGAGCGGGAAGGGGTTAAAAAATATCTTTGTGAAATTTTCTGCTGCCATCTTCTGACCACCATAACTTTTTAATTTTTCGTCGACATAGTTGCTTGAGGGCTCATTTTTTGCAGGACATCCCGTGGTTTGTATTGGAGTAAATACGATTTGAGATCAGTTTTTAATAATTTTTTTTCTTGGAGATGGAGTGACTATAAAAAGCACAATTCTAGCGTTGTGAATTTTTTCCTCACAATGTTCACTGTGCGGGTTAAATAATGTGTTACTTTGATAGATCAGAGTTTTATGGACGCAGCAAAATGTTTTTTTTTAATTTAGATTTTTTATTATAACTATGTGAAATGGGGGCGGGTTAAACATTTACTGCCTTTTAATTTTTAATAATCATAAAACTTTTTAAATTCATTTTTGCTTCTTTTAGTCCCCATAGGGACTTGAATTTGTGATCATTTGATAGCTCTCACTGTATAATGTAATACTATAGTGTTATATTATACCGCAATCTGACAGACAGTCTTTCAAGCCAAGCCACAGGCATGGCTTAATAGACAGCCTGCAATGACAGCTCTGGGGGCCTTCAGCTGCAGCTGGTGATCTTGTAACTTGGAGGAAGCCAGTACTGCATACTATTCAGCCAATCACAGCCAGGGCCCGTGCCATCTGAGCAGGCGCAAGAACGTTAGATTTGTGCGCCCGTTCACGAGTTTTAACGCCTCCGATGGTAGCGTATATCATCTGGCAGTGAAAACGGCGGCCGAGATACGCTCGTGTGAAAGAGCCCTAATTTGGTTAATATTTATAAACTTTACATTTTGACCAACTATTGTGTGAATACCGTAGCTTTAATCTGACTTCCCGTAAATGCGACCCAACGGAGGTCAGTACAGTATTTGTCCAGTAAGTCAGCAGCAGCCCGTGTATCGGCACATTACTGCAGGAACCACAGGATATCTGCAGAGTCTGGCAGGTGAACGGGGAACAAGATCTGCTGCAGCACGGAGTCAGTGCCATGTTGCAGGCAAAGAAGTGGGCTTTTTTTAATTAGGCTCCTGGACGTACATGGCAGATTTATGCAGAAATCTGGTCATAAAATCAAATGGGAAATGATTTAACAAACAGCACAGCAGAACCGCGAGAACAGCAAGAATTCCCCACCGGATTCCATGGGAATAATTTCTCTAACAATTAGATGATTACCTAATAATACTTTAAGGCCAGATTTGCAGCTGTTAAACATCAATAAATAATGTTAGTACTAATTGATTTCTCTTGGGTTTACAACTGGTTGATCAGACTCCTATGTTTTATTACATGCAGCAGCTGCACAATGGCTGACGATGAAATGTACTAAAATAATATGTTACTACACTTTCAGATTTATACTCACATCTATGTTCAAAAATGTAAAGAAATCAAAGTGCATAAACTGAATCCCTTTTTTCAGTGGACATGGAATATATATAGTCATTGTCAAAAAACCATGGCGCCACTTGTCTTTGGATGGCGGACAATGGAACAGTTGAGATGCTCATGCTTGTCAGATGGTCAGACAATCCTCAATCCGCTATCGGTATCGCTGCTCTGTAAAAGTCCGATCTATCAAAGTAAGGCATTATTTATCTTGCGTGTAAACATCGTTAGAAAAACATATATAGGACGCCAAAATTGCACATTTTTGGTCACCCCCTCACCAAGAAAAAATGTAATAAAAAGTGATCATACAAGTCATATGGATTCCAAAGTACCATTTAGAAACTACAGGGCGTCCTGCAAAAAATAAGCCCTCACACAACTATGTCAGTGGAAAAATAAAAAGGTTATGGCTGTCAGAAGATGGCGGCAAACAATTTTTTTTTTTTCAAAAATGTTCTGTTTTTTTAAAGTAGCACACAAAAAAAACCAACAAAAAATGATACAAATTTGGTATTGTCATAATCGTCCTGACCAACAGAATAAAATGGTCACCTCATTTTCCCAAAGTATATATAGCGTTAAAACAAGACCCTACCAAGGATGCCGGAATTTAATTTTTGTCCCATTTCATGCCACTTAGAATTTTTAAAATGTGTTTCAGTAGACTATATGGTCCATTACATAGAAAAATGCTACTTCAGCCTGCCAAAAATGAGCCCCCAGACAGCTACGCCGATGGATAAATAAAAGAGTTATGAATTTTTGAAAGGGGAAAGGAATAACAAGAAATGGCGTTCCTCATTGGGGCCAAACTCTAGATAACAGAGGGGCAGGCAACCTGTTGATATCAATTTAAAAAAATTCTCCACTCTGATTGAAGCTCACAGAACAGATTTCAGATGGTGTGAGAAAAAGGATCCCATGTTGGTGGTGAGTATAAGGTAATGGTCAAACCATACCAAAAAAATCCCAGCGCTCCAGGTGGTAAATCCATATAGTGAAAATGTTGGTGCTGAATATGACCCCTGCACAGAGGAAGAGAGGAGAACCCAGCCTTCATCCATGCACAAATATAAACACATCCAAGTTTTTTTTCACCATGTCAAAAAGTTGATGAAAACTAGACATCCAGGAGATGCTTGTACATCTCCAGCCTGCAGACAAATGGTTCGTACTCCCAGCATTAAGCAAAACAGCAGAGCTCCCGTTTTTAAAAGCCTCTTCAGCAGTACGTCCTTCAAATGGTGATCAATTGTTTGACATGCAAATTAATCCATCTCTAACAAGGACATGTATCATACTGGTGCATGCATTGATTTGGTCAATAAATGCTGTTAGTGTCCTGTCATGTGGAATTGAAGTGTTTCATGGAGCTATTATCAGATGCAACCCACATGAAGCCTTTATTCCAATGGATACTGTTCATGAGTTTTAGCACCTTCTTACTTTCTCTACATCTGTATATAGTAAAGATTGATCCTAAGCTCAATAATATGTTGATGAATGTAGTGTGAGAGGGCACGAGGGGTAAGCTCCAGGTAGGTATTGGACTGACGGGCAATGAGCAGACCAGGCTCAGAAACAGGGAGAACCAGGCTGAGCTCCATGGATGAAGTTATGGGCCCCTTGTGTGGGCAGATGGCACATTACTGATTCATCACCCAGTTCCAATCATACCGGTTCAGGAGAGGGCTGAGTCTTGAAGTAAGCAGTGTTGGTGGCCACTGCTCAGAGGCTTCGCAGGTGACACACATAGGACTCTGGAGATATTGTTGGTGCACTCAAAAGTAACTTTAATAAAGACTACAAGAAAGAGTTTCAACCTGGATCTGAGTCAGCGGGATAACTCTATTAGGTAAAATAACTTTCACAGTCCTGAAAAAACACATTAATGAAGGAATAGCGAAATATTCATATCTGGTTACAAGTATTAATTTCTCCTGTCGATTTTGCCTGCAGCATGAATCAGGGGAGACTCCGCTTCCTGCCTTCATCCACAGCATAGCCGCACCACATACTACCTACAATGCCTGGATTCTGAATCAGGGGAGACTCCTCTTTCTACCTCCATACACAGCATAGCTGCCCCACATACTACCTACAATGCCTACAGTCTGAATCAGGGGACACTCCTCTTCCTGCCTACATCCACAGCATAGCTGCCCCACATACTACCTACAATACCTGCAGTCTGAATCAGGGGACACTCCTCTTCCTGCCTACATCCACAGCATAGCTGCCCCACATACTACCTACAATGCCTACAGTCTGAATCAGGGGACACTCCTCTTCCTGCCTACATCCACAGCATAGCTGCCCCACATACTACCTACAATGCCTGCAGTCTGAATCAGGGGAGACTCCTCTTCCTGCCTTCATACACAGCATAGCTGCACCACATACTACCTACAATGCCTGCAGTCCACATCAGGGGAGACTCCTCTTCCTGCCTCCATCCACAGCATAGCTGCACTACATCCTACCTACAATGCCCTCAGTCTGAATCAGGGGATCCTCCTCTTCCTGCCTGCATCCACAGCGTAGCTGCACCACAACCTACCTACAATGTCCTCAGTCTGAATCAGGGGATCCTCCTCTTCCTGCCTCCATCCATAGCATAGCTGTGCCACACACACCCTACAATATCTGCAGTCTGAATTATGGAAGACTCTTCTCCCTGCCTGCATCCACAGCGTAGCTGTGCCACATACTACCTACAATGCTTGCAGTCTGAATCAGGGGAGACTGCTCTTCCTTCCTGCATTCACAGCGTAGCTGCACCACTTACTGCCTACAATGCCTGCAGTCTGAATCGGGAGCCTCCTCTTCCTGCCTGCATCCACAGTGTAGCTGCACCGCAAACTACCAACAATGCCTGCAGTCCAAATCAGGGGAGACTCCTCTTCCTGGCTCCATCCACAGCATAGCTGCACCACATCCTACCTACAATGCCTGCAGTCTGAATCAGGAGAGACTCCTCCTTCTGCCTGCATCCATAGCATAGCTACACCACATCCTACTTACAATGACAGGAGTCTGAAGCAGGGGAGACTCTTCCTTCTGCCTGCATCCACAGCGTAGCTGCACCACATCCTACCTACAATGCCTGCAGTCTGAATCAGGGGAGACTGCTCTTCCAGCCTGCATCCACAGCATAGCTGCACCACTCACTGCCTACTATGCCTGCAGTCTGAATCAGGGGATACTCCTCTTCCTGCCTGCATCTACAGTGTAGCTGCACCACATACTACCAACAATGCCCTCAGTTTGAATCAGGGGATCCTCCCCTTCCTGCCTCCATCCATAGCATAGCTGTGCCACACACACCTTACAATACCTGCAGTCTGAATTAGGGAAGACTTCTCTTCCTGCTTGCATCCACAACGTAGCTGTGCCACATACTACATACAATGCCTGCAGTCTGAATCAGGGGAGACTGCACTTCCTGCCTGCATCCACAGCGTAGCTGCACTACTCATTGCCTACAATGCCTGCAGTCTGAATCGGGATCCTCCTCTTCCTGCCTGCATCCACAGTGTAGCTGCACCACAAACTAACTACAATGCCTGCAGTCCAAATCAGGGGAGACTCCTCTTTCTGCCTCCATCTACAGCATAGCTGCACCACATCCTGCCTACAATGACTGCAGTCTGAATCAGGGGAGACTCCTCATTCTGCCTGCATCCATAGCGTAGCTGCACCACATCCTACCTACAATGCCTACATCCACAGTGTCGCTGCTGCACCACTCACTGCCTACAATGCCTGCAGTCTGAATCGGGATCCTCCTCTTCCTGCCTGCATCCACAGTGTAGCTGCACCACAAACTAACTACAATGCCTGCAGTCCAAATCAGGGGAGACTCCTCTTTCTGCCTCCATCTACAGCATAGCTGCACCACATCCTGCCTACAATGACTGCAGTCTGAATCAGGGGAGACTCCTCCTTCTGCCTGCATCCATAGCGTAGCTGCACCACATCCTACCTACAATGCCTACATCCACAGTGTCGCTGCTGCACCACTCACTGCCTACAATGCCTGCAGTCTGAATCAGGGGATCCTCCTCTTCCTGCCTGCATCCACAGCGTAGCTGCACCACATACTACCCACAATGCCAGCAGCTTTAATCAGGGGAGACTCCTCTTCCTGCCTGCATCCACAGTGTAGCTGCACCACAAACTACCAACAATGCCTGCAGTCTGAATCGGGATCCTCCTCTTCCTACCTCCATCCACAGCATAGCTGCACCACATCCTACCTACAATGCCTGCAGTCTAAATCAGGGGAGACTCCTCCTTTTGCCTGCATCCATAGCATAGCTACACCACATCTTACCTACACTGACAGGAGCCTGAAGCAGGGGAGACTCTTCCTTCTGCCTGCATCCACACCGTAGCTGCACCACATCCTACCTACATTGCCTGCAGTCTGAATCAGGGGAGACTGCTCTTTCAGCCTGCATCCACAGCGTAGCTGCACCACTCACTGTCTACTATGCCTGCAGTCTGAATCAGGGGATACTCCTCTTCCTGCCTGCATCCACACCGTAGCTGCACCACATCCTACCTTCATTGCCTGCAGTCTGAATCAGGGGAGACTGCTCTTTCAGCCTGCATCCACAGCGTAGCTGCACCACTCACTGTCTACTATGCCTGCAGTCTGAATCAGGGGATACTCCTCTTCCTGCCTCCATCCATAGCATAGCTGTGCCACACACACCTTACAATACCTGCAGTCTGAATTAGGGAAGACTCTTCTTCCTGCCTGCATCCACAACATAGCTGCACTACTCACTGCCTACAATGCCTGCAGTCTGAATCGGGACCCTCCTCTTCCTGCCTGCATCCACAGTGTAGCTGCACCACAAACTACCTACAATTCCTGCAGTCCAAATCAGGGGAGACTCCTCTTCCTGCCTCCATCTACAGCATAGCTGCACCACATCCTGCCTACAATGCCTGCAGTCTGAATCAGGGGATCCTCCTCTTTCTGCCTGCATCCACAGCATAGCTGCACCACATACTACCCACAATGCCAGCAGCTTTAATCAGGGGAGACTCCTCTTCCTACCTGCATCCACAGTGTAGCTGCACCACACACTACATACAATGCCTGCAGCTTTAATCAGGGGAGACTCCTCTTCCTGCCTGCATCCACAGCATAGCTGCGCCACATACTACCATTTCTGTCCACATCCTCCTAAAGCAACAGTACCGTTCAAACAAAATCAAACTATGGAACAATGACCACTAATATTACGTTTCCATTTACAGTAGAAATGAACGCTAATGTGTCTTCATCAGCGCATTATGATATACATTCTGCATTTGATCAGTATGTCCAATGTCAATTATGCAATAATTAAATATGTCACCATCACAGGGTTTTAATAAACCATCGATAACATTTTAATGCTTATAAAAACCTGGAATTTTTCCTATGAAAGCAGAAAGCATTATCATTACTAAAGTTCATTATTGACAAGAAATTCATTGAAAAGTTGTCAGCTTTATGACCAGTTTACATTCAACAAGTCATTTCCACAAGACGAGGGAAGACAAGTGCTGCTAGTATCTCTCGTAGAGTGATAATATCACTTGCATCAATGACTGCTGGTACTAGCAGATGCAACTCAGTCTTGCCAAGAGACTGCATCTTGTAATCTAGTCCAAACAAACGGGGGCGACAAAGCCTCTGCTCCCAAATGTAGCAGTGTAGGATCTCACATCTCCCTGGGCTGCTGTAGCCAGGACTATTCTGTGCAATGATTGGCCGGAGCAGCTCTGTGATTCATCCCAGACTACTGGAGCTATTGGTCTCCCTCAGTAGCAGACTCTACTGGGGGGGTTCTCCTGTGCTGTGGTGGATACAGAGCTGAGACTGATCCATAGAAGGACAGCAGCTCACATACTGGAGAGGCTCATTGACTGCTTGGAGGGCTCGCATTTCACAAGGAAGGTAAGGTTCTCAATCATGAGACTTAACATTAATCCTTGCACAGCGAGCATGCACTTGTTATTTTTTGCATTGTAGATGATGTGTTCTGTTATGCTATAGGATTAATATCTACAAAGGAATACAACGAGGGTATGTGCTAAAGCAGCAGGTTAATAAAGTGCCATTAGTTTCAGACATGACATCTGTTACAATGTGTTTAAGCATTATCTGACGTCTAATGCAATCAATTCTATGAGATTTTATAATAGGCAGCTAATTGAAACACTTGGTGGTATGGATAATATTACCATAGCTGTCCATACGTATTAAATCCTAATGCAACAATGGTATTTTATGACGTTCATATGATGCCTGGGGGTTGGCTACTAATGTAACTCTTTGTGAGCATCCAGGGGCCTAAGAGAGTTATTGATAAGCCAGATAGGATTATATCTACATATAAGTTCTATCACCAAGCATTATGCATATCAATCCGAGGGCCTTTTTCATTGACAATAACCTGCTTGCCTGCAGCACCTAATGCTGCTACACTGTTGCATACAGGCTGCACCAAAACTGATACATCTCTAGGTATAGTTACATTTCTAGAATGACTACAACCTCAACAGTCAGCAGCAGCCGGCATCTTCTCCGTGGGTCATTATGGGAACAGATGTCACGTCTTGGAAGCTGATTTCTTAGATTCATACACTGACAATCCCATCCAGGCAAATACTAATGTACTAACCTTACTATAGTAGGAGCTAGGCCATTGGTAAGTGACTACACTATGTAGGTTTGGCTAACTGCAGCAGAAGAAAGCAAGCTTGGGTTGACAAAGGGTTAAGGATTGTTTCGCTTCACTTAGAGCAGATTATGTATGTTAATGTTATTCTGTCATAAATTATCCCTTAACCCCGCTGGCTGGTGAGGAGATGGAGGTGTGGTTGTATAGGTGGCGGTAGAAGTAAAGGGATTGCAGTGAAGACACAGCAGCAGAGGCAGCATTCAGCACTGGAGCAGTGGACAGCTCCTCTATCACTGCCTATATACATACACTTGTCCATAGCCATGGGATCCTATTGACTCAAGAAAGATGGGGGGGGGGGTTGGGTTACCTTGGTGATTTCGAGTCATTAGAAAAGCCAAATAGCAGAAGAATGGGATGTTAATCAAACGCCACGGTCGCGCAAATTACACAGGCTAATAATGATAGAGAGTGCTGCTTCATAAAGGCCACATCAACAGCTGATCGTTTAAAGAAGTGGCAATTTACATAGCACTGACTAAGTGACCTTGGGATTGCCATGCTACGTGGCCTGGATGCATTTTAGAATACTTGCTTTCAAATATGCTCCATAGTTTAACCCTTTAAAGACCACAATACGCTTTTTTAGCTGACCTCACTTACGGTTTTTAAACCTGCACATACTTCTTTTTTAAGGCGGTGACTTGGCTGACTACTGACAGAAGGGCTCCTGCTCTAACAGCCAGTGGCAGAGAAACCTCAGGTCCTGGCAGTTTAACCTCCTGCATGCCACAAGCAATAGCAACTGCAGCATGTAAGCAGATGACCAGGGGAGGGGCACCTTCTGTCGCCCATCTACACCCGCAACGCAATCATAAAGTAACAATGGGTTCCAATGGCAGCCAGAAGCCTGACAAAGGCCTCCATGTCTCCCATGTAACTCAGCATATTAGGCCCCGCCTGAAATAGGCTGCTTTCCTAGGCTTAGTAGAATGCACTACATAAGTAATGCAGTGTACTATTCTAGCGATCGAACAATTGTATCGTCAAGTCCCTTTAGGAACTGAAAAATAGTGTCAAAAATTTTTTAAAAAGTTTAATTTTGAGGGGAAAAAAATCCAGTTTAGAAAAATTAATTTTTTCTCTCCAAAAAAAGTTTTAAATGGATAAAATACGGAAAAAACTCTTTTAAAAAACACATGCGTTTGTAATGACACAGACAATGGAAATAATGTATTTATTTTGCATGGTCAATGTCCAAAAAATACAATAAGAAGCAATCCAAAAGTCACATGTACCTCTAACTGGTACCAATAAAAACTACAACTCTTCCTGCAAAAGACAAGACCTCACACAAGTCTATTGCCAGAAAAATAAACAAGTTATGAGTATTAGAATGCAGCGATGCAGATTCAATTGTTTTTCTTTAAAAATGGGTTTTTATTGTGCAAAAGTAGTAAAAATTGAGAAAAATCTGTATAAACTTGGTATCGCAGTAATCGTGCTGATCCACAGAAGAAAGTTATCATGTTATGTTTACCAACTGGTGAACGCTGGGAAAACTAAGCCTAGAAACAATGGCAGAATTTCTGGACGTTTTTTACATCTTACCCCCCAAAAAATGTATTAAAAAGTTCTACAACACATTATTTGTACCCCAGAGTGGGGCTGTTATAAAATACAACTCCTCCCACTAAAAACAAACCCTCATAGTATGTTTGGCCGAAAAAAGACATATGTCCATGCAGTTCAGCCTATTACCCCCAATGTTGATCCAGAGGAAGACAAAAAACCCCAATGAGTTTTTTTGGTCTAATGTAATGATAAGGATCGATAAGGATCATTTGGACCTTAAGTCGCAAAGTAGGCCAGTCACTAAGAGAGTACAACCTAGAGATGACCATCCTTTATTACTAAGCAGTATGTGAACTAGAACAACTCTCTTATGATAAGTATTGAAGTTAGATACAAAGTATCTAATTAATGTAAACACATACTGTATGTTATGTAAACTAGCTGTGAAATGAAAGGAGACGCTTATATTTGCTTCAGGACACAGAAAGTGCAAAAATGCCGTAAATCACACTCATCTGAAGCAGCCTGCTCACACGATGGGTGTTGCATTTTTGCATATACCTGTGCGTGTTTTACGGTATTTTTTGCTTTAATGTCATGTGTATTTGCATGTGCAAAAAAAAGCATGCAAGCATGCCCCTTTGATTTCAATGGGCAATTAAGTTAAATTAGATTAATATATGCTGTGTTTCTGCGCAATATGCATGAAAATAGAGCGAAATGCGCACACAAATCAATGGGTTCTATTCGCTGTGTATTGCACACGCAAATTTTGAGTGCGCAATATGCTATGCAAATGAGTCAGAGTGAATAAGTCCTAAGGCTGGGTTCACACGGAGCGGATTTACCATGGAATTTCCGTGCAGAATTTTGCTGCGGCAAATCCGCCTGCAGCCACTAATCCCGGGTCCACACAAGGCGGCAAATCTGTCGGACCCAGCGCTGTGGAATTGACAGCCGCAGCATGTCAATTCTTTTTTTTTTTCCACTGCGGCCTCGCTCTTCTCTATGGGGAGAGAAAGCCACAGCGGATTGCCGGCGGCCAAACCGTTTCAAAACCCATGGCGAAATGTCCTCGGGGATTAACAGAACCTGCGGGGACCTACAGGACTTTACAGGGGGACACTTAAAATGTGCTTCTGGGCAGGTCTTAAATGTCCTGCTGTAAGCTGTGAGGAATCTATTCCCTGAGCAGGAGTTTCCATAAACTCCTGCTCCCACAGGATTCAATAGAAACTCCTGCACAGCTCGCACCAAAGATAGCCGATGTTCTATATTTCTTAGGTGCGCGCCATTTTGCGATACTACATTCTTTCATGGGAGTGCTTCTATAGGAATACATTGGTTCTTTTAGAAGGGCTCTTTTTGAGCACCCAAAAACAAAGCTCGTCTGACCGAGGCCTTATAGGGGAATGCAGGAGAGAAGCCTGACTACAGCTTCCCCTGGTTAAATCAACTGGCTGCTGAAAGCGGGATGTGGGGAGACCAGCTGATTGCTGCAGATTCTGCATTTTGAAGGACGTTGTCTCTGTCTAGGCCACAATTTACTAAACTGATATGGCAGAGCCAATTAGCCCACAATCTTCTTTAGCTTAAGCCTCTAGTATCAAAAGAACCTTCATCAGAGACCCTATAGACGTTTTTAGAGTCAACCTCTACAATGGACCTAGAATAAAATATATATTTATGTATACAGGCTGATCATAATTAAAAGTATCCCTGCTCAGATATGTCTAGAGAGACTTCTATTGGGTGTAATTGAAACGAACTTGGTGATGATACTATCCAGGACATGCGGATGTGATCCACGTGAAAAAAATTAGTTACAAATAACAAAAACAGGATTTTCAGCACTGTTTACGGGGCCATGTTTAAGGGTCCTTTCACACAAGCGTATGCTTTTGCACAGGTATTTGTGCATATTACTGTACTTTTTGTGTTCGCAAGGCCAGTGCACATCGGTGCAAGACTAGAAATGGGGGAAAAAAATAAAAAAATTGGGGAAAAAACTGTTTTTTTGTTAGTTTTTTTCCAAGCCATTTTTTGTGTTATATAGTTTGAATACCATGTCACAGATATATTATTTATCAATGGAAAAGAACATATTTTACACACTTTTTTTCTTCAATTTTTCTGGAAAAAAATGACTTTGGAAAAAAAACGGAAATTTTTTTTCCCCTCAACTTTTCAGTTTTTTTTCTAGGCCTTCCCATTTCTACGCCAGACACACCTCCACCGTGAGTTTAAAGACTATTCAACCTAATGAGTTCCAGATGTGATCTTTTTCCTGCGCACCTCCTGTAAACATTTAGGGCGCCTACCCACTTGCGTTGCCGATTTTCGCGCGTGAAAAACGCGGTGTTTTTTGCGCGTTTTTCGGGGGGTTTTTGCTCGTTTTTCGCGCGTTTTTTGCAGCCCTCCATTGACAATCATGGGTGCATTAAGAGAAAAATAAGGAGACATATGCAACTGACAGTTCCTATGTGAAAAAAACCCACGAAACGGAAAAAAAACCTCAGATGGACAAGAACACATTCTATACTAATTGCTCTTGAGAAAAAACGCAAAACATCACAGGAAAAAAAATCGCAAGTGGGTAGGCACCCTTATAGGGATCTTTTGTTCTCCTGTGTGCAAAAAAGAGCACTAGGAACTAACCCACTGAAATCAATGGGTTCTATTCTCTGCGTATTGCGAGTGCAAACTTTGACTGCGCAAATATGTGCAGAAATACGCTCATGTGAAGGGACCCTAACTGTCTTGAAACAGCACATGCACTGCTTCCCCCTTGCAGATGCTCCATAGACTTTTCAACAACAGCTGTTGCAACGTCTTCTGTTTGTCGTTGAGATATTTTATCATCTGCAATAGTTTAATTTTAACAGACGTCCATGTTATCCATGTTATCATAATATTGCAACCATAGCTAATAAGAAGGCTTCTAATTATAGGATAAAGTTAAGAATGTAATATTTAGGGTGGTTTCACATCTGCACTGGGGATTCCCCTTTCCTGTTCTGTTTGGAGAGCAGGAAAGGGGAACCCCCCCGTGGCCAAACAGTTCCGTTTCTGCACGGAACCAAACAGCGTCAGGCAGACACCATTGACTATAATGGGGTCTATCCGCTTTATGCCCAACAGACCGTTTTTTGGATGGAAGAAAAAGCTCTGCATGCAGCCGGATCTGTGACAGAATCTCTGTTGGGATGTTCTGACGCAGATGTGAAACTGACCCTTAGCCCTTCCTCCAAATGGTTCTATTGTGGAGGATGCTAAGGACCAAAGGAGGAGCAACTGTTAGGATTTTAGAAGTAATTTATATATTGACTCTCAATGTGCTGCCCCTTAAATAATATAGTGCCGATCCGACTCCCCTATTCTGATTGCCAATCCCAATCTCTATGAGTTCACTCCATGCTAACGAAGGAACATCTGTTATATAGTATAATGTTTGTTCCTTGATTTATGCCGAAACTCCTAATAGTGTCACTTTGTTGCGATTGCAAATCCAAACTGTCATCCCAGCCTTCTGCTTTGATGTTGTCTCAGAAGAAGTGTTGCTGGAAAGGTTTGCAAAACATATCAAGTGAAGCCTCTCTCTTGTGAAAGCAGTAATGATTCGCATAGTTCCAGCAGGTGTTGAGATTCAATGGTGCGCCAATGTTTCATAAGTAGTAATAATAGTCTATGCATTCAGAAATTAGGGCATCGGTTTCATTATGAACGTAAAGAAGCATTAACCCTAGAATAGATGATAAATATACGCAGGAGATAATCGTGTCCCGTCTGTAGGGGTTCATTATAACCCTTAAACAAAAAGCCTTGCAGATGGATTGTACAGAACATATAGGTGTTTGTTACCTACTGATACCTTTTATCTGCATCTGGTTGTCAACCAGACTTAAACAGATGGGCGTGTTTTAGTCCCGTTATGCGGCTGTAAAAAATCATGGCCACATAACGGGCCGAAACGAAACCATTGATTTCAATAGTTTCGTCTTCACTGCCTGTCCACGGGAAGGTTTGAATTGCGTTCCCCGCCGGGATAATCCGGGGAACACAATATAAGCTATCTATAGCCTTGCTATGGAGAGCGCTTCCCCCCTGTCCATGAGCGGAGAATCATTGCGATTCTCCGCTCGCAGGCGGCAATTCGCAGCATGCTGCAAATTAACTGTGATTCTCCGCGGTCAGCCTATCTGTCAGATAGGCTGACAGCGAAGATCCGCCTGCTGACTCCTGCCCCCAGGCGGCAGTATCCCACGGCGGATCTCGGACGCGGGATACCGCAATGCCCGTGGACAGGCAGCCTTAGTATTAACTGCATGTGAGACCTATCTTCTCGCTTTGTTTTTCAAACTCGCGCAGAGTAGTGCGGAGTTTAAATACTCTGAAAAAAAAAACCTGGGTTCATGCGCAACTACGTAGTTGTACTCACACCCATCTGTTTTTGCCCTTGGGCGCATAAAAAGACTTCTGATAGGCAGACAACAGCATGTTTCGCAGTGTATTCACAGACCGAAATACTCATATGCTCGTGTGAATGCATCCTCAGGGCTCCTTCACACGGGTGTATTTGTGCACCAAAATGCAGAGGATGGAATCGGTTGATATCAATGGGTGCATTCATACTTCCCTTTTTTGCATGCACATTTCCCTCGTGTACAAAAAAATAGAACACGCTCTATCATGTGCACATTTGCGCACTAAGAGGCCCCATAGAAGTCTATGGGGGATGCATAAATGAGCGCACGGTATGCAAGGGGATGCAGGAAAAACAAGGTAAAAGCACCACTAAGATATGGCAGGACCCATCATTCAGCTTTTTTTTTTCAAACTCATGTGAAGTTCAAATGTTAAAAAAAATAATTTAACCTGGTTCATGCGCTAATGTGCACCACAGCGGCAAGCGTATTAGCGTATGCATTTATGTGTTAAAGCCCTTAGGGCCCTTTTAGATGAGCCAATTTATCGTTTGAATGAGCGAACGAGTGAGTGACATCGTGTAGTCTGTTTAGACAAGGAGATACATCGTTGGCTCGTTCAAATGAGAAATCATTCATTCATTCCCATTTCTGTATAAGTGACTGAGAACGACTGAATGAGCGCTGGTTAAAGCGAACAATAAGTGAACGAGCCAACGATGATTTTCATGGCTGCAGAAAATGAACGACGAGCGAAAAGCGAATGATTATTGTTCATCATCAGGTCATTAGCTGCATTTAGAATGAGCGATTCATTCACTTTCGCTCATTTGAATGATTTTTTTGAAGATAATCGTTCTGTCTAAAAGCATGCGTCGCCTAGCGCACTCACGGTGCGTGTGCAAGGTTTGCTGTGATCTGTGGATGACGTACTGCTCATAGCAGCAGGGAGGGGCAGGTTAAGGGAAAAATGTCAAGCCAGCACATATGGTCTGGCCACCTACCTGGACTCTGTAGGCACCGATTATGCAGGTATGGGTAGTATCCGTACAAAAAATAAGTATTTGAAAGAACTATTGATCAGCATTCTGCCGCTGGCTTGGTGTCATATAGTGGAAAGTGATGACAGGTTCCCTTTAGAATAAAGGATCCTCCCCAAGCACTAACCCTCTGTCCACGGCCCGGGGTCTCCCTTCACAGGAGGACATAGAATAAGCAGACTACAATACCCAGAGAGGTTATTAAAATTGGGGTTTTATAGTTTAGAAAAAAGATGACTGAGGGGCAACCTAATAACTATGTATAATATATCAGGGGGCAATACAGAGATCTCTCCCATCATCTATTTATACCCAGGACTGTAACAGGGGGGCGCCCTCAATGTCTAGAGGAAGAAGGTTTCTACTGAGTCGGTAAAATGAGTACCCAGCTTGCTGAGGGGGTAATAAATAAATTACCTGAAAGCACTGCGGAATATGTTGGCGCTATACAAATAACAAGTCTCCTTTCCCCCCCAACACTGACATAGAAGGGGGTTCTTTACTGTAAGAGCAGTGAGACTATGGAACTCTCTGCCTGAGGACCTGGTGATGGTGAACTCACTAGAAGAGTACAAGAGGGGCCTGGACCCCTTTCTTGAGCGATACAATATTATATGTTAAATCATTGATTACTTCAGAAGGGGCGGTGATCTGGGGATTATTCCGTTTTCCAGATTGGAGTCAGAAAGGAAATTTTACCAGAAATTAGGAAAATTGGCTTCTACCTTGTTTTTTTTTTTTTTTGCCTTCCTCTGGATCCACACTGCAGGATTACAGGCTGAACTGGATGGACATGTATCTATTTTTCAGTCTTGTACATTATGTTACAGAATCCCATCCCATACTCTTCTCTCTCTTCTCCCCAGATGGTGGGTTTGCCCTCTCAGCATTCATTCTTATGCTCTGTCCAGTTCCTATGTGGACACACGGCATCTTCTCTCTTTTTAGTATATATAAGTAATAGTTTCTAATAAGATGTATAAGGAATGAGTAAACTTTATTTCAGTATTTTTAGTTTTAGTGTGATGACCTATTTCAGTAACGGCAAGCATCCAACCATACCGATACATCTGTAAGTAATCACTTTACAATCACTTTTATAGATGGCACCAAATAGCTATGCAGAGCCGCACTCATTAGTACTTTAGCAGGGCTGCAGCCTTGTGTGCGGCGGAAGAAGGTGTCAGTAGCTGCATACTGGAGGACTCTCCCTGGAAGTGTGTAGTCTTCACAGCAGGGGACATGGCAAGCATTGTGAAATATCTACTGTACATCATAGTGCCATTTGCTTTGATCTCTGTGGCATAGATCTGTGCCTCGGTTTAATAGCGCATTCTGTACAGTATACAGTATTTTCCAGGATTTGAACGTTTGGGTATGTGGGCTCAAAATGACAAATTAATAGATTGCAGTATATACATGTAGAACTTTAAATGGGATGTCCAGGAGAACCAGAACATAATTGTAAGGCCTCCTGTTGATAGGCACTCTGAATGGAGGGCTATCACGTCCTCTCACAAGCTTAACTGCGCTTATTTACTGTACTTTATGCGCTGCCGGCCTGTTCAAATCAGTGCGGGATAACAGTGCGATATTTGAACAGTCGGGGCAGCCTACTCAGTAGGCGGGCCAGCAGATTTACTAGGTGAGCCAGCCTAATGAGTCCCCGCTGTTATCAATTGACACAGCGAAATTGCGCCATGCAGAATGCGATTTCGTTCAGGTTAAGGGCACACCCCATAGACTGCTATGGGGCCAAGGGTTAGCAAATGCGCACAAAAATAGAGCATGTCACTTATTTTTAAGTCCGACGGACATGCAGGTGGAAAATTACTCCATGTGAGGGAACGCATTCAAACCAATAGGTTTTAATTATTGCGGTTTCTGTGACTGATTTTCTGCCTGTACAACTGTGTGCAAAATCGCCAGTGGGCAGGAGGCCTAAAATAAGTATATTTCACGGCTTATAAAAAATGGAACATTTTTTATAGGAATATGGCGCCACTTTACCATATTTCTAATTTACATTGATGTCCCCAAATTGAATTAGGATTGCAGGTGAGGGACCACCGGACTATATGCACTATTTTTTTGTCTGGTATCATTAAGTGTGCCTGTCGGAAGAGGCTGCCGGTGTGACTGCGGCGAGCACCTGGCAGGGAACTAGATGTAGGCCAATACAGAAAATCACAGCGGAAGAAAATAGACACTTCTGCGCTGTTGGCGGACTACTTCCCAACTGGATGACAAAGTAATGATAAATGTACAGGACAGCTTGTCTGCCATCGCGGAGCCACACAGCGCAGCTGAATGACAGCTGAGAGCTGCCCCTGATTGGTCCCTGCGCTGAGCCAATCAGAGGCAGCACTCACTCACCCATTCATGAATTCATGAATGGGTGTGAGTGAGAGCTGCCTCTGATTGGTCAGGCTGTGACCAATCAGAGGCAGCTCATTCAGCAGGCGGGGATTTTAAATCCCCGGCTGCTGAATACTACTCAGAGCAGTTCAGGAGAACTGCCGCCAGCCGCAGCTGAACTCCGTCTGCCGGGACCGGGTGAGTATATATATATTTTTTGTTTTTACACATTTCTGGATGAATTTCAGGGAAGGGCTTATATTTTTAAGCCCTTCCTGAAAACTCATCCCGCGCTCGCCAGCAGCCCATTGCTTTCAATGGAGCCGGCTGTATTGCCGGCTCCATTGAATTCAGTGGGCTAACATCGTCCTTCTCTGCCACAGCTGTTACAGCTGTGCAGAGGAGAACGATCTTTATGCTGACAGTGTGGGGGGGGGGAGGGTCTCACTCTTGCTACTATTGTGGCTTAATAGTGAGACCTCGGAGCCCGAAATGCAGCCCTGCATGTTGCTCCTCGCCTGCCCTATCCATTTCTGTGTTTTTTACATGACTTTGGTGATTTGCTAAGATTTTCACAAATGAAAACCTTAGCGGAGCACCAGTCATATACAAAAATGCTCGAGTCGCCCATTGACTTCAATGGGGTTCGTTACTCGAAATGAACTCTCGAGCATCACTGAAAGTTCGACTCGAGTAACGAGCACTCAAGCATTTTGGTGCTCGCTCATCTCTACATATTATGCATGCAAAATTTGAGTGCGTATTACGCAGCCCAAATAGGCCTGTGGGAATAAGGCTGCCATCATATCTGTGGCGGGGTTCTGTTTTCCTGCTCCTTTTGGAAAGTAGAAAAAGGAAATTCCCTGGCCGAATGGAACCAAACAGCGCTGAAGTGGTGCAAACATCTTATTTGTCCAGGACTTGGGGGTTGCTTTAAAGGTTCACAATGAAACATCCTAAATAGTGTGGCCCCCTGGGGTTACTCGCCTGTAGGATCGCCATCTTTTAGTTCACAATGATTAGCACCATGTGCAGAAAGGCTCAGGAGACTCGAATTACTTGCATTTCTGGCTTCCACCAGCTTTATTTCACATACAACAGGAAACAGTTCTGGTACATACACAATCTCAGGGTTCATAACCCACGGGGTCTCCGTCGCTAACCCCTAGCCAGGGCAACTAGAGTCATGTGCTTTTCATTTTATTTAAAGAAGATTTTTTTCATATATTTACGAAACTGATGCAGGACAATTTTAATAGTAAATTGATTTTGAAATAGTGTTGCTCATCTTGATTGGCCTAGCGTAGTCCTCTGTCAAACCTTTGTTATGGACCCAGACTGATCTACATGGAACTCAGGCTCTAAGTGCCTGATGGCTGTTGCTACAGCCTCTCACTTAAGCTGGCAGCTAGCTTTCCCTTGCGTGTGGCAGGAACTGATCCTTTTATTTCACTTCCTGTCACACCCACAGGTGTTCTCTCTCATCTCTAGTACCTGAATGCCTGTCTACAGCCCCTGCAGGCGATCCAAATGCACTGCAGCATCACAATAGCAATTCAGCAGAAGGGCAGAAACACATGGGCATATACGCAACTCCGCTTGCTGCTACGGAGCGTAGCTGTGCATAAACAGGGTTTTTTTCCAGAGTGTTCAAACTCCATAAAGTGTGAGTTTGAATAAAACAGCGGGAAGATAGGGCAAGTCCTATAAATGGGCAAGAATACCGCTAATCAAAACGAAACTATT
The DNA here is from genome assembly GCF_035609145.1 of Eleutherodactylus coqui. Classification (NCBI taxonomy): domain Eukaryota; kingdom Metazoa; phylum Chordata; class Amphibia; order Anura; family Eleutherodactylidae; genus Eleutherodactylus; species Eleutherodactylus coqui. The sequence continues at coordinate 39,603,914 of NC_089848.1, forward strand.
GAAATCAATGGTTTTGTTTCATCCCGTTATGCGACCGTGATTATCACAGACGCATAACGGGACTATATCATGCCCATCTGAAGAAACCCTAAGCTTGTAGGTAGTTTTCCCTAGTCCTTCTGCTAGTACTTTTGCATTAAGACCTGCAGTGAAGAGTCTTCTTTGTTGGATGTAACAATTGGTACTTTTTTAAACTGCACTCATCGTCCTCTTTCCGTGGATTCTCTTTTTGATCCGTGCACATGCTCCTTAGATGTGATAGCTCTAGGTCATGTTTCTATGAGAGGTGTTCTCATTGCAGAAGTCTCAAAGCTTCCAGTGGATATGTTTCCAGTTTACAGTATATTAGTGCTTTCTTTCAAAGTCATTAAAAATTGCCTTTGGGAAATATAATGGTTATTTCAATAGCTGCTTTCTTCCAGTACATCTCTAAAAGATTTTTTGCACTTACAAGATTCGGCTGATTTTGACTTTTTTTCTATCTTTTAAAACTAGAGCATAACTTTTACAAGATTTCTCCAGCATGTGTGCAGTAATTAGAGTGTATTGGATAACATATTTCAGAGTTGGCTGAAATGTTCACTATAAATACTGGGATCTGCTAATTCCTATGTATAAATATTTAATGCCGTTCTGACATCTCGGAAATCTTTGAAAGGCAACAGAAAGCCTCAAAAATAGTAATGTGTCACAGGGGAGGTCCCTATTAAAATGTAACTTTTATTATAAAATGAATATTAAAATCGTGGGCGGATGAATCAAACAAGATGTGTCAGATTTATTACTATTTCACATCAATTGTAGACTAAAAAAAACCTAATTACCCAGGAATGGAAGGTGTAAAGATAGAAAAAACACCCCAAAACATTTCATCTCAATCAAGAGAGTAGAACCTATTGAGAGTAGAACCACATTTCCGTATTTTGGTTGCGCAAAAACAGACAAAAAACATGCTTTATCTTTATGCGTGTTCACACACCAAAGGTCTCCATAGAAGTCAATTGGGGTGTATGCAAATGTGTGCGCAATACGCAAGGACATGCATGAAACATTGTGTAATTCTGCTGAAAGTAGAACACATCTGGAACTCATTAGGCAAATTAGCCTTTTCATTTTTGTGTCCCGCATGCAGGAAGAAATGCCCTGTGAGCAGCAAAAGTACAGTTTAATGCGCCGATGCGTGCAAAAAAGGCTAATTCATTGCGGAGAAAAGTTGCGCTAAGGAGTGCGCAATTATGTGAAGCTGACCTTAGGATCTACCTGGCTATAGCTAAAAATGTATTCAAAACTGTGTTCTGTATACCTGGCCCAAGGTTGGATTCACATGAGCGTAAGCGCATTGGCATATTTTACTGACATTTTTGCATGAGTATTTGGGCAAGAAAAGAACACATCTGGCCCTTTTTTTTTTACTCGCCCTATTGCGCACACAAAAAGTACAGTAAAATATGCTGATGCGCATGCAAATACACAACTTTCATTCTGTGAAAACACACGCAAACATGCTTACGCTTGTATGAAGCCAGCCTAAAGGCCCATTTGGACGCAACGATTATCGCTCAAAATTCGCTCAAAAGCCATCATTCGAATTATAATTGTTGCGTCTAAACGCGCGGCCATTGTGTACTGTTCGTGCACTATTTGTTCATCGCTCATTTCGAGCAAGCTAGAAATCACCAATGACTGTTATCAGTGCCGCATGCTGATTTTCTCAGTGGGCAGCGCTGATGGTATTCTTTCAGCTGGTATCCTGCTAGCAGTTCTCAGTGGGACACAAGCTGAAAGCGCCAAGAACAAAGCAGCTGTTTGCATATACAAAACAGCTGCTTTGTTCTCGGAGCTATCTCAGTGGTATCCTGCTCCTTTCGCATAACTCTTAAGTAGCTAATTAGCTTTTTAGAGTTATGCAAAGATGATCGCTCAAAACTGTCACTCAGACTGTCGTTTGAGGGATTTTTGAGCGATTATCTTCAGTGTAAATAGGCATTTAGACTAGTTTGCCAAGTGCTATCACCTCAAACTTCCCAAAATCCTGAATGATCAGTTCAGCAGGGAGAGAAGAAGACAAACCGCTGCCAGGCACATCGGGCAGCTACTTACTGTACATCCTGGCAGGACCAAATATCTGACATGTTGAAATCCAACATTGTTTCCCTGCGACCTGCCATCAGGAGGCCCCCACTAACTAATGTGGAAGGACAGCGTAAAGTTTATTTGTCACTGTGATATGTTTGTGTGTTTTTAATTTTATTTAAAGAAGATTTTTTTTCAATATATTTACATAACTGATGCAGGACAATTTTGATAGTAAATTGCTTTTGAAACCCTGTTGCTCATCCTGATCGGCCTGGCGATAAAATCATCCAACTTTTGCAAAAGCAAATCAGGTTATTCTGAATTCATTATTGGAGAAAATTCACAGCCATCGCATTGAATGGCTGTGATTGGTTCATCGAGCGCCGCATTGATTGGCTAAGCCGTGGCGCTCGAGAACCAATCAGAGCAATTGCTTGCTGGAGGTGGGGTTTACAAACCCCGTTACCAGCAAGCGATCCTCTGTTGGTGGCTGAGAACTGCCAAGAAACCTGCCGGAACTGAGAGACGAGCGGGAGGGACACAGACGTCACCTGCTATGTAAGTATTGCTTTTCTTTTTTTCATGTAGTGTAGCTAGGGCTTATTTTTGGATGCAGCTTATATTTCAAGGCACCACCCCTCCCCCCAAAGATCAGGGTAGGGCTTATTTTAGGGGAAACATGGTTTTCATACCTACATTAAAATACTATATTGGAAAGATTTCTACCTCAGTTTTTTTTGCCGAATGCCTGGGGAAAATACTGATCAAACAGTGCCATGTGAAAGTGGCCAAAAGGGGAGTCATTAAGTATTTTTCTCTGTGTTTCAGTAGCATGAACAAAGAGGATCAGCTACATCCTAGTCACTTATTAGATTCCATAGCTTATAAAAAATATTCAGACTAAAACCAAATGTTAATCTAGGATTAGTTAGTCTTACAGATCATTTCTCAGACAATGACACCATGTAGTCACAGATTACGCACTGTGTAGGCTTTGCAATTGTCATTGTAAGAGAATGGGAGACATTTCTTCCATTTCCAGGTGCGCTTTTATATTGTATGCAGTTTGGGCATTATTCACTTATGAGGCAGCGGTATTGTAATTCCTGAGGAGGATACAAAACACTTTACTTGGAAATACCAAATCTAGACAGGCGGTGTGGGGGTGCAGGTGAGAAGATACATCATTGAAAGATACATATATTGAAAGAGTTTGGTTTCCATGTTGGTGGAGATCGGGACATTGCAGAAAAAGAGTCAGAGGCAATCTGGCAGAGCAGGGCTATTGAATGGTGCTGGATCTGGCTGGCAAAGTAGGAGAGAGTGCCGGGAAAATATGTCTCAGTTATGTGACGTTAGTAAATTTGGCCATTGGGAAATGCTGAGACTTCCGGAGTGAATGTCACCACTGTAAGAGGTGTGAGCAGTGCCCTGCTCCCCTATTACTTACAATAGCTGCTCGGCCACCCTGCAACACTCTGGAATGAGCTACAGTAATGCAGACTACACTATTAAAGTTGGCTACAAGAGGGAGCTGCAACATTACTGATTAGAGAATTTGGATATTGGGAAGCTTCCAGAAAAGGACTCTGATTAGTTGTCTAGCCCCTTGTGACTTAGTGGAGGAAGGGCCAGTGGCCAGCAGTCAAGTGAATAGTTGCAGCAAGGACTGAGAACAGCACCAAATGCAAGTGCAACTATTCCCTAGACAGGGGGCGGGAGTGGCCAAGGACCAAGTGACCAATGGCTGTGTGACACTAAGAATGCTCTGACAATTCAATGATGATGCACCATGTGGAAGGAAAGTCCCAGAAGCTGCTTGTGGTGCCATGAACCCGGGGAAAGAAAGATTCAGCATCAGGACATGTGAGACCGGTCTCTAACATTTTAGTATGCGCATACTAGAAAGCCTATGATGGACAGATGTGGACTCGGGAGTACCTCCCCAAAGCGGACTGCAATGAAATAGGGATTTTGACATACCGGTATGGTTATGTGAAATGTAAAATATTTCGTGACATAACAGTTAGAGCTAACTAAGAGTTAGTAAGTGATGTTATGTAGCGATGTTATGTGTAGAACGCCTGTACCAAGGATGGCAAGGCACTCGGTTATGGCATTACACGCTGATGATGATAGATAATAGACGACTGTGACGTTCTGTATTCTATGTAGATGTTTGCACTTGCGATGCATTAGTCTGTAATATGGGCAAACACCTGAGAACATGAGTTATGAAGAAGGCTGATGGTAAGCTACAATGCAGAATTATAAGTGAAGACAAAGTGCCTTGTTGCTCTGGTATGTCGTACTGTTTTAGATATATAGTGTAAGTATGAATTCTGTTAAAACCAAAACATTTACGTAATTTGTGCCCTCCTATGGAGTGAAGTCAAACCATTTTCACATTGTGTAGTCTGTTTTGTTTGAGGGAGAATCCAGCCTCCACCTTCGTCTGTTGGCTGCTGTTCCATCGTGTCACCTGCCACTCCGGCGCCTTACCCACAACCCGTTATACCACCACCTCAGTTTATAAGCCATCTGACCAGAGTTGTCTGTGAACTTGTGCTCATTTGTGGCTCCCAGTTTTCACCACCATTAAAAACTATTTACCTTCAATCCCAGGTCATCTTCTAACTTGCCCTGACTGATAATTGTTAGACCGCTTGCACTCCCTGCAGTTGAGTTATGTTTTCTTGCACCTCATTTTGCATTTAAGTGGATAGAATATATCATCTGATATACACACGGTGCTAATTAGCAGTATATCATTTGAGAATTGCTGCTTTTTTAATGTAGCAAATCCTATAGGTCATGTTCTACATGCAGGAAAGCCACAGACCATGGAAATGACAAGCAACTACCGTAGCACCTCATGTTTGATTGTACTTGTCTTTGCTATTGCCCCTGTTCCCTAGTTTCAGTAGTATTCAGTAGGACATGTAGGAAAGGACGATGGAAAAGGAAAGCACTAGTACATAGTGATAAAAACATCATAAATTCAATGTGAAGATTTCAGACATGTGACTATAACCTCCGGGGCGCCAATGCAAAATCTAAAACAGTGTCTCTCACTTCTCGTGTGATGGTAGGGTTTATGTAACTCCTATAGGTATGCCCCTGATGTAGTCTAGTTTCCTAGTTGTCATAAATATTAGCTAATGAATACTGCAAACATTGGTATTATTGACTGTACTATAGGCTTGATATTAGGAATGCCGTCAGGGTTGGCCTAGCCCATCAAAGATGCAGGGGGCTATGTGAGCAGATGCAAAGCTCAGAGCTCCATTGCATATATTGGCTATTTATCGAGGCAGACATAGCCATCAGTGGTGAGTGGTGGTTTTTTTCAGACTATTTGATGGAAGTGTAACATAAAAGGGGTAATATCTGGTGATCAAGAAAAGCTTGGGCCAGTTAAAACTGCTATACAGTATTCCATAATACACAGGGGAAAATTAGGAGTAGTGGTATGATGTATAATGCATCATTCTTTAACAACCCAAGGATGGCTGGACTCTAACAAAGCCTGAATTAGACCGAATATGTCTTAAGTACTCAACAACTTTGGGGTTATCTACAAGTTAGACACGGCTCGTTACGTCTTGAGATTCGCTGTTTCTGTAATTGGGAACATATGGAGCAAGGTACCTTGTACACACAAGAGATCCTCATTAATATAATGATTCGCTGACCTCCCCACACTAAGCTGAGTGGCAACTAAATTCCATGTGATATATTCACTATGATACTCTAGCAGCTTCCCACTTTGACTGTATTTTCATGGCCTTGGAGTATAATAATACGAATATTGCTTCAAAGTTCCTGGTGGGTGATTGCTCCGCTTCTGTTAGGAAATGAATACGAAAACCAGTATGTTTTGTTTTTGTATGTTATGTTATTTTTGGAGGGTTGGGAAAACCCTGTCCAACTTATATGTCTCTCCATTGGGTGTTCTTGGGCTATTTATACATTCAACCTAATATGCTTCTAAGATGTACCTTTTCTGTTTGCCAATTTGTATCAAAGCGGGTTCTGTAGATGTAGTACTATGCAATGTCAGGGGTATGCGAGATCCAACCTAAAGACATGCTGTCCTTGAGTCCAATTAAACAGTAATGCCCACTATAATAGGATTATAGGGAATACACATGACCCGAGATACAGTATATTTAATGCATAAAATGTGAGCTGTTTGGGAATATCATGTGGTTTTTTTCAGCATACCCAAGGTGGATTAGTGTGTTGGTACATAGATGTATACCATTTAAACAAATAGTGGGATACATCAGGTTGTATTGCAGGCTGTACACTGTAGAATGTGTCCTAATAATATATATTTCACTCCCTACTCTAGCTGTGTAGTAAGTCAGGCGATGGGGTTTGTAGAAAACTCTCCTAATATTCCCCTTCTTTTAGGAAACTTTAATCATTACATAAACCCAAGGCTCGATAAGTTCCCTTTGATTACCAATGACCCCATGCAAGATTGTACATCTTTTGGTGGCTTGTTGAGGAATTGGAATTAGAAGACATGTGGAGGGTAAGGAATACGGATATGTGGAGATACTCTTGCATGTCTGCTTCCTACTCCTCCCTATACCACATAACTTTAGCTCCCGGCAACTTCTCTATTATGATATACATAGCCCAGGTTGTTCTCTTTACTGGGCGTCCTAAAATCCTGATCTGTTGGGAGGTCATGAGGACACGAGTTTTGGAAACATTGGTTTAGATAGAAGGAATTCTTGTTCCAGACTCTGAGGAGAAAAGACTGAAGGGATCTGATATGAGCCCTTGCAAACAACACTACATCTCTGGACATTCTGAGATAGCTCAGCACCTTCAGAATGGGTCTGAAAAACAAGTAAGGACACTGTCTGATGAAACAAATGGTATTAACAATATGGATCTACACCGAGAATAAGAAGATCTTCATAGAGAATGAATCTATGACCAACCTTAGGTACCTCAATGTTGTGACTGGACATAGCTTGGATTTTTGAAAGTTCAGGAGGAATCCATGCTATTCTAGACAATGAATAGCCTTGCGAATATGCTCCAGAAAGATTATGCCTCAAGGAGCTCTGAGAAACCAGTTGTCCAGATATAGAACTATCTAGATGGTCTGTTAGTACTATGACAATCTTCATAAAGTCACTGGTGCTTCAGGAGAGGCCAAATTAATAGAGGGAAACATGACTATCCTTTAGAATGGAGGCTCTTAGAAATGTTCTGTGGACCACGTGAATGGGAATGTGGAGGAAGGTATGCTTTAAGTCTTCCTTTGCCATAAAGCCTGCCTTCTGCACTAGACTTATCACACACTTGAGTGTCTCCATGCAGATCTTTTTTAGGAGATACTTGTTTGAGCTTTCAATGTGTATAATGAGGTACCAACTGTTGTTTTTCTTTGGAACGGCAAAAACGAGAGAGTAGAAACCTTTGTAATTGTGTTGTGATATTAATTCCATGGTGCCTTTTCATAGTAATTATTGAAGTAAAGCAGCTACTTGAGGATCCTTACTGGAACTGACAATGTATCTTGCCAGAGGGGTGGGGGCAAATTCCAGTTGATAGCAGAACATCATTGTGTTGAGGAAGCGGCAACACATCTGAACATAGCCTAACTAGCTCCACAAATCCTTTACAAGCAAAGCTCCTAGTAGCGAATCATGTAATGGTGGTTTCACGCCTGTGTTGGGGGTTCTGGTTTCCTGCTCTGTTCGAGGAGAAAGAAAGGGGAATTCCCTGGCCGAATGGTTCTGTCTTATGATGGAACTGAAAGTGCTGAACGGAGCCCATTGACTATAATGGGGTCCATTCGCTTCCTGCTCAGCTGCCCGGCTTTTAGCCGGAAGAAAAAGTGGATGGAGCCCATTGGCCAAACAGCGCCAGATGGAGCCCATTGACTATAATGGGGTCAATTTGTTTCCTGCTCAGCTGTCCGGCTTTTAGCCGGAAGAAAAAGTGTTGCATGCTTCCAGTATTCTGCGCTGGATCTGCCATGGAAGTTTCCAACACAGATGTGAAACCACACTTAGACATCTTAACTAATCTATTGAGAGGGGTGAACTCTATTATGTTATATACATTTTACTGCTCTTATGGACCTATGTGATTTATGAGAATTGGAGACAAATATATTTCCAAGAACTTTGTAAATTAATAAATTCCCTTCATGATGGTTATTAAATATCGGCTGTTATGTGAAGGTGTAAGTTCATAAACATACTGTGCTACATTCATGAAATCTAGTACAGATTAGAAATGGATCGGATGCCGGAAGTTCCAATTGGGGTATAAATGAATTACTATATTCATTAGTTTTCATTTAATTTTATACACATAGTTGTATTCCAGAAGAACTGGTTAGTACAGTACAAGCTGATAAAAATACATCAGTACCCATATCAAATGATTTCATTCCATTCCCATGTGACAGGAAGACATAACTACTTCTTCTAAAAACTGGCAGCTCTTCTAAGAGTACTGTTTTAGTATTATATATGCAGTTTTAGATTATATCTCGTCTCATGAACTGAAACTACCCAATAAACATTTAATCTGAACTTAATTTTTTCTTCTTTCATCCTCCACAATTTTGAACTCCCCTGGCTACTCCAGATAGTGCCAAATTTTCAGATGAATGACCAAATGTCATCAATCATCTTGACATAGACACTTTAGATTGTCCTTCTGGGTTCCTGTGTAGGCGTAGCATGCAGTTATAGGCCGCTTTTATAGATAATTGTAGAAAAAAGAAAGTCTGGGGACAAAGTAGGAAAAAAAACACTAAAAGAAAGAAAACACAAACATCAAAAGGTTATTTTTACAATCGACCGCTAAAAAGCAGCTTCACGAATTTCCGGGAACAGATTAAAAACTGGAGAGTACTAGACTCAATGTAAGAATAAATTAAGAATATTCCATACATTTAGGGCTTCATGAAACCAACAACATTCAAAGTAGAATAAGTCAGTGTATAATCAAATAGGCAGGGGGGTCAATTGTTATTTAGTGTTTTGCAACCTTTACATTTAGGCTGATGTCACACAGTTTTTTTTACAAATATGCTGCCTTTTTTCCCCTTTCTTTCTTTTGATGATGGCAGTTTTTTGAGGGGAAAAAATGCTACGGCAAGATATTAGTTCAGGTCAATAAGAAGTACAAACCTTTGGTGCTGTTTTTGGGGTCATGATGTTCTTTCTTTCAAATTGCAGCATGTTCTAGATATGACTTTTTTTTTGGGAGGGGGGGGGGGTTCCAACAGGTTCCGTTACCAGGAAAAAAAAACACATGTTTGTTTAAAAAACACCACCCAAGTCCTAAAATCACTAGCTTTCTTGCATGTGTTTTTAAGATCAAAAAATGCAAAACCGGAACTACTCCTGAAAGAAGCCTCAACAGCATTATTCAAATCAAAATATTTTCTGCATAATATGAGAATGTTATTAATATTTACATGTTTTTCTGAAACAGTTCTCATACAGTACATGAGGTGCATTCTGGAATTAGTGCCGAATAGGAACATCTGTTACTATATAAGGCGAGTGCTGATCGTGTTGCCCATGAATCATTGCAAAATCACAAGATAACTGCGATGTGGCTTCAGATTTTTCCATGTAAAAACAGTTGAGAAAGGTTATTGTGATGGAGACAAGGCACCTTTCCCAACAACCAAATTTTCAACAACCAGTCATGAAGTCCTTGCCTTGTTCTTACCATCTACTCTACTGTACATATCTAATATATTGTACATAAAGCACTGATATTTCTTGCATAAATTGACTCTATACATGGTGGTCCCACTAATCATATGGCTTAGCATCTAATTTGCTTGCACAAACTAGGATCAGTTTTAGTGAGTGAAGCGAACTAGTAGAACCCTGTTTTGGGTCGAACTTCGCTGAAAGTTCAGTTTGGCACTACCTTGAATCAAGCTTTTAGTAAAGTTCTACCTGAAACAGGGTTCTACTGGTTAAGTTCACTCAACACTAGTCCTGAACACTGGTGTTCTACCTGAAACAGGGTTCTACTGGTTAAGTTCACTCAACACTTGTCCTGAACACTGTTTAAAAGCCATGAAAGTCTGACATAACACTCTCAGAGTGTTATATAGGCCTTTTATGGCTCTTAGACAGTATAATACACCAGTTTTAGGGGTTTGGGTGAACTTCTGGTTTGGTTTGAACTAATTCGGACCAAGCCGAAAGTTTTGCAAAAGTTCGTCGAACTGACCAAACCAAACTTTTCAAAATTTCACTCATCACTAATTAATTTAATGGAAAACAAATTAACCTACTCTAAGGATATTTTTGGAAGGTAGTAGGGAACATCTGGAAAACCTATATGCTTCTTGCAGATGTTGATGGTCAGAAATCCCATGAACTTATGAGCTGTGCTACTCACTGTACCACTGTGCCTCCCATTTAACATTCACCTTCAAATACTCTCCACGACCCAATAATTTCTGACCAGATGCTCTATAACTGTGACATTCACCTGTAGCTTCAGTGGCTTTCACAGTTTCTCTGTAACCATATCAGCCACTGTGCTATACATTTGCTAGTTTGCTAACCCCGTTGCATCCATTACCAAGCCAGCCACGATAACCAATAGCCACAGTGTCCTTGGTTTAAAAAGTTAAAAAGTGCTTTAACCTCACTCTTGAGCTTCTCCCCTCAATAGCAAGCAGATGACACATTAGAGGCTACACGATATTTATCCAGCAAGAGTAGTTGACTTACCTGCTTTGTCAGGAGTAACCCCTTATTTTAGGAAACTGCGTGATATTAAAGGAAAGTAGGAAAGCAAATAAGTTCTCCTTCCAGGAATATGAAGGACTTTCTCTATAGTTTCCCTACAAATCAATGTCTGACCATTTAGCAGGTCTTGCAACATGACTAAAGTCATAAGCCAAACCAGAATCTTCTCCATAAGCTAAAGACACCCATCTGCAGGGTCCTTGCCCCTCATCAGGGTAGAACAGGGTACTGTTTGGGTGGGTGAAAGGTCTTTGATGTAGGTCTGGTGGAATACTGATGCCCCTTGAGGAGAGTATCAAGTAGGTGTAGGGATACCATACACATGTGGTTCTTCCCTGGGAAAAAGTGTATGTTAGAGCGGTTTTACATCTGTGTTGGGGAATCTAGTTTCCTGCTCCATTTGGGGAGCAGGAAAGGGGAATCCTCTTGCTGATCAGCTCTGTCTTATGCTGGAACCAAACAGCACCGGACAGACCCTAATGACTATAATGCGATTCTTTCAGTTTCTGCTCAGCTGGCCGGCATTTTACCATTTTGTGCCAGATCTGTGATGGAACCTCCAACTGGAGGTTCCAGTGCAGATGTGAAACCACCCTAAATAGGCTTAATAGTTGAGGTATTTATCAACAGTATTTCATGCCACCAGATTCTTCAGGAAATACAGACAAGTCTTCCCCTTCAAGACTCTCTTAGATTTTTTTTCAGTGAAAAATGCTGAAAAACAGCTCTTGCTATAGCTTCATCGTGCATTGTGTAACCATTTCTTTACAATCAATGTGCTCCAGGCCTCTTTTTTCACAAAGTCTTGGAGAAACTCCTTTGTGTAAAACAAACAGATCTGCTCCATCGAAGTGAACACAGATGAAACAGAATGTAACAGAACATCCACAGCGGAAACAAACGGATCCTGTAAATAGGTTATCACTGTCGGTTGGAAACAGAACACAAAAAAGCAGACAACGCAAGGAAAATGGAAATCTTCTATATATTGAAAAAGGAAAATGTGTGAAAATGAAACCTGTATAGACTCAAGGCATCTGAAGATACATTCAGTAAAGAATAGAAGAAGGAATTGATGGTAAGAAGACCTAACAAAGGGCTCAAGCCATTTTTGTCAGACCACATGTCTATTCCTGTCCATTGAACGCATTCATTGCTGTGGGTTTTGTTCAGTGGCTTTCCATCTAGGGGCTCACGACTCTTAAAAAAGAGTAGCTGTGGTTTCTGTGTCTTAGGGCAGTTTCAGACGAATGTGTATTTCTTACGTTATGCAGTTGTGATGATCCCAGCTGCATGATGGGACAAAACGAAACAGCTGATTCAATGGACTTCAGTGGTTTCGCTTTCCCTATCGGGATTCTTGACCGTTAATTGTATGGGCGAGAAAAAATAGGACTTGCCCTATCTATCCCACATGTAGTATTAACTGTGTGCGGAGGAAAGATCGGGCAGGACCTATCTTCCCGCTATTTTTTCTAAACTACTGCGCTATGGCGCGGAGTTTGAATGGACGTCGAAAAACCTCATTTAGGTGCAACTATGCTCCGTACCGGCAGACGTAATTGTGCCTACGACTATCTGCATCCACCCTCAAGGCAGTTTCAGACAAAAGTATTTCCGCATATGAAAATCTCGCCTGTACAATGTGACGAATGCGAAGCCTTTGATTTCAATAGATTCGTTAAGACGAACGTGTTTTTGCCGTGCAAAATCTTTGAACGAGAAAAGATAGGACCTGCTCTATCTTTGGCAGCTTTAAAAAAAAAAAAGGGAGGAGAGAGTTACCCTGCGTACAACGGAGGGAGAAGAAGACCGCTCAACATAATTTGGCATTTAATTGCCATTCTATTCCACAGGGAGGGAGTAACACACGAGCGTGTGAACTGGCATTTCGATCCCAAAAATAACCGATCTATCTACTCACACGGACGTATCAGCCTGTTTCTTGCCATCTCCTACCCTCATAGAGGCGCAAATACATTCCATACCAGCGAACATATTTGGGTACTGGGTACTCATTTTACTGACCTCGGAAGGATGGAAGGCTGAGTCAACCTTGAGTCGGCTACCTGAACCAAGCAGGGATTTGCACATGTGATTGTCTAAATCCACCTCAAGATAGCTTCAGACAGCCATAGGCGCAACTGTGCTTGCCGATACGGGGCGCAGTTGCGCCTGGACAAGGTTTTGTACTCCGGACATGCAAACTGCATGCCATAGCGCAGGAGTTAGAAAAATATAGTGAGAAGATCGGTGCTGCCCCATCTTTCCCACATGTAGTTAATATTATGTGCCGAAAAGATCTTTTCTCAACAGAAAAAATTAACAAGCGAGAATCCCGATAGTTAAAGCGAAACCACTGAAATCCATTCAGTCAGTTGTTTGTTTTGTCCCGTTATACGGATGTGATTATCACGGCCACACAAGGGGAGAAAAACACATTTGTCTGCCACTGCTATTAATAATCATTTTCCACGACTTTTGAAGTAGAAAAATGGTTGGGATCAATGTTAGGTCTGATCTGGCATAATTCTATATCTATACCAGTTGATCAGCTGGCGCATGCTGGATAGATGAGAGGCATACTGGCACAATGTTTTCATAGTATGCCAGTATTAATAAATCTCCTGCAGAGCATTTTTGTTTATGACCTTTTCTGGCGTCTTTTTTTCCATGCCAAAAAAAAGTGAAGTGTCCTTAGAGATGTAAAGTGCGAACGACTGGTTAGAAACGATGAAAAAGACGATGATCAGAATAGTCCCTGGATCACCAACCCTTCTGAAGTTATTAGTGATTATAACATATAATATTACACTCAAGAAAGGCATCCAGACCCCTCTTGTACCCTTAAAGTGAGTTCGCCATCACCACAGCCTCCGGCAGAGAGTTCCATAGTCTCACTGCTCTTACAGTAAAGAACCCCCTCCTATGTCGGTGTAGAAACCTTCTTTCCTCTAGATGTAGAGGGCGCCCCCTTGTTACAGTCACAGTCCTAGGTATAAATAGATGATGGAAGAAATCTCTGTATTGTCCCCTGATATATCTATACATAGTTATTAGGTCGCTCAGGCTCTGATATGTCCTCCTTGAGTACCGGTGCCCAAAACTGTCCACAATATTCCATGTGTGGTCTGACTAGTGACCAGAGGAAGAACAATGTTCTCATCATGTGCTTCTAGGCCTCTTTTGTAGGATGCTACATATAAGCAGCATGAGCCAGTCTTCAGAGGCTATCTGCATATGCACAAATATGAAGTGCCTCTGAGTGTATGGAATATGGGGGTCACTGATGGAAGAAGGGGTAATGGAGAATATAGAAGAAGAGTTCACATAGCTTCCATATGACTGTGTTATAGCTCTTGGAAGTCGAAGATAAAAAAACAACAATCTAAAATGGCAGGAAGGAGTTAAAGTTTATACTTAGGAATTGCAAAAATAAATAGCAATGACTAATGCCTTAAAACAATGTCATCATTGGGAAATATAGGACATTATTCTAATTATGTCTTACAAGGCTCAGGTGGATTTCAGTATCTCTGGGATCTCCCTGCAAACAGTTGTGCGCAGGCCGCTGCAGATTTATGATGCAGATCGTGTACCAAATACTGCAAAATACAGTGTAAAGGCTCATTCACATGACCGTGCTTTCGCCGCATATTGTGCATGTAATGCACGGGAGTGGGATACACAAGCCATATCTTTTCTCGCCTGTACTATTAACAGGCCCAAATACCGCTAATGAGAATGAAACCATTGAAATCAATAGTTTTGTTTCGTCCCATTATCATGCTGATCTGAAGAAGCCCTCACCGAGTATCGCACAGTGAGAGCCCTGTACTTTTCTATGAGTAGCGTATGCAACGCCATCCATACGCAATATTCCAACGGCATGGGAAATATAATACCCAATGGATACCCAGTCATGTGCAGTACAATTTTGCCGCCATACACGGCTGTACGCCGAATCACCGCCAGCTCCAAAGCTGTAAAGCGCCGCATGACCCATGCAGTATTTTATGCTTACGGCCGTGTGCGCCCGGCCTAATACTTGTTCATGGGGTTTTATAAACTGTAACACGGTCTACTCTGCTGTGAATTTGTTTTACAGCAAAGTCCTCTGCAAACGAGCATAAACTTGTTGGCTTGTTCTGCCATGGAATCTATAGTTGGAGGACAGACTACAACTTTTTGTAAAATAGCTCGTACCTACCGATGAAGGGTCTGAAGGCCATCCCTACTCATGGATACATATATTCTAAAATGATATCATTGTAATTCTCCAATGCCTGTTTACCTAGAACCCTTCATATACTCTGGTCCCCATCCTCCGAGGTAAGGCATTAAATGTATTCCAATCAAAATGCGGCTTGTATGTCTCATAACTGTTGTCATAGATTGGGCACTGGAATGGCTCATGGAGATGAGTGAGAGAAACATTGGAATGAATGGTGCAGCTGGTCAGAATGGGATGGAAAGCCATTTATTCTAGCCGGGGAGGTAGGATAAAGCTGCTATAGAGAGTGGAGGAGGGGAGCCGATGTAGAGAATAAGGGGGAGGGGGAGAAGGGTATTAAGCTGATTACCAGGCTTTTCTCAATAATGGTGGAGGGCTTACTTGATTCACCGTACGAGCTTCTATTATAATGTCAAGCTTATTCAGGTCTTCCTGTATGATGCACGGCTCGTTAGTGTTACATGCTAGTGAACAGGATTCTAAAACATTCTATTCACATCATGCAGCTTTCTTTGAAGGATTGCTGCCGTTGACTTTAATGGGTAAATAATACAGAAAAAAACACATGAAAGCAACACAATGGAGCAGTACAATGTCCTAGGACTGATATGGTTCCGTATATCCTCTGCATCCGACAATACAGACTCTAATGTACTCTACATGAACAGAAATAGTCTCCCCTAGAGGCAACAATTATTTTTCTAGTTAGATGCTTACATATTCTGATGGAAGCCCCTCAGTATGCCGCCATATGAGGCACACAGAGGCACAGCAGAAGCCCAATGGACTTCCATGGTTGCCATGTTAGGGTCATTTCACATGTAGCATTTTTGCCCTGAGGAAGCCATGCTTTAATGGGTGATACAAGTGGAATCCTTGCAGGGCCTTGTACTTCTGTCTAGCTTGGTCATAATATGTAATATCTATTTGTAGCACTTCATTTGCCTTTACTTTATATATCTTTGGTATCTATTCCTTTGTATTGTTATGACATTTTTGTACTTATAGCGCCTCTGAGCATATGTGTTTTATCTTTGTGGTTACCACCACTTTTGACTGTGACATATATTTGTCATTATGTAGGGACATCACCATATTTGCTTATATTGGGACATAACGGTTATGAATGTTTTGCATGTGGTGCTTTTGTAAGTGCCTTTAATACGTTTTTATTACATCAATAAAGTAGTTAGTATATTGTGGTATCTGAGTGTTCTTTATAGCCTTTTTTGTGCATTGCCTTTTCTTTTTTTTTTCCTGTTTTAAACCATTTTTGGTGTATTTTTCCTGATACCTTTTAGTTAACTGGAAATGTAACTGGAGCAAGCAGTGTCAGGCAGCTGCTGCCAAGGCAATTAGGTTCATGGGGTGCATCAAAAAAGGTGTAGGGGCACATGATGAGAACATTGTTCTTCCTCTTTACAAGTCACTGGTCAGACCGCACATGGAATATTGTGGACAGTTTTGGGCATCGGTACTCAAGAAGGATATAGCAGAGCTTCAGCAGGTACAAAGGTGGGCAACTAAAGTAATAAATGGCATAGGTGCTCTTTATACATTTGTAGTTTAGACTTATTGAGATTGTAAAAAAAAAACTTTGAAGACTGTAAGAATTTCACTATGTTGAGACACCAGGTCTCCTCAGGAGGTCCTTACACATGGGACATAGGAAGCCCTCAATTGTGATTTGGCTATGGTCACTAAAAAGTGGCCGGCTTTCTCCCCTTCCTCATAGTTTTGCTGCTGAGAGAAATGTTTCTTCTCAGCAATTTCAAGGATATATGAATATAATTCCCCTTCTTCCACCTGCAACCAGTTTGCTCCCTGAATAGCTTTGGTTTCAGTCACCAGTTTACTAAGTCCTTCTCCTATCTGTCTGCTCCGATTCTTAACTCTACAGATGTTCTGTATCAAAAGGCCTTGAAGGTAGGATTTCATAGCATACCAGACCACTAAGGATTTGTTGAACAAGTATTAAGTGTAAAATATTCCACTATATGCCGGGCGATGGCAATATCATCTAATAGTGGAATCCAAAAAGGATTAACATTGCTGATATAAGCTCTCGTTCTGACCTCCTTCAAAAAATCTATTATGAGTAGTGTTGGCAAATGATCAGACAGGGACCATGGAAGATATTCCACTTTATGTACCTTATTCAATAACTGCATTCGCTATGGCTCAATGCAAGACATAGTGTTATGTGTGCTAGAGTAACATGAAAAGGCTCCTACTTCAGGGTGTCTGACGTTCCATATATCTATTGAAGATAGTTCTTCAAGCAAGAGACCAAAGGTTGTAAGAGGACCATTTGACCAACCTTGGTTCGCCCATAGCCTCTCCCAGTATGAATGGATGTATAACATTATTAAACTCTCCTAAAAGCAATAGTAGGACATGTGGTATCCTTTCCGCAAATAGAAGAATTTTTTTAGAACATCGTAAGAAAACGGAGGAGGGATATAACATATAGCAAGCAACATACATTTGAGCGTGAAGAAAGTCCAGTACAGACAAATATATCTCCCCTCATTATCAATTTTATTTTTGTATACAAGTGAAAGCTATTGATTTGCGAATAAGGATACTCAACCCCCCCCCTAGAATAGCTTTAATGAGTAGTATGATAAAAATGGCCTATATTGGGGCAATACCGCCTAATCAAAATTTATTGAGGCAGTATAGAGTGTCTACAGTCAAATGGGTCTCTTGGAGACACTGTTGGAGGTAGAAATGCGTAATATAATTAAACATGGTCTGTCCCTTAAGCGGGCCTCGCTTAACTTTAATATTCCATGCAAGGAATGTTAGCCTATCACCTGCAGCCATGACCACGTTGAAGATAAATTACTGACAGATTAGGTAAAATCTTCATCCTCCATGCCAATCCCACCAGCATTACCAGATCAGTACCCTGTGTTGACAGATCAGTAACTTGAAGCTGTAGAGGACTACTAGAAGTCTAAAAGACCATCTATGCTGTATCTGATGTATAAGATATGTGGAAAGTAAGAGACATATTTGGTATACAAAGCTGTACACAGGTAATACCAGTTTGGGACACACCATGGTTATCTGAGTTGTCAATATTAGAAGGTTTTTGAAGATGGAAATTTAAGGTCATAAGATGTATATCCCAAATTAATAGAAGGTTAAGCCATTCTCAACTTTATAGGATAAGTTTAATTTACCACACACCCAACTTTATAATTATCTGCAGCTTTGTAATGTGCTTAATGTTGAGAGATCTTTTCAAGTGACCAATTACCAAATTATAAGTATGGTGGAAGAGGCAGAAACATCGAAGGGTTTTATATCAGGATTATATCAATACTTGCTGTCTGAGTTTCATGGTCCAATACCTTTTAGGGGTAAAACAAAATGGGAAAAAGACGTTGGTCCATTGAAAGATGGGCAAAGGTGTGAGATACTGGAAGGAATCCCTCGACGTTCACTCAGTGAAGCTCATAGAATCTCACACTTCTATTTGATGCATTGGGTATACAGAACACCACTCCTCCTATATAACATTGGCTTAGAGAATGTTCGATTTGTAGTTGTTGTAATGCCCCTTCCGCTGATCTGCTACATATTATGTAGACATACTGTAGGTTAACTACATTCTGTAAGGGAGTAATTGATCTCATAAATTCTGTATATAATATCCCTTTAATACCTTATGTATGTATACTTGGTTATGTCAAAGATTTCCCGACTTCAGAATGTACAAAATCGGCAAAGGCTATTATGCTTAGCCCGAAAATTGGTGGCTCAAAAATGGAAACAAGTCTCTATTCCAACAAACAGAGAATTTCTAAATAAAGTTAATTGTCTTTAGGCATGGAAAATCATATATAACTAAAAAGAGGAGCTTAAAATAAGTTCAAAAAGTCTTTGGTCCAAAGGAATTGACAACTCTGGATTAGCCTCTACTGTGTTGGTTCGAAACAGAATATTGTCATTCATCCAGTAAAACTCAAACTAAATAGTTAATATTTGTCGATGTACATTTTTTGTGTTTTTTCATGCTACTGTTAAATGGAGAATATACATTTACCCACATATTGTGTAAAACACGATGGCTTATATATTGTGATGTTCTATATTTCTTTGCTCTTTGTAAGAGCGTGAGGGAGCCTGGGGGGGAGATTGGGTTCAGGGCGGGTAAAGTTGTATTTTAGATTACGTAATTTGGTGTATTTATTAAAGTTTCAATAAAAATATTTGATTAAAATAAATGGAATGGACGGACTACAATACCCAGAGAGGATATCGAAATTGGGGTTATTTAGTTTAGAAAAAAGATGGCTGAGGGGCGACCTAATAACTATGTATAAATATATATGGGGACAATGCAGAGATCTCTCCCATTATCTATTTATACCCAGGACTGTGACTGTAACAAGGGGGTGCTCACTACGTCTAGAGGAAAGAAGGCTTCTACACCGATATGGAAGGGGGTTCTTTACTGTAAGAGCAGGGAGATTATGGAGCTCTCTGCCTGAGGACGTGGTGATGGTGACTCACTAGAAGAGGGGCCTGGATGCCTTGGAGTGTTACAATATTGCATGTTATATCACTGATTACTTCAGAAGGGGCGGTGATCCAGGGATTATTCTGATTACCAGATTGGAGTCAGAAAGGAATTTCCCCCCTAAAATGAGTAATTGGCTTCTATCTCATGGATTTTTGCTTTCCTCTGAATCAACATTGCAAGATTATAGGCTGAACTGGATGGATATGTGTCTTTTTTCCGCCTCACATACTATGTTAGATGTTAGCTGTAAGCCAATAGATAAATATGAGATATAGTTAAAGCAGTGCACTTTTTGCAATGTTTTGCTCACTTTTGGTGCTTTCTTGGGTCTGTGGTATTTTTTTTCAAAGCGCAATATGCTTTAGGTATGATATTTTTTTTCATGTATAGGTTTCTATATGGGAAGTTTAAACAACACCTAAAGAAAAAAAATATCAACAATTTCTCAATACCACCCCCCCCCCTCACCTCCCTAAACCCTTTATAGTGTCATAGGTCCAAAAACACACCAGAAACAAGTGGATATGTATGAAGCCTTATACATGCTTACAAACAGAGACGTAATATGGCTGGATACATTAGTCCTCAGAACTGGACTATAACTTTTTTACAGAAAACAGATCTTAATGTTGTCATGATGTTCTTACTGCAGAGCTTTCCAACTGTTCTGTAAATGGGAAGCAGATTTCCTTGTTTTCTTACAATGAAGGAAAGACACTGTGTATAGTTTTTTTTTTTCTTTTTTATCTGACCATTTATTTCTTGTACTAAACATGAAAGATCTTTAGGAACCTTTGATGAGACGTTACAAATTATTGTCTCCGAGTGCAGATCATTTTAATTAAAACAGGAGTAAGAAAAGAGAAAATAAGCTCCGCTGCTCCATCTGCCTTTCTAGCTCATGAGAGCATCCTCTAGGTTTGGAGATGATTGAATTAATGAGATGGTTGGCCCAGTGGTAAACAATGCATTTATATACGCTTGTATTCAATGTAACTCAATTATATTATTTTTTTAATACCTTAGCTCCCATCAGTTGGATGAAGGAAATGGAGGAAGTAAAACCAACCAGCAATAGATGAGATGAAATCAATGGATTATCCAAATATAGCTCAGCTGGACACCTTCTATACATCTCACTCAAAGGTAAGATCAATAGCCACATGTAACCAACAGCCAGAAATCCTGTCCTGCAGTGTAATTGTGCATTTAAGTATATTAAACTAAAAGGTATATGTGAAAGTATTGAATTATATTGTGAACATGCTGAATTATATTTTATGTAGTAGTGTTGTGTGCATAATATTTAGCAAGAACTACGTGTGCAAAAGACAAGTATTGCGGTTTTATTAACAGGGTCTCAGATGCTGAGCATGCAGCTTTGTCATAGTTGACCTTTTGTAATGTTTTACTAAGAGAGAAGTATCACACATGCTGTAGACTTTGAATTGTTGACTTTGTGGGGGATGCCACACTATATAACCTCTTACATTGCAACAATAAAACAGAAGAGCTTGGAAACATCACTTGAGTGTTTCTTATTGTATTTTTTTCTAATGCGGTGTCTTTATATAATTAGGCATACCTGATTGATAAGGGTATGATACTATTTAAGCTGTGAAGTGGAAGCCAAAATAGCAAGGAAACTTTTATTATGAGTGGAGTTATAATCTTGTGATCTAGCATGGCGTTCTTGTGAGAGCTTTTCTGCAATCTGCTGAAAGAATCTGTGGTACTCATTCATAACTCGTGTTAGATGACTTTGCTAGTCTTTTGTGAGGGTTATGAACATCTTAATTTATATATGTATGTATCTTTGATATACGTTTCCGGAGGCTGTAGGCCTAAATTGTATACTCTATTCTGTGTCCTATGAAAAGCTCTGCTAAATGAAGTACAGGTGTAATCTTAAGTGTCCATCATGTCTCCAAAGATCCTGTTTATCTCGTTACACTGATCAAAAGGTTGTATGGAATGCTTTGTACTGCTGTCTAGGTAGGGCATGCAATTAGAATGTAGAGTGTGATGATAATCAGGGTACGAGACACGATGTCTACAAACAAACAAATAAAGCATTGTTTATAGAGAAGACAAAATCACTTACCAGAAAAACAGGTCGACCTCTGTAAAGCAGTTCAACCTCTGATACGCCTACTATTTTTTGTATAAGAAAGACAATGTACACAATAAAACTCAGATTGCTCTAAGACACGACCGTGATGCCTGTGTCTATTGCTTTCTCATGGTGGCCGGCATAACCAGCTCTGATTTGGAGCCCCACAGCATATTAACGTAACATGGAAAAATCCCTATCAGTAATTGGCGCCCGATCGCGGGGCTTGATGGAACAAGAGGACCACCTACACCTCGAACCCCCCCGGACCCAGATGGGATAAGGAGCCACTCGGAACCACGGATTGACAAAAACTGCGCAGTAAGGTAAGGTTTTATCTTGCCACAATCTATCCGTGCTTCCTGGCTGCTCCTTTCCTGTCCGAGGGGTAAGAAGTGCATGCCTCTTATAAATCTTCAAGCTTTTTAAGAATTCATATGGTGGGCTGAATATGCTGTGCGGGTGTTTGTAACTGTTATTGTCTTTATTTGTTACTTTGCATGGTCAGTGTACAGAATATGCAGGGTGAGGAAGTACAGAATATGAAACCCGCTTGCCGATCTCTGAAAGGCATGGTATAAATTGTACCAGGGAAGCCTAAAATTTTCAGGGGATAAAATCCCTGAATGGGAGCCTCTTATAGGTATAAGAGAAGTAGTTGAGACGGGGGGAAATAAGCAGGGTTGGGAAGTACCGACACTTTTAGACAAGTGAGGAAGTACTGACACTTAAAAAAGTACTGACAAAATAGTAACTGACATGCAAATGTTTTTGTCTTTATGTGTGTGTATAAATGGAAGGACCTGTATGAGAGTTAGACTGTGTTATATGGTGTATACTGTCCGGTAACCAGAAACGAAATGAAGCAAAAATGACCAAATGCTGAGCCAGACCACAGGGGGTGGAGCTAGGTGATGTAAGGAGATGGGAGGGAAAAACAATAGGAACAGGTCTTGCTCCACCCTACACACAGTCCAGCCTAGGTGAAAAGTGTGTCTCCATTTTAAGTGGATGTTGGTGTATATATATGTATATTGTGGTAATGTATAGAGTGAAGGTCACTCTTAGACTCCATGTTAAGTCTCCCACTTGAACAAATGGAGTGACCAAAGGAGGGGCATCTAATTATCTAATTTTATTCCTGAGACTAGTTGTGTGAGATAATAGCCCAGGATTACCACAGTGTATATATGTATATACAGATTCGTGGAATATGTGGAATTCAAAAATATTGGGTTGTGTTAATTTGAATATTATTGAATTTAGATATTAATATGAGATAATTGTGTACTTGAAACACCTGATAAGTACTTTAGTCAAATTAATAACAAAAGTTCTATTTAAAGTGTAATTCATCTTCAATGAACAACAGTATTTTATTTGAAGAGTGTATAAAGAAAATAATAATAATAAGCCTCTTGGTATACATAAGCCGCCAGCCATTGGCCATAGTGCTGGTAAAGAGGATAAGGTATGGAAGATTGCATAAGAAAATAGTGAAACAAACAATTGTTTTATGTGTGTGAAAGAATAAAAACAATAAGCCTCTTGGTGTACATAAACCGCCAGCCATTGGCCATAGTGCTGGTAAAGAGGATAAGGTATGGAAGATTGCATAAGAAAATAGTGAAACAAACAATTGTTTTATGTGTGTGAAAGAATAAAAACAATAAGCCTCTTGGTGTACATAAACCGCCAGCCATTGTCCATACTGCTGGTAAAGAGGATAAGGTGTGAATATTGGTCCCCATCCCACTTATTAGGGTCCCAATCAACTACAGTATGAACCTTTTATAGTGTCTAACTCTCTTTAAGGCGTAATTTGAACTAAGTCTTGCTCCTTCCAGTAATACATAAATGGCGCTGTGAACCGGATTACGCAGAGAGTAATACACTAGTTTGTTTTAAAGGAAAATTTTGATAAACTGATAGTTGAAGAATTTCTTGTGATAA
The DNA here is from genome assembly GCF_035609145.1 of Eleutherodactylus coqui. Classification (NCBI taxonomy): domain Eukaryota; kingdom Metazoa; phylum Chordata; class Amphibia; order Anura; family Eleutherodactylidae; genus Eleutherodactylus; species Eleutherodactylus coqui. The sequence continues at coordinate 39,627,595 of NC_089848.1, forward strand.
TCGGGCTTAGTGTGAAAATGTCGCCTTTTAAGAAAATCCGCAATAGTACGAAAATGTCGGTAGCTAAGAACAAAGAAGTGTCCGATGAATTGTTAATAATGCCAGGGTGGAATAAAGCCCCCTATAATATATTGGCCGCTGAGTGGTCGCAGTGTGGTGAATATCAGTATGTGGGTAGAAATGGGCATAAGTTGTATTGTGTTTGTCATTTGGTAGCCTATTCTGAGCAAATTGTGTAAAAACCGCGGTACTAAGAGTTTTTCTTATCTATACATAATTCGCTCATTATTGGAAGTCTGGTGTACAGTAAATACAATCCCAATTTCTACTTCACATATTATCAGTCCGTATAGGAATGAATAAAACCCCCCTTAGTGAGTGTGAATTTCCAGTTTTGTAAGGTGGGGGGGGCAAGTGTATTACATTCTGGGTTAATGTTAAATAGACAGCCCAGGAAGATAGTCACAGGCAGTGGAACCAGTTATACAGCTATTTGTCTGGAGAAGTTTCTGTGTTCTATAGAAGATAAGATACATTTCAAAGGGTGGGGAGTACTGGGCTTTAGAAGACCTACTTGTCTTTGCAAAGAAATCTGAATTAAGAATTGGTTATATTTGGCTACACAGGAAGTATGTTGTATTATATATATATATATATATATACTGTTCAGTAGCTGAAAATGAAATGAGAAAAGAATTCAAAGCACAGGTATATAATGTTCTCTCATTGTGGGGTCAGTTCCCTCTTCAACCTTCACCCCCTCCTTCATCTCAATTCCAACCGTCTCCTCCCCCCCCACCCTATGCCAAGTCATCCACTCCAAGGTCAAACATTGGACTGGAGGGATGGACCTGCTGGCATTGTGGACAACAGAACCCGGATTGGAGAGAGAGCTGCCCTGCTTGCGGAGCTCCTCGGTGCAAACCGGTTATGCCTATGCTCACTAGATCCTAGGCTAGTGAGTGGAAGCATGAGGACAAGAAAGAGATGCAGGGAGCGGAGGGTGGAATAGGAGCAGATGTAAAACAGGGAAGGCAGTGGGAACGATAATCTAAAATTATGTGAAAAACTATTGTGGCACAGATTAGGATTAAATTAAACAGAGAATTGAGAAGTGGTAAAATATTTTTAATTTGTCTGGAACATTGGGGAAAAAGAAAAAAAAAATTGAGAGAATCCTCCTTGTCTCTTTCTAATATCACACAAAGAGAAGGAAGAAAGTGTAAAACAATTCTATGCCCGCCTTCAACAACATTAGTCAGATCTGGGGTATAGGGGCATAGAAAAGATGGGCAAACATGTACTTAGTATGGCCTTTGTAGAAGGTCTATTGGAATCCCTAAGGTCATAGATAATAAACCAGAGTGGAGACAGTCTGAATCTCCGGCCCTTTTTCAGACAAAAGGGCATTTATGTAACTGTCCTGCAGGCTTGGACTCCGCCTGAGGGGACTGTGCTGTTGCAATATGTTAATGACTTTCCAGCTTTGTGTTGAGGATCTGAAACATGTCAATCTGCATCTATTTCTCTTCTAAAAAAAAATTTTTTTTTAGCAGAAAATGGCTGCAAGGCTTAAAAAGGAAAAATTACAGCTTTGTAAACAAAAGGTTGTTGTCTAGCTCAAGAAGGCAGACATCTCACAGAACGACGCAGGGCTGCAGTTCAAGCCATTTCTGTATCTTCTTCTGCTGCCAAAGCTTCGCACCTTTTTGGGACTTGTCTCATACTGCCGTCCCTGGCCTTTCATGCGACAGCAGTATTGACGCAAAAACATGGAGGACGTCCACGGTCACTTGGGTATTACTCCATGAGATTGGATCCGGTAGCCCGAGGAGCCCCCTCCTGTGTCTGTGCGGTGGCAGCAGTACAAGCAATGGTTGACAAATCTTCTGAGTTGGTCCTGGACTACCCCCTAGTGGTTCTCACCCCTCATGACATCCAGAGTATACTCACTCAAGTACAACCTAAACACCTGTCTCTAGCTCGTCAAATAAGGTTGCAATGTGCTTTGCTCATGCCCCCCCTTTAATATTTCTTTTCAATGGTGAACCCGGCTACTCTTCTTCCAATCGAGTATCCTGTTTCAAATGGGGGAGGGGGAGGCATAGGTGATCAAATGGGGGAGGGGGAGGCATAGGTGATCAAATGGGGGAGGGGGATGCATAGGTGATCTATGTATTACAGATCAGCTATTTTTAAAAAAAAAAAAAAAAAAAAAAAAATTTTTGCAAATAAGAACGTGATCTATTTGGAATAGAATATCAGCATGATTGTCTAGCATTGATGCAACAAGAAAGTTTAAGTTTTAAAGAGTTATTGAAACCCCTTGTTAATACATATTTTGAGTTGTATTTTATAGATGGTACCAGGGTGATTGACGACTCCACACCAGATGTTCACACAACAAGATCTCTAAAAGCAGAATGCCTCCGCATGTCTCGATACAAGAAGCGGAACTGAAGGCCCTCACTGAGGCGTGTAGAGTGACAGAAGGTAACCATTTACACTGACTCCTGGTATGTATTCGGCATAGATCATGGTTACGGCCCAATATGGAAGGCCAGACATTTTTAAACTTCTGTAGGACAACCCATTGAGAATGGTGTAACAGTACAGAACCTTATGAAAGCCCTACTCCTACCAGACAAAGTAGCAATCCTGAAGGTGAAAGCTCATACTAAAGCCAACAGTGCAGAAGCAAAAGGCAACGCCCTAGCAGACTTCAGCGCAGACAGCGGCCCTCAAGCCGTGGAAGAAAGAAGAAAAGAAGATACTGACCGCACAAGTCAGAGACTATGATTTGGACTTTGATAAAAATTTGAACATTGATGTACTAAAGACATTACAGTCACAAGCCAGCAAAGAAGAAAAAGATAAATGGACTAATATGAGAGCAGTAGAACAGGGTGGCGTATGGCAAACAGTCAGTAACTTGCCTACCACGATCCCTGTACCCCATGATGGCCCAGCTGATCCATGGAAAGACTCACCTATCGAAGGCAGCTATGTTACCTACGCTTGAGAGAGAAAGGGTTGCCCCCTGGGTTCTTTGTAGCTGCTACATCATTTGTCCAGTTTTGCATGAGCTATGCCGTAAGCAACAGGGTAGAAGTAAATTGACCACAAAGGCACTTGCCAGGACCACTCTACCCATTTCAGGGATTGCAAATTGACAACATTCAGCTCCCACGTGTTGGGAAGTATGAATATGTGCTTGTTGTTGATGTTTTTCAGGTTGGAGGCGTACCCTGTTACAAAAGTAAATGAGCAGGTAACCGAAAAGAAGCTCATGAATAAGGTAATCTGCAGATACGGGGTACCAGAGGTAATCGAGTCAGATAGAGGTACACATTTCACAGGTGAAATAATGCAACACTTCATGTCTGCCCTGGGTAACTCCAAGGCATTTGACACCCCTTATCATCCACAAAGAGCCAGAAAACCATATTGCATTATAATATTTCTCTTCAGGCAATGAAACCCTGCACCAGAGGAAAACAAAAATGGTATGATACCCTATTAGGGGGAATTGGTACAGGTGTAGGGGTTCTGAACTCTATAGATTTAGAGGTGATGAAGAATAAAATGGCTGGGGTAGGACAGGATGTTTCTAGATTGATAAATGTTCAGGCACAATGCATGCCTTCCTTGTTCCTCCCCCGATGTCTTGCATTAGGATATGATAAGGATGTATTAACGCTTTTTAATCTGGTTTTGCGGTTTAAAAGGATTTGTTTGTAAATATGAGTAAATTCATGAACTATACACAATGTAGCCTGCAATATGTATATATGATTCACGAGAAGGATAAAGCACAGTCAGATTTGATGACAAATAATGAAAAATTGTGGAAAAATATTCTCAATAATGTAATTCCAGTAGCATCTTGGATACGGCCCGGGGCTGATGGTATAGAATGCTCTGATGAGTATAGCACTGGGGAAATGATTTTATGATGTAAAGGACACAAGCCTGATGTGTAAGTCTGTAGTACTACCTGTGGTGTTCGGACCGCCTCTATATGCTTTACAATATTGGTTGCCCAAGTTCACAGGTATGATGATTTATAGTGAAAATAAAACCCATGGTATAGAGAACTGTGAAGAAACACTGGATGGCCTAGCATGCGGACGGAGTACAGCCGCATATGAGCCATGTTTCCAGCAGCCTTCAATCAGCATATGTGATTGGACGGTGTTACCTGCTTCTTCTATATGCTAATGGAAGTTGGCCCCCAATATATATTCTTTGTTGCCAACCGAACTGGAACCACCAGTATGTATAATCTCACCACTCCATTATCTGGATGTATACAGAACATATCGGTGATACATTGGTTTACAGAAGCTTACACCTTTTTGCCAGATGCTATCCCTATGACAACTCTGACTGTATCCTTGGGTAGAATTGTAAGACTGATGATAGATACTGAATACCTTTAAAAGCATTTGGATGTTACTAACCTCTCCCTTATGGAATTAGAAAAATGTAAGGGTAGGAGATAAGCTAGTCAGCCTAGGTACTAAGATCCAGGGACACAGAGTATAACTGGTATGATATTTTTACTGAATGGTCACCTATTGCAGGAAAGATGATGGATTTTATGTTTCACCCTTTACTAATACTGTTTCTTTTGTTCATTCTTTTGAGTGTTTGCAATTTATGGACATTCTGTGGGATACGGAGACAAGCAAATTATCTGGAATCGCTCCCTCTACGATATCGTTAAAACAGTCATACGTAAAAGAGCAACAACAGTGGGGATCCGGCGAAGAGGATAGAAAGACCGGCGGGGGTGGCTTAGCACCCTTGATAGTACCACTACAAAGGCTCTTTTCAAGATGGACTGTTTCAAAATGGGGGACTGTGAGGGTTATGAACATCTTAATTTATATATGTATGTATCTTTGATATACGTTTCCGGAGGCTGTAGGCCTAAATTGTATACTCTATTCTGTGTCCTATGAAAAGCTCTGCTAAATGAAGTACAGGTGTAATCTTAAGTGTCCATCATGTCTCCAAAGATCCTGTTTATCTCGTTACACTGATCAAAAGGTTGTATGGAATGCTTTGTACTGCTGTCTAGGTAGGGCATGCAATTAGAATGTAGAGTGTGATGATAATCAGGGTACGAGACACGATGTCTACAAACAAACAAATAAAGCATTGTTTATAGAGAAGACAAAATCACTTACCAGAAAAACAGGTCGACCTCTGTAAAGCAGTTCAACCTCTGATACGCCTACTATTTTTTGTATAAGAAAGACAATGTACACAATAAAACTCAGATTGCTCTAAGACACGACCGTGATGCCTGTGTCTATTGCTTTCTCATGGTGGCCGGCATAACCAGCTCTGATTTGGAGCCCCACAGCATATTAACGTAACATGGAAAAATCCCTATCACTTTGGATTCCTGTTTGGAAATGTTGCTACATAGATGCTTCTAAACTCATTTCAAGTCTTCTTATGTGATTTTTAGTCAATTTTATGGGTCAGATTTACTCTGACAAGTTTGCTAGAAATTCTAGTGGAAATTGTGCCAAAAACCCGGTGCACATACTGGGCTCTAAATTTGTAAAATGTTTTAGACATTTTGGGTACCTCACTAGACACTTTTCAAAAGTGACTAGAAAAGGGTGCATGGCTAAGTGGAGTCCTAAGATGCGCCAAATTTTTATTGACGTGTGCCACAATTGTGGCACAAAATTCTGATGATTAGTAAGCCAAAAAAGAGGATTAAGTCTGTTATGCTATTCGCCAAAACCTACCCCCCCAAAATATTGAGTTTTTAGGCTTTTGGCAACTAGGATAAAGACTTGTACTTACATAAGGCAGCATCTTAAGATGACAGACCTGCTTTTGGCCTCATGCCCACGGCCGTGATGGACTCCGCCAGCAGAATATCACAGCAGAGTCTGTCACGGCGCCCCCCAAAAGACCCCATACTCACCTCCTGGATCCTCCATGCACGCCCCACCTGCTGAGCCGCTGCGCATGCGCAGTACAGCGATGACACACCGGCAGTGTGGGATGACGTGGCCGGCGGTGGGCGGGTAAGCATAATCAACCAATACTTCCGCTGTACTCACAGTGGAAGTATAGCATGATGGCCGGTTTTTACTGACTACAATGGAAGCCAGTTGCACATTTTTCCGCGGCAATGAGAGCATGCCGCATTTTCTTTCACGCTGTGGGATTCCGCGGTGGAATTTCCCAGCATGAACATTGAGCTTTTAAGTTAAATAGAACCTAATAGCTGCGGTGTAACGCCTCGGATTTACGCCGCGTTTCACGAGGCAAAAATCCGTCCGTGGGCATTAGCCCTTAAAGTTCAGCTTCAACTTTGATTCACTTTGAATACATATTTGCATATCAACATTATGTCTTTACTGGGTCAACATTTACTTGACAGAGAGTTTAAGAAGGTTGCAAGGAGGCACACAGAGTCTTACAGATCAATACTACAGAGCTGTAGACATGTAGTGTGCCACCATATGGTTCAATGTGTGGTGCTGTACCACAGTCATAATAAGGAATGGATCCAACAAGGAGACTCCATGTTGACATGATAGCACATCTATGTACTGCACATCCATGTTCACAATCTCCCATCTTTTCATATCCTAAAAGTGATCTGTTAGATTGAGATCTTTTGACTGTACATTGAAGTACACTTGGATCACATTTCTTTAGACTTGTCAGCAGACAGCAAGCCGCCATTTATCGAAGGACTCCAGATTACAGACTGTAATGAAGCAGACACTGTCTGCCCAAGGGTCCTTCGGTCAATTGGAGATTATTTTATACTCTATACAGTATTGTAGATTAGCACTGGAATGCCCATGCTGATAAAGGGAGTATTGCTTGTCATAAAATTAAACTGTAGCAATAAGATTAATAGATGTTTATAAACTATAATAGTCATTTCAGATCTGTACAACTCATTGCAGTCATATAGGCTTCATCTATACGTGGAGGTAGTGGTAAAGCGGCTGCAGAACTAATACACTATTTAGTGCTTGGATTGTAAGGCACACATTAACAATTCTATGAAATGATATTTGGAAACCTCTGATTTTGTAAAGAAAATGTACCGCGTTTTACACAATAAGTCCTCGGACAGACGAGCGTTTTTTCTGCGCATGTATAGGCGCATGAAAAAAGAGAGCTTCTAAAGGAACCAATGGATTCCTATAGAAGCTTTTACATGAATGATTTTTAGATGCGCAAAATACTCGCACCTGCCAAAGATAGGACATGCGAGTGCAACTCACATCTAAGGTCAGTGGTGCGCACAAAGATAGGACCTGTCCTATCTTTTAAGCGTGCTTTCCATAGACTCCTATGGGAGCTGGAAAACACTCACCACGCACCTCCAGTCGTGTGAATGGGCTACTTCAAATAGCTGGAATTCACCCGTCCTCGCGATCTTTTCCACAAGGAGGGGCGATCTTTTTGCGCGCCTATTCACACATGGAAAAACGCTTGTCTCACCGAGGCCTCATGCCTTCTTCAGACGAGCTCTGTTTGCGCGCATTAGAGGAGCATGAAAATCGTCCCTGTTCTGTACTAAAGATTGCGTGAACGGGTGAATTCCAGCTATTTCAGTTAGCCCATTCACATGATCCAAGATGTGTGATGCGTGTTATCCATCTCCCATCAGGGTCTATGGAAGGCACACATCAAAAATACGTCAGGTACTATCTTTTCTCGCACCACAGACCTTTGATGAGAGTTTGCTGTCCATGTCCTATCTTTGATTAGTGTGAGGTTTTTTTTGCGTCTAAAGCCTTCATGTCAACGCTTCTATAGGAAACCATTGGTTCTTATAGAAGTGCATTTTTTACGTGCTTTCCTTCAATGCGCAAGGTGATAAGGGAACAGTGCCACAAAAATGCCAGTGATAAGGTTTGCTGTGATTGGATAATGGGAGTCGGATTTTTAAAAATCTTATTCTTAGCAATGCAACAGGCGATAACCTCTGATATCAAAACCCAAAGCTTCAAAATGTTAATGGGGAGGGTTCAGGTGATCGTTATATGGCTGCGTTTTAATGTCCACAGTGCTGCAAGACTGTGTGAAGGGTTAATCTGTTCAAACAGACTGGTCAGTTATGTTGTCCGGTTCCGAATTGCCTAAGCAGGAGCGCTCCTTGAGAGTCAAAGTACTGACCATACACGGTATATGGTGAAACAATGAACTCTGAGTTTATTATTGGCATAGTCTCAGTCTTTATAGAAGATCACCCACGCAGGGACGCGACCTCTGGTAATACAGGGAATAACCTCGTGATTTCCATACATCTTACAAAAACCTTGTGACTTAATCATTCAATAAACTTTGACATTTGAGAAATAGCTGATTTCACATGACTTTTAGACAACATATTAATTTTAGACAGAGAGCTGACAACTTCTTTGCGGTTAGGCTAGGTCTTACTACATTTATGAACATCTGCTCTTGTGACTTCCTGATTCCACTTCGGTCAGACGTAGACCTTCAGTGTAGACAGAAAACCACAAAAACAGTCATGACTTCTGTTACACATACAATATATTGCTAAAATATTCATTTTGCTAAAATAGATTGATATATATACTCATTTTTGATAGGCAACATATATTAATTCCTTTACAGCCCCTCTTGGCCCTTATCATTCCCCCATTTTGGACATCAGGAAGACACACGCAGGGTCCAGTTCTATTTTGAAAAGTCATAGTCGAGGTAGGTCCTATTGGTCGACTAGTCCATATAAGGCGTCTCTAGTATGATGTTACAATACTAGTAGCGTGCACAGGTACGCACGGCAGGGGATTCCCTAATCTTCACCCACACCAATGTCCCTCCTGGAGATAGTCCTAGTGGTGAACACGTTCAGGTCGCGTTACCCTGACCCTACACTACCTAGTGACAAGACTGGAAGGAACCGCCGTATGTTCTGCCTTCATCCAGCAGGGGTCGGCCTACACAGGGGCTGTAAAGGCTTTTGCCGTACATTTGCTCACACAAGAGATTATGACTTTGATTATTATATATATACACAACAGCATGACAATTATCTGTAATATACTTTGTAGGATTCCCATGAACCATCCTCCCAGACCAGAAAACCAATTTGCAGGGTTAAGAAAATTAAACCATCCCTGCTCTTTATCCTGTTTTATGCTAGTAGCTATTTTTCCCAAGGTATTGATCTTTTGGTGAATGGATTCTGAGTGATCAGAGAGGTTGAAACAACACATCCCCTCAAATTCCTCACATCCGTGGTTTACTGCGAGCAACAGGTAATCTATGGCGGCTCTATTTTGTAAAGCTGCTTTCCTGACTCCTTGTATGTCTAGTAGGAGAAGGTCCAAGGCCTGTGATGTAGCATTCAGGCCCTTTACCATATCGCATGCTAATCCATTGATTACTCTTGCGTTATATTGTGCCAACCCGGGAACACCCACAATACTGACTGCCAGTGCCGTATGTTCTGAGTAGCTAAGTAGAGTGGGTGGTCCTTCACAGTTGCTATCCAGTCCTTCTACCTCCCTCTTTTGTCTGTTGGTGAGTTGTGGGATGCTAGGTTTTTGGTACATTAGTATACTTAATCTAGCTAGGGAGCAGGGACCTCCGGTCAGGTTAGCTGGAATATATGTGTAAGTCAGGTTACCGCAGGACAGGACCCAGCCTAATGGTAATTTGACGTGCCTAAAATGGCTGGGGCTTCGGACTGTGTGGTTGCAAAGCATAGGAGTATGTACCTTTCTACATTGCTCGACTGTGCGATTACAGAGTCTCTGGGAATCACTAGTCACCCTGGTTCTCTGCGCACAACCTCCCATATGTTCTTTATTACACGTGAAGTTATAGCATACCTCAGCCGGAGCGACATTCCTGACCCGGAAACGAGTCATATTTGACCAAAGTGTATGTTCGACCGCATCACAATGGGGACAATATTCATATACATTAAGAAAGGTATTTTCCTGAATAACATTGCTCTCTTCCACATCACTATCGTTATGCACTATTGAATATATATATCGCGAAGTGTCTTTATTGGAGTGGGGATAGACAGTAAGCAAGTCCGTAAAATATCTTCCCCACTCCGAAGGTTGGGCATGCACATGTGGGAAATATTCAGTACGTCTTTTGCAAAGTATTCCCACATGTTGGGGTGTCCTTCCGCCCAAACAGTCCATCTTCTTCTTACATCGACAGTTGATGAGGAATTGTCCCGAAAAGAGAGTAGTCCAAGAAAACAAAGGGTAAATAATACACCTATCCAGACTATCAATGCTGGTGTCCAGGTTGCCACCCCCCCCCCACCCTGGGTTGGGCTTACTCTCCACCCCCTCGTGGTGCTGAGGCGTTGGAACTTTCTTGCAGTGTGAGGCATGGATCCAAGTGGGTTTGCCTTCTAGCTTGACCGAGGTGGGAGTGGTTAACAGCACTTGGTATGGTCCGTCAAAGCGAGGTTCCAAAGTCTTTCTGACGTGTCTCTTTACCACCACCCAATCTCCGGGATTCAGAGAGTGGGATTCTTCCAAACTATCAGGGTCTGAAATAGAAGAGAAAACTAGGTCGTGCGTTATTTTTAGCTTTTGGCATAAGTCCTGCACAAAGGAAGTAACTTTATCATGACCCAGGGATAGAGCTTGGGGGTGATACAGTCCTAACCTGGGCACGGAGCCAAAGAGAATCTCATAAGGAGACAGTCCTGTTTTCCTATTTGGCGTGGTCCGTACTGAGTAGAGGGCCAGAGGTAGGCACTCGGGCCAAGGTTTTCCTGTTTCAACCATGGCTTTCTGTATCTTAAGTTTGAGGGTGCCATTGAGTCTTTCTACTTTTCCGGAGCTCTGCGGATGATAGGGGGTGTGAAAGGCCTGCTCTACTCCTAAGGCGGACATGACTTCCTTCATTACCTCACCAGTGAAGTGAGTACCACGGTCGCTCTCAATGGTCTCTGGTACCCCAAATCTGCACACTAACTCTGACACAAGTTTTTTTTGCAGTGGCCTGGGCAGTGGCCTTCGTGACCGGGTAGGCCTCAGCCCACCCAGAAAAGAGGTCAATGCATACCAGGACATACTCATACCTTCCTGACCTGGGCAGCTGGATGTAATCTATCTGTAGTCTCTGGAAGGGGTACAAAGGTCGCGGAGTGCACTTCCGAGGGGTCTTTACTACTTGACCGGGGTTGTGTAGTGCACATATTTCACAAGCCTTGACGTATGCCTTTGCCATCCTGTCAAATCCCGGAGCGTACCACATTTTCTCCACCAGGGCTACCATGGCGTTACGAGAAGCGTGCACCTTTCCATGAGCCAAAAGGGCCATACTAGGATAGGCAGCCGCAGGCAAACACATACGGGAACCCATCATCCAACCTTCATTTCCTTTTACTGCCCCTGCACTTGCCCAGCGCTCCTGCTCTTGCCCTGAGGGGAGTAGGTCCACCTCCTTCTGTGGTGGGACAGAGAGGGTCTGGTCCTTGGCAGGGGGATCAGGATCCTCCTCCGCTGGGCAGGACCTGGTCTGAACTCTGCACACGGGTGCCCTCCAGTCCAGCAGGGCTGCAGCCTTAGCTGCTCCGTCTGCCTTCTCGTTGCCTCTGCTTTCCAAGGAGTCCCCTTGGGTGTGTGCCTTTACCTTTATTATGGCTACCTGCTTCGGGAGCATGATAGCTGACATTAAACTACTTACTGCCTCACCATTCTTTATCGGTCTGCCTTGAGCTGTTAGGAAGCTCCGCGCGCGCCAAATCGGCCCATAGTCATGCGCAACGCCAAACGCGTACCTGGAGTCCGTGTAGATATTAGCAGTGACTCCCCGGGCTAACTTGCAGGCCTCGGTCAGAGCGCACAGCTCCGCTTCCTGTGCTGACATATGTGGGGGCAAGGCGCGGCCTATCAGTACTTCATTCATTGATACTACAGCAAACCCTGTCACAAATCTGCCCATCTCATTCTGGTATCGTGATCCATCCACAAACATTTCAAGGTGGGGGTTCAGGAGAGGCTTATCTGTGACATGAGCAAATCCAGCTGTCTCCTGCTCCATCAGAGCAGCACAGTCATGCTGGTGCTCGGTGTCAAAAGCTTCCTCTTCGCCTAGGGAATTGACAAAAAGTTGATCCCCTGTGCTTACTCCCCCTTTTGAATCAGTGTCACCTAATGGCAGTAAGGTGGCCGGATTCAAAGTTGTGCAACGTTGAAATGAGACATTGGATGAAGAGTGTACTGCAAGTTCCATTTTAACCTGTCTAGCAAGAGACAGATGTCTACGGCTCACCTGTGTCAGAATTCCATGTACGTCATGGGGCGTGAGGACCACAAGAGGGTAGTCTAGGACCACCTCAGAAGCTTTCTCAAGTAGTGCTTGTACAGCCAGAACTGCTCTTACACAGGAGGGTGAACCCCTGGCTACTGCATCAAGATGTGCACTGTAGTATGCTACAGGGCGCTTTTTGTCACCATGCTCTTGTGTGAGGACGGCAGTAGCATGTCCCGCCATCTCAGTCACGAACATCTGGAAGGGTTTATCATAGTCTGGCAGACCCAGTGCTGGAGCACTGGTGATCTGTATTTTCAGCTGGTGAAAAGCTGACTCGGCTTCCGGGGACAAAGCAAATGGCTTAGAACTCAGGCAGTCGTACAGAGGCTGCATGGTCATGGAGGCAGAGCGAATCCACGGCCGACAATATGAAACTAACCCCAGAAATGTCCGCAACTGAGCATGGGAGGTAGGGAGTGGCATGTCCTCCACCACCTTGGTACGTTCTGGCGTGAGGTGTTTTGTACCAGGACCTAGGCAGTGACCAAGAAACACAACATGAGATTTGCAAAACTGTAATTTGTCTTTACTGGCTTTACACCCGCTGTCTGCAAGAAAACAAAGGAGGCTGAGTGAGGCCGCAACGCAGGTAGGTCTGTCCGGTGCACACAGTAGGAGATCATCAACATACTGAAGCAGGGCCACACCTGGTGGGACCGTCCATGCATCAAGTACAAGCCTCATACATCGGGTGAATTGATTTGGGCTGTTTTGTGCCCCTTGTGGTAGGACAGTCCAACAGTACTGTTTTCCTCGGAACGTGAAGGCAAACAGGTACTGGCAATCGGGGTGGAGCGGGACGGACATAAATGCATTGGCCAAATCGACCAGAGTGTACCAACAGGTTCCGGAAGGTATGGTGGACAACAGAGTGTAGGGATTGGGGACCAAAGGTGTCTCTAGGATGGTCACCTTATTGATTTCTCTTAGATCGTGAACCATCCGGTAGGTATCAGGTTCACCTTTCTTCCCTTTCTTTTTAACCGGGAAGAGTGGCGTGTTAGCGGGTGAGACGCAAGGTTTTAAAGCATTCAAGGCACATAACTCTGTAATAGTGGAGGCTATTGCGTCTTCCTGTGCCATGGCTAGGGGATACTGGCGGATCATGGGGGCTTTTTCCCCATCTTTGAGATATACCATGACTGGGGGTACGTGGAGATGGCCCAAGTCTGTCTTCCCTTTTGCCCATAGGGTCTCTGGCACTGCTGAGAGAACCTGTGTATCTTCTGGGGTCAACACATATACAGTACAAGAAGGAGGCGGAGTGACCAAGTCTGCTGCCATGAGACAGAATACTTGGTGGTCGGCCGCAGAGGTACTGACATGAGCCTCACCGGAAGGATGGAGCTGAATACAGCACCCCAGGGGTCCCATCACATCGGTTCCCATGATGCAATCCCCAGCGGGTGACACCAGGAAGCGAGTGAGGACTCGTGACCCTTGAAAAGAGACTTCTATGGGCTCAGTCTCACGCATGGGTGTTGGTTCACCGGACACTCCAACGGCTATGGCTATGGAGTCTGAGAGGGGAATACTAAGGTCATTGACTTGTGAGGTACTGACACATGATTTAGTAGCCCCTGTGTCAATTAAAAAGGGCACCTCCTTCCCCTGGATTTTTAGAGGCTGAAAAATTTGTGGCCCACGTGCGTCAGTAACTATAAGGGACACGGGGGAAGGAGTGCCAGACCTTCATTGGTAATTGGTATACCCGTTGTTTCCCTGTGGGCGGGATGATGTGGTAGTGGCCGTACTTCCCTGTTGCCCCCTTTCGTCTGACATGTTCTGTCTAGTGCGTTTAGGGGCTCTACAATTACGGGCCAAGTGTCCAGTCTTCCCGCAGTTATAACACTTACGGGTCTCCCGCCTGGGGTCGTTAAGTCGGACTGTGTCCCCCTCCATGGTGTAATGTTTAACCATAACACCCTTTGCGTGGTCTTCTGTGTCCATGACAAATCCTACAGCTTTCTTATATAGATCACGCGGTCTGGCCTGTCGCCAATCGGGGGTACATGCTTTAACGCGTTCAGACAGGCGCTTATCTATTCCTTGCATAAAGGCTTCACAAAAAGCAGCATTACGTATGGCTTTTGGACAATCATATAAACCCAGATCTCTGCCAACTTCCTCTAAACGGCCAAAGTAACATTCAATAGACTCGCCCTTGTTCTGTCTACACTGGGTTAGGGCTGTACGTCTCTCTTAGGCTTTATCCTTAAACCAGGCCTTAACCTTGTCCACATATTGAGTACCACTAAGTAATGCCTGGGGGTCATCTGGGCGATCTTCAAGACCACAAAATTGAGCAATACTATTGTAAAGGCCCAGAGGACATTTTACATTCATAAGACATTCCATATCTGTCCAAGTGGCAGAGTAGTTTTTCTGTATGACTTCCAACTTTCTATGGAAAGCTGCTGGCTCTGTCTGGGGATCGGGCAGTTGCTGACACAGTGCCATCTGGTCTGTGGCGCTCCAGGGTCGCCATGTAGTGACTGTAGACCCGGGAGTTGGTCTATGTGCGTCCGTGGGTCTGTCATTAGAAGACGATGGTCTGTCAGTGTCCTCTTGTCTGACCGTGCCCAATGGTGGACTCGGTCGGTTTGGTTCTCTATAATGGGTAGTGGAGGTTGTAACTGGGAATAAGGGAATCGGTTGTCTACACTGATCCCTGCGACGTGGAGTCCCACATACCGTACAGATTTCTTTAAAACAGGCATTCTGTTGACCACAACGTGGACAGTCCCAAGCCGGACCTCTATTTACTTCAGGGCCCGGGGATCCTAATTGAGGGCTGTAGGGAGGTGTATCCATCTGGGCAGTAGCCTGTGGATACGTAGGAGGCAGGGGTGGCAAATTGGGATACAGAGAATTAAAGGGATTATTTGGAGACATTGGTGGAACGGCCGGGACGACAGGAGAGACTAATGGAACCGTAGGGGTTTCCATGGGAACGTCTATTGGTGGCCGGGCCATAGGACAATAAACTAAAATGCCCTCGCCTCGGGACTCGGAGTCCCAGTGTTCGTCTTCCGCTGTTTTAGAGCAGTCCAGAATAGCCTTCATGCCTTTTTCCAAACCCTTATTTCTTATTTCCTTTCTATGCTTATCCTCATATTGTGACCAAAATTCATAATTGAATGTTCCCGCCTTCTTGAGGCCTATACGTTTGTAAACTTTATAGGCTTGTCTGCAAATGTCCTCCCCTTCTCTATCTTTAATTATCTCAATAGGAGTCTGATATATCTTAGATTGTTCAGAACCCATCTTGACCACTTCCAACTATTCTTCACTAAGTATACAGGACGTATATTTCACACAGTAAACTAAGATAATCACTGAGACTATCTGGGAACACACAGTTCCCTGTCCCGGAATAGATTTACAGAACTAAAACCGTGGTCAACTTCAAACACTAGGATTCAGGGGAGACCAGACCTCGCCTCTTAGGGAACTTTTAGTAATATTATAACAGATCCAGAGTAACAATATGACTGCCAGAAATGAGACTATAACAATAACAATTATTTCAATCTCCAATACAGACAACATGACTCTTTAAGTCCCAATGAGTGAGTTCTTCCGTCTAGGACAGTTAAATGAACTTATTCACTCTAAAATATGGACGGGGCAGAAAATATAGGAAACAGGCAACAACCAACCTCTAGTCCGTTAGAGACACACAGATCAAAAGAATCCAGACTGTATAATAGTAAGATAAGCTCTTACCTCTACACCGGTGTTTTCAGTCTGGAGTCTCCGAATCCAGTATCCACGTCAACGGGCCAGGAGTTTGTTTCAGTCTACTGGTTACGATGTCCCGTAAAGGTAAGCCCCGCCCCACGTTGGGCGCCAAAAACTGTGGAGGGTTAATCTGTTCAAACAGACTGGTCAGTTATGTTGTCCGGTTCCGAATTGACCTAAGCAGGAGCGCTTCTTGAGAGTCAAAGTACTGACCATACACGGTATATGGTGAAACAATGAACTCTGAGTTTATTATTGGCATAGTCTCAGTCTTTATAGAAGATCGCCCACGCAGGGACGCGACCTCTGGTAATACAGGGAATAACCTCGTGATTTCCATACATCTTACAAAAACCTTGTGACTTAATCATTCAATAAACTTTGACATTTGAGAAATAGCTGATTTCACATGACTTTTAGACAACATATTAATTTTAGACAGAGAGCTGACAACTTCTTTGCGGTTAGGCTAGGTCTTACTACATTTATGAACATCTGCTCTTGTGACTTCCTGATTCCACTTCGGTCAGACGTAGACCTTCAGTGTAGACAGAAAACCACAAAAACAGTCATGACTTCTGTTACACATACAATATATTGCTAAAATATTCATTTTGCTAAAATAGATTGATATATATACTCATTTTTGATAGGCAACATATATTAATTCCTTTACAGCCCCTCTTGGCCCTTATCATCTGCACAAGCATATGAACTAACGTAAAAAGTACCCTAAGCACTAATTGTAGTTTATTGACTGACTGGGTAAATTACAAATGGAAGATTTAAAGACTGCTCTAAACTAGAGTCAATGTATAGTGATAAGTTCTCTAAATATGTATGCCTTCTTGGAATGCACATATGTGCCCTTTTTGTCAAAAGTCGTCCTTTTGACCTTGGCAGTAGCATTAGGGAGCTTCTGTATTCTATGTATTTTTTTTTTCTACGTGTTCCTTTAATTCTAAGCTGTGTGTTTTCTGTTTCATCTCAACTGTCAAGTAGGTTTTGCCAGCACACCAGTTTGTCTCTCTAGGAGCCAAGATGTTTGATTGACTCTCTTTATGAACCTGCTCAGTCCTTCATTCCCGGCCAGTAATTGTGGGGTCTTTCTGGTGTTTGTCTGTGTTCCACATTTTGGTCTCCTGTTAGTCTGATTTTCCTGCCTGTTCTGTTTATCCTGTACCTGGCTTAATTTTCCATCCATGCTGATACCTAGATTCTGACCTTGGCTTCTTTACTACCATTTGTCTGCTGTCCTCGTTTCGGTAGTCCTCCTGATTTTGACCCTGCTCTGTATCTGGCTCTGATTTTCATATATCATTTGGTTCTGACATTCTTGTTTGACCTACTAGTTCTGATCCTTGGCCTGTTTGAAGGTGTTGCATGTTTTCTCTACCAGCCATTGGCTAGTCTGAGGACGTAAGCTTGAGATCATAGCAGCTAAAGAGTATACCCGACTTGGAGGGGGTTGAAGGATGAAAATCTGTGGTCCCTAGGAACTACTAACCATAGTAGGCAGCGCAAGGCCTGGTTGTGAATATGCTGTTGCTGGATAAGCTATTACTATCTTAACAGTAATTTTACTCTCTTCTACTCTGTTGGACCACAAACGAAGAAGAAAAGTTACGTCATGTGAATTTTGTTGCAGTTTACCAGAATCAAAGGGGTTCTCTACCTCTTCAAAACTGATAGCCTATTGACAGGATAGGTCATCAATAGCTGATCGAATTGAGTTTCCCCGGAAACCCTAGCTGATCAGCTGTTTTCTGGGCCTGTTAAAGCAGATGGCTCCATACATTGTACAGTGGCTAGGCATGGTAGCCACTGAACTGAATGGAAGCTGTGTCTGCAATACTATGCCAGGCCACTGCACAATGCATGGAGCTATCTGCTTCCTCTCTGTACAGGGTGACAACTGGCCCAGCAGATAGCTCATTAGTGAAGTTCAAAGGTGGTGGACCCCCACTGATCAGCTATCCTGTCATCAATTTTGAAGAGATAGAAAACTAATATAAATGGTAAAGTACAACAAAATCTATCTTCTAGACAGGTCATCAATATTAAAGAACTGGAAAACTGCTTTAAAAATTAAAACATAGGACACCACACGTATTAAATTCTCATCTGTGAAACTTTTTTTTTTTTTTTAATGATATAGCTTTTAACCCATTAAGGACCAAGCACTGTAAATTTACAGTGCTTGGTCCTGGGCTTTAATCCCAGACTATTATAAAAATAGGACGGGGAGTAAAGCCCCTGCTTCTGCAATCAATCATAAGCAGGTCAGGTTGTCAGCTGTTAGTCACAGCTGAGAAACCGAAGGAGAAGGCAGGAATGTTTTTTAACCCCTTCTGCCTCTTACTTTCCCGAGTCCACGGTGCTCAATGAGCGCTATGTGCTAAAAAGTGAAACTGGAAGTGTTGCTTCCACTACATGAGCCAGCGGTCACGTGACCACCAGGATTCCCTGGGACAGCAGAGCTACAGGGTCCCACCAGACCCTGATCAGCTCAGCCAGTAACTATTGTCACTACAAAAGAATGTTTTCCTGTAACTGGGGCTCCTATGGATGCCCCAGCTACAGTGGAAAATGTCAAATTAAAAAAAAACATGTGAATGTCCCCCAGAAGTCTTATATGACATCATAGGGAACATAGATAGTTTTAAAAAAAATTACATAAATAATTAAAACAAAATTACAGAATAAAATAAAAATATATATACATAAAAAAGAAAATAACCCAAAGCCAACGCCAACCAAAACCGTCGCCGTATGCGCCCTGTAATCCAAAGCCATATTATATATCAAAACGTCAGAAACAAAATGAGGAACCCGTTCCCATACTTTATTTCAGCATAAATATACCAATTTAAAAAAATAACTCTTAATGTTAAAAAATTATTTTTTAGCTTTTTATCCCCAATAAAACTAAAAATAATGGGGAAAAAAAGTCAGTGAAAAATATTTTTAAAAAATAGGACTAGATGTCACAGGAAGAAAAACACAGCAAAAATAATTTTGGTAGCTGAAGAAAAAAAAAATAAAGCAATTAAACCACCGCATCGATAACATCCGTTAAAAGTGTCTGGTCATTAAGGTACAAAACAGCCTGGTCCTTCAGGGGTTAAACAAAACAAGAAAATTGAAGAAACATGAGGTACTACCCTATTTAATGAAATATCTACTTATAATGAATATTTCACAGCACCATACAGTACAAACAATAAAAAATGATATATACACACTGAAATCTCTCCAAAAGACCTCCTCCTTGAGAAGACCGCTCCTTCATCTACACCAGATTTCTTCTGACAGATTTTTAGCTCCATCATCTACTATGTACAGTATGTGTCACATTTGTGCTCCTGGGACCTGAGGTTCTGTTGGGTTTCCAAGAGTACACTGCTGCAGGTGGGGTTGATTTGACTGCATGATGACGTAGATTTCTCCAGTCAGCCAATCACCACCGGTCTGTATATATAAATACCAGTGCCTCTTACTAGAGGGGACTGGTAATTATTCATTTCCTCTCAGAACTCTGATGTTTGCATGCTGTAGGGTTAGTTTGTGATGTTCTCTCAAACTCTCCCTGAAGATGGCCTTACTTTTCTATCAGGTGTGGTTCAAGACATTGGATGTCCTTTATGCTGTCAGATGGGTGATGTTTGATGCTCTGTTCCTTACGTCTGTGGGTGTAGACTTCATACTATGTCTTTTTGGTGTATGTATGCATGCAATTGGGTCTGGGTGGGATTCTCCTGTGTCTGTAGGTGTGAAGACACCCGGTGCGAACAATGTCTTGGTCAGTGTCTGTTTGGAGGTTTGCAGACACATGGTGTGAACAATGTCTGGTTCAGTGTTTGTCTCTAGGTGTGCAGACACCTGGTGTGAACAAGATCTTGTTCAGTGTCGGTTTGTTCACACCAGGTGTCTGCAAACCTCCAAACAGACACTAAACTCCACATTGTTCACACCAGGTGTCTGCACACCTACAGGCAGACACTGAACAAGACATTATTCACACCAGGTGTCTGCATACCTAAAGGCAGACACTGAACAAGACATTGTTCACACCAGTTGTCTGCATACCTACAGACAGACACTGAACAAGACATTGTTCACAGCAGGTGTCTGCATTCCTACAGGCAGACACTAAACAAGACATTGTTCACACCAGGTGTCTGTAAACCTCCAATGTCTTGTTCAGTGTCTGTTTGGAGGTTTGCAGACACCTGGTGTGAACAATGTCTTGTTCAGTGTCTGTCTGTAGGTGTGAAGACACCCCATGTGAACACTATCTTGTTTGGAGTCTGTTTTTGACACCAGGTGTCTGCAAACCTCCAAACAGACACTGAACAAGACATTTTTCACACCAAGTGTCTGCAAACCTCCAGACACGAAACCAGACATTGTTCACACCAGGTATCTGCACACCTACAGGCAGACACTGAACAAGACATTGTTCACACCAGGTGTCTGCAAACCTGCAATGTCTTGTTCGGTGTCTGTTTGGAGGTGTGCAGACACTTTCATCCTTAGATGAGAGGACGCCTGATTACCCCTCCATCCATGGTTTGCAGACACTCGGCTATCTAGGCTAGACAGGTGTCTCTAGGTTCTAGTGTGGGGCCATCCTTATCGCGATGATCGCGTCGCTTTAAGGCAGGGTTCCCCGACCTCTAGTGTAGGGTCAGATTTCCCCTTATGTTGGTTCAGATTTCCCTGTTATGCCTATGTATTTGTATACTATGCATGTCTTGTCTCATAAAACCATTATGGGTTTTCTACATCCGGTCTTGAGTTCATATCCTTGCTGTTTAGCTCTAAAAATTCTTACAATCATGCAGGCAAGGTAAATAAGTCCTACACGAACATAACAGTATGTCTTTGAGTGCATGGCCCCTCTAGAAGACCATTTTTGATGCATTGTTGGGTGGTCAACTCATAAAGATTTTACTATAGATATATTTGCTGCCATGATAACTTTATTAGAAAAAGGAAGAAATATTAATATTGCTATTATTGCTTGCTTTAATTAGTATGATATTACCATTAGAGCTTCTATAAAATATATCCTAAAACAAATGGCCATTAAAATGCATATTATTTATATGACCTTATTTTAGAGAAACGTGTAAAGCAATTGTCTGCTTACAAGCTCGCACACACAGCATCCAAACACCTTAACGTCTTGTCACTCAGTCAACAAATTCTGTGATATTCTCCCTTTACAAGTGAAAATGAAGTGTCCTTCTTACAGATCTTAAGACAAGAAGGTGAATGATGCAGAAGCCAAGGGGCGAGCTCCAATTCCATCTCATTGTAATTGACTGACTTTGGCCGGCAGTATAATGAGTCGTCCTGATAAATGGAAGTAGAGACCGGCCGCATTTATCTTACAGTTTCTGTCTTGTTCAACATTTTCTAGAACCCTGCTTTATTGCCAATTTATTTTCTATGCCCTAGTACAATGGCATTGACCACTCGTGTTTCAGAATAAAAAAAATGATCCGGATAACATGAAGAACTTCTAATATTAACCTTTTCATTTCCAAGGGTCATTGATACGGCAGTTGATACGAGTCCAGATCACATTCTGCAGTTCTGGTATTCTCTCTCAAAAGATCATAGATTTTTATTTTGATCTACATGAGGGCTTGTTTTTTGTCGGACAAGTTGTTATTTTTCAGTGGTACCATTTAGCATACCATACAATGTATGGGAAGACTTTTAAAAATGTCTAAGCTGTGCGAAATCAGTAAAACTCCGCAATTGTATCATTTTTTGGGGGTGTTTTTACATCATTGATGGTGCAATGAAAATGTAATGTTATACTTATTCTGCGAGTCAGTATTATTACAGCTGTACCAAATGTATATATTTTTTGTATAGTATTACTTAAAAATAAATATATATATATATATTTTTATTTTTTTTTAAGAACTTCCTGTCACCATATTTTGACTTCCAGGGCTTTTTTTTTTCAGTCAATAGGATTGTGTGAGGGTTTGTTTTTTTTCAGAGCGACATGTAGTTGGTATTGGTTCCATATTGGGGAACATATGAATTTTTGATCACTTTTTATTATTTTTTTCTTGGAGTGACCAAAAAAAGCGTAATTCTGCCATTGTGTATTTTTTTGTTGAGTTGAACATCCAGAGTTAATAAGGTGATATTTTAATAAAGGGGACCTTAATGGATGCAGTGATCATAATTTTAAGATATTTTTTAGATAAGACAACTGGAGAAAATGTTTTTTACATTTTTAATATTTATTTTTTATAATAATTGCAAAAATCCTTTTTTATATCTTTATTTTACTTATTTCTACTTTGTTATTAGTCCCCATAGGGGACTTGAACTTAAGATGGTTTGATCGCTGGTACAGTATAATGCAATACTGTGGTATTGCATTATACTGTAGTTTAAAAATCTGCCTATTAAAGACATGCCACAGGCAATTTTTTATTAGTCAGAAATCATGGCAGCCCTGGGGGCCTTCAGAAGGCCAAGACACCTTGAAAGCACCCTGCGATCCTATTGTGGTAGGGCTATTTGGGACACTTAAATTCCAATTGATAAGGACATTTTAACACCCCTGTCAGAAGTGAAAGCGGCATTTAAAGGATTAACAGCCATAATCAGAGTGAGTCAACCTTCAGGGACAGTCAAAATGTGCCATATACAGAGCAGGTTCGGCTCCCAAGCCCACTCCATATACAATATATACAGTGGACAGCTATAGATGTCTTAACCGCGTGGGGTATGTGCAGTTACAATGTATATAGTCGTATGTGTGATGGGAAGGGGTTAATCAAAGAAAATACATATAAACAGCTAGCAGAGTCTTTTGGATTATTGTCACATGTATTTAAACGGATTGCTTCAGAAGAGAAACTCATGACATATCACTAGGATATAACATCAATATTCGATGGCTGCAGGCTACACATGTTAATGTATCTGAGGAAGTGTTTGAACAAACTTCAAAATGTGCAGCTCATTTTTATTAAAGGTTTTTGCATATTTTTCTGCCATCGTGTTTTAACTGGATGGTGGAAGTATCCACTGAATTCTTACATTGTTCTGCATATTGGAATGACTCCTTTGATCTCCTGGATGGAGAGGTCTGCAGTTTGGAGCTGCATCCAAGTGCCCCAGGGAATGCACCTTTCTAAACAAACTTCCCTGAGTTCTATCTGTAACTTTGCATACCCTCCTCTGCAGTGCCATCTTAACCCCTTAGCAGGGGCGTAACTAAAGCCTCAGGGGCCCTGATGCAAAACGTGAGCTGGGCCCCCCTTTATATGTTTCTGTACCAGTACCCATACCTAAACCATGCTGCATAGAGACATAACTTGAAGCTTCTGGGCCGCAATGCAAAACCTGTAACAGGGCCCCCAACTATAATGCTTTACTCATAGTACTGGGCTCCCTATATGAAGAAGAGAGGCCTTATGGGCCCCCTAAAGCTCCTGGGTCCGGGTGCAACCGCATCCCCTGCACCCTCTATAGTTACGCCCCTGCCCCTCAGTGACCTCACTTTTTTGCTTTTTTCCATTTTCATTTTTTCCTCCCCCCTTTAAAAAAATCAGTACTCCTTTATTTATCCATCGACGTCGCTGTATGAGGGCTTGTTTTTTGCGGAAGGAGTTGTATTTTTCAATCATACTATTTATTTTACCATATAAAGTACTGAAAACCTTTAAAAATTCTAAGTGGAAAGAAATGGAAAAAAACCGACATTCCGCCATCTTTCAGTGAGTCTTGTTTCTACGGCGCACAAACTACAACAAAAGCGACATGATAATTTTATTCTATGGGTCAGCACGATTACTACGATACCAAACTTGTATAGTTTTTTTTTTCTTATTGTACCTCTTATATATTATATTAAAGATATTTAATTTTTTAAAATAATTTTCTGTCTCCATCTTCTGCGCTCAATAACTTTTTTATTTTTCCATCACTATAGTTGTGTGAGGGCTCATTTTGTGCGGTACATCCTGCAGTTTCCGTTCGTACCATTTTGAAATACATAGGACTTTCTGATTGCTTTTTATTAGATTTTTTCTTGGCAACAGGCTGACCAAAAAAGCGCATTTCTGGCGTTTTTTAATTGTTTTTGGACGACATTCACCATGCACGGTAAACAATGCATTACTTTTACAAACGCAGCGATACCAAATATGCATTTTTGTTTTATTATTAAGATTTTACATTGTAAATATGGCAAAAGGGGGAGTTTTTGAACTTTTATTACTTAAAAAAAAAAAAATTATAAAACTTTATTGTTCTTATTTTTACTTTTTCTTTCAGTCCTCCTTGGGGACCACAACTAGCGATGCTTAGATTGCTTATGCAGTATGATGTAATGCCATAGCATTACATTATACTGCGTTCTGACAGGCAGCCTTCCAAGCCACCCCATGGGGATGGCTTGATAGGCATTCTGCCATGACAGCCCTGGGGTCTTTCAAAAAGACCCCGGCTGCCATGACACCCACAAGGCTCTCCTAATCTCATCGCGGGGGGCAGGGACATACGGGACTTAAATGCCGCTGTCACATTTGACAGCGGCATTTAAACGGTTAACAGTCCCGATTGGCCGGTTGGCTGAACGGGGCTGTTGCCCGCAGGTGTCAGCTGTAATAAACAACTCACACCTGCAATGTATGGAGGGAGATTGCAGCGCTATCTCCTTCCTTACAGGTCCTGCAATGGCAGGACGTAAAAAGACTATAGCGTGGTCACTAAGGGGTTAACAACAGCAAAGCAGTGTAGCGGGGCCCCTACAAAAACTACTCAAAGGGAGGATGCAGCAGGCATGGGACGACGTCAAAAAAACTCGGGAGGACGAGCGAGTTAGTAACTGGCGACCTAGACAGGAGTACCGGACGTCTAAGTCTCTAGGGTCCATTTTCCTCTTGTAGACGTCTCTTTGTTCATAGTGCCAGGCTACTTTACACTAGAAAGTATCAAGAAGATGTACTGCGCTTCACAAGATGATCCACACATGTATTCGGCCGGAAATCTCTATTTTTATTATAGAAATTATGGGTAATTTACAAAAGGAATTATGGGTAATTTGAAAGTGAAGCAGAAAGTGACAAAATTAATCCTTTCCAATCCACTGTCTGACCTCTGAAGACATCATGATTTGAGGCTGTACAGCTCCGATGTTGGAAGACGTCCGTCGGGGTTCTCTTATTGTATATTGCCAGCCTCTCTGCTGTTGGAGCCTATCCAACCTGTCACCTCATGCAGTACTGGCTTTAGCCAGCAGATAGTGCCGTTGCATAACAGCAGAAAAAGAGTAAGCCCCCTAGGAAAACCAGGATACAAATTGGATTGGAAAGGGTTAAAGTCTTCGCACGGCATATATCATTAACATACAGAGATTAGTATGGAGGCCCTATGCTTGTTGGGCCCCTGGGGAAGTGCCCATCAGGCCCATACATGAAGATGGCACTGCTCCTCTGGTGAGCATACCAACTGCCTTGTGTCGCTACTTTTTATGTAATTTGCTAAATTTCGGAGCACTTTCTGTGTTAATTACTTATTGAGTTAACCTTTTACAGGCCAATTTTTTTTTTACAAAAGTGGTCAAATTTAGGCCACTAAAAAAATGGAAAAGTAATGATCCCATTTGGGAACATTGGCATGTAAAAGCTTTGAATTGAGCACCGTGCAGTGCATCATATTCCCTGTTCTGATACTGAGGGGAAATTAAAAACTTTCTCCCATGTTGTTCCACAGAATACAGCTGATCCTTCTTGCAAAAAAGGATTGCCCAAAGTAAAAACCCCTTTAAGAAAAAAAAAATTTTCTTGGAACAAAGGACAGGTAACACTGCTACTTCTCCAGCTGTTAGAACATAGGGGGCATATTTAGGAAACGTTTTGGCCAGATATTAAAAAGTTGCATATTTTTGTGCAAACATGTATGTCTGCATAAAATGGTGACTTTTCTCATTTTTGCGCCGGCCCTGCTATTTTTTCGGAAAGTGGTCGGGGCTTGTTGGGAAGGAACAGGGCCACCATGGACTGACAAACTTATGTATCTGGTGTAAATGATACCAGAAATATACACCATGTCGGACCTGGCGTACTTTTCTCTCTAGGCGTGTGAAGCTCTTCATGTATTCAACGCACTGTGTGCCCAGGGAAATCGTACTGAGCCCGCCGCAGGCAATGCTGGGCTTAGTAAATTTCCCCATAGTTTTATATCTGTAGAATAAAAAATATTTGATAGCTAGTCAATCAGCAAAATGAAATACTAAACATTTGACAGGCAACAGAGGCGCCTCTTGGCTGATGGACTTGGAGAACACAGAACTCCAAGCAATAAAATCTTTCCAAAGGCAAATACAAAAAGTACTTTGTGCTTTCAGTAGCTCAACAGTAGACAGCCTGATAAATGTCAAATCAATTGTTGCAAAGCCTCGGACTGTATTTACTTTAGTCATTTACTATGAAGGAGCTTGGCTGGAGTGGAAAACGAGTCCCTTATTTGTCTTCGGGCAGACAATTCATTTTTAGCATGTGTAGCATTTTCAATAAGCGTTTCTCCAAATGTCACACTAGCTGTGTTAATTTCATTAGCAGTTACCGCCACTCTACTTTTTACTTAAATGTACCCTTAAATCTACCAATTTGAAGATCTCCTACTCTGTTGCTCAGCTACAATCGCGGTGCAGATGAGTTCGAAGTCTACAACATCTGTTGATGTAAAGTTTTTCGTAACACTTAAGTTGGAAATTACTTTCATGTTAATGAGAACTGACAACATGATAGCGTTTTCAGGCTGACTAGTCAAAATGGCTTACTGCATTGGTTTTTGGCTTCTAAAATGTACAGCCGTGGGCAAAAATTTTGAGACTGACACAAATTTTGGTTTTCATAAAGTTGGCTGCTTTCGTGCTTTTAGATCTTTTGAGTCAAGTGTTTCTATGGTTCCTGAAGTACAATTATAAGCTTTTTATAGGTTTTTGAACTTTTATTGACAAATACATCAAGTTTAGGCAAAGACTCGATGTTTACGGGGTTGACCCTTATTTTTTAAGCCTTCTGCAGTTCACCTTGGCATGCTGGATATCAGATTCTGGGTGAAATTCTGACTGATGACAACCCATTCTTCCTAACTAGTGCTTGGAGTTTATCACAATTTCAGTTTTTTTGCTTGTCCACCTGCTTTTTGAGGATTGACCACAAGTTCTCAATGGGATTAAGACCGGACAGTTTCCTGGCCATAGACCCAACATTTCAATGTTTTGTTCACCGAGCCGCTTAGTTATCACTTTTTCCTTACTCCGTCATGCTGTAAAAAGCATTGTTCATCACCAAATTCCTCCTGGAAATTCCCCGTGGCTGAATGGTTCTGTCTCCAGACACCTCCGGACCAAACTGAACATCACCGGGTAGACTCTATTGGCTATAATGGGGTCCGCCCGCTTTCCACTCAGCTGCCCGGCTTTTGCACAGAAGAAAAAGTGCTGCATGCAGAGATTTTTCTTCCGGTATTTACAGCCGCATCTGTGATGGAGGTCCCGGTTGGAGGGTCCACCTCAGATGTCAAACCACCTTATCCTGTTTTGAGGAGTAGTCAGTTTAAAAGTGCTAGTCATTTCATAAAATTCCAAGAAAGGTTTTATGGTCAGTTATGAATTTGACATTTTTCAGGAGGTTTCCAGAAATTGGGTGGTGTCCAATCCCTGGCATCACTTGCATGTCGATAAATGGGGTTCTGTTGCACCAGTGCATAGGAAATCATTGAAGGGGCCGGGGTATTCCAGTAATTAACATGGGCTATTTATTTCACTTACTCTTGATGACCCTGGCAGTGAAGTTGTGGCCGGGCTTCCTATCATTCAGGTGAAATATTCAGTTTGCTGCCCTTTTGTGTAAATTTTGTGTAAATCTCATGATCAAGCCTGAGCGACTCGCTGGCAACATTCATTCCCAAGATACGCAATCATACATTGATGGCCTATGTGTGTTAAGGATGTATAAAATGCTTTTCTAGATTTACTGCTCAGACCCAACTGAGAGTAGACAGCTCGTTAGTCGGATGGCACATCAACATAGATGGCAATTTTGAATTTATTCATAAAATGCCCCCTGTGACAATGCTGATTGCAAGAGCTTAGGAATGAAAGCATTGCCATTAAGACCAGCTCAGAGTGGTTTGGCAGCCAACGTATTCTATATGGGGTTGTTTGCTAAGATATTAGCTTTTTTAACCACTTCATCCCCAAGCCATTTTTCATTGTTGTTTCAAGACCTATAACTGTTTCCTTTTTCAGTCAACAGAGCTGTATGAGGTTTGTTTTTGGTGGGACATCTTGTATTTTTAATAGTAGCACTTACTGTACCATATAATATATTAGAAGACTTAAAAAAATAACTTTGCCATTGTTTTTTGGGTTTGTTCTACAATGTTAAAGTTATGGTAAAAATGACACACTCGCTTTATTCAGAGGATCGGTACAGTTAAAACTTTATATCTTTTTTTTAATGTTTTATGGCTTTAAAAAAAGGAAATCTTTTTAAAATTACTTTGTCTTGCCACATTCTGAAACTCATAACATTTTTATTTTCCCATTGATAGGCCTATGCCAGGGGCTGTTTTCTGCATGGCGAGTTGTAGGTTTATTGGTACTACTATGGGGAACATAGACCTTTTTGATCCCTTTTAGAGATGAGCGAGCACCAAAATGCTCGAGCGCTCGTTACTCGAGTCGAACTTTCAGTGATGCTCGAGAGTTCATTTCGAGTAACGAACCCCATTGAAGTCAATGGGCGACTCGAGCATTTTTGTATATCGCCGATGCTCGCTAAGGTTTTCATTAGTGAAA
This sequence comes from Eleutherodactylus coqui, assembly GCF_035609145.1. Taxonomy (NCBI): domain Eukaryota; kingdom Metazoa; phylum Chordata; class Amphibia; order Anura; family Eleutherodactylidae; genus Eleutherodactylus; species Eleutherodactylus coqui. Next base: position 39,656,519 of record NC_089848.1, read on the forward strand.
ACCTGGGAAATTCAAGAAAGTGATGGGAACGACATAGAAACGGATAGGGCAGGCGAGGGGCTACATGTTGGGCTGCATCTCAAGTTCCCAGGTCCCACTATTAAGCCACAATAGTGGCAAGAGTGAGACCCCCCTCCCCCGCACTGTCAGCATAAAGATCGTTCTCCTCTGCACAGCTGTAACAGCTGTGGAAGAGAAGAACAATGTTAGCCCATTGAATTCAATGGAGCCGGCAATACAGCCGGCTCCATTGAAAGCAATGGGCTGCCGGCGATCGCGGGATCCTTCACAGATATAGATTAAAATTAAATGACTTTTATTAGAATACTCTAAAAAATGTGGGCTCACATATAACACTTATGAACGATACAACAAGAAGGAAAAAACAGCGGGATCAATCAGATTGCTCCCTGCGCTGAGCCAATGAGAGGCAGCAGTCACTCACCCATTCATGAATTCATGAATGGGTGTGTGAGTGAGATCTGCCTCTGATTGGTCAGGCTGTGACCAATTAGAGGCAGCTCATTCAGCAGGCGGGGATTTTAAATTCCCGGCTGCTGAATACTACTCACAGCTGTTCAGAGCAGTTCAGGAGGACTGCCGCTGGCCGCGCTGAACTCCGTCTGCCGGGACCAGGTGAGTATATATATATATATTTTTTATTTTTACACATTTCTGGATGAATTGCAGGGAAGGGCTTATATATTTAAGCCCTTCCCGACAATTCATCCCGCGATCGCCGGCAGCCCATTGCTTTCAATGGAGCTGGCTGTATTGCCAGCTCCATTGAATTCAATGGTCAGTGCTCGTTTAATCGAGAGGAGTACCGCGTGGTGCTCGTCTCGAGTAACGAGCATCTCGAGCACCCTAAGGGCGCCCACCCACTGGCGTTTGCGATTTTCGTGCGTGAAAAACGCAGCGTTTTCCGCGCGTTTTTTTGCGGCGTTTTTTGCCGCATTTTCGCGGCTTTTCCATTAATTTCCATTGACTTTCATGGGTGCATTAGGAGAAAAATAAGGACACATATGCAACTGACAGTTCCTATGTTAAAAAACGCAACGCAACGCAAAAAAAAACGCCAGTGGACAGGAGTACATTCAATTCTAATTGCTCTTGAGAAAAAACGCAAAACGCAAAGAAAAAAAAAATCGCCAGTGGGTGGGCGCCCTAATACTCGAACGAGCATCAAGCTCGGACGAGTATGCTCGCTCATCTCTAATCCCTTCTTATTTATTGTTTTGGGGAGAAAGGATGACAAAAAAATAATGTTGCCATTGTCTGTTTTTTTTTTTATTGCATTTGCCATACGGAACAGATAATATGATTTTTTAACAGATCGTAATTTTATCGCTGCTGCAATAGCAATTGTGATTTTTTTTTTATATTTGAAAACTGGATAAGGGGTTGAACTTTTAATGCTTTTGCAATATTCTTTTTTTTAAATTAAATTTCAATTACTTTTTCTTTTTTTAACCTCTTTAGGAAACTTGAACTTGGGATCGTTTGATCACTTGTTCAGGGCTCAGTCACATGGGCATTTTTATGTGCGTTTATTCGCGTGTAAAAATGTTCGCACTGCGTGCGTTAAAAAGAAAGCGCTACCACGTCCATTGCCACCTATATGTTCTAGCTTTTGTCCATTCGAATTAAAATTTGCACATAAAGCATTAGTTCTATATAGTGCGATCTTTTTTAACACGTGAAAAATTGGACGTTACAACGCCTGTGTGACTGAGCCCTGAATATACTTGTATAATACAATACTTCTGTATTGCAGTATATTGTACTTTGATGTTAGCCTATTAAGTCTTGCCACAAGGCTTAATAGACTAATGTATGATCACTTGTGTAGTATACTTATATAATCGAGTACATAATATTGTACAATATAATACTTCTGTATTGAAGTATATAGTACTTCTGACATCAGCCTATTAAGTGCTGCAACAGGTAAGGCTTAATAGGCTGAACTCCATGGCCTTCACTAGGTCTCAGGATGCTGTGGCAATCATCAGAATTCTGAGATCTTATTACAAGGGAAAAGGGGGCAGTGAGTCGTCATCCATCAACATTGGGTATGGAGCATGCTCAGCTTCTGAGTCCATGCCATAGTCACCCTGCAGACCAAAGACGTACATCTACAGAATGTCTTGATCATTAAGAGGTTAATCCCTTATATGCCTACTTGTGGCTGTTATGGTCAAGGATATAGAATTAATATTCAGTCTGATCTGAATAGCCGCTATGTGAGGTTATTGTTCTTTCACAAAACAGAAAATGTAGCTTTTATTCATTGCAGTTCTATTGGTCTTCACTATTAACGTCTGGTAAAAACAAGGCTGTTTGGCAAATGTATTCATGCAATAGATTCCTTTCACAGATCAAACACAATCTGATTGCATTAAACCAATCTCAGGGCTGCATGGAATTTTAAATACAAAATGTTTGACACCTCTTCTGTAATCCAATATAAAATGATGGATGACTATAGGAAAGACAACAGTCAGGTTAGAGCTGTTTTCCCATTACTATAAATTGGCAGCTAGAAGCCTTTCCATTCCAAACCTCTTGGCAATGAGCTCAAAAGACAATACCTCTTATGTCAGCAAAAGGGCAATTTCAAACATTGCAATCAGTCTAATAAACCATCAAATGAAGCTTAGCAAATCCACTGTGTACTTTTCCCTTTGTCAAAGCTCATGCCAAATAACAGAATAATTTTTAACAAATATGATAAACCACATCAATCAATCATTGTGTGTGTAGTGCGTGGTATTACAGTAGGTGAGGTATGATGCAGAGAGACTTTATTAAACCCAAAATGTAATTAACCTATGAAAATAGGAGTACAAAGAAAACTTTCAATTGGCCAACGGGCTCGTATCAAATATACATAAATACCCTTTATTTATTGGCATTAGTAAATCATAGAACAGAGACTCTAAATGTTTCACAAGAACAATACCCAGTATCACTTAAAGAGTAGGTAAAGGTAAAGTCCCCTGGTGCAAGCAATGAGTCATAACTGACTCCTTGGGTGATGTTTTCTTGGAAGACTATTTTTGCGGGGTGGTTTGCCATTGCCTTCCCCAGTCATCTTTTACCCCCCAGCAGATTGGGTACTCATTTTACCGACCTCAGAGGCATGGAAGGCTAAGTCAACCTTGAGCCGGCAACCTGAAATACACAGGAATTGAACCTGCAACCCCTCAGGTTGTGAGCGAGAGCATTGGACAGCATTTCTGCTGCCTTAACACTCTGTACCACATGAGGCTGCACTTTAATTTTTTTGATTTAAAAATGTGCAGAACAGGTAATTCTAAGCATTTTTGCAATAGATCGATATTATCAGCCTATTCTATATATTTTTTGTACAAAACCATTTTCAGCTATGCGGCTAGGTGAAGATGTGCTGAGAAATCTATCTTCAGCTAACTAACTGCATAGCTGATGGGGGAGCTCCAGTTGTGCCTGCACTGTTCTGGCTAGTGCAGGAACAGCTGAATCCAAATCACAGTATATTTATAAAACCTGCTTTATATAATGTTTTAGTGATTTTCCATCATACTTTGTTTTTGTTCACCCCTGATCTGTCCTCAGCACTGCTGCTTTTATTCGTATCCTGTCTCCACTGCCCAGTCCCCAATGCTGTGTAAGGAGAAGCTGTTCTGTGCTGCAGATGGCTTCTCTGCTTCACAGCGCCCCATCCCTATCGAACCCGATGACAGTGCATGGGTACAGTGGGAAACAGGCACTATGATCTCAGGTTATAGTCCCCACCTGCTTCACCCAAGGATGGCTGTCTCAGTGTGCCAATCTAGGGTGGAAGTCTAAGTACTACCTCGCAGACAATCCACAGTCCCCTCTATTCGAAGAGTTCATACATGGTGAGCGGGGTGACTGACATCCTCCCATAAACTCTACTCTGGCCCCGTCATAGCTTTTTGTGCACAAACATTGCCTAACAGTCTCCTTCTGGCATCCTGCCCAGAATGACCAGGAAGAGTGGCTGACAGAATAAAATCCATCTGACATCTACTCAAAGTACTTTGCGAGAACTTTTTTCTGGATGTCAAGGTACTGTACCCATACCAATGGCTCCCTCGCTGTTAGGTTTTGACTCTAATTTGGAGGAGTTCCTTGCCAGTTGTCAACCAACCTGCTCACCAACTCAGAAAACTGAGCTTACTGCCTTGAAAACTTCCCTATTTAAAGGGGTTGTCCCGCGAAAGCAAGTGGGGTTATACACTTCTGTATGGCCATATTAATGCACTTTGTAATGTACATTGTGCATTAATTATGAGCCATACAGAAGTTATCAGAAGTTATTCACTTACCTGTTCCGTTGCTAGCGTCCTCGTCTCCATGGTGCCGTCTAATTTTCAGCGTCTAATCGCCGGATTAGACGCGCTTGCGCAGTCCTGTCTTCTTCTTTTCTGAATGGGGCCGCTCGTGCCGGAGAGCGGCTCCTTGTAGCTCCGCCCCATCACGTGCCGATTCCAGCCAATCAGGAGGCTGGAATCGGCAATGGACCGCACAGAAGACCTGCGGTCCACCGAGGGAGAAGATCCCGGCGGCCATCTTCACCAGGTAAGTAAGAAGTCACCGGAGCGCGGGGATTCAGGTAAGCACTATCCCGTTTTCTTTTTTAACCCCTGCATCGGGTTTGTCTCGCGCCGAACGGGGGGGCTATTGAAAAAAAAACAAAAAACGTTTCGGCGCGGGACAACCCCTTTAATCATATCAAAAAGATGTTTTGGGGCGAGCTTTTATCAGCAGTTTGTGATATTTCCAAGTAAATCTCAGATCTGGATCAGCATACAACTGATCTTGACAAAACAATTGACGAGAATGTTGATGTATTAGATCAAGAATGAGCTAAGAGGGAAAATTATTTTGTAAGGGTGGATGGCCTTGAACTAAAATGTGAAGACCTTCAGTACAGGAGCAGAAGAGCTAATATACAGATTCACGGCCTACCAGAGTCCATTATTAATTTAAAAGAAGCTGCTGGTAATTTATTTTTTGCCCTCCTTCCCCAAATTGCTCAGGAGTCTTTCCGTATCAACAGGATCCATTGTCCTTTCACCAGATAAGCTAACCCTGATCTTCCAAGGGATCAAATCTTGTCCACCGCCGAATCTGTGTCCTCTCTTAGGGGTATCTTCCTCTGTCTAGTTATTTGCTGATATTGCACCTTCCACTCTAGCGAAGCAAAAGAGTCTGACAACCATTACCCTAGCACTCCAACGGGGAAATGTCAGGTACAAGTTGAACTTCCATTTTGCTCTGCTAGTATGCATCAATTCGAGGTCCTTTTCCATTAAATCCCTGGAAGATGGGAAAAGCATCCTGAAAGCGGAGAGAATTCCTTACAACCTGGTGAGCAGTTCGTCTTCTAAACCCAAGTGAGTGACCCGCTCTTGGACAACTGTCCTGAGTCCCTGGCATGACCCATCATTCAGACAGTTAGTCCGGGCTTCAGGGACACAATAAGTTAATGCTGAGTAATCTCTTGTAACTCAAATGTTTGACTTTTTGCCTGCTATTGAAATTGATATTAGGTCCAACTTTATCTCTTATTTCACAGCGAATTGCTCACCTTTGGATACTTCTGTTTTATTGAGATGTCTGCTGCTTCGTGTCATTGCTTTAGCTGTTTTACTATTCTTATATGCAGTCACTGACCTAGATGGGTTTTGACGTACTTGTTTCCTCTAGAGTTTTAGGCAGGTTAATTCCCTTGATCAACAAGTTTGCTTAAATATAAGCCCTACCCTGAAAATAACCCCTAACTGTAGTAAAAAAATAAAAATTAAAAGATATATACTTACCTCTCCGCCGCTGTGGGGCTCAGGCGAGTCTAGACGCTTGGTCTCCGGCACTGTGATGAATTGCTTTCAGCAGGCGGGGATTTAAAATCCCCGGCTGCTGAAAAGGCTGCGTCTGATAAGCTGAGCCCTCAGCCAATCACAGGCAGTGCTCAGCCATTTATTGAATTACAGCTGAGTGTTACTGTGACTGGTCACAATGGTCAGCCTATCACAGGCAGTGCTGAGCCATTCATTGAATTCAATGAATGGCTGAGTGCTGCCTGTGATTGGCTGAGCGCTCAGCCAATCAAATACAGCCCTTTCAGCAGACGGGGATTTTAAATACATCTCTAAATACATGTTCTTGTATATTTACCTTCCCTGTTTGTGGGAAGGAGGATAAAATCCAATATTGTCTACTTGACTTATTTTCCAAAGGGGATTGAGTGCTCTTTAGAGCTCTGTATTATTCGGAATTACAGCTTCACCAGTGTGACCATCTTTCATGTATCCATGATAAACATGGAGAACGCACCTGAGACCGTTTTCCAGGACTCTCTTATATCACTTTCATGCAACATAGTGATAATAAACCTGCCCATTGTGTCTAGCATATTTCTGCTTTCACTTCTCTTCTTGCCTTCTACCACCCTTTTCTTTAGCATTGCTTTCATGTCATTCTAAATTATACTAAATGAAGGACCCCATTGAATATTAAATAGTGAATTAATGCCCATATGAGATCAGATTGTCATCCAAGTTCATCTATCATCGTTCTCCATGCCTCCACCCATAAATTACTAATTCTGAATATGCATTGTCAAGAACATGACAGGAAAGATGCCAAGGCAAGAGAGCAGTAAATAGGATTTTGCATTTAAATGGCATTACTACTGGTTCATAACTTGTACATGCTGTGTCAGATTAAAGGATGCTTCTTATTATGTCGCCCCTTTGAAGCAACCTTCGTTCCCTTTGAAAGTCTGTCTTACGCAGTTGAGTCGCAGCAGTAAGTCTACATAATTTACTTTTATTGGGATAATTCAACTTGCAATGCATTGTTCTACGGCGCTGCTCCTCACCATGGTGTGTAGTGCAGATCATTAATATTTAGCCTTAGTAAATAATATCAAGCCAACCAGATAAATTGGCTCACCTGATGAGAAGCTATGACTTAAACATTGCTAAGGGTAAAAGTTTTGTTACTGTAAAAAAAAGGTGGAAACTCGTTATTTTAAAGTGAAAGAAGTAAATGTAGATAAAACACTACAACAGAAGCAGAGGCGTAGTTTAAAGCTACTAATACAAAATCTGTAAAGTATCCTCCACCTGCCATGTGCTATTTATTTACATTTAAAAAAAGAGCTTCTTATCTGGTTGAAAGGTCTTCCGGCCCCGCTACAACTGCAACCTCTGCACCCCTATAGCCGTGCCCCTGAAAAAAGTTGAAAAATGTTTTTATTATCTTTCCTCTGACTCATTGATAGTCTGACTCAACTAGGTGATGTTTGGAGTATTGCAACATCGTTATATTCTACTGACTGTATCTGCATTCCAGTTCGTATACAGTGTTGGGTTGGAAGTGGCTTGGTTTCAGGCAAAAAGGCAATCCGGCTGATATTCCAAACCTAATACAGCAGCTTCTTTAGGAGTTTAGCTACGGTTCATTGTGAGCAACTGAAAAGCAAGGAATGGACCCCCACCTTCTTGACAATAAAGTGAACTTTAGCGAGACAAACAACAGTGTAATTATTTTACTTGAGCAGAAATCAAAGAATGAAGAGATACATGCTGAGATATACAAAAAAAACGGAAAATCGATGCTGAAGAAGAATAGATGAGGAATAAGTAGGAACAGACTCACCTGATGTAGTGGAGCCAGCCCTGCAACTGGCTTAGTGTATGCACATCAATAATTGGAAGGAGGGTCTTCGTCCAATATAGACATCCACTCTGGAGAACATTAATCACATCTGCCATGTCCCTATAAGGGTTTTACCAGCATAGACATGTATCTCCCTGCAGGATAATAGATTACTATCTGATTGCGGGGCTTCGAACACTGGGACCCCCAGTGATGCTAAGAACTGCGCCTCCAAATGCCCCATGAGTAGGCCGGCAGTGTGTGTGCTTGACCAGTGTACCTCGGCAATTTACTCAGTCCCATAAAAGCGAGTGGAAAGATGGTCAAGCATGCGCATTGTGACTCCATTCAGAGGGGCATTTGGGGGCACAGTTCTTAGATTCACAGGGCCCCAGCGGTTGGACCCTCAATGATCAGAGATTTCTTCCCTATCTTGTCCTATAAATGACTTTTGCGGGTAAACCCCATTTAAGGAGTCAAGGGGAGCAGAAAACTAATTAGAAGTAACTTATGCTGAAAAAGATACTTCCCAAGTTTATGGAGTGCTATATCTTAGGAATCCCTAATAACACAGAAATCTTCCCAAGAACGACATGTTTTACTTGGCGGTTAATGGCTGCATTGTTTTATCTATGAAAGACAGAGCATGAAACTAACTGTAATGTACAGGGAATGCTACTGGCAAAGATCTTAAAGCTATAAAGCAGATATTCAACAGCGCCGGGAAGCCAAGAGTTTGAGGCAGATAATTGAATGCATTACTCACATCTTTAGATAGAAGTGAGAACGTAGACATATCAGTTCTAAAGTACCATTTGTTTTTATTGCTCGAACACCCCAGGGACTTGTGGTCATATAATAAGGCAGTTGTTTAACGGAGGCTTCCTGCATTTCAAGTCTGACATCTTTCCTCCTCTTTGTACTTTCCCTGGTATCCAAGTAGATTGTGAGGCTTTATGTAACGAGTTTTTATCGATGCTACATTTGCAGGGCTCAAAGAAAGAATGTATTTCCAATATGAAGCTAGTGTCGCCCTCCTTCCTTAAAGTAGTATTTCAGCCTTAAAGTATTTGTGGTTGGATATAAAGTTATTCCCTATCCACCAGACAGGGGGTAACTTTTTGGTCAGTGGGGATCCCACCAGTGGGACTCCAACCAATTCTTAGAATTAGGGTCGCAAAGGTCTGTACATGAATGGAGCAGAGGTTGTGAATGTATTCATTTCAATGGGAGCACCAGAGATGGATGAGTGCTTGTATTCGCCAATTTATGGCACTCCTATTGAAATGAATAGAGCAGCAGAGACCCTAAAGGGGTTCTGTCATTAACAAAAAAAATACCTATACTTACCTATTCCTCCTCCGTCAGTCTATTTACCAGATCTTCACCTCCCCTATCTTCTCCTGTCTCCTGCAGTCCGGGGGGAAAGGAGGGTCAACTCACCTCCAGCTGGCTGATTCCTCTCCTTCCTGTGAGGTTATGTACATTGCCGGCAGTCTTCTTCCTATCAGCCAATGTACGTTACGTCACGGCTCACAGGCCAGCAGGGGTAGTGCCGATCTACTTCAAAGACTGCTCATGCAAGCTGTCTCTGAAATAGATTAGCATTCCTTCCTAGCCAGTGAACAACATAACCTTCACTGACCAGCCTGGAAGAAGAATGTGAGGAACGCAGCCTTCATAACAAGCCGGACAGTGTGCAGTGCGGTGACCCAGGGGCACTGCAGAAGATCAGCGAGGAGAAGATGCGGTAAGGAGACTAACGGGGGAGAAATAGATGAGTATAGAATTTTTTTTAATGACAAAACCGCTTTAAGGACTCCTATTCTAGGGATCTGTATGGGTCCCAGTGATCTTGTGGATATGGGTCAACTTTATATCTTGGAACAACCCCTTTAAGCATTAATCAACTTTCCAATAGATAGGTAATAAATGCCAGGTCTGTGGGAACGTTACTTTTGGCATGCTCGCCAATCACCAGAAGGGGGTACCCCATTAACCCCGCAAGACAGCAACTAGAAGTAGTTTGAATGCATTGGTGGCTGAGTTGTGCCCTGTTGCTCTATTCAAAGTCTATGGCCATGGCTGAAGCAGCCAAGCACAACACTTTCTTTCTTTGTTTGACATCCAAGTTCCATATCTGTTCTATGCATAATCTATAATAATTGTCAGGATGGTTTCACATCTGTGTTGGGGCTTCTGGTCTCCTGCTCCGTTCAGAGAGCAGGGAAGGGGAATGCCCTAGCCGGATGGTTCCATCTTATGATGGAACTGAACAGCGCCAAACAGACCCCATTGACTATAATGGGGCTTGTTCAGTTTCCGCTGAGCTACCCAGCTCTTTGCATGCAGCACGTTTTCTTACAGCATTTTGTGCTGGATCTGCAACGGAACCTCCAACCGGCGGAACCAACGCTGATGTGAAAGACCCTAATAATTACCCATATAACTGATTTCTGTTATGTTTACCATCTTTCCTTATGAATATTGTATTTATGGTTTCCTTATTTTAAATATATTTCTAGATGCACCAATTCTTTCTAGATCATTCACGAATAATTGATTTCTCATTGAGCGAGTGACAATCCTGATTTTCATCGTCGATGGTGGTCATGTGGCCTAGATATTGTGCACAATGTAATAATAATCCAAAGCATGTTTAATTTGTATCAATTGTCTTTTCTTATGTACTATTTCCCATAATAATTAGTAATTGGTTACCGTAATGTGATGACGTCCGTGCGCCCCTAGTCTTGCCGGGATAGACAACTCTTTATCTACAACAGGTTCTTGCTGTAGTTGTACGTGCTGATTAATATGTCCTTCAACCAGATGAAGTTAGACTACTGTGCAAGCTGATAATTACAGCAAGTCACTTGACACATGGAGCATGTCATCTGATAAACTCAGCTTACAGGATGGAAAAATAGCTTTATGTATTGAGCTGTCATTAAGTATAACCTCCTGGAACCTCGAGGGATAACATCACCGTAGACTATTAAAGTGGACTTTACAATGCTTTTATCTGCGCTTTTCTCTTGCTTTATACATGACATCATTTTTAATTTAGGGAATGTACTTTTTAATGCCAATAAACATTGAGAAAGTGACAAAATGTCATTTGTAGGAACACGCTATGCAAAATGACTCATTTACCTCACTATATTAAAGTAGTTTTTTGAGTACCCCTAACATTGGTGGTAGAGGGAGGACACACTGAAATACTCCATTCCTGTTGCACGCTGCTCTGGTCTTCTCTGTACAAGTGCTGTAGCAGTACTTTTGGGTTGTTTACCCGCGTGACCGCTGCATCCAATAGGAGCCCGAACAGGGACGTCATCAGTGCCATCCCGTAAACCTGCCTCGGGGTTTTTACATTAAAGGGGTTGTCCCGCGAAACAAAGTGGGGGTATACACTTCTGTATGGCCATATTAATGCACTTTGTAATGTACATTGTGCATTAATTATGAGCCATACAGAAGTTATTCACTTACCTGCTCTGTTGCTAGCGTCCTCGTCTCCATGGTGCCGTCTAATTTTCAGCGTTTAATCGCCCGATTAGACGCGCTTGCGCAGTCCGGTCTTCTCCCTTCTGAATGGGGCCGCTCGTGCCAGAGAGCTGCTCCTCATAGCTCCGCCCCGTCATGTGTGCCGATTCCAGCCAATCAGGAGGCTGGAATCGGCAATGGACCGCACAGAAGACCTGCGGTCCACCGAGGGTGAAGATCCCGGCGGCCATCTTCGCAAGGTAAGTAAGAAGTCACCGGAGCGCGGGGATTCGGGTAAGTACTATCCGTTTTTTTTTTCCAACACATGCATCGGGTTTGTCTCGCGCCGAACGGGGGGGCTATTGAAAAAAAAAAACCCGTTTCGGCGCGGGACAACCCCTTTAATTGTTAGATTGTTAATAAGTTATTGATTATACAGTATATAGTTTTGGACTCCTCGTGCATCAAACTATATAAAAACAATATACTCACCACGGCGTTGGACCGCTGCTTCAGCAGTCCGGCGCCGCAAGATTTGACATGTGACGACACCAGCAGGCCTGGTGATGTCCTGTAAATCAATATGTGGGCCTTTAACTAACAATCTATTGACTGTGCTCCCCGGTAGGTCTTTATGACTCCCAATATTGCCTATTGGTCCATTTACCCAGGAGAGGCTGTGTGGCAAACGATACTGGAGACTTGTCCCAGTGAAGCTCGCTCCCGTGCCGTTACACAGGAGCGAGTATCGCTGGATCGCTCATAGCACTGCCAAAATGGAGGAGGGGCATGTCGGGCACCGTACTTTCCCCGCCCTCCTCCATTCCTAGAAAGCAGGCAGATGTCCAAAAGTGACCAACTGCTGTCTACACCGAATGGCGCGTCATTCAGTTCTCTGCATGCAAAAACTGAACAATTTTCATTCAGTCGCTGCATGCGTTTACATGGGACGATTATCATTCAGTTTCTCCCAGAAGCGTGAGAATTTGAACGATTCTGAGCGATAATCGCCCCGTGTAAAAAGGCCGTATGACCTGATGGAATTGCCAGCCATGATGCGGTTATATAAGTCTATGAATCTAGAAGGTTAAGAGAGACTTGCCTTACAATATCCATATGATGAGTAAAAGGGGGGGTCTCACACAAACGGATTTTAATTGCAGAATCCGCGATTGCCATCTGCGCAGAACATAGAAAATATGAACATGGAAAATAGAAAAGCCCGAATGCCGGCTGGAGGGGAGAGAGAGAGATCTTTCTTCTGCGCGGATGATATGGAAAAATACTTGCATCCACGATCATTCGCAATCACTCTCCACGAATGATCGCAGGTCTTCCGCTGTGGAAATCCGCATGCAAAATCCAACCCGTTTGTGTGAGCCCAGCATAAAAGTGAAATGAGATCCATATTCTTCGCATATATGCCTGTATGCAGTGCATGATAATTACTGTGATCCACGGAGTAATGTCACAAGTAAGATGCAGCCGCCTGCCTCTACAGGATGACATGACGCACTCCCGCAGCAGGATAACCCAGGGAACTGTTACATAATAATACTACTTAATAATGCCGCCCTGCTGCTTGTAATGATGTCTGCTCAGCTTGCCACTGAGTCTTGGAGAGAAGCATTGGAAGCCACACAGAATTATGGCTTTCCTTGTCATCCAGGAATGGAGAAACGTATTCTTCTCATTTGCCATACAATCTGTTTTAAGCAAAAGTTTGCAATTTTAACACAATGCTTCATATGGGGTCACGATGTTGCAGTCAAACACTGGCACTGCTACCTGAGGGGGGTCCCAAAACACTATCGCATAAGAGCACAGCAGTACTACCAATGACGTGCAAAGGGCTCAGCTATAGACTGTACATTGGGGTTTAGAAGATTTAACCCCTTGAGAACATGGCAATTTTTCTGTTTTTCTTGTCCCAGCTTTCAGAAAATCATAAATGTTTTTATTTTTCTGTAGACATAGCTTGTTTTTTTTCTGGCCGAGTTTTACTTTTCAGTGGTAGCATTAAACTCTTAAAGACGTGGCCCTTTTTTTTCAATTCAGTTTTTCCTCCGCCCCCCCCACCCCCCCATTTAAAAACTCATAACTTTTTTATGTATCCATCAACGTACCTGTCTGAGGGCTGGCTGTTTTTTGCGGGCCGAGTTGTATTTTTCAATGCACCATATAATGTACTGAAAACTTTTAAGAAATTCCAAGGGGAGTGAAATGGAAAAAACGAAATTCCACCATTTTTGGGTGTGTCTTGTTTCTACGGTATACACACTGCAACAAAAATGACCTGATAACGTTATTCTATGGGTCAGTATGATTACTGCGATACCAAATTGTTATATTTTTTTTTTCTTGGTAATGGGGTGACCAAAAAAGCGCAATTCTGGCATTCATTTTTTTTCTTCCTGACGACGTTCACTGTGGTGGGGTAAATAATGCATTACTTTGATAGGTAGAACTTTTACGGACACAGCGATACCAAATATGTTTTTGTGTTTTATTATTTAGATTCCTGTATGATAAATATGGAAAAAAAGGTTTTTTATTGTTAACTTTTATTGCTTTTTCTTTTTTTAGTAATTAGTAAAACTTTTTAAAACGTATTTTTACTCTTTTTTTTAGTCTTCAGAGAGAACAAGAACTTGCAGTGCTTGGATCACTCCTGCAGTATCATGTAATGCCACAGCATTACATCATACCACGATCTGCCAGACATTTTATCAAGCCACGCCACAGGCATTGCTTGATTGGCACTCTGCAATGGCAACCCTGGGGTCTTTCAGAAGGCCCTGGCTGCCCTGCCAACCGCAGGCCAACCAACAATCTCATCATGGTGGGCTGTACGGGACCCCTGAACATCTGTCAGTGCATTTAAATGCCACTGTCAGAATGGACAGCTGCGAGGCTTATCGGAGCTGTTGCAGATGGGTGTCGGCTGACAGCTGGCACCCGCATTGTATTGAGCAGGATCACCCTGTGATTTCCCTCCATACACCCCGAACCTGCAGGACGTAACTGTACGCCCTGCAGTGTTGAGGGGTTAAAAAGGCCACAGCGGTGAAATTTTTTTTCATTCATTATGAAGCTAGCTCCCCAGTATATAATTCAACGTGTTTTAGCTTGGATAGTTATTTCTTTCTGTCTGAGACTTCTGGCCTCATTGTCTTCAGATGGCCATGTGATCTTATTCTGACGAGCTTAGATTTACTTGGGGTTATATGCTCAGTTTCTAGTCAGTTTCTTTGTCTGTGCAATGCTATTACATGGCATGTAGCACAGAAACTACCGAAAGAGGGACACAGACTTTCCTATCACAGTTACTGCTGATGATTAGAGGCTCCTGTCACACAGTTATAATGAAGTAGAAAACAGCTCATCCTCCTGGTATATACTTAAAGGGGTTTTTCAGGGAGAATACTATTGATGACCCATTCTCAGAATAGGTCATTAATAGGTGATCTGCTGGAGTCCGTCACTTGGGATTTCAAATGAACAGCTGATTGTGTGCCCATTGACAGTGCTGCAATTACATAGGGGTCAGAGCAGAAACAGCGGAAGTGTCTGCTCCGACCTATGAGAAGTGGCCGCGCTTGCAAGTGCAAGTGCAGCTCTCATTGAGATACAGATGGTGCCTGATAAGTGCCATGGATCAACGGTTCCAAGCACTCTCATCGCTATGACTGCTTGTCATTAGCAGGATTGCAAGTTGTTAGAGTACAGGTGAATCTGTACCCAGCTTTCCCAGGCTTCCGCATGCATGCAGACCGGAAGCTCAGATCCCTTCTGTTCCATTCTAACAACTCAGCGCCCTGCAATACCCACACAAATACACACTACCACCACCAACTTGTTAGAATATCACCGGTGAACTGGAACCTGGACTATGAATTATGAACACAATCTTCGGACTTTTTGGTTCGTTTTAAAACGAACAAGGCTGACTAATAAGTTGTGAATTTAGTCTAGAAAAAGACTAGCAGTGCATATTATATATATATATATATATATATATATATTAGAGATGAGCAAGTATACTCGCTAAAGGCAATTGCTCGAGCAAGCACTGCGGGGGAGAGCGGAACGGAGGGGAGATCTCTCTCTCCCTCTCTCCCCCCCGCTCCCTCCTGCTGACAGCCGCTACTCACCGCTCCCCCGCGCCAGCACCCGAACCTTTCATCTTGAGCGGGCAGGTACTCGATAAAGGCAATGCTCGCTCGAGCAATTGCCGTTACCGAATATACTCGCTCATCTCTAATATATATATATATATAAAGAATACACAAAAAAGGTTGTTAGTATAAAAGAAAAACAGTATTTTAAAAATAATCTGGAAGAAAATAAAAGAAAGCTACCGGATTTGAGGTACACAGCCCAAGGTTCCAATACGTGCAGAGTCACTGAAGGACTCTTTACGCTGAGGGTATACCCCTGAAGTCTGACAATTTGGATCTGTGGAGCCCCAAATTATATAGGGTTCTCTAGAACACACCTTCTCCCCACCCCCTCTGAGGTAATTTGGAGAGAGGCGTGTTGGATTCGTATGAGCTCAGAAAAATCATAATTCCCCATTTCAGTCATATCTCCGCACGAGGTCCTCCGATCTGGAATATATGCCTGGCATATTTCTAGTCATGATTTTATCTATTCATTGATATCAAGCATGACATGCACATTATGCCCCGGTATGCTGATATGCCATTTTGGGGTGTTTGGGTGGAGGGGGTGGGGGTGGGGGCGTACCTTGATGTGTGTGAATGCATTTTGATCAGCTGGCCTGCTGATTCTAAAAAAATATAATTCATATTGGGCTAGGAGCTTCACACAACGAATAACTCTTATTAAACAATTTTCTTCTGATGTGAACTTTGCAATCAGGATGTCAATGGGAAATATCTAAGGTGTCAATCTACACTGGCAGTGGTCGATTAGCATCCTTCTGTCACTGAATAACTTGATTGCCACCAGAACAAAGGACTTCCTGGCCTCATGTACTTCAAAAGATCTAGGCAGATGTGAGGGAGGGGGGAAAAATATTGATGAAGTCCACTCAACTTTCCTGGTATCCTAAGCGGCAAGTTGCTATTGATAGTTGGGAGGCATTTTATCATCATCTGTATACCACAATAAGTATAAGACAGGAGGCTGCACTGCAGGGGCCTACCTAAAGGCTAAGGGACCCGGGTGCAAAAGTTCAGGTGCCCCCCCCTCCATCTGTACCCGTACCTATACCTAAACCGTGCTAATTTACAAACATGATGCAGCCCCTTGGGGTAATCCTTCTCATCATGGCTCCTTTCTTTGACTACATAAAAATCTGTTGGTAATGTCTTCGGCTGCTTTCACACGGCTGCGAAAATCACGCGAGATTTGTGCGTTGCAAGACACGCAAATCACACATGAATATGAACCCCATTCTTTTGAATGCAATCATACACAGGAGCGATTGTTTTGTTTTTTCTCTGCATCGCATGAGAATCTGATGATGTGATGCCAGCTGGTTTTAACACAACAACCCCTCACATCCGTGTGCACAGCACACGTTGGCGAGTGTGATATGGGGCATAGTTTCACGGCCCAATATCAGACTCACTCATTGCGCAATATGGAGCGGGCGTCCGCCTATGGATTCCGCAGCATGTACCGCCCATAGCATGCTATGGAAAAGCTTTTTTTCCTCTACACGAGCACAAATCAATTGCGGTTTTCCGCTCACGGACGAAAAAAATCACGGCATGCTGTATTTTAGTGCAGATTCTGCACGGATGGCCTCCATTGAACTCAATGCAAGCCGTGCGACCCGCCACCCTGACATTGCGGAAAAATCGCGCGCACCCGCGTCATCTCCTAGCGACAGCGCTGGAAGGTCAGTGATTAAGAGGAAAAAAAACTGTACTGTGCGGGTCCGGCGGCTCGCCTTGTGGACCATCCGCAGTACAGGAAAAAGAAATAAATTACAGGTACACGCGGATGCCAGCGGGGTGCAGGGTTGGATTCCACCGCGGGCTCACGCATGCAGAATCCAGCCCAGTTGTGTGCAGCCGGCCTAACAATGTGTTCATGGATTTTGTTGCATTTTTGAACCACAATTAAAATCACATCCAAAAGCCGCGTGCACTATTATAAACCGCACGGGGATTCAAACAATACAACTACATGCAGGTTTCTGATGCGTTTTTCATTTGTGTGTATATATACACACAGGAGAGGTATAACTTATACTAGCTGTACATATATAATTATATACAGTATATATAGCCAGGTTATACCAGCTGTACATATATAATTATATACAGTATATACCCAAGTTATACCAGCTGTACATATATAATTATATACAGTATATACGCAGGTTATACCAGCTGTACATATATAATTATATACAGTATATACCCAAGTTATACCAGCTGTACATATATCATTACATACAGTATATATCCAGGTTATACCAGCTGTACATATATAATTATATTCAGTATATACCCAGGTTATACCAGCTGTACATATACAATTATATACAGTATATATAGCCAGGTTATACCAGCTGTACATATATAATTATATACAGTATATACCCAGGTTATACCAACTGTACATATATTATATACAGTATATACCCAGGTTATACCAGCTGTACATATATAATTATATACAGGAGAGGTATTACTTATACTAGCTGTACATATATAATTATATATAGTATATACCCAGGTTATACCAGCTGTACATATATAATTATATACAAGAGAGGTATAACTTATACTAGTTGTACATATATAATTATATACAGTATATACCCAGGTTATACCAGCTATACATATATAATTATATACAGGAGAGGTATAACCTATACTAGCTGTACATATATAATTATATGCAATATATACCCAGGTTATACCAGCTGTACATATATAATTATATACAGTATATACCCAGGTTATACCAGCTGTACATATACAATTATATACAGTATATATAGCCAGGTTATACCAGCTGTACATATATAATTATATACAGTATATACCCAGGTTATGGTACATACAGGAGATGTATAAGTATATACATCTCTTGTATACAGTGATATCGGCCATGCTGGTGTAAGGCTGGTCTCACATCTGCATCAGGACCTCTGGACGAAGATTCCATCACAGATATACCAGGAAAAAAAGTGCTGCGTGCCACGTTTTTCTTCCGTCCAAAAGCCGGGCCGAAATCGGATGGACCCCATTATAGTCAATGGAGTCCTTCCGGCGCTATTCGGTTCTGTCCACAGACGGATCGTTCGTCCGCAGAGATTCCCCTTTCCTGCTCCTCAAACGGAACAGGAAAGTGGAATTCTCCAGTGCAGGTGTGAAACTACACAAAATTGGATATCTTCTGTATATAATTATACATGTACAGCTGATATAAGTTATACATTCTGTATATAGCAATATAGAGCATGCTGATATAAACTGGGCCAGGTTACACCAGCATGGTCTATATCACTATATACATGCTGTAGAGCTTCTACCAGCTGTACATACATAATTATATACAGAAGATACACAGATTACAACGGCATGGTACATATCACTATATACAGGATGTATATCCCCCTGTATCCCTGTATATAGTGGTATGTCCAATGCTGGTGTAACCTGTGTATCTCCTGTATATAATTATATATATATATATATATATATATATATATATATATATATATATATATATATATATATACACAGCTGGTATAACTTATACAAGCTATACATATGTAATTACACTTTTTCCTTTACTCACCTCTGCAGCAGTGTGTGGGCAGCCTGTAAATGACCGGAGCCGGCTCATGTGATCTGCAACCAAAGGTCCTCCTGCACTTTCATGCTACCAGCTGGCATATTAGCCTTTTACTCTCTAGCTCAGTACTAACAATCGCTGCAGAGGTGAGTAGAACTGCACTAGCCCCTCCCCCTGGAAATTGCTGGCCATCAGTGATTGATAGGCTGCAGCTGTGACCACTCACAGCTGCAGCCTTTCAGTAGGAGGGCCGCGCACCATGGGAGTCTGCAGCCTGTAATTGGCTGCCAACTCCACATGTAACAACCCTCCCCGCTGCAAGCGCCAACCGCCGTGCTGCCTCCCGCCTCTCTCCTCTTCTCTCCCTCCGCCTCCCGCTACAAACACACTGTCAGCCGCAGTGATCATGCGGCCGACAGTGCCAGTAATGCACGCACTGTACATTTTGAATATGGCGGGGCCTCTGGGCCCCCTCAGCGCCGGGGCCGAGTCGCCATTGCGACCCCTCACGGTATGCCACTGCTGCACTGAATGGAAGTGACTTCAATGTTGATCGTGGCCTGTAAAGGGTTCAAAGATGGAGGGCACTTCCCCTGTGACGTCATTGGCTCTCCACTGTGTAATCGCAAATGGCCGATGGGTTGCAATGGCAACCAGATGCCAGACAATGGGATCAGAGTCTACCATGGCCTGTGATTAGCAATAATGCATCCCAGCACAGAAATACTGAAATGTTTTATTAATGCAATCATAGTGTGGCAGGTTGAAGTCTACTACATGGACATACAAAATGTAAAACAAAGAAAAAATAGTAAAAAAATAAAAAATAAAAAAATAAAAAAAATTAAAAAATCGAAGAAAAATTTGGAAAAAAACACTTTTTTGCGCACTTTTCTTTGTTAAAAAAAATTTCAAATGATAAAAACAAACACGTTTGAAATTGCCGCATGCGATATGACACGTACCATAAATTGAACACATTTTTTATGCTGCATGGAACATGCAATTAAAAAAGCGCTAAAAACTATGCCAAAATGCTTTTTTTTGGTTAATTTCATCTCAAAAACAGCACAATAAAAGTGACCAAAAATTCCATATGAATATCCATTGGTACCAATAAAAATACAGGTTGTTGCACAAAAAAGCAGGCTCCGATGAAGAAATAAAAATGTTATGGGACCTTGAATGTGTTCTCCCTGCCCTCCAAAAAAAAGTAATAAATGTTATGCAAAGCATTATATATATCCCAAAATGATGACAGTAAAAACTACAGCTCAACATGCAAAAAACAAGCCCTCATACATCGACGGAAAAATAAAAAAGTTCTCTCTTTTGAAAAGTGATGAAAATCCCCCAAAAATCGTCTCGTCCTTATGCCCAAAATAGGCCGTGTTACTAAGAGTTAAAGTTGTTCTGGCAGGAACTCAGGCAAAATAGCCGCTGTCATAACCATATAAAGAAAAGAAAATCTAAAGTAAAAAAATAAATGCAGATTTGTAGAAATTGGTAAAAAAAAAAAAAAAAAGTTGATAGTTTCTCTTTAATTACTCTTCAAATTGGCTTTTTAATGTGAAAATTAAATTCCTTTTTTAAAGATCAAAACTTCCGCCTGGTTTATGAAGTCTGTGAATGTTAATCACTCGAAGACGGAATTTAATTTCCCACTAATGCCCTTTATCCACTGTGACACGCAGGTATTCACAACATAAACCTTTACTAAATGTCTGCTTTTCCACCTAATAAACTCGGACATACAATTGAAATGCAAATATAATCACTTGCATATGCAAACTGGGTAAATCTATGAACATTAGGGAAATGGTAAAAAGTAGCTTTTTTTCTCTACTGAAATGTTACCTGTTTGCAAACAATTTAAATCAGTATATTAAAGTAATGTACTGAGTAATGTACTGCATGGCACTAAGTAGCTGCACAGCCTACTGTAGGGGGGCACTATTGGAAAGTGAAGCTACAGAGGGGAGCACCATAAAATGGGGCCACAACAGGGAACTCTATTAAAGTGGTTGCCTGGAACCAAAATTATTAAAGGGGTTGTCCCGCGGCAGCAAGTGGGTCTATACACTTCTGTATGGCCATATTAATGCACTTTGTAATGTACATTGTGCATTAATTATGAGCCATACAGAAGTTATCAAAAGTTTTATACTTACCTGCTCCGTTGCTGGCGTCCTCGTCTCCATGGTGCCGACTAATTTTCGGCCTCCGATGGCCAAATTAGCCGCGCTTGCGCAGTCCGGGTCTTCTGCTGTCTTCAATGGGGCCGCTCGTGCAGAATGCCGGCTCCGTGTAGCTCCGCCCCGTCACGTGCCGATTCCAGCCAATCAGGAGGCTGGAATCGGCAATGGACCGCACAG
Organism: Eleutherodactylus coqui; assembly: GCF_035609145.1. Taxonomy (NCBI): domain Eukaryota; kingdom Metazoa; phylum Chordata; class Amphibia; order Anura; family Eleutherodactylidae; genus Eleutherodactylus; species Eleutherodactylus coqui. Next base: position 39,677,845 of record NC_089848.1, read on the forward strand.
AAGAGCTGCGGTCCACGGAGGGAGCAGACCCCGGCGGCCATCTTCAGCAGGTGAGTATGAAGACGCCGGACCGCCGGGATTCAGGTAAGCACTCTCCGGTTTGTTCTTTTAACCCCTGCATCGGGGTTGTCTCGCGCCGAATGGGGGAGGGGTTAAAAAAACAAACAAACCCGTTTCGGCGCGGGACAACCCCTTTAATAAACCAGAGACCCCCAGGAATCAGCTGATATCTGGCTATGGGAACTGTGCTTAAATAATGACTCAGGCCACTGCAGTGTGTACTGAGCTGTCAGCTTCTGGCTCTATCTACACTGACAGCGGGCTGAATAACAGCTGATCGTCAAGGGTCCTGAGCAGCATACTCCTGCCAATCAACTACTGATGATCTATCCTGGCGATAGGTCATCAATAGCTTCAGTTCTGGACAACGCCTTTAAATAAGCCCATAAAGGGGAGCACTATTAGGTGTGGCCACAGAGGGGGAAATATTATGTAAGGCCACAGATGGGCACTATTAAGTGAAGCCACAGAGGGGGCACTATTAAGTTAGGCCACAGAGGGGGCACTATTAAGTGAGGCAACAGAGGGAGCACTATTAAGTGAGGCAACAGAGGGAGCACTATTAAGTGATGCCACAGAGGGGGCACTATTAAGTGTGGCCACAAGGGGGCATTATACACTATCATGAGTTCTATGTGGACTATTGAGGCCCCTACTGTCTTCACATGATGACATCAGTGGACCCATATACAATGAGAATCTCTAAACCACCAAAACATGTAAACATGAGACAGAGAAAGTGCTGGAAGGAGAGTATATTTCACCCAGATGCTTAGGCTGGATGAAAATGAAAATCCAGAAAGATAATTTTTTTCAGCAAACCTAGTTTGCTGAGCTGTTGTTTAAAGGAGATGTCCCGAGGCAGCAAGTGGGTCTATACACTTCTGTATGGCCATAATAATGCACTTTGTAATATACATTGTGCATTAATTATGAGCCATACAGAAGTTATAAAAAGTTTTTTACTTACCTGCTCCGTTGCTAGCGTCCTCGTCTCCATGGTGCCGACTAATTTTCGCCCTCCGATGGCCAAATTAGCCGCGCTTGCGCAGTCCGGGTCTTCTCCTCTTCTCTATGGGGCTCCGTGTAGCTCCGTGTAGCTCCGCCCCGTCACGTGCCGATTCCAGCCAATCAGGAGGCTGGAATCGGCAATGGACCGCACAGAAGCCCTGCGGTCCATGAAGACAGAGGATCCCGGCGGCCATCTTCAGCAGGTGAGTATGAAGACGCCGGACCGCCGGGATTCAGGTAAGCGCTGTGCGGGTGGTTTTTTTAACCCCTGCATCGGGGTTGTCTCGCGCCGAACGGGGGGGGGGTTTAAAAAAAAAAAAACCCGTTTCGGCGCGGGACATCTCCTTTAAGTATACTATGGGGTGGATTTTTATTGGAGGGATGGATAGACTGGTATCGGGACCTTTCACTCCCTCTCCTAGTCCAATATGGTTTGTCCTGGTTCCATTGTATTGTCTCCATTGAGCTGGTAACTAGGACATAAGAGACTGCAATCCCAAGCAGACTGGGCCAGAGCCTGTGATACACACAGGTCTACTGTGGACAAATTCTGACTGTTGCTGCTTATTGCTGCATGTTATTGCTATGTGAGCAAAGTGATGTCTAGTTAGTGTCCAGATGGGCAGGTGTTTATTTTGTTTATTGCACAAGCCTATATGCTAAGCACTGCAGAATAAGTTGGCACTATACAAATAAAGATTACTATTATTATTTATATACTGTATGTAGCTGCGTTTCCTCAAATCTCCTGTTTTTGGCAAAAATAAAGCCATATGGACTTTTAACTCACTGTTGAAGCAGCTGTGTCCTTGCTGAACCCCACACCCAATGTACAATGTATATATACATATATCCATTTAGTAGCTCTGCGTAGCATGCTCCCATACTGATGTAAGAAAGCTGTGTTACTCCCCACCAATCATGGAGGCTGGGCCCATATCTCCCCACCATGAAATTGGGAAAGGCTTAGACAATGGAATCACAGGGGGTGTTAGATCGGCTACCCGTGTCTGCCGCCCTCTTGCTTTGATAGGCAGATGCTGGCATCAGTCTGCTCGTCTTATATAATTGGGCTCACAGCTGTGTACTTTTCATCAACACTGTAGGAGTTAATCCTCCCCAGTGCTTTCAGCCCAGCTGCAGGGTAATAGGCTATTGCCTCCCTATTTAGCTGAGCTGGGATCCTCCTCCTTACTTGAGTATTGGGGTGAGTTTGTCTCAGTCACCTAGCAAAGGTCTCTTGCTTTACTCCTGTGTTTGCCCTGATTCTGGATTTGGATTTTGATTGTACTCTGCCTGCCCCGACATTGGACCAGACTCTGAGTGTAGTTCAGTCTGGTGCTTTGTACTGTTGTCTCTGACTCCCATGGGTCAGCTGCCAACTACACTGGGACTACTCCAGGAGGTAGCAGCCTACCCAGTTTCCTGCAGTGAAGACCAGATCCCTGTACAGGAGTTAAAGGGTGAAAACTGGGGAACTGTCAAGATAAGGCCCTTAGGATTAGCCCAAAGCCAAACCCGTTAGTTGGCACAGAGGGTCCATACTCTCTGATCGTAACAAGGGGGAGGACCACCAAATCTGTCAAATATATATTGACTCAGTGCATGTGCAAGGGAAATGAAGCATTACATGTAACCCAATAAAAGGAATGGGCTATCTCTATAATGCATGGATGTTGTGGGTCCCAAAGCAAGACATGTTCTTTGTAGCCACTTTACACCTTGAACAGGAACCCCATCTAGTAAATCATTATTCGAAATGGGTTCTCTATAACAGAAAACCATTTCAAACTATGTCCAGTACCATAGAAGAAATCGTGATTCTCTGCTAAGGCTGATATATGTACTGGAGACTAGATGTTCTTCGACTAAGTAAATCCTTTTATTTTTAGGTCACCTCAAGATTAAATGAGGCTGCCCAAACCAACGCCTTTTTCTTGACATGATCACAAAGCAAGCTGAATTTTAAATGGCACAGTATATAGCTGTCTAAGCAAACCTTGGCCGGGTGACAACCTAATATAAGCTACATGAAGAGCAGATGCAGCTAGACTTTCTTCCTATGAGATGGTGGCAAGCTAAAGTGAAGCAATTACCTATCTTATAACATATGGCTTTGCAGTGTAGCCGGATTTTGTAGAAACAATATCGCACCCAACAAAAGATGATGATTATGTGGTTTAATGACAGTACGCAGTAGTGGTCACAGATGTGCAATCATCACTTAACAGAATGAGATTTTCATCCAGACTGTTTATTATTCTTAATAATTATAATGATAAATTTGAAACATTTTATAGAAGGAACATTTACATTTTATAAGACAACAAACCACATGTGCTTGTTTAGAACAACACATAAAGACAATCCTGTATATGCTCCAGCCTTGTAGCGTTCTGCTTTTCAAAATTGTTTTAATTACAAAAAGAAACTTTAGTTTTATTTGGGAGCAAAAAAAAACTGAAAAATTTCAAAATTCTGTTTCTATAATTTCCTGCATCTTCCAGACCATATTGTTGCTTATGTAAAGGGGTGTACCTGTTTGTATTGTTCATATATACAGTATATATAGTTCTTATAAAGTTACTTCGTGGGGTTCTTGTAACTTTAAGGGTGCAGGAGGATCGGGGAGTTGTTGAGTCTGGCACGATACCACGGACTAGAATCCGGAAGTGAACAGAGCGCACAGAGACATTCCGCTGTGGAGGAGGCTAGAGAAACAGGCTTGTGCAGGAAGGTACAGGCTGAAAGTAGTCACTTCTGCAACGTGTCCGGAGTCAGCCATCTCTCTGTCTCTTGTGGTTCAGACTTCCAGAAGTACACCTGTTGCCGGTAGGCCAAGTAATATATCAAGACTGAAAAATATCTAGAATATGAGCAGCTAAACAGACCTTTCATTGTTGACAAAAAAGACAAGCAAGAATTTTCTGTTTCCCTGGTTTAAGGAGGTACAACACTTGGAAATGTTGCCCTGTTTTCACGGCCCAGATATGGCCAATTGTTGTTGTTTTGCTTCCTTCTCTTCTTAATGTTTTTCAAGCAGCATGTCTGACGATAACTCTTACGTGGCCTACTCCAGAAGTTTACTACACACAGCCATGCCACGTGCTTAATCTACCAGTTTTTATCTGGTGTGGTTGGAACTCAGTCATGACAACCTGTTGTTACCAGTGCCTACCTATTAGGACAAGGGTACAATGACCCCGATCATTCTATGACTCAAACAGAGGTAAACCTCCCACTCCCAGAAAAGATCTGGAACAAAGTCAATGTCCTCCAATAGAAGATAGGTGGACACACTCTGCCCTGAACCTTTATCCATCCTTGCACTTACAGCAGCAAGAAAAGTAAGGAAAACCTTTGGAATTACCTGTATTCCTGCATTGATTACTAATAAAATATGGTTTGCTTGCTAAGTCATAGTTATAGTCAAACACAATCTAACTAAAGTAATAAAACACAGTTATACCATTATTTCCTTTTATTGAGCACACAAAGTAAACATACACATGGTAGGAAGGAAAAGTAAGTGAACCTCTGCGTAAATGACTTTCACAAAAGCTAATTGGCAAAAAATGTCTCTATTGAGAAAAAAAGAGATTAGAGGTGTGGGTTTTACAGCTGCTTTGCCCTTTAAATAAAGGCACACAAAGCTTGGTAACTGACAAATCTGTTCTTCTCAAGAAAGATTAGTTTGGTTAATGTGAATGATGCTTTCTTTCTGCAAACAAAGTTCAAAAGACCTTAGAAGAGGTTTTCTAGAGACATATGAACTTGGAAAAGGCTATAAAATCTTTGCTTAAGACCTAAGTTTATCTTAATGCGCAAGGCATGTTCATTTGCACGCTTGTAAACAAGGACAGACCAATCTCCTAGTGTATTACACGCACATTTCCGCATCCCCCATTGACGTCTATGGGGACTTTTGTTGTGCAAAGACGCAGGAAAGTAAAGCATGCTGCATTTTTTTTTGCACGGTTGAAATATGCAGGAGAAATACAAGCATCTGAATGAACTAATTGAAATCAATGGGTTCTGTTCACTGCATATGGTTTGCGAAAATATGCCCATGTGAAGCCGGGCTAAGTTTAAGTAAATCTGTCCCTGTCATTAATTTTAGCACCTGTGCACATAGCGGAGACCTATGCATGGAGCTGGTAGTACAGCAGCGCAAAAAGTCTGTATATCCCCTTTAATGCACGCTCTGTCGGACTCTGTATGGAAATATTCTCCCCTAGAGACATGCTGATCAAGAATGGAGCATGCCACAATGTTTATTCAGTTGGAGTCGCATGACATTGAAAGCATACACAGTCCATTGTAGGCCCCATATACCGCTACATAGTCCTTTTACAGTTCTGCATAGAGGTTTTTAATCTTCTTATTCATACTGTTAAGCTGTGCTTGTATGTTGATTCCCGTTCTATGTTGTAATGCATGTTTAAGAAGTTTTAATAAGTTTTCGGCTTTGTCCAGATGGTTGTAGTGCCAAGTTAATTTATTTAATACAAACAAAATGAATCCCTGTAGGCAACCAGACAAAGCGAGAGATGGAGACTGTATACAAAGTTATTTAGTTAAGCTCACTCAATCTTAAAAAGGAGAAATACCAACCTAAATGTTATTCAGCTCTGCAGCTTTAGATTTATATCCCTCTGGTATTTGCCATGCTTGAAAGAGATTTTTTAATGGCCGCTAATTAAGACGACCCCCAAAAAATTCCTTTCTTTTCATCTGGGACTGGAAGCTAAAAATGAAAGGTCAAGAGTGAAATCTAGTCGTTAGAGCAGACAGCTGTTCCTATTTCAGAAACTGGCCTTCAAAATGTTTCTTTAGCACAGTATTCGAAATAGGAACCTAAAGGCTCACCTGGAGCAAGTCAACTCCAAACCATAAAAGCTTAATTATAAAAACATTATCAGCCCCCTTTGATGCATCCACATGAAACGGAATTAATGTTTTATTTTAGTTTTCTAGCAAAGATTTTCCAAGGCAATTTTGTTTCTTAGAATCTTTACTATTTGTGTCTGTCCAAGATTAAATTGGTAAGCTCAAAACAATGATACAGTAACAAGCGGGTAGGCTTCCATTTCCATAGATTTTAACAATGTAATTCAGTATACATAAATCGTCCGACAAGACATATGGAAAAACTCTTCACTACTGACGTCTCTGTTTTACCTATTGCTGTTGTACCTATTGCTATGAATGTTCCGACAAAGTCCCATAATCTGTTCACATACTGCTTAATTATGATCAGAGATTCCCATATTATGCATTGAGCCGCTGTGTATTGTGCCTATATAGACTCAAAAGTTGTCAAAATAATGCCTAGGAACTTGCATCAAGTGCGTCTTAAACCTGAAGCAGATGGAACTGAGAATGGAAAAAGTCCAACCACTTGTTCTTTCCAAACAACCTGTGTTTTTTGCATATAAACCTCCTGAGGATGTGGTTTTTATGTTAAAAGACTGAACAGTGTTGAATGGCCTCAATAGGGTTGGGAAATACTCATCATCTGGGGTAGTGGACAATATAAAATGTTGAGAAGTGAGTCAATGCCAAGAAATCTGTAGAGTAGTTTCCATCCCTCAGGTGTAAAGATGAAGTCTGGAGATGGAGGCCATGGTGCCACCAAAAGCACTACAGTACAGGAGTCTAAGGAGCAACTTGTGCATATGGAAAAGACAGTACGAGAGCTGGTGATTTGTTTTTCTGGGAGGTTATTCGAAAAGAGATACACTGTGGAAAGGTTTGATATGGAGATGAAGTATGGCTTTGTTGTGGTGGAAGATATAAGAGAAGTGATATTTGTTTACTGAAAGTTCATCAATACCTAAAAACGATATGCCCAAAAGGATACAAAACCTCCAAAATGGGAAGCAAGTGTAGTTCAGTTTGGTGGAAGAAAGTGGAGCCACCTTGGTTAAAGACCCGAGTGCTCCCTAGGAAAGTGCCATTGGAGAGCCAGCAAAGGCTGGAGCTCAATAAATGAAGGCAGGTTTCTGGCACTGAACAACATGATGCCATGGGAAAGACTTCCTAAGAAACCACCCATGGACATGGGCTTGAATACATTGTGGCAATGCCGTACTAGCTAAATTTGAACCTTCAACTTGATGCCTATGTTCCTGGTCTGACCAACCAGTGTGCCCTGATCACCATAGGTGTCTGTGGGTCTCTCAACACTCACAGGGGCTGAGATATTGAGTTGAGGTGATGTTGCTGGCCACTTCCAAGAGCCTCTACAGTTGGCAAGAGACTGTTTATAGAAAGTATCCATTAAATCCCTGGAAATGCACGGCTGTGCCTCCCAGGGGGAATTCTGATTTCTAAGTATATGTTATGTGCATTGGTATATGTGTCATGTATATTATTGTGCTCCACATTTTACTTTTATTTATGTATGATGTGACTTTTGTTTTGGTGTCCCATGTTGGAGAGAAATAAGGGCATAAACATCCTGGGCATGATTCTTTGGGATGATGGCGGGAGCTTCAGTCCTGGCTGCCATTCTACAGAAAGATTCTTATGCACATGGCCATCTTTCAACCTTGTGATGGTGTCAAAGAACATAGGGATGCAAGCAGAAGCGTAACTATAGGGGATACGGTTGCACCCAGGCTTAGGAGCCTCAGGAGACCCTTAAGGCCTCCCTTCTCCATATAGCGAGCCCAGTACTATGACTAAAGCATTATAGTTAGGGGCCTTGTTACAGATTTTGCATTGGGGCCCAGAAACTTTAAGTTAAAGTGACTACAAAAGCGTGTCTGTAGCACTTATAGGACAGAAGCTATAGCCATTTAAATGGAGTCAGGAATACTGAATCTTCAGCTTTCACCTTTCAGTGTGCAATGCAAAGCAGAGGAGATGGAGGGGGGGGGGGGGGTAACAGGATCAGCAGAGAAGCTCTGTAATTCACCTGTATATATCCCTGTCCCAGGGGAGGTATGACTTGACTTTTTGTTCATGTTATCACTGCCCCCCCCCCCCCCCATCACTTTCTGATTGCCACATGAGATTTTTATTTCCCCAAAAAGGAGGGAAAAAATGAGGGCTTGCTTATCTAATGACTAACTCAGTAGATGCTGCAGTCATTGCTGACTATGTCATCAAAATGTTTTTACAGACAGTTTTTCCCCCCTTACACAGGGATTTGAATATAAAAAAAATAAAAGCCCTAAACATCATTGGCATCATATCCATACTATAAAATAATACATTATCCAGTATAGTAAATTCCATTAAAAAAAGCTAAAAATAAAATGTCTAACTAGTCGTTTTCTGTTTATATTGCTTCGGCAAAAAGTAATCAAAAACTCATATATACCACAAAATTGTACTAACAAAAACTAAAGTTGTCCCACAAAAAAAGCCCACATACTGAGTGACTGCATTATCTTAAACAAATGTTGCCTTGTGTTAGTTTTTGTTATGAACATGTTTGAGCTGATTCTGCGACAAGCCGAAGTAAACAGGCTTATAGGATTGCAAGTTAAAGAGCCCAGTTCTGGAGGTGCAGATAGAATAGTAATTGTTACAGGCTCAAGAACCCAGATTCTGGGGAATGCCAATTCTATGCTAGTTGCGTTCCTTTTTTGTCTCTTTAAGGAATAGTAATGACTGTTTATAAACATTGAAATGAGTAAAAGAAATGCAAAAATTTGTTTTTATTTGACATGTAATGAAAAATACTTTAATGAAAAGTGATTTAATATAAAAAAAAAAAAAGCCCACATACAATTCTATCGACAATAAATTAAAAATGCTACTTGCAGGCAGGATTCACTTGTAAGTTGTCTTGTGAGAGTTGGGACCCACATGATGAGGACCCTTATCGACGGGCTCGTGGGCTTAAGCATCTTAGCCAAAATACAAACTAAAACCTCATACATTCTATAGCTATTCCATCTGGTTATGCGCGCAGGTATTCTTGGCGAGCGTTTTGGCTGTTTGTCAGTCTAGTTTATGTCTGTTTTCCGTTCTATGTCTGATCCACCCATTGTTGGACACCCTATCCTTATTTGTTTGTCCTACCTGTCTGTTGATGGACAAACACCCAAGTCTTTGCTGTCCCCTTCGCCCATTGGTAGGTGGACGCTAGGGCCTATTCTGTCTGTCTATTCCTGCATCTAGGCGCCTGTATGGCAAGCTCACTCATGCATCCTGACTGCCATAGTACCAAGTGATTTCAGGTTTCCGTTGGCAGTCCAGGACGGACATGAAAAAGTACCATAATATTCATACCATATGGTGAATGTTGTAAAACTAAATCCCAAAAAACAAATATGAAATAGCTTTTTCCTCCCATTGCACCCCAGTAAAAAATTAATAAAAGTTAGGTTACATTCAAATGGGCAAGCTCGATTTCAGGCCTAGAATCGCTGCTCCATATTGTGCTTGCTGATGTGCATTTTTCACACCAATGCGAGGCGATTTTTATTCAAAATCGCCTTGCATCGCTTCTGTGAAATTGTGATCCTCAGGCGTGTGTTTCACCTGCCTCAGATGATCGCAAATGTTTTCCATTCATTTTAACGGGAAACATTGCATCTCACTAGCATGCACTGCGCACAGCATGTGAGTGCCATGCAATGTCTTGTAAGGTCCCATTGAAAACAATGGCTGAGGCATTCCACAAGAACTCCCAAAGATAGAAAATGCTGTGATTTTCCATCCTTGCAGCATGGCTGTGCAGCGTCCCGTAGAGTGATCCCGGACACAGGGCATACGTTGAGGAGCTGGGAGGGTAAGATGGTTGCTTGTCATGGCAGCACTTACCATGCTCCCTCCTGGAGGGACATATGTGGCTTCGGCCAGGGCAGCGCTGGGCCTCTTCCGGGCACCCCTAGGTGAGGGATGCCCAATAAACTTGAGAACAGGCTTAGGGATTTTCAAGGGTGACACCACCGTTCCGATACCCACCGGAAAGACCCTCGGCGGTAAATAAATGAGCTGTAGACTTGTATCAAAAACTTGTATCAGAAACTTTGCTTAGAATAAACACTGGGTGGAAGGCACAAATTACACAAAGTTGAGATACAGGAAGCCAAACAATAGGATAGTATCTCTACATGGTGATCCCAGGCACAGGACGGCCGTGTAGGAAAACAGTAGAATTTAAGTACCTCTACGCGGTGATCCCAGTTACAGTATGTAGGCATAGGAACAGTAGTAGTGGAGTATCTCTGCACAGGGATTTTGGCCTTGACTCACCAGCAACACGCTTACGCTCTCTCTCTTTTGGGGCTCACTCTCACAGTCACTGGCATACAGAGGATCAGGAAATGCTCTTCTTCCTCCATTCCTCACCACAAGGGAGTTGAAGGTATCCCCATGTGGCTAGCATTCTTTCTGCTCTCTCACACTCCTATTTATCTTCTCACTCATACCACATGACAGGACATAAATGATACATTGCAAGCATCTCCCAGGCTCATGCAACACTTAACCTCTCACTTGATGCAGCTGTGTAATACACATAACAAAATGACTAGACAATTTGCAGAGCGCACCTACAAAAGACATGACATGTATGACATTATGGAGGGGGCGAGAAATAGAAGTACTGGGCCACTACAGTTGCACAAAAAAACAAATCACTCATGTGAATGAATCCATTCAAAAGAATGGAGTTCATAGTTGTGCGAGTTTTCTGTGTGTCATAAAACCAGTGTGAGGTTTTCGCCCATGTGAATAAGGCCTTATTTAATACATTGAGCAGATTGTTGGACCAGATGACCCTGGAGGTCCCTTCCATCTCTACAATTCTATGATACTATGGACCCAAAATTGGTTTCTTTAAAAACTAGAACTCGTCCCGCAAAATACAAAGTGTCCTACAGCTACAGTGACGAAAAATAAATGTTACGACCACTTGAGCACAAACGGGCAAAACAATTTACTGTCTCTTTAGGCTAAAATTAATTTTGGCATTAAGGGGTTAAAAACACACTTTAAGCAACTAAGTTATGCGCCAAATATCTTTACAAAAGACATACTGTAAATTCAAAATCTTAACTAAAAACAGTGATATTTTTTGGGAGGGTTTTCCCCAATTTTTTGTAACTGTTGGGGGTTATACAGATCCATCCGTGAAGCTACTTGTAAAATGTTAACTGGAGTATTCGAATAAGTCATAAAATCCATGGATGTCTTCCAGTTAGCAGTAAATGTGTTTAATATGTACAAAATTCAATTCATAACAGATCTGTTTTTTAATTGATTACTTGAGACTTGCGATGCTAATTTCTATAAAACACATGGGACGGTTTGTACAGTAAATTAATTCTGCCAGTTTAGCGTCTCTGAATGTTCAAAAACTGTTTTGCAATTTTGTGCTTTCTCCAGCAATTACCCAAGAATATGTCCTTCTGAAAGAGAATGGGGAATGAGTAAGAGCGTCTCAGAACCGGCGCTTCTCCTTTTCATGTGGTGGGATGAAAGGTTTAAAAGCAATCTTACCAGATTTAAAATTAAGCATATTTGCATATGTTGCAATCAGAAGTAGTTCATTAGCCATGCAAATATTAACATCTTTCTGAAGTACACAATTTGCTTCTGATGTTGTATTGATACAACTCTACAAAATAAGAGTTGGCTCGTGATAGAAAATATAATTTTTTCACCTTTGCAACAAAAGTGGAATGTAGAACAGCAAGCGCTTACACTCGGCTATAAAAACAGTCACCGTTTGTAAAAGATGGCAATAAAGGAGCTTATACAAACCCCATCTTCAGGCCGGCTTCACACTGGCGAGAAAATTGCGCGATTTTCTCACAATGCAAGAGCGAGTGAGAACGCATGTTTATGAAACCAATGAAAATCAATGGTTTCATTCTCATTTGCAATGTTTTCACTCCTGCGATGCGGCTATAAAAAAATATTGCAGCATCTCCATTTTCTTGCGATATCGCCCATTGATTTCAGCAGCAGCGCTGGCCCCATTGAAATCAATGGGAGAAGATTGTGATCCCCTACTGTGGCTGTGCCAGCTGCAATGGGGGATTCCTTCAGTGCCGCAGTGATGTGAGGCTGTCGCATCCAGGGGTTTCCACATGTTCTCAATGGGGCCAGTGGTAGCAGTGCCGGCCCCATTGAAAACAGTGGGAGAACATTGCAATCTCCTGCAGTGGCTGTGACAGCCATGGTGGGGATAAAGGGAACCCCTGCAGGGATACAAGGCTGTTTCCATGAAAAAACGCCTCACATCCAAGGCTTTTTAGAAGGATTGCGATATTGGGCAGTAATTCACGGACCGATATCGCCCTCACCAGTATGAAGGAGCCCACAAGGTGTTATTTTATAAACTGATGACATATTGCTAGGATTTGCTAATGCTTCATGATCATTGGGGGTCCAAACTCTTGGACCCCCACCGGTCCTGAGAATGAAAAGGCCACAGCACTGCACAACAGACCTAATGACCATATGGCTTTGTAGGGAACTGCAGTTGGCCCAACCAATTTACTTAAATGAAGCCGTGCTGAAGTTGCACTGCACCACAGGTGACAGACTGTTGTCTCAGTTTGAGCTTGACTGTACATTTGGTTGCCTTTGATTCTGATGAGTGTGTCAGCTGTTGGTGTATGCCTTGGGGCAATTAGGGAGGGATTTTAGTTCCTCCCCTGGCCTGGGTTTTGTGCTGGTCAATTTCAATGCAGTCTCCTTCTGCTGTGGGGTGAGGATATCTCTGGATCTGGTCTCTGAGGTTCTCTAGGCAGCTCTTCAGAAACATCCTGAGATTTATTCTTTGAGATTTTGGTTTACTCTAAGGGCTCATTCACAGGGGCGTATTGCCACTGTATATTACGCAGGAATATTTCATGTGCGTAACACATGGTGAATGGAGGCAATCTATGGACTTTCATTCTTCCATTCACACCTGTGTGTGGCCTGCAAGTGGACATGCAAGAAAAATAAATCACAGCATGCTCTATTTCTCTGCGTATCATATGCAGCCCTTGAAACATTGTCCACTTGCAGGCATTGTGAAGGGGCAGCATTTCAATACGCAGCCCTGCTTTGCACAGAGTGAGGAATTCGAAAGAAAAAAAATAAAGTCAGAATCCCAAGCATGCGCAGTGCCAATCGCAGCTCGTATGCAATCTCTGATGGTTCTCTGCTGGCAGAGCATATGGGCTGCGATGCTTACAACGCTGCGGGATACTCACAGTGTTATATAAATATGCCTGTGTGAATGAATCCTTATGGTGGTTTTTCCTTTGTTATTTATCAGGGTTAGTGAGTGGCACAGGCAAGAGGGTGGGTGCGTCCTTATCAGGGCAGGCCATCCACCAGTAGGAAGGGGTTGTCACCCGCTAGTTTCCCTTAGGCAAAGTTTCCCTCCTTTGTTTACCTTTTCCTCGTACTGCAGAGGGTTCCTGGTAGTGTGGTGTGAACATTGCCAGAGAGAATATATTTTGGTTTGCAGTTATTGCACGCATGAAGCATACATAACAATGCGTTGCTGCTGTGCAGGAAAAAACTGTGAAGATACCACAAAGCTGAATCAGTTGCCTCTTCAAAATGAGGCTGTCTTCACACCGGTGTATTTGTGCGTGTTTTTGCACACGTATAATTTATGCACACAATACACAGAGAATAGAACTCATTGAGGTCAATGGATTTGTACACACTTTGCAATTTAATATCTGTGTACTGAAGGTCCCCATAGAAGTCTGTCGGGTTGCGCAAATGTGTGTGCAATGCACTGAGCGGCAGTTTCCAGTGCTCACACCTGGGGAATGATGCAGGCGTTAAATATAACACTTACATGCCTGGACTCCGCGAGCTAAGCTTATAGGTATAAGAGTCGGTGACCGATTCCCTTTAAAGTGCTACTTACTATATTCAAATATGCATCATAGAAAACAATAAAAAAAATATATACTCACCTCTCGCGTCCAGCCGCGTCTTCTCCCTGAACTGCTCTGAATGTCTTTCAGCAGTCAGGGATATATGAGTATATATATTTTTTTTATTTTTTACACATTCTAGGGATGATTTTCAGGGAAGAGCTTATATTTAAAGCCCTTCCCCGAAAATCACTGCGGGGCTGCCAGCATCTCCCTGCTTTCAATGAAGCCGGCTCCATTGAATTCAATGGGATAGCATGGCAGTCCTCTGCCACAGCTGTGACAGCTGTGACAGAGGATTTCTTCATCTCCGCAGGGAGTCCCCTTGTCACTGAACACTATGACACTGCTTCACAGTGTTCAGTGATAAGGTGACTCCCCATGAAGATGTAGGAATGCGGGTCACCCTGTATCTTACAGCCCACACCCACCTGCAACAGCTCTCATAAACCTCACCGCTGATTGGAGCTGTTAACCCATTAAATTCTGACAGCGGCATTTAAATGTCCTGATCGATATCCGGGGGTTCCACATTGCCCCCCGCGATAAGAATGTGGGTTGCCATGGCAGCCGGGGGCCTTCTTAAAAAGCCCCCAAGGCTGCCATTGCAGATTGCCTATCAACCCATGCCTGTGGCGTGGCTTGATAAATTGCTGTCAGATCGCTGTATAATGTAATGCTATGGCATTACATTATGGAACGCACTACCAAAGGCTACCCGGGCAATCCAGGACTCGAAAAACTTCAGGCGTGCTCTAAAAACGCACCTCTTCAGGGAGGCATACCGCATTCTCTAAATAGACTCCTCTGTATGCCGCCCGATAACATGCTCCCAGACCTACTGATTGCAATCCCTTACTAGCTGTCATAAACCGCCCCTGCAGTTATAACGTTTCTGACGTCACACGGCCAAATGTCTCACCATTGTTTATGTGTATAGCATCTCTCACTCTCCACCTCGCCATACCGTGCACAGCTCCAGCCCTTTTACCTTCTGTATCCCCCATTACTTGTAGTATGTAAGCTCGTTGGAGCAGATCCCTCACCCCTACTATATCAACAGTTTACTACATGTAACAGTGGTTCTGTAATTTTTGTACTTTTGTCTTTCTGTAAAGTAACATATTATTTACCCCCCATGGTAAACGTCATTAAAAAAAAACAAAAACACCAGAATTGTGCTTTTTTTGGTCGCCCATCTCCAAGAAAAATCTAATAAAAAGCAATCAAAAAGTCTTACTTAAAACATTATGGCAGTTAGAAGACTGCGGCAGAAAATAATTAAAAAAATGTAAACACCTTTGTAAAAAAATAAAAGTAGTACAGCAAAAAAAACTATAAACTTGGTACTGTAGTAATTGTACTGACCCATAGAATAAAGTTAGCATCTCATAAACAAGATGCACACAAAGATGGTGGAATTTAAGGGTTTTCTTTCCATTTCACTCCATTTAGAATTTTTTTACGTTTTTCAGTACATTATAAAGTACATTAAATAAGACCAATGAAAAATACAGTTCACCATGCCAAAAACAAGCCCTCTTACAGCTAAATCGATGTATACATAAAAGAGTGATGATTTTTAAAAAGGGGGGAGGAAATAACGAAAATGGAAAAAAAAGGGTCATGTCCTTAAGGGGTTAAAAGTGCCCCCGGCAGACAGGCCTTATTTATAAAAACTAGTTCAAACAAGTATCGGGGTTCCCGAAACTAACCAATAAAATTCAATGACATGCTAAAAAGTTGGTCAGCCCTATGATCTAATAGTATGGTTGTCACTAATAGGCTGTAAGCCCACATGGCGCACTACACGTATCTGTGTGACTAGCATCCTATATAAGCCTTATCCATGTGCAAGTATAATACAAAGCATCACCCCCCCCCCCCATCCCCTCCCAAAGACAGCTTCCTGGTGCAATTTATGCCATATTTCAAAAAGTAAGCCCTGATGTGTCCACTATGTACATCATACAGTATCAGAGCACGTATGACTATGACCATACATTCGTAATCCCTTTTTACTTGCGACCCAACCCATCGGGTACCGTATATGTGCGCGGCGATATCATCTATACAGTAATTGCCTGCTGGTGTAATTGGCCTGTGCACCAGAAAAGAACGTCTTTATGGAGAAATCCTATTAGATTGAAAACAGTAATCGCGGGCCATTAAATTATGATGCTTAGTGGAAAAACAGGATGCCCCTATGGGAACATTTTACATTGCATGAATTCTTATTAATTGCCAAGGAAACAATTTTCCCTTCCATTCTCCATTTCTTTCTCAGAATGCAGCTTAGCTGAGAGATGCAAAGCTGAGATAAAAACAGCACGTCTTTCTTCAGACAAAAGGTTCCCCATTACCAGCTTCTCCTGATCTCGTGCCAACAACTTCATATATTTGTGACGGTTTTAATAAAGTATTGACTGTTCTGCACAAGAACCATTTCTATGGTTGTCTAAGCTGAACCAAATGACTTATCCTCAATGCACCATCATGGCAAGTTTGATTTAGACAAGGGGATATTCAACTGCAATGGGTCTATTGTTATGTGTGTCTGAAGAAGTTATAGCGGGCACTATGGTTTGTACATTGGGATAACTCTTTGGAGTAGTAGATGCTTGGAGCAAACTTTGGAAAATCAACAATACATGAATTAAAGGGGTTGTCTCGTGAAATCAAGTGGGGTTCAGCACTTCTGTATGGCCATATTAATGCACTTTGTAATATACATCGTTCATTAATTATGAGCCATACAGAAGTTATTCACTTACCTGCTCCGTTGCTAGCGTCCTCGTCGCCATGGATCCGTCTAAATTCGCTGTCTTCTGGCGTTTTTAGACGCGCTTGCGCAGTCCGGTCTTCTCCCTGGTGAATGGGGCCGCTCGTGCCGGAGAGCTGGTCCTCGTAGCTCCGCCCCGTCACGTGTGCCGATTCCAGCCAATCAGGAGGCTGGAATTGGCAATGGACCGCACAGAGCCCACGGTGCACCATGGGAGAAGACCCGCGGTGCATCGTGGGTGAAGATCCCGGCGGCCATCTTGGTAAAGGAAGAAAGAAGTCGCCGCAGCGCGGGGATTCGGGTAAGGAATAAACTTTTTTTTTTTTTTTTAACCCATCCCTTGGGTTTGTCTCGCACCGAACGGGGGGCCTATTGAATAAAAAAAAAACACGTTTCGGCGTGAGACAACCCCTTTAAAGCTGCCTGGGATAACATATATCTATCCCAAGAGAGAAATGCCAGGAAATAATGGCAGACTAGACGGACCATGTGGTCTTTTATTGCCATCAGTTTTCTTTGTTTCCATGCGATATATGATCAATGTGGTGAAAAAGTAAAGTCAATGTTCCTTTAGTTATTTTCTTATGAAAGTCAGAAGCAGATGGATGCAACTTTATTCCATGTTTTTTCTTTTGTAACAACTGTACACCCATAAATATGGTTTGAAAGGTGGCCACTTAACTTCTACTTCTCCATTATTCATAGTACTGGGCTCCCTATATGGAGAAGAGAGGCCTCATGGGCCTTCTAAGGCTTTTAAGCCCGAGTGCAGCCGCATCCCCTGCATCCCCTATAGGGATTGGGAGCCTTATACAAATTGCATGGGTAATCCGAAGAGAATAGAACACATTGATTTCAATGGGTTCAGTCGCATTTCCTTTTTTTTGCACACGCATTTCTTGCATGTGCAAAAAATAGAACATGGTTAATTTTGTGTACATTTGCGCACCAAAGGTCCCCATAGAAGTCTATGGGGGTACGCAAATGCGCATACAATACAGAAGAGGATGCACAAAATACAGAAGTGACAAGAACACATCTGGACCTCGTTAAGCTAAATAGCCTTATAAATCAATGCGGGGTGGTGGGAGTTGTACGTGCATATGAACAGGCCCTGCGTGCACAAAAACATATAGTACAATGCGCCGGTTTGCGTAAATTCAACCTTGTTTATAACGCAAATACATTGTGCTGAAGTGTGTGCATTTGTGAATATGAAGGAGCCTCTAACACTGCAAGGATGGGAACTTCTACAAGCTACAATAACTCTCATGAGTCCCCCTACAGCCGTACCAAAGCATGATTATCCCACATGTGAACAATTCACTACCTTTCCAGAATATCAGCTCATTCTTTTCCTTAATTACTTCTTACTGCTATGAATATTTCAATAATTAGACCATTCTGTAGTGTTAAAATAAAAACGCACCATCTCTGGAAGGAGATCTATCAGCAAATCGACCTAATTAATAACATGCCCTAACAATACACTGCTAAAAAAAATTAAGGGAACACCTAAAGGGGTATTCCGGTTAGTGACCATAACTTCAAGTTTTCATCCATCCACTTAATGGGTGAAAACTGATAGATCGGTGAAAGGTATGAGTACTGGAACCCCCACCAATCCTATAAAACAGGAGGCCCCGTTCCGCTGCCCTCTTCACTGCCTGGTTTCTTTTCCCATAGCAATGAACAATGGCAATTTGTGCAAATGCACTGCCATTCCATTCAATGTCAATGGTTCTGCCGGAGATAGGCAGGCACAGTGGATTGGTGAAAACCTGAAACTGCGGCCACTACTCTGAACACCCCTTTAAGCATCACAGTGTAACCTCAAGTCACTTACGCTTCAGACACATCAATCTGTCGAGTTAGGAAGCATTGTAAATCAAGGTCACCTGCTTTGGTACAAAAAAAGTGACAGCAGGTACGCTGAAGAGGCAACAGCAAGACAACTCCCAAAAAGGAAATGGTTTTTGTAAGGTTGTGGTCACACGCTCTCATGTCCTTCCTGACTGATTCTTCCCTCCTTTTATGTTTTGCTTTGCTAACGTCCTTGCCACTACTTGGTAGCCTCCACGATGGCACATCCATAAGTATCATTGCAAGGAGGTTTGTTGTGTCCCCCAGCACAGTCTCAATGGCATGGAGCAGAAACCAGGATAAAGGCTGAGAACTGGATAGGACAGAATAATGGCCTCAACCCAGCAGTATCTGCTCCTTGGTGCACTGATGAGTGGGAAGAGCACGGGCAGAGCCATACAAAGTGACCTAAAGTGGGCTACTTGTCTGCATGGTTATGATCAGACTCTCAAAAACAGACTCTATGAGGGTAGTATGAGGGCCAATGTCCTGTAGTGGGACCTGTACTCACAGCCCAGTAACCTGTAGCTCATTTGTCATTTGCCAAAACACCTGAATTGGCAGGTCCATCACTGGCAACCCATTCTCATCATAGAGTACCTATGACAGACGTGAAAAAGGCTGGAGATGCCATGTCGTAGTCTAGGGAGACATATCCTTGGAGAGTAACAGCCAACAGCTTCCACCATCTCATCATGGCCAGATGTTGTCAGGAGTACATACAGACATGTGGGGGCCTTATACAGTACTGAGTTGCGCTATGAGCTGCTGTGATGAAATTCATGCAAATTGATTCTCTCGGTGATTTGAAATCCAACCCTTAATTGGTTAATTTTGGCTTCCATTGATACGTAATTGTGTTCTCAACAAATCGCATAGTTTATAGGAAAAGATTTTCAACTTGAATCTTTTGTTTTTCGAGATGTGATTTAAGTGTTCCTTTAATGTTTTTGAGCGGTGTAGGTGAAAATACATATGTCTCTACCATTAATTGACGCACTATTAGAAAATTACCCAGCTCAAGTCTCTGAGTATATGATATGTAATATTATAAAGTAAGTGAGATGCTTTGATCAGAATACCAAGACTCCGTAGCTGCCATATTCCTAGGATACAGGTGACTTTTATGTGATAATTCGCACTAGCTAAAATTAGACTTATGTTCAATTTTCATGTCTTCTAGACAGTATGACGAGTAAACTAGAGGACACGAAGGAGCAGATGATACCATGAAGAGAAGGTCACAGGCCCTCTGTTGCCATCTGTTTAGTAAGTAAAGATTAATTCATTGACAGTATGTTTACTTTCATTAATCTTTTTGGAGATCCAGTAGAACAGAAGTGTTTCACAGCTGTAAACTAACCTGCTTGACTTAAAACATCATCGTAAAGTTGTCAAGAAGAAGAACTGCGTGTGCTGCTGTACGGTGTCTGTGTGCATTTGACCTTAGACTACTTTTTCTTCAATCTGTTAAAAGTTTAAGTCATAATTTATAAAAGTTTATCTTTGGTAATAAGACATGATAATGGTAATGAATGATGCTTCAGAGAGAGAGAGAGGTCATCAAAGGTGCACTATTATTTTGCTCTTAAAAAGTATCTATCAGCTCTCCTGGTATGTCTATTTTAGTAAATGGAAAGATGGAACAATACCTCAGTAGCATCACCTATCTGAAGGCAGCCTTCCTGCAAGTCAATGTCAGACTTTTTAAATAACACTGACTGGGAATTGTAAGCCAAAGCCAGAATAACCATGCACAGACAGCTGTTTTAGGGTGATTGCCCCTCATCAGTGTACCATAAGTATCTGGCTTCACTAGTGAGAAGCCTATAGTTCGCATATTTCCCAGAGGAACATGGATGGCCTTATAAGTCTCCTCATACCTTCTTGGTGTTCTCCTTAAGGAGAAATGATACCCTTCCTGACCCACATCTATAGGCCTCACACTGGCCAAGCCAGAAACCTACTGCACATTGATGAGAGGCAATTAGTCTGAAACAGCTATCTGTGGATGGTTATTCTGGCTTTGGCTCACAATTCCGAGTTAATATTATGAGGCTTGTTTAAGAAGTAATGAATACTGCCTTCTAATAGGTGGCGCTGCATGGTTGTTCCATCTTTCCATTTACACATTTCACAGAGGAGCATGAATGGCCTTATAAGTCTCCTCACTTACCTTCTAGGTGCTCTCCTTAAGAAGAAACTATACCCTTTCTGACTATATTTTAGTAAATACTTGAACCAGTCCTATTATTCCTTCTGGAAATGTTAAGTATGTTTAAATTATAATGATACATATCCTTAAATACAGTTATTAAGCTTAATTTATAAGCTGTAAATTAGTGTAAAGGTTCTAGTCTGTCTAAAAAAATTTTGGAAATTAAAGGGGTTGTCTCGCGCCGAAACGTTTTTGTTTTTTTTTCAATAGGCCCCCCGTTCGGCGCGAGACAAACCCAATGCATGTGTTAAAAAAAAAAAAAACGTTTAGTACTTACCCGAATCCCCGCGCTGCGGCGACTTCTTCCTTACCTTAGCAAGATGGCCGCCGGGATCTTCACCCACGATGCACCGCGGGTCTTCTCCCATGGTGCACCGTGGGCTCTGTGCGGTCCATTGCCGATTCCAGCCTCCTGATTGGCTAGAATCGGCACACGTGCCGGGGCAGAGCTACGAGGACCAGCTCTCCGGCACGAGCGGCCCCATTCACCAGGGAGAAGACCGGACTGTGCAAGCGCGTCTAATCGGGCGATTAGACGCTGAAATTAGACAGCACCATGGCGACGGGGACACTAGCAACGGAACAGGTAAGTGAATAACTTCTGTATGGCTCATATTTAATGCACGATGTACATTACAAAGTGCATTAATATGGCCATACAGAAGTGTATAACCCCACTTTCTTTCGCGGGACAACCCCTTTAAGGATACTTTTAGATGAGCTGATTTATCATTTGAAGGAGCGAATGACATCATTGTTTGCTTGTTCACTCTTGGGCCGCCTGTTTAGACAGGCAGATACATCATTGGCTCATTCAAGCGAGAATTGTTCAGAATCATTCAGTCTTTCACATTTGCTCTATAAGTGACTTAAAAAATACTGAACGAGCGCTGGTTAAACAAGTCATTGTTCACACCAAGTGTCTGCACACCTACAGGCAGACTCAGGAGAATACCACCCAGAACCTCATTCATGCATTAATACACAGAAACAGACATAGACTTAACGTCCACACTGACACATGTAAGGGGCAGAGCATCACACATCACCCATCTGATGGAGAAAAGACTGTGGTGTTAGACTGAGTAGACAACATCCGATGTCTGGAATGACACCTGACAGAAGGGTAAAGAAGCGGGGGCCCACAAACCATGCAAACAGGGGGATCAGGTGTCTAGGCTTTCTTCAGGGTGAGTATGGGAGAATGACACAAACACCAAAGTTCTGAGAGGAAGAATGACCAGCATCCTCCAGCAAGATGTATACCTATGTATAAAGACATATGGTGATTGGCTGGCTGGGGAACTTCACAAAATCAGCCAGCCAAATCAACCATACCTGCAGCAGTGCGCTCTTGGAAACCCATAAAACTACAGGTCTCAGGAACACAATGTGGCACATAGGTTCCCTTTAAACATCTGGTCATGGATACCAGGTCGTGTTTCTTCTGGCTCTCTTACACAGGCCGAGAATCTCACGATTCTCGTTTGTCCAATAGACTGAGTTGGTGAGGTCATCACCGGCTTATTCACAGTTGGGCAGCCCTTTTAGACTGGGCTGCACTGAGCTCCCAGTCTAAGCGGGCTGCCTGAGCTCCCAGTCTAAGCGGGCTGCCTGAGCTCCCAGTCTAAACGGGCTGCCTGAGCTCCCAGTCTAAACGGGCTGCCTGAGCTCCCAGTCTAAACGGGCTGCCTGAGCTCCCAGTCTAAACGGGCTGCCTGAGCTCCCAGTCTAAACGGGCTGCCTGAGCTCCCAGTCTAAACGGGCTGCCTGAGCTCCCAGTCTAAACGGGCTGCCTGAGCTCCCAGTCTAAACGGGCTGCCTGAGCTCCCAGTCTAAACGGGCTGCCTGAGCTCCCAGTCTAAACGGGCTGCCTGAGCTCCCAGTCTAAACGGGCTGCCTGAGCTCCCAGTCTAAACGGGCTGCCTGAGCTCCCAGTCTAAGCGGGCTGCCTGAGCTCCCAGTCTAAGCGGGCTGCCTGAGCTCCCAGTCTAAGCGGGCTGCCTGAGCTCCCAGTCTAAGCGGGCTGCCTGAGCTCCCAGTCTAAGCGGGCTGCCTGAGCTCCCAGTCTAAGCGGGCTGCCTGAGCTCCCAGTCTAAGCGGGCTGCCTGAGCTCCCAGTCTAAGCGGGCTGCCTGAGCTCCCAGTCTAAGCGGGCTGCCTGAGCTCCCAGTCTAAGCGGGCTGCCTGAGCTCCCAGTCTAAGCGGGCTGCCTGAGCTCCCAGTCTAAACGGGCTGCCTGAGCTCCCAGTCTAAACGGGCTGCCTGAGCTCCCAGTCTAAGCGGGCTGCCTGAGCTCCCAGTCTAAGCGGGCTGCCTGAGCTCCCAGTCTAAGCGGGCTGCCTGAGCTCCCAGTCTAAGCGGGCTGCCTGAGCTCCCAGTCTAAGCGGGCTGCCTGAGCTCCCAGTCTAAGCGGGCTGCCTGAGCTCCCAGTCTAAGCGGGCTGCCTGAGCTCCCAGTCTAAGCGGGCTGCCTGAGCTCCCAGTCTAAGCGGGCTGCCTGAGCTCCCAGTCTAAGCGGGCTGCCTGAGCTCCCAGTCTAAGCGGGCTGCCTGAGCTCCCAGTCTAAGCGGGCTGCCTGAGCTCCCAGTCTAAGCGGGCTGCCTGAGCTCCCAGTCTAAGCGGGCTGCCTGAGCTCCCAGTCTAAGCGGGCTGCCTGAGCTCCCAGTCTAAGCGGGCTGCCTGAGCTCCCAGTCTAAAACGGGCTGCCTGAGCTCCCAGTCTAAACGGGCTACCTGAGCTCCCAGTCTAAACGGGCTGCCTGAGCGTGAACTTGAGGTTGTGTTTTACATTACCATGCAGTGCATTTCGAAGCATTGTTCAAACGGCACAATAAGTGCCAGAGCCAGCACTGGTTTATATGCCGGCTGAAACTGAACGATAAGCGAGAGCCTCATGATTCTCACTCGTCGTTCGCCCATGTTTAAACTGAGCGATTATCGTTATGTTTTGTTTGAACAATTTTCTGAATAATTATTCCATCTAAACGGGGCATTAGTCTACAGACACTGATCAAATGAATCATCTCGGTTTCTCTCACTTTGATTGATTGACCATCTGGGAGTTCTGAAGGCAAGAAGGGTAAAGTCCCTGGCGATGACTGGAACTCCCTGAGAGCTAATATGACTTTGTAGTTCTAAAGTGCTACTTGCTGTCCTAGAAACTAAAGGTGGGAGGGGTCTGGATCGTAAACTTCAGAGCTGACAAGACGAAAAAAATGGCACACAGCTCTAGTAAGGACTTAGAAGTAAATTTCTGTAATTTTTGGTTAAGAGTATTCTTTAATGTATTCCATTTTGGTTGTAATCCATTCAATGCATTGTCTTAGACACACTTATAACATTTCAGAATACTCATAATATTTCTTTTAGTGATGTCAGATAAATGAACTTTAACTGAAACATTAAATTGTCTGTTATTAATTCATATTGTCTATTAAGAAGATTGATATTGTAGATGTTGCTTCAGTTACTATACTTTTTACTTTGTCATGATTGTGCTCATAAAAATATCAGTATATGAACATTTTAACCTCTTAAGGATTTTCCTTCAGGGAACAATGGCTTTTTTGTTTTCTTATCATTGTATTCCGAGAGCCATAACTTTTTAACTTCTCTGTTGACATAGACATCATTTTGTTTTATGAGAGGAGTTGTATTTTTTAATGACACAATTTTGGGGTACATACCGGTATAACTGATTGACATGCATAAGTACCCTTTTTAAAGTAGGCGTATTGTCTGTTTGTTTCATTTTCTCACACGGTTAATCATGTGATATTAGTAACACATTAACTCTATTCTATTCTACTCTAACTTGTCAATACATCTTATTTTTTAGTCCCACTAGGGGATTTGAATCTACAATCCTTTGATCACTTTTATAATACACTGCAATATTCTGGAAAGCAAGGCCCGATAGCTGCCATGAAAATCCTGTTGACATTGGGTCAGAGAGGCTCCTTCCCTTAAACGCCCTAGATGCTCTGGGTGCCGTTGACTGTAGTATCTAAGGGGGGGTTAGATGGCTTGGATTGGAGTCATCTATCACTTCATGGGACTGGAACTTAAATTGTATAACAAAAACAAAATTAATTAGTATTTTAAAAAAAACAAAAACACAATGGGACTTACTTATCATGGCCAGGATACCGGCCAAAATTTTGGTGCACGTTTCAAAACTTTTGGATATGAATGCAGCATCCCACTACTTTCTCAAAAAGGTGGTTGGGTCTGATCTTAGGGGGCTGGGCAGCAGGTAGCCCATCACATTTACTATAATCTACACCACACACTGTCTCTTAGCTGGCGCAGGTTATTATCAAGTGTGCCTCTTAATATATTTGCTACTCATAGCCAGCAAGTACAAGCAAAATCTGAAAAACTGTTTTGTTTCCCTGTAAATTCGCTACAACAAATAGCAAGAAGTATAAAGCCTAGCAAGATTAGATTTCCTATTTGCTATACCAGCTTAAAAGGTAAGGATGACTTTAAAACACCTCTGCGACCCACCGCTCCCCAACCAATAGGTAGGACAAAGACATAAGCACTCAGTTCAGAACCGTGCCCTTTTAGCCCTGATCATGGTTTTCTGGGTCTACCAGGTGGAGTTCACTATATATAAACTAGCATAAACTTTCCAAGAGCCTGTAATCTGTATTTAGAAAAAAAAAATTGATTAAACCAAAGAGGTACATTACCCATGCAAGGGCTACTGGTCCGGCCCCTCCATTCTAGCATATGGCAAGAGCCTCATCAACCCTTACTAGGCTGAACTAGATAGACATATGTCTTTTTTCAGCCTAACATACCATGTTTCCCTGACTGATCAAAATGTCTGTCATTATGATTATAATTAGAGATGAGCGAACCTACTCAGCCACGCCCCTTTTTCGCCCGAGCGCCGAGACTTTCGAGTACTTCCGTACTCGGGTGAAAAGATTCGGGGGGCGCCGTGGATGAGTGGGGGGTTGCAGCGGGGAGTGGGGGGGGGGGGAGGGAGAGAGGGCTGCCCCCTGTTCCCCGCTGCTACCCCCCGCTCCGCCATGCCTCCCCCCGCCCCCCCCCCCGAATCTTTTTACCTGAGTACGGAAGTACTCGAAAATCGCGGTGCTCGATCGAGTAATTACTCGAAACTAGTATATTTGCTCATCTCTAATTATAATATTTCCCCTTAAATAATAATAAAATCATGTATTGTGACATGGTAAAGAATAAGGACTCCAAGATATGTCAGTGTAACAATAAAGCAGTCCTAACAGATTGGAGGGCCGGTTCCCTTTCTTCTGGAAAGTCTAGTCTTGCTTGTGTACTGAAGAAGAGCGGAGGATTGCACTGGGAGTTTCTCCATAATTCTTTGATTAGAAAGCATCAGTTGATCTCCTCTAGGAAGACAGATCATGAGGTTATTCTACTGTTCATAAATGATTAACCAGGGCTAACATAGTTTCCATATGTTTCAAGTTGTGTTGCCTCTTCACTGTCAAATCTAACACAGATTTGAAGAAACAGCTTCCTTTACGAAGAAATTATTGATCGTAATTGAAGTGTAAAAATAGGAATATGTAAAAAATGTTAATATTCACGTTTACATTTTTGAAAACCTAAATGAAACCAGTGGAAATTAACTACTGTCTTGTTGGAATATTCGAATGTTAGACTGAAATTCCTCTTTGTGCGCTAATGTTCTTTTCTATTACTAAAACTGGTACATCTTACAACAGCCTTATTAAGGCCAGTTTCATTTTTGTATCCATCATACATACATTTATCCCAGCACAACAGTGAGTCTACCAAAGCTCACAGCATCATAGAACCCTATGAGGCAGTAGGGGTGGGCCAGTAGACCCAAGGTCTGGCCAAGACCTTTGTCTGTATTATAGGTGCACAAAAGTGTCTGCACTCATCTGAAACACCCTAAAAGAGAGTGATTTGTGCAAAATGTATCAAAAGGTGCATGCCTCTTAATATATTTAATACATTGGAAACTGTCCAATAACAGAAAAATAAAATCTACTTTTGCTTTGAGCAGGAGTAAATATGTGCCAAAATATGGGCCAGTTTCAGGGTTTTCAATTTAAATTAAGTTTAACTACGACTACATCTCTTTGGAAATCATACCATCCAAGTCGCAGTTTTTTTGTACATTTTTCACACATCACTTGGGTATTTTTTAGCTTTATGAACAAATATTGTTTTATGAATGAGGTCCAATGATTCTGCAGCCCAAGGTTTAGAACTTGCCTAAAAAGTTCTTGTGCGTCTAGTGAGTCTTTGTTGTCCGACGGTTGCCTTAGCAATCAGCTTGGCCTTTCTCCCCTCAATGTCGTCCACAATGAGTTCTAAACTTTGGGATATAAGTGACATACAGCATAGCTCCAGCTATCATGTATATAACCCAGCTATCATGTGTAGCAGACCACACCTTTCACATATATGTTGTCCGCCATATCTGTTTGCCAAATGGACTGAATTATACTAAAAAGTACTTCTATTAATTTTCAGTCATAAGTATCCAAAGTAGCCATAATTGGGCTTTGTGCTAAATGTTTTTAATGTCTTCCTAGAGATTAACTTGAAACTATTTTCCGGAATGAAGGTGTCTTTAACTATAATTAATTCGCTTGCCCTTTTGCTGTTGCTTTACACATTCTGCTCGAGGCTTATAGTCTTTACCTGTTAGGAATATCCACTTGGTTTCTGCCTATTATATATTTTACAGATTCTGGCAGTTTTTTCCTATTTCAAAGACATTTAACCAATAATCAAACCTCAAAAGTAAAGGTTCCTCAGACCTCTCCGCCTGAGAATGGAACCATGGCTTGTGAATTAGTTCAACTCGGGAGAAAGGCTGGCTCTAGCACAATAGACAAATTGAAGGAAAAATTACTCTGGTATTGAAGTACGTTAAAAGTATTGCAGTATATTGTATAAGCAATCAAGAGATTGCAAGTTCAAGTCCCGTATTTGGGTATAGACAATAATCTAAAACTAAGTTAAATTTAAATTTGAAAATACAAAAAGAAAAAAAAAACATTTTCCCAATTTAAAAAAATCTAAACAATTAAAATAAATGTAATTGGTATTGCTGTGTCTGTAAATGCCTGGAGTATTTAAATATCGTATTTGGGAATTGCATTATTAATAACGGCTTCCTTTAAAATTAGCCCTGGAATATCCACGTGCTTTCAATGAAAAATGTAGATTGTTAGCCCTCACTTAAGAAAGGGACAGATGTGACTACTTTCTGAGGCTGCCTTCACACTGGTGAGCGCCATTTTTATTCATGTGATGTTTGAGTGTCAGCGATGCTTTTCCCTGGAAAAACATAGCACATCGTAGCAGTCTGCGGTTTTCTCACGTGATAGACAACAGGTGTTGCTTATATTATAAAATGCATCGCACGAACTTGAGATGTTCATGTGTTGCGATTAGAGATGAGCGAGCGTACTTGGTAAGGACAGATACTCGAGCGAGTATCGTCCTTACCGAGTACCTGCCTGCTCGCCCGCAAAGATTCAGGTGCCGGTGGGGGGCGAGGAGCGGCGGGGGAGAGCAGAGGGGAACAGGATGGAGATCACTCTTTCTCCCCCCACTCCCTCCTGCTCACTCCCGCAACACAGCGCTTACCCACGCCGGCACCCGAATCTTTGCGGGCGAGCAGGCAGGTACTCGGTAAGGACGATACTTGTTTGAGTATCTGTCCTTACCGAGTACGCCCGCTAATCTCTGGTTGCGATAAATCAGAGGCCCCATAGGGAAACATGGGCGAGAAAAAAAAAGCAAAACGCAGAAAGATAGGGCATGCTGCGATATACAAATCTCGCAACATTGAATGATAGAAAACATAGCAAATGGGAATAAAGTAATTGAAAAGCATGGGTTTTATAGTTTTCTCACCAGTGTAAAGGAGCCCTTAATGCACAGTAATATGTTAGATAAATTATGGTTAATAAGTAAATGTGGAATTGCTATGTTTGATAACTGACTGAAGGAAAAATGAAATCCAATAGTTTTACTGAAGATACAATAAAAACAATGAAGATGGCAAACAAACTGAAAAGTACTTACTCATGCATGTAAGTCTGGGGGAAGGTGTACCCATTTTACAAAAACAGAGGAAACCAATAGAAAACATAGAAACTTAGAATTAAAGTTGTAATACTGACATGTTTATATTACAATGATTATAAAAAGAAACATTTATACCTCAAAATACCTTTAAAAAATGTCACTAATAGAGATGAGCGAGTAGCGCTTTAGCCGAGTATCTCCCCGCTCGTCTCTAAAGATTCGGGGGCCGGCGCGGGTGACAGGTGAGTTGCGGCGGGGAGCGGGTGGGAGAGAGGGAGAGAGAGATCTCCCCTCCGTTCCTCCCCGCTCTCCCCCGCCGCTCCCTGCCAGCCCCCAAATCTTTAGAGACGAGCGGGGAGATACTCGGTTAAGGCACTACTCTCATCTCTAGTCACTAATGAAAATAGAATAAATCTTGTCTACGATTCATGCCAAGTGCGGATCTGGTGTTAGATTTAGGGATCCAGTATGCTTCTTGTATATAAGAGGTGTTGCCAGTCACCACCCTGTTTGGGTTGGTCAACTCTTTCCAATGCAAAGAAAGAAAATGATGTAACATCCCGTGACCGAACATCACAAAGTGTCTTGCAACTCCTGATGCTTGGGGCATGTTTATAGTTATATAAGACAAAAGTTCATGTTTTACGTCATGTGCATCCTACCGTATGTATTGGATTTCATAGGTAGTGCTCATTATATAAGAGACCGCATGGTTTGACTTATAGTTTAAAAAGGAGTTGATTCCGACAACTTGACCTGTATGTGTTACAAAAGATGGTCTGCGGTTTGTAGAGTATTTACACAGCGCACACTGATCAATACTGCACTCGAAATAAACCTTTGTCTGATTGGCATGTGGTTGGGACAGATGGAAGATAGTAATGTCATGTTTATGATAGTTTGTGCTCCTGGATCTTACAGGACCCCAGCTCCGCTGGTTGGGCTGATTTGGCTGGCTGTTGTGTGGATTGCTCCAGCCAGCCAATCACCTGGGGTCTGTGCACATAAATGACAGCCCCTGCTGCTAGACGCTGCTGGTCATTATGCCTCATCTTTTCTTTTCTGAACACTAGTGATAGCATGCATGCGTTTCTGTCTGAATCTCTGTCCTTAGGTGTGAGGACACCTGAATTCCCCTCCTGAACTAAGTCTTGCTTGGGTCCAGTCTGAATCCCCTCCATTTTTGGTGTGAGGATGCCTGAATTCCCCTCCATCTGTAGGTGTGCAGACGCTTTGCCTGAAATAAGTCCTCATAAGAGGGACTGAGCAGTAAAATATCGACATTTGCAGACGATGCAAAATAATTAATACAATAGAGGACAATGTAAAGCTGCAAAATGACCTAGATAAGCTGGGGGCTTGGGTAGAAAAATGGCAAATGAAGTTCAATGTTGATAAATGTAAGGTTATGCACATGGGCAGGAGAAACGGATGTCACCAATATACACTAAATGGGGTACCGCTAGGGAAAAGTGATATGGAAAAAGACCTGGGGGTACTAGTGGACTGTAGATTTAACTGGAACAATCAATGCCAGTCAGCTGCTGCAAAGGCTAATAAAGTCTTGGGGTGCATTAAAAGAGGTATAGGGGCGAGGGACAAGAACATTATCCTCCCACTATATAAGGCACTTGTCAGGCCTCACATGGAATGCTGTGTACAGTTTTGGACACCGGTGCTCAGGAAAGATGTCACAGTGCTTGAGGGGGTTCAAAGAAGGGCAACCAAATTAATAAACAGAATGAAGGGACTGGAATACCCAGAGAGGCTAACAAAACTGGGATTAATCACCCAGTAAAAAATACGGCTAAGGGGTGATCAAATAACTATGTATAAATACATGAGGGGACAATACAAGGATCTCTCCCATGATCTGTTTATACCCAGGACTGCGACGGTAACAAGAGGGCATCCACTACGTTTAGAGGAAAGCAGGTTTCATCACCAACATAGAAGGGGGTTCTTTACTGTAAGAGCAGTTAGACTGTGGAACTCTCTGGCTGAGGAAGTGGTGATGGCAAAATTGATAGAGGAGTTTTCACTCTGATGATGCAAAAAAACAGAGATTGTTGTATTACTTTGTTTAGGGACAGAAAATCCACAAATAGCCTCCTTCGTTTTGTTGATAGTAGCAGCCGAGGTTTTTATATTCTAGTTCTTAATCTTTCATTTAACTCTTTGACAGTGTGAGAATAACTAGAAGAGTCTGAGCACAAATGTTTATTTAATCCTTGTACACTCACTTTAAGGAACAGACTTGATGGTGTGAATTGGGTGACTAAATGAAGCATGAAGAATTGAATTTGCGGAACGAAACACTTAACGATGGTTACAGAGTGACCCTACAACTATTTTTAGACAAACTCAACTATTAGCCATATGTAACGAACTGGGAGTAATTTTGTACAAATTTATATTATGGACTATTCTTTGGCAAATCATCAAGTACTCTTCATAGTTCACGGAATACCTAAAAACCACACGAACACTTTCATTAATGATATTTTTCTTTAAAGATGCTTTGTGGTATATGTGGTTTTTATAAACGCTGTACTTTAACACATGTCGGTATTGCAGAGGTTAACTTAAATTCTGAGTCTCAATGTTTCCTATTCGTTTTTTCTGCTTTTATATAATGAGTACACCCCCATTCCAGACATACATGACATGAGTGACAACTTTTTAGTTCGAAATGCGCAGGTTACCGTATGAGAACAATATGAAATGTAAATAGTTTAGGCTTTTACAGACACAGCAATACCAATTCTGTTTATTTTTATTGTTTAGATTTTTTTGGATGGGCGGGGATATACATATTTTTTTTTACTTTTAATAATTTTATTTAGCTTATTTTTATATTATTTTTTATTCCCGAATACGGGACTTGAACTTGCAATCTCTTGATTGCTTGTGCAATATACTGCAATACTTCAGTATTGCAGTATAGTGTACTTTTAACGTGAGCCTATTTAATCCTACTCATACTGTATCCACGGGAGTTAAATGTACATCACAAAAGGGAATCAGTGTAACATAGTAACATAGTTCGTAAGGCTGAATGAAGACAATGTCCATCTAGTCCAGCCTGTCTAGCCTCCTGTTTTGTTGATCCAGAGGAAGGCAAAAAACCCCAAGAGCAGAAGCCAATAGCCCTTTTGGGGAAAAAATTCCTTCCCAACTCCCTAATGGCAATCAGACTGTTCCCTGGATCAACCCCTAATAGTTCCTACCTGCCTGTATACCCGGATTAACAAATAATCTTAGGTTTATAGCTTATAATATCCTTCCTCTCCAGAAAGACATCAAGTCCCCTTTTAAACTCCTCTAAGGATTTTGCCATCACTACGTCCTCAGGCAGAGAGTTCCACAGTCTCACTGCTCTAACAGTGAAGAATCCCTTTCTGTGTTGGTGATGAAACCTGCTTTCCTCTAGACGTAGTGGATGCCCTCTTGTTACCGTTGCGGTCCTGGGTGTAAACAGATAACGGGAGAGATCCTTGTATTGTCCCCTCATGTACTTATACATGGTTATTTGGTCGCCTCTTAACCTTCTTTTTTCTAGAGTAAATAGTCCCAATTTTGATGCCTCTCTGGGTATTCCAGTCCCGTCATTCCTTGTATTAGTTTAGTTGCTCTTCTTTGAACCCCCTCCAGCACTGTAACATCTTTCCTGCTCAAGCACCGGTGACCAGAACTGTACGCAGTATTCCATGTGGGGCCTGACAAGTGCCTTATATAGTGGAAGGATAATGTTCTCGT
Source organism: Eleutherodactylus coqui (assembly GCF_035609145.1). Lineage (NCBI taxonomy): Eukaryota > Metazoa > Chordata > Amphibia > Anura > Eleutherodactylidae > Eleutherodactylus > Eleutherodactylus coqui. Next base: position 39,710,465 of record NC_089848.1, read on the forward strand.
CCTTCGCCCCTATACCTCTTTTAATGCATCCCAAAACTTTATTTGCCTTTGCAGCAGCTGACTGGCATTGGTTACTCCAGTTTAGTCTATAGTCCACTAGTACCCCCAGGTCTTTTTCCCTATCACTTTTCCCTAGCGGTACCCCATTAAGTGTATATTGGTGACGTCCGTTTCTCGTGTCCATGTGTATAACCTTACATTTATCAACATTGAACATTATTTGCCATTTTTCTGCCCAAGCCCCCAGCTTATCTCGGTCCGTTTGTAGCCGTACATTGTCCTTCGTTGCATTAATTATTTTGTATAATTTTGTGTCATCTGCAAATATTGATATCTTACTGTGCAGTCCCTCTATCAGGTCATTGATAAATATATTGAACAGAATGGGGCCCAATACTGAACCCTGTGGCACCCCGCTAGTGACTGTGGCCCAATCAGAATATGAAGCATTTATTACCACCCTCTGCTTTCTATCATTGAGCCAATTTTTAACCCAATTACACACGTTTTCGCCCAGTCCGAGCTGCCTCATTTTGTATATTAGCCTATTATGTGGCACGGTGTCAAAGGCTTTAGAGAAGTCCAGATATACAAGATCAATAGACTTTCCCAGGTCCAGCTTAGAGCTTACTTCATCGTATATATATATATATATATATATATATATATATATATATATATATATATATATATATATATATATATATATATATATATATATATATATATATATATAATTTGTTAATGAGACACTGTTAGTCGTTCCTTCATTGAGTTGCTATGAGAAGTCACAGCCAACTGGACATTTTCCTTTAGCTTATAGAATGGTTTTCAACTCTTCCTCCCAAATAGGAGGCTCCCCTTCTATGATGTCCATATGTTCTAATAGGGAACATGTACAAGGAATGCCTTGATGAGCCAACCTGTTAAGCACTGTCAGCAATGTGGCAGTGCTGCTTTGAGCTAAACACCTCAATTATCCAGGACAGACGGGGATAGAGAGATCCATTCACATAGCAATTATTTCACAATTACTTCATGTTGCAAATTTTGAATCTTGGCATCTTGTGATTCTTATTCGTTAGTGGCTCTAAGCAAGTGGCGATATAATATGTGTATCTTTTTATGTTTACTTATTGTAATTTACAGATGTAACGGAGTTTAAGCCCAATATTTGTCCCAACAACAATCACTCCTCTACTTTGATCGCTCTGTGAATGTTAGGCAGTCTGGCAGAATGTTAGGCAGTGAATGTTAGGCAGTCTGGGATCACTTCCCCCCCCCCCCCCTCCACTCACAGGCAGTTGTTCATAGATGGGCCATTTCGTTTTCTTGGCTGCTGAAACTGAATGATGAATGATATGTGAAACAATTAATACGAGTATTTGTTGTTCAGCCGTTGGCAGCATTTACACTTGACATTTTTTGCCTATTTGCGCATACGCTCGTTTGAAGCTTGTCTTTGTATTTCCTTATTAAGCGAAATAAGATACAAATATGTTATTGTAGTGGCCCAGTACATGCTGTCCTGGCCTCCCCCATAATGTCATACATGTAATGTCTTGTCTTGATGCACTGTGCAGAATGTCTTGTCATTCTGGTATGTGTGTTGCACAGCTGCAGCGTGTGATGGGTTAACGTCTACCAAATATGAGCTGTCTGCCTGTGAATGTAACAATTCTATTCTGTCACGTGGTATGAGAGAAGGTATAAATGTGAGTGCTTGAGAGAGGGAAAGGGTCTTCCATCTGTCTTGCATCTTGGCTCCCATTGGAGTCCACCTAGCACAGAGGCACGTGGGGGCACCTTCAGACCTCATGTGTTGAAGATGGAAGAAGAGGAGAGGTTTTCCCAGAATGCGTGTCTGCAGTTCAAACTGTAAGTGAGCCTGAAAGAGAGTGAGCAGAGCGCAAGTGCAGTCAGTCAAGGCCTAGTGCAGAGGTACTCATTAGTCTGTGGTTGCACACTCAAGAGTCTTGAAGTCTGACTCCCGCTGAGTGGAGGTACTTGTCTGCCGGAGAGTCTGTGGAGTGACCCTACCCCTTTCCTCCTCTGAAATGTTCCCCTTCCACTAGTGTATCTTGGGAATTTTTGCCTTGTACTGCTAAAGAGAAGTTTTCAGTCAAGTTATTTCAAGGCCCTGACCGTTCCCACGGACCTGAGGTACTTAAATTGTCTGTGGCTCATTTATTCACCCAGCCGATGGTCATGCCAGGGGAGTATCGGAACGGTGGTGGCACACGTAACAAATTCCTCTATCCCTGTTATCCTGTTTATTGGGCATCCCCATGCTGTGGGTGTCTGGAAGAGGCCCAGCGCTGCCCTGGCCTTGGCTATGTGCGTCCCTCTGGGAGGGAGCGTGGTAAGTGCCGTCGTGACAAGCCAACAGCAAAGAGCCCCAGATAAGTCTATGGGAGGTGCGCAAACCAGAACATCTGCTCATGTGGGTGTTTGCTAAACACAGCACATACCTGCGATCACCAGCGACGCGTTAGACTAATTAGCCTATTAAATCAGGGTGGGGGGGATTCCTCCATGCATGTGAATGAGCGGTGCCTGCACAATTATGCCCAGTATTTGCGCAGGCACAAGAGCAAAATACACTCATTCTCTGCGCAAAAAACATTGCACAGGAGCAACCGTATCGCGTAACACATTCATCTGTCGAAATCCTTAGGCTGAACAATTATCCTTCGTTCAAGTAAGTAAATCATTCAGTTTAAATGCAAGCCAACGACTAAACGAGAATCATAAGTTTCTCGCTCACCGTTTAGTTTCAGCCGGCATAAAAATCAATGCAGCTTTTTCACTTATTGGGCAGTTTAAACACTGGTCGTTCAGCATATAGGCTCTTTCACACGAGTGTAGGCGATTTTCGGTCGGTCACGTCACGGCCAGAGCACGATCGAAAATCGTGTGAATGAGAGGCAGCCGTGACCACGTCCCCCTTTCCGCCCCCTCACCGGGTCTCGGCAAAGGGAGGGTGTCGGGGCTAGAGCTAGTGTGTTAAGCTTTCGTCCCCTCTCTGCCACTTGTCAGCTGCCATCAATGCGAGGGGGCGGGAGCTTAGCAACTAACTTCTGCCCCGCACCCTCCCATTGCAACAGTCGGCAAGGGGCAGAGAGGAGGAGGGAAGGGGGTAGGATTTTAGCAGACACGCTGCTAAACTTTCTCCCACTTCCCTTCTCCGGCAGCTCCCATAGGAGTCTATAGGAGCCGCCGCCGCATTCAGGCCAAAAGATGGTTTCTGAACTATTTTTTTTGGCCGGCATAAAAACTCCCAACTGGAATGTGCACCGTATATGCTATCTTTGTCAGACGGACATTTTTACGCCGCGGGAATATGCCCATTTGAACTGATGCATTGTAAACCAATGCATCAGATGGGCAGCGTATATCGCCGGCTGTGAAAGCAAGGCCAATATACGCTTGTGTGAAAGAGCCCTATCACATAGAAATGTGAAACACTCAACGACCAAGTCAATGAGAAAAGGCGGCCCGAATGCGAATGAGCAAATGATAACATCAACGGCTTGTTCACTCAGGCAAAGGAGAATTGTGCGATTGTCGTTCTGTCTAAAAGGGGCATTCGCTGTAGATAACACGATTAATCTTCTGCTTACGGGTGCATTACGCTGAATGAGTAAATCAGTAATATTATTGGTGCTAAAAGAGTGATTAGATACAATAATCCGTGATACCCATACTGTACAGGGAATAAAATATTGTACCAATGGGGAATTCCGACTTTGCAGATAGTAATAAAATTGTTTTCTGGAATGATTTTTGTAAAAGAAAACGTCTAATATCTCTGAATTCAAATTTGTTCATAGCCAGTGTTGAGGAATTGACTCATGAGCCGGCTGCCCTAAGAAGAGTTATCTCTATACACAGCACAGTGGCAGACAGTCTTCCAGACAGCTCACAGCAGGCACTAATAACACGCCCTGTCTGCTCGCAGATTGAAATTAAAGATGCTCATATTTGCGCTGGCAAAAATAGCACTTCCCCCAGAGACATGTCAATTTCCACCTTTGTAGATCGGCATTTCGAAGCATCGCTAATCTTCATGTAATGTTATCTTGCAAATTAATGTAGAAGCACTTCAGAGATCCACTGGATTTATTAAAAATTGATGGGGATATTAAAATATTCTTGTAAAATATTCTTGTACAAAGTATTTTTTGGAAAACCAATTTTAAAGATTTAAAGGTAAGAAATCAGAACTTGACAATATTACCTTCAAAATCATTTACAACCTTTATTCTTTCATGTGAAACTGTCCAAGCTCTGTCAAGTTACATGTGGTCCATGTGTAAGAGGGGAGCCCAGATTCGAGTTTGTGTTGTAATGAGCTCTGTTATGTAATCTGGATGGTATAAGGGCAACCTCTACTGGCCATCCTACATTACTGCCGTTTGTTGTATTTCTCTATGGAGTGTTGTATTGGCTGCAGAGGTCAGGTGGGAGATCTGGAGGACTTGAGATCATAGAGAGCTGTAAGCTGGAGAGCAATTCCAGTGGTATTGAGTCTTGAGAGAAAGCTGCAAAATGAGTGAGGAGTCAGCTTGGGGAGCCGTGTGAAATGTGTCCTGTGCTTGTTAGTGGGAAAGTTGCACAAGAAAAGAGGCAGCCAGAGTTTGAGGAGTGCAACTCTATAACGTGCCAGAACTGATGTCACTGAGAGATCAAAGCTGCAGGACCTACAGCTAGAAAGACTGCTACAAAGGATTCACATTTTCCTGCAATTCTGAAAATCCGTGTACTCCTAACAGTTATCTAAAGCTACATCACCTACATTATAGTACCGAACACGCTGGAATTATGTAAGTGAGGTAGGCCCTCAGGAAATGGCCCAACGTGTGCACACGGATAATCACTGAGAAGCAGACCTGACAGTTGACATATGTGAGCTTGAACTGACACCAGAGGAACACATATGTATCCAACAGTTACGGACAAGTTATTAGATAACACTTATATTACTTTCAGATTGTGTGCCGGAAACCGCTGGGTTAAAATGTTCAAAAGTACTACCACCTGTTCTACAGTTGAAGCGTGTTGCTGATCTTTGTGATTTATAACAGATTCTTACCATACCCCGCTTATGTTAAAGTTAAGGCCCTTTTAGACATGGCTATCACTCAAAAGCCATCTTTTTAGTGAAAATCGTGCGTAAATGTGTGCCCATCGTGCACTTTTCATCCATCGCTGACTTCAGGTCCGCATGAAATCCTCGTCCCTCAGGACAATAAGCTAAGATGGACCATATGCTGTGTTCTCCGTGGGCAGACTAGTGGACACAGGTGCTTTCTTGATGCTCAATGCTAATTCACAGATGCTCAGCCACCATTTCTTTGCCTAAAGAATAGTCCCTGCCTGCCCTGCACTGCCATGTGACTGATAACGTGTCCCTAGTGTTGCAGCAAGTATGGGCAGAGGCGTTACATATCCTTAACAGCCCACTGGGCTAATGTCCTGCAGGTGGGACATGAAGCCAAAAGTGGTGGTCCACATTTCATGGTATCACTAAGACTTGTGGAACATTCATCCTTGTCTGTCCCCTTCTCCTCCTCTTTCTCTTCCTCCACCACTTTATACAACTTTTTACACCCTCCACATCAACACAGACATCCATTTGTGACAAAATCTGGCATCCATACAGCGCTGCATGTGGTAAATGCCAACATGCTGTCCTAAAGTCTTATGTCTAGGGGAGTACAGCAACATGGTTGAAGAGCTGCTGATGGCTCTACAGGTCCAGGCTAACACTTGGCTGACCACACAATCTAACACCAGACAAGGTCTTGTGTGACAACAGGGGCCCTTTGCCTCAGAAATCTCACGCATGGCCCTTGCCTGGCCCATGTGGTGAACCTGATAGTGCAGTGTCTCTTAAACAATTACCCAGATTTACATTCACTGTTGGAAAAGACACTTTCAGTGTTCACACCCAGCCTGCTAGAGAGGTGCAATAACAGTTTAGGTTACCACCCAACCGCCTCATCTGTGACGTGCCTACACCATGAAATTCTATGTTGCATATGTCACAGAGGCTAAGCCAACAGCAGAGAGTGATCACGGAGTACCAGATAGTGTATGCTGTTAGCACATGCTGTATGGAGGTCAGTCACTTGACGCCTGTGGAGTGACTGTAGATCCAAGATGTTTCTGCTTTGAGCAAATGACCAAAATGATCAGTCATGATGATGCACTGATCAGTATGACCATCCCTGTTGTCTGCTTGCAGGAACACATATTATAGGGCCTCAGGGACAATGATGTGTGATTGTCGCAGAAGGAGGAAACAGGGGAGAGGGGAAAGTATCTTCCATCCATCACTAATCCCAGCTATTATACATGGATGGTGGGATCAGCCGGAGGACTCTTAGGTCTGACCCGAGGAATGTGGACCATCACTCTAAGGTACTTTGAGGCATATGAGTGCTTTTATGCTACAGTGCTTTGAGGAGGACTATCACATAGCTCAATTAAAAACATCAGATGATTACTGGGTGGCCATGCTCTTTGATCCCTGTTGCAAGGCCAAAATCACAAATCTCATTCTGGCAGTGGAAAGGGATCTCAAATGCAGCAGTATTAGGACAGACAGTTAAGCAACTTGAGCAGAGCATTTCCAATGGTTGCGGGAATGCATCCGCAATGGATCACATCTCTGCAGCTCATGGCGGACAAGCAGGAAGCCACCGCAGTATCACCAAAGGTGGCAGGGGAAGTCTAACAGAGGTGTGGAGGAGGCCCGTGCTTAAGTGTTGTGTTCAGCTGGTATAATTTCTTATAAAATTCCTTGTAAAATTTATAACATTGTTTTTAAAACAATCAGCCCACCTGCGGTCTTGCATAGTGTAATTTTTGATATCTCTACAGCTGTTCCTTGGAGCAGGTCCATGCTTGAGTGTTGTGTTCACCTGGTAGAATTTGTCCTTGTGAAATTTATGACATTGATTCATTGATATTAAGACAAGCAACACTTGCTGTCGTCCTTGGCGCAATTGGGATCTAATAATAAAAAATCTTTATTTATAAAGCGCCAACATATTCTGCAACGCTTACAAAACAGGGGGAACAGTAACAAAACCACAGTTACATCTAGTAATTAGTTGATGGAGACAGTAGGGGCGAGGGTCCTGCTCCTACAAACTTACATACTACAAATAATGGGGTGACACAGAAGGTCAAGGGGCTGGGGATGACCAAGTTAAGGCGAGGTGGAGAATGTGGGATACTCTATGTTGGCCTTTTGTTTTCAGTGACACCCCCTATACTACTATACACTATTTTTACAAACTTCTGGGAGAAGCATGGTATGGTTTTATTTCTATGCAATTTGGGGGGCTTTGGCTGCATTGGGGACCTTCTGGAGGGCAAATTAGTGAACCAGATTTTTACTCCCATTGACTTTAACAGAAGCTGGAATCGTCTGTCCCAGTTCACTATGCGTTTGGTGAAATCGTCCCAGTCCCAACATGAACCGATTATTCCACTAATTGCTCATCACTAGTAGCAACAACATATGAAGATAAAGGTGTGGTTTGGGATTTCAGTGAAGTCATTCTGTGAATTTTTCTAGCAGAAGAGATCTGTAATAACAGCAGTCATAACTTGACTCACTTTCTGTAGATTTGCAATTTCCATTTGTGCAGTTGTCAAATTAGATATTTTAGCCAAAGAGTGGAACAAACAGGGCGTTAGCTTAGCTTCTTGTTGAGATTTAGTCATCTGTTAAAAATGGATTGTGCATTGTAAGAGCTTTAATGAAATGTAAAATATTGTGTTTGTAAGTAGATTAGATGAAGGTATTTGACTTTGTATCACGCAATTTTATTTTTAGAAATTTGGAGTAATTTCCAAAAGACAACACATTTAGAAAGAAGAACGCTTTATAGATTTGTATATAACTAAATAGTTATTATAGTCTAATTCCTAAACATAGATGAATAGGTAATATTCCATTAGCTAGTCTTCCTCCTAGTGTCACAGTGAGTTTGTACAGTATAGTGCCATGACTGTGGGGAAAAACAGCCCAAAACCGAGGTGGCTTAGGCTAGCAGCAAGAAGGGTATTAGCCTACTCACCTTGCAAGTGTTATGTTGAAGTGGTATTGGTTGCCTTGTGGTATTGCCTCTAACATTAACATAGAGACCCAGTTAAGATCATGACCACAGCTGGTAGCGATACAAGAAAAATCAAAATCAGAAATGAAGAAATCGAAGCAGTTCAAGACTTCATCTTCCTAGGGTTGAGAATCAACTGTAATGGAGAGTCAGGACCCAAAATAAAATGATGAATCGCACTAGGTCACAGCACAATATTAAGTATGGATAAGATCTGGAAAGCATTGCAACAAAATGCCGGAGAGTCAACGCAGTCATCTTCCCAATCACAACTCGCGGCTGCAGAAGCTGGACACTGAAGAAGGTTGATGCCTTCGAACTTTGGTGATAGAGGAAATCCTATGGAATCCTTGGGCGGCCAAGATCACAAACACAACAGTCCAAGACGGCATCAAACTAAAGTTTTCCTTGGAGGGCAAAATTATGAAACAGAGACTCTCCTACTTCAGCCACATAATGAGAGCTCATTCATTAGTGACATCGATAATGCTTGGAGTCGTCAATGACAAAAGAAGACCTGCCAAAAAAGAACACGCTGGCTTTATACTTTCAAAGCCGACACCAATATGCAAATGACCGAACTGAAAGAAGCCGTACAAAACAGAACTGCGTGGAGGGGGCTGATCCATAAAGTGTCCGAGAGTCGTCCCAACTAAACGGATAAAGATAGATAGATCACAGAATTAGTACAGGCTGCTAAAATATACAGTATCTCGCGGTTGTCTGCCTCTCTGTAGATGCATGAGATGGATGTAGAGCTTACATGGCATTGGAAGAAAATGATTTCTGTAGTTAAGTCATAGACCCATTCTCAAATGATAACACCAGATTGGAAAATCCATCAGACCCCATATGTCCAGAGTTATTCTATCCTAGGTGCATACAGCAGCTGATGGGGCACCTACTACGATGCTGTACGGTCTCAGTGCACTGGTGTACAGGCGTCATGCACAAAGTTTTTCCATGCGCATGAATGTTTGTACTGTTTTGTGTCACTTTGTGCAAAGATCAAATTCGACCAGTGATTGGATACCCCAGTCATGTTAGGTTACATCATTTTGGACGACACATCATAGTGCTTAGTTCTAACTAATGGAGTGTGGGGAACTACATAGGCTGGTGGGAAAAATGTATTATTTTATAATTTGTTTGAGTGTCAGGTGATTTTGCTATTGTTTGATAACTACTTTAACCCCTTAGTGATGGAGCTTTTTTGCTTTTTTCCATTTTTGTTTTTTCCTACTCCCTTTAAAAAAATCGTAAAAATTTATCCATCGACGTCGCTGTATGTGGGCTTGTTTTTTGCGGGATGACTTATATTTTTCAATGGCACTATTTATTGTACCATATAATGTACTGAAAAACTTTTTAAAAATTCTTAGCGGAGAGAAATGGAAAAAAAAAAGGACATTCCACCGTCTTTCGGTGCGTCCTGTTTCTATAGCACACACATTGCAACAAAAACAACCTGATATTTTTATTCTATGGGTCGGTACAATTGCTACGATACCAAACTTGTATAGTATTTTTTTGCTGTAGTACTTTTATTTTTTTTTTTAAGATATTTAATTTTTTTCAATTATTTTCTGCGGTCATTTTGTGCGCACAATAACTTTTTTATTTTTTCGTCGATGTAGTTGAGCAAGGGCTCATTTTTTGAGGGATGTCCTGAAGTTTCCGATAGTATCAATTTGGAATACATACGACTTTTTGATCGCTTTTTATTGCGTTTTTTCTGGGAGACAGGGTAACTAAAAAAGTGTATTTCTGGCGTTCTTTTTTTTTTTTTTTTTCAGACGACGTTCACCGTGCAGGAAAAAAAATGCACTACTTTGATAGATCGGACTTTTACGGACACGGCGATATCAAATACATATTTTTTTTATGATTTTGATTTTTTAATAATGGATATGGCAAAAGGGGGGCGATTTAAACTTTTATAACTTATTGATTATTTTTTTTACATTACTTTGAAGTCCCCCTGGGGGACTTTAACATGCGATGCTTTGATCGCTCCTGCAGTATGACGTAATGCTATAGCATTACGCCATACTGCTTTTTTACAGGCAGTCTTTTAGGCCACCCTGTGTGGATGACTTGATAGGCAGTCTGCTAAGGCAGCCCTGGGGCCATTCATTAGGCCCCCGGCTGCCATGACACCTGCACGGATCCCCCGATCTCACCGCGGGGGGGGGGGGGGCGTGCGGGACCCCCGAACAGTGTTCGGGGGATTTAAATGCCGCTGCCAGAATTGACAGTGGCATTTAAAGGGTTAATAGCCGCGATCGGCCGAACGGCCGAGCGCAGCTATTGCCCGCGGGTGTCAGCTGTAATAAACAGCTGACGCCCGCGCTGTATGGAGGGAGATAGCGGTGCTACCTCCCTCCATACACGTCCTGCAACAGCAGGACGTAGTTTTACGATAGGGCTGTCACTAAGGGGTTAAGGGTGGCTCTATATGGAACGTATTTGCGTGCAGTTTTGCAAAAGTCGCATGTGCAAAACACAGAGTATAAAACCCATTGATTTCGATAGGTTTGTTCTGATTTCCTTTTTTTGAACGAGAATTTCTTGTGCATGCTAAAAAATAGAAGCTGCTCTATTTTCCTGCATAGGGTCCTATAGAAGTCTATGAGAGGTGGTGTCACATCCGTGCGGCTCACAAGCACCATGCTTAGCACGGACACAGGGTGATGTTCACGACTACTTTAGTATATAGACTTATGCACCACAACTGAAATACGTAGCCCAGATGTAAAGCCTGTCAGACACAAAAAGTATTACACTCAGCACAGCAACAGTGTATGTACACACAGTTGGAAAAAGCTGCACACCATGCTATGCAGGACTGTAGCACCACTCCAGGGAGAGGGAAGGAAGCCTAGTCCTAACCTAGCAGGGAGGTGACGGGTCCCTACTAGAGATGAGCGAGCATACTCACTAAGGGCAATTACTCGATCGAGCATTGCCCTTAGCGAGTACCTGCCCGCTCGAAAGAAAAGATTCGGCTGCCTGTGGCGAGGGAGAGCGGGGAGGAACGGAGGGGAGATTTCTCTCTCCCACTTTCCCCCCCGCTCCCCCCTACTCACTGTCGCAACTCACCTCTCACCCGTGCCGGCAGCCGAACCTTTTCTTTTGAGCAGGCAGGTACTCGCTAAGGACAATACTCGATCGAGTAATTGCCCTTAGCGAGTATGCTCGCTCATCCCTAGTCCCTACCTAAAGCATAGTCATTACCATGATAAAAAGCGGCCCTACAGTCTTCTTTCTGGGCCCTGATTGTCTCTATAGGAACCCCTGAAGAGATGAACCAACACACAAAGCAAAAACAGAAATGAAAAGCAACAATACAACGGAAAAAGAACCTGCAGCAACTTATCTGCAAGTAGAGAAAACACCCAGCACAGCAGAGCTCCAAACTCCAAGATCTCCACCATGGAACGGAATAAGCAGCACTAGTCACCAGAAGGGGTGAGAATATATAGCAACTCTATACCTGAAAACTGTCAGAGTTAATAGAAAACCCCACCTCCACCCTACTCCCTGGCATGGCTAATCCAGCATGCATCCATGCAGCAAAAGGCAGACAGCACCAGCAGACTCTGCACATGGTGCATTAACCCTTGATCTGCTTTACAAGGCAACAGGTCTTTGCTTGTGTTGAAGCCACCATGCCACGACGTCGTTGTGACCGACAAGCTACGACAGGTGCATAAATACATGCACAATATGCTGGAATGTGCAAAATCGCTGGGAAGAAAAAAAACTTTTTAAATCAATGCAGGGTGGGTGTTGAACGCATACATGAACAGGCCAGTGTGCTCAAAAAAATACAGTTTTATGCGCAGAAACGCACTTAAATCAAACTCATTCACTGCGCAAATACGCTGTGCTGATGCAAACATATTTGCAAATCGTCGGTCTGAAGTTGCCCTAAGGGTGTGTTCATACATAGCTGATTTGCTGTGGATTATATTATGCCATGAAAACGCCTTGTATCTTCGTGAATTTCAAATGGATGTGAGTTCGATTTGGAGGCAGATTCACAGCACTATATTGCGCTACCCCATGTGAAGTTAGCCTAAGATGGGAAATAAAAAACGCCAACTCATATTCTAGCTTTCAGTTACAAGTTAGGACCGATAAGACTTTTGGAAGTTATCCGTCTAATGCATTGTCTGCGATGTCTTTATATGGAAGACCTGGTAGGTCAAGTAGACCTTAGTGGCACCTTCAGCCAATAGATGGCCCCATAAAGTTGCAATCATGGGCGCAAAAGAGTGCATGCTATATACAAATAGCCCACACTTTCTCTTAGGGAGCCGTCTTGGTTAAGTAAATTAGAATGATAAAGGATTGCTCAGGTTTTTGGAACTGTATGACCCCCGTCCTCGTTTACATAACAAGAAAGCGCTGCTTTACAAAGGCTGTAAAGTGTTGAATGTGAAGACTGTACAGTAACTGCATAGAAAAGACCTTCATGAGATCCTGTAGTGACAGGCGAGGCAGCCTTGAGATGAGATCTGAGGACAGTCGCACATAAAGTGACACAGCAGGGGAGCACGGAGCTGCAATTTTCCATGTCACTTAAAAAGCTGTCATGTCAAAGCCTCTGGCTCATAATGTAACAGGACAGCCCTATGCATTTTCCCACATAAGACCTTATTTTACAGTTGATATCACATTACTCGCCATTCTTTTGGGGGAATTGCGTGAATACACATTTGTACTATTAACGCAGCTTCCTATAAGGAGTCATTTGTGGCAATGAGACATTTTCAGTATATGGCACAATGAGGCTTCTGTCTAGGAGAGTCCATAGCTTTATTAAAGTCGGCCTTCATTTGGCTCTTTAGAATAAAGACAAAAAGAGAACCATATTGATGGAAGGTACAACGGCAATATTTTTTAACATCTTTGCACCATTTACAGCAAAGCTAATCTAACTTGCTTGTTATTCTGCTTAAATATGATCTAGGTGGGTGTTCAAGCTCCGTCTCAGAGGTATGTGCCTTTTAACCATTTATCTCTCTGTATCATTATAACAGCAACTTTAGTACGCCACTCATTTTTATTACACATCAGAGCAGAGGCGTAACTCTTGGGCCACCATGCAAACTCTGTAACAGGCCCCATACCTACCTACTTTGATGGACATTTGTCTTTTTTCAGCCTTGCAGTACTACTTATAATACTGGGGTCTTCTTATGTGATGGAGGAGCCTTTGGGCCCACTAAGGCACCAGGGCCTGGTAGCAACTGCTACCCCTGCATCCCCTATAGCTACACCCCTGCATAAGAACAGAGGCGTAACTAGACGCTTTTGGGCCCCAAGGCAAGATCTGTAACAGGCCCTCTACCTACCATGCACTATTTATAGTATTGGTGTCTTCTTATGTGATGGAGGAGCCTTTGGGCCCTCTAAGGCTCTAGGGCCCAGTAGTAACTGCTACCTCTTATAGCTACACTCCTTTATCAGAGTAGAGACATAACTAGAAGTTCTTGGGCCCCGATGCAAAATCTGTAACAGGCCCCTCACCTACCATGTGCAATTTATAATACTGGTGTCTTCTTATGTGATGGAGGGGTATTTTGGCCCCCTAAGGCTTCAGGGCCCGGTGACAACTGCTACCACTGCACCCCTTATAGCTACACCCCTGCATCAGAACCGAGGCGTAACTAGAAGCTTTTGGGCCCCAATGCAAAATCTATAACAGGCCCCCACTTACCATGTGCAATTTATAATACTGGTATCTTCTTTTATCATGGAGGGAGATTTGGGCCCCCTAGGGCTTCAGGGCCCGGTAACAACTACTACCCTTGCACCTCTTGTAGCTATGCCCCTGTATCAGAGGCCTACTTATAGCATCTGGAAAAAGAAGGTTTAACCATGATCATAGACAGGTTTTTTTTAAGTGCAAGAGCAGCGCATCTATGGAACGCTCTCAGAGCAAGTTGTCATGGGGAATTCATTAAAATAGATTAAAAGAGGTCGAGATGCTTTTCTTGACAGCTGCCACCACCACAACGCCCAGCATCAGAGTTTTCCTATTGTAATACTGCAATCAATAGTAATTGCAGCATCACAAGGATGGGGACGGCTTTAACCAAGGCACTCAGGGCTGTCCTATCTGGATGCATGCACAGGCAGTAATGCGTTGGAATACATAGATAACCAAAGCATACAAAAAATTTACTTTTTTTCTTTTTTTCCTAATAAATGCCATTATTATTAATGTTATAAATCATAAAAAATATATACTTATTAGGTATCTCCTTAACCCTTTCTCATCATACCTGCAGCTATAGAAGTCCTAACCGCATATGCCCCGTGCAGTTAGGTCATGCAGAACCGTCCACAGCATATGCTGTATACAGAGCGGGCTTGGGAGCCAAACCTGCTCTGTACTTGATGGGCATTGGCTGTCCACAACAGCCGTAATCAGAGATAACGTTGATTGTGGTTGTTAACCCTTAATATGCCACTGTCAGTTCTAACAGCGGCATTTAAATGTCCCAAACAGTCGAAATTTAAATGTCCCAAACGATGCATCCACAATAAGTTCGTGGAGGTGCCGTTCAGGTGTCACGGCAGGAACTATCCAGGCAGCGCCGGCCGGGATACACCAGGGTGGGAGCGGATGAGCTGCTCTGACCCCGGTGTAGTGGCCGGCACTCATAATTGCAAGCATAGCTCTCATTGAAATCAATAGGCATTGTTCTTGTAATTGCAGGCACAGCTCCCATTGAGTTCAATGAGACCAGAGCTTGCAATTACAAGCTCCGGCCACCACATAGGGGTAGGAGCAACTTTTCCACTCTGACCCCAGTGTATCCCGGTCAGCGCTGCATGGATAAACCTTTTAGGAAAAGCTAAGGGTGCACACATCTATATGTTCTATAGTGAAACTTAAAATCAATTGTATCCTTAAAGAGGTTCTCCAAATTAGGGAAACCGATGTCACTGGGTCCCCATGCGTTAAAATTGCAAATCATTGTCTGCTCCCCACTCATCCCCGGCTCTGGTCTATACTGTCTTCGTTTACAGACTGGTGAGATGTCATGTAAAACTGCTGCAGCTGAGTGCCATAATTGGCTGCTGCAGCTTGTTTATAGACGGAGTCAGCCTGTAAAGTGACGTCACAGGGGAGCGGGGAGAGGTGCGTAACTGCTGATTTGTCATTTAATGCATGGACAACCCAGTGAGAAGGGTTTCCTTAACTTGGGCAACCCCTCTTAGGAGTTAAAAACAATTAACTTTTTTTAACACAGAATTGGGATAGTGAGCATTGTGGGATGTGCACTGCTTTCGAAGTGGGTGCTGGGAATTGCCTTTAGCTCAGTTCCAGGTTGTATAATAAGGTATTTTATTGTACATTGTGAATAGACTAGCAGTAGAATATGACAGATGTGAACGGTGTCACATGTGCTGCAGGGAGCCTCAGCCTCGAAGAGACTCCAGAAGGACGCTCGCTGTGAAGTTCCTTCCTTTGTTTCAAATTATACGTTTACATCAGCGTGCTATTCTCTCGATTTCTTGACAAATTTGATACGAAATCTGCTTGTTTTACACATTATGAAAATGAAATCTAGCACATCCCTCTGAAGATCTTTGTGTTACATTTGTCAGCATTGTGAAGCATAGGATATAAGGAGATCTCGGCTACTTTACTGAAGATGCCTGCAGATGCCTCACACCTGGGAGAAGACTCTGCTCCATGATGCATAGGCAAGCAAGGAAATCACTGTTCCATCATGTCAAAAATTGGTAGGGTACATTAGCGATGACTGAATGTTGGCTTCATTCTTGATTGCTAGCAACAACCGATTCTTGAAATAAACATAAAACTTGTAGAAGTATTTAAAAAATACCAGTTTAGGATATATTAGATTTATGTCCTTGGTGATAGGCTTTAATATGGGAGATGGAATAAATCCTCCACAGTGCCACCTAGTGAAAGGCAGCATTCCTTCAAGCCAAAGTCAGACTTTTTATACAAGCCTTGTTACAATGACTGGGAATTACAAGCAAAGCCAGACTCCATGTACAGACAGCTGTTTCAGGGTTTTCGCCCTTCATCAGTGTGGTAGGAGTCTGGCTTTGCTAGTGAGAGGCCTGGGACGGGGGGGTCAGAAACGCTATCTTTTCTCCTTAGGGAGAGCAACTATAAACTAAGTAAGGAGACTCAAATGGCCATGCACGCTCCATGGCCATTTGAGCGTGCATGGCCATTTGTCTCCTTACTTAGTTTATAGTTGCTCTCCCTAAGGAGAAAAGATAGCGTTTTGACCCCCAGGCTTTAATATTAACTGTCGTCACAATGGAGAGGTAGTGTCACATATTTAAAGGGGTTGTCCAAGAACAAAGTCAAATTTCAAAATAGTCATAAATCAACACACAATACTATATTAAAGGGGTTTTCCGGGGAAGATAGTTGATCGGCTTAGGTCCATCACTTGGGACCCTCAACCGATCAGATGATTGTGCGCTCACTGACAGCGCCGCAAATACACAGAGGTCGGAGCGGAAGCGGAGGAAGTCTCTGCTCCGACCTCTGCGAAGTGTCCGGCGCTTGTAACTGCAGGCACGCCTCCCATTGATTTCAATGACAGCTGCACGGACCCCAGCTGATCAGCTATTGACGTATCCTGAGGATAGGTCATCAGTAGCATTCTTCCTGGAAAACCCCTTTAAGGGCATCCATTGCCTTTCCACTTGATTTTCTGCTCTCAGGGTTTCTTCACACGGACGTTATGCTTGCATCGGTGCAACTGTTTTGCGCAGGCAGCGTTAGTTCACATTGGCGGGGGAATAACCCGCCCTGATTTACATGGCTGTTAAGCTAAACGAGGTGCCGGAATGCGCATGTTTGCTCAGCATTTTGTGCATACCCGCGTGTACATATGTGTGCACCTCCCATAAACCTCTATGGGGATCTTACAATCACAATATGGAACAGGTCCTCTTTTTTTGAGCCTGCGAGAACAGCTTGTGCAAAAAAAAAAAGAAACATGAATGAACCCATTGAAATGAATGAGTTCTTTCCTCCACGTTTTGCGCATGGGATTTGTGCTAAAATACGGTTGTGTGAAAAAGCCCTGAATCTGAGGAATCTACTGTTCATTTACATCTTGCCCTTTCTGCTGCCTCTATTACATGTCCCATAATCTTTCTTGACTGCATCTTGGGTCTTCTGTACACGACCGTATTTGCGCAGGCTTTTGCGCGTATAAAATACTTCCAAAATCCACACACTTAATCATCTTGCTGCCAACTCTGATTGCCCTGTAGCTTATGATAGTTATGACGGCTGCAGCCCTGTTAGCAGGACGGTTCTGTACTGAGATGATAAACCCCCTAATGTGAAAGCAGATGAAGCCATCTGGGGTATTATATATTGTCATTCATATGCTATATGTGGCACTCCCTTCCCATGCCTAAGGCCTCCCTCACACAGGGCGTTTGCAGAAATGCAGCGTTTTTCAACACTGCGTTACTGCAGATTCTGCCCCGTTTCAGCAGCTCGGCTGAAAACGCAGCCAAGAATGCTGAAAAGAAAAAAAAAGCAATACTCACCTAGCCGCTGCAGTCCATGTCGCGGACGCTGGTCTCTGCCGCTGATCCGGGCTTCCTCGGCACTCCCAAGTCTATTGCCGTAGGCCAGGTTTGAGAACCCCGCCTCCGGCAATAGAGTGCTGTGATTGGTTGTCGGTGCTTGCTCGATGCCCAATCACAGCCCTTCATTGACTGTCTCAGCCAATCAGAGCTTGCCGGCGCTGATTGGCTAAGACAGTCAATGAAGGGCTGTGACTGGGCATCCAGCGTGCCGACAACCAACCACAGCACTCTATTGCCGGAGGCGGGGTTCTCAAACCTGGCCTACGGCAATAGACTTGTGAATGCAGGGGAAGCCCGGATCAGCGGCAGAGACCAGCGGCCACGACCCGGACTGCAGCGGCTAGGTGAGTATTACTTTCTTTATCTCTACCTAGCCTAGCTTGGGCTGATTTTTGGGGTAGGGCTTCTATTACAAAATCAGCGAGCGGTTAACGCTGCTAAAAACGCGGCACCAAGTGTTGCCGCGTTTTCAGCAGTGCTAAAACCGCTGCCCATTCATTTTAATGGGCGACGCAGGGCTGAAAACGCCCCAAAATAGAACTTGCATCGCTGTCAAAGCGCAGCGTTGCAAGGCGCTGCGTTTTCAGCCCTGTGTGAGCAGCCCCATTGAAATGAATGGGAGTGTTGTACAATGTTTGTACTGTCACTACAGAGGGATGTTTTCCCCTGTAACAGGTGCTCCTATGGATGCCCCAGCTACAGTGGAAAAGTATGGAAAAAAAACTATGTGAATGACCCCCAGAGGTCATATGACATCATGGGTGACATAAATGTTAAAAAAATAGTTTAAAAAAATCAGTAAAAATATGCAGAATGCATAAAATTAGAAAAAAAAAAAAAAAATATATATATATATATATATATATATATATGTATATATAAAAGAAACTTACCTGACACCGATGCAAACCAAAACCATCACCATATGTGCTCTGTAATCCACGACTATACAAATTATATATCAAAACGCGCGAGGAATACAATGCGGAGCCCAGTCTTGTACTTTATTTTAGTGTAAATATACTGTTTTTAAAATAAACACAAAAACATTTTTTTTAGTATTTTACCCCTATTAAAACTTAAAAACAGAAAAAAACAAAACAGAAAAAATAGCCTTATATGTCATGGGATGAAAAAAGCAGCAAAAAATAATTTTGGTAGCTGAAGAAAAAGAAAAATAGGGCAGTACAACCACCACATGGGTAAAATCCCTAAAACGTGTCTAGTCCTTTAGGGCCAAAACACCCTGGTCATAAGGGGTTAAATCCATTACATGAAAAAAATCTCAGAATAACCCTTTAAGGTGAGCTCTTAGATCTATTTATCTTCCATCATGGTGCTATTTCCATGTTCCAATACTCTACTAATGTGATTTGATGACATTCCTGCTTAACAAGTCGGAAGACTATATTGGGGACACCTTTTGAGCCTCATCCATAATAGGCAGAAATATTCCTTGTGTGGTAACCATTAAATGTCCCAATTATTACTTATCTGATAGATGGTTCTATGTGCTGAGTGAGATTTGCATTGCTTTGTAGATACCATGCGGTTACAAACTAGACACTAAAGAGTTAATACAGTTGAGCTTCTGCAGAATAAAACAATGTTTTCCATCTACTGTGTTATCAGTAAGTTCCTCAAATTGATGCTTTGTGGTCAGTCGTGGTAACTAAGCTACCGGTATGATTTTATATCACCATGGAAACCACAATCAAAGGGATATAGCACAATATCTTTTGTTATACTGTATACATTATTGTGTGCCTGATAAGCAGATACAGCATAAAGAATAATTCTCTCTTGGCGTACCCGCAGTGTAGGCAGTAAGTAATCACGAAAATACATATTTTATTCCTCTGCTCAATGTTGGTTCCTTGAGCCCATAAAAAAAATGATTCTGCTGGGTCCCCCTCCAATTATACAAACCATGGTCATTTTTAAAGGCGCATTCCTGTCTGAGGAAAATTTGTTTTAAACTTTAGTGTTCACATAGAACTTTTTTTTAGCTTTTTAGGCAGTGTTTGCTATTTTGGCAGTACTGTGCACTAATATATTACAAACAAAAAAGGTTGTCATTCTGAACACTGAACACATAGTAACATGGTATGTAAGGCCAAAAAAAGACATATGTCCAGCTACTTCAGCCTATCACCCCTCCAATGTTGATTCAGAGCAAGGCAAAAAAATTCCAATGAGGTAGAGGCTAATTTTCCCCATTTAAGGGAAAAAAAATCCTTCCCGACTCCAATCTGGTAATCGGAATAATCCCCGGATCACCGACCCTTCTGAAGTAATCAGTGATCTAACATGTAATATTGTATCGCTCAATCCAGGTCCCTCTTGTACTCTTTTATCGAATTTGCCATCACCACGTCCTCAGGCAGGGAGCTCCAAAGTCTCACTGCTCTTACAGTAAAGAACCCCTTATATGTCGGTGTAGAAGCCTTCTTTCCTCTAGATGTAGTGGTGCTCCCTTGTTACAGTCACAGTCCTGGGTATAATAGATGATGGGAAAGATCTCTGTATTGTCCCCTTTCCCCTCGGATGTCTTTTTTCTAAACTAAATAACCCCAATTTTGATGACCTCTCTGGGTATTGTAGTCCGCCCATTCCATTTATTGCTTTAATTACCCACCTTTGTACCGGCTCAAGCTCTGATATGTGGACGAGGAGGAAAAAGACGGGTGGAGCAAAACCCGTACCATTGTGTTTGTTGTGAACAATGATACTACATACATGGTGAAGAGAGGGGAGTGGTGGCTTCAATAGTGGAGGTGCTGCCTGATCAGATGACGTACCACCTGGGCGGGCGTGACAGAGCAAGAGGACTAAAAAAGGTGCAACACTCAAGGTTAAAGCAAGTAGGAAGTGACCAAAGGTTTGGGAAACTTCCCCTTTTATTTAATGAAGTACGTGATCAGCTTATGAAAACGCGTTTCGGGGAAAACCCCTTCGTCAGTTCAGCTGGTGTTTAAAACATACAAGCAATTGGTGAATTTCTCCTGCTTCTGCCCTGGCTGACCCGCACTCTACAGGCAAACAGATCTAATCATTAACCCTTTTGGGACCCACCAATTGCTTGTATGTTTTAAACACCAGCTGAACTGACGAAGGGGTTATCCCCGAAACGAGTTTTCATAAGCTGATCACGTACTTTATTAAGACCGCCTGCAGACAGTGGGGTCGGTTTCGGCTGCGAGAATTCTCGCAGCGGGACCCGACCCGAGCGTCTGCAGAGAGCAGCGTGACACTCACCTGCTCCCGCGGCCCTGGCTCTTTCATGCACAGAGCGGAGCCGACGGCCGGTGAGTGACGTTTCTATGCGGGCTCTGCGAGCCCTGCGCAGGATTAGAGCATGCTGCCGTTTGTTTGCTGCACAAGATTTAGTGCGGCCAAATCGCGGCCGTCTGCATAGGATTGCGTTTGTTAACGGAATCCTATGGCAGCTTCCAGGGGCGGAAATTCCGCGGGAAATCCCGCCGTGGACTTTCCGCCCGTCTGCAGGCGGCCTAAATAGAAGGAGAAGTTTCCCAAACCTTTGGTCACTTCCTATTTGCTTTTACCTGGAGAGTTGCGCCTTCTCCACTGCCAATTTTTTAGTTCTATTCTCAAGCTCTGATATGTCCTCCTTGAGTACCGGTGCCTCAAACTGTCCACAATATTCCATGTGTGGTTTAACCAGTGACTTGTAAAGAGGAAGAACAATGTTCTCGTCATGTGCCCCTAGACCTCTTCTGATGCACCCCATGATCCTATTTGCTTTGGCAGAAGCTGCCTGACACTGGTTGCTCCAGTTAAGCTTACAGTTAACTAAAATCCCCAAGTCCTTTTACATGTTAACACAAAGTATTAAAATTCCTAAATGGTGGCGCAAACTACTGTCAGATTACTGGTGTTGTAAGGAGACAAGGATACCTGCACGGCAATCACATTATAAAAGTTAAAATGAAAGACATTTGGTACGGTGTTAGCCAGTAGAGCAAAATGTGATTTTTCTCAGCAAGAGAAACCAACTAATCTTGTAGACATGATACCTTTTAATGGCTAACAAAAAGACATGACGTTATAGCGAGCTTTCGAACCTACTTGGGGTGCTTCCTCAGGCATAATGAAATAGATCTGAAGAGACATGCATATATATACACACATACATATGATAAGGCACTGACATGGATGTAATTAATTTGCACTTAAATAATACAAGGACAGGATGAGTAGAGAAATAAATAAAGATGTGAAAGTTTTATGGTCTCTGAATTACTGTTAGGGGGTCACCAGGCCAGAGTGTTATCTGTGCTATAGATTTCTCATACTTCCCAGTGAAGCATGAATCCTGTTGAAAAATTTAGGCCTTTGTTGAAAGTATCAAGAGTTGTTATAAATTTGTACTCCCAAATTCTTCTATGGCTTTGTGACTTGAGAATGCCTTTTTATTATGGTGACTTTCAAGTGTTCTATGTTGTGTCTGTGACTAGAAAAGTGCTCGGCCATGGGTAATTGTCTTTTTTTCTTTCTTTACTTGTGTGGCTGTGAGACCTCATTCTCGCTTTTAGTTTTACACATGACGCTTATGAAAGTAATAGCAAATGAGTAGGTTACATCTTCTAGGAGGCTGATACATCAGTATCCCTACATATCAATTCGGAGCCTGAAAGTGATCCAACCTGTATCATGAGATTATCATGGAGAAGGGTAGACTGGGAGAAAAGGATACTGCAAAAAGAGAGTCAATGGAATTTCTATTTGAAGACTGTATTACCCAGGAGTTTGAACAAGCAGCTGAACTTCAGCTGTTACTTGTGGTGCAGTATAGATCTCTAAGATGTGCTGATTCAGGTCAGTAGACTTGTTTTTGCACTAGGACGCTCATCAGTATTATGAGCACATAAATGCACTGTTACGGAGGTTCTGGGATCGCTTCCTGTTATATCTTGTTTGTTGTGCTTTCCGCCTATCCCACATAGGGTCAGCTAGTGGCCTAGGTACGTGGTTAGGTTTGCCCTTTTCAGGGTGGGTTACCTGCGTATAGGCAGGTCCCTTCTCTGGATAGGTTTTTCAGTGACAGCATTTCCCTTGTTGTGGTTGTCTTTATTGTTTACTTCTGTAGAGTGTACATTTGTGGTAGTCTTTCAGGTTATGGATCCAGCGCATGCCATTTAGATGCGACATGCACCTGTAATACACTCATGTGAGACTAGCCTTAGGGCTATGCCATATAGATGTTCTTGCCTTCCAGTTGTTATCTAGGATTCTTTTTTCCATGCATTTTCATTAATATTTATAAAAGCCCTAGTCTACATTCGGCATTTGCTGTAGAAAATTGGTGCATTATAAGTGCGGCACCTTCAGGGTGAAGTTTTCTCAAAAAAACGGTTGATTTGGAGCTCAGATAATCAGTTTAATGGAAGATTTTTAATTACTCGCTTATGAAAGATGGAGGAATTGCTTCAAAAAGTATGACGTTGAGAATAAATTGTTTTGATATGACTCCTGATGAGACAATGGAGAAGAGAACCTTAAAGCATTGCATCATTTCTACTTCTTGGTCCTAACAAAAGCCATTCATTGATATATCTATTATATTCTTCCAGCGTGCACAGCTTTCTGAAGCTTTTCCGTTCCTGCTGCTCATATTGCCATGGTTACTGGACGCGATGACTTGGGGAACATGATGTTTGACCACCCTTTCTATTTTGTAGCCATAGTAACAATGTGAAGTGGTAATAAAAGAATAGAACAAAAAGAAGAGCAAAACCTTCATGGAATTCTGCTGCATCTTATTTGATTCCTTTAGGAACTAATCCATTATTCCGGCATTGTGTTTGGTCATTCGTTACCTTCCAGGTTGTAACCTCTAGTGCATGATACAAATGCAGATCTTATTGCCATACATTGAACCGTGCCTTTTAAGGTCAGATGAGCCTTTTGCCCTATGTGCTGCCTTTCAACTGTGCATTGGTCTTGCAAAGGCCGTCTGCTGTGGGCACTGATGCCGAGCTGAGCAGTCAGTGAAGCAGGTTATGAAAACTCCTGATTACTCAATTGTCTTCTGCTGGATCTGAAAAGACAGCTCTCACAGTCGAAAACATAACAATTTATACGCATGTTTGAGCTATTACTGAAGTTGATATGTCAGCGCTGTAGAAAAAAATCAGAGTGCGCTCTGTCAAATGTGCTACAACTTTATTACAGTTACTCTGTTTAAAAGTCCAAAATTGTGTACTAATTCCGTATTTCTGTAGGAAGCTCTATTTTTGTGACTTGATAAATGATGTAATTCTGAGTGCATGCAGCCACCACTAGAGGGAGCTGATTGTATATGTATATCCAGAGCTGGTATTGAACTCAATGGGAGTTGTACAAAGGGATATGCAATGAGCTTCAGCGTTATGGCATGCAGGGAAAGCAGTTTAGTACCAGGCCTACTCAGTGTCGTAGCAAGGTCAGGTGGTACCCAGTGCGGAAATTTTGGGAAGCTGAAAGCTGCCGGCTCTTCAGGTCTGTGTGTCCCCTGATGTCAGGACTGCCAGGGGATGGTAAACTGGGGCTAGGTCGCAGTGCAGGCTCTGTGAGGGGCTTCTGGCAGATTCCAATAGTAGGTCCTCCACCCGCCGCTGCCAAGTAGTTGCGCACCAGGACCATAGCTGACTGGCTGAGCTGTCACCCCCCTCACTGATAGCATCCAGGGCCTGCCACCCCTCCCGCACCCACCTTGCTACGCCACTGGGCCTACTGCAACCGTAGGCCCCATAGCACCCAAGTGCATTGTCTCTATGATAAGCAGGTCACAATGACATCATTGAATGGCTGTGATTGGTTAACTCAGCGCCGGCTTGCATTGGCTGACGCCAGCGCTGGCTAGCCAATCAGAGCATTATCTTTGCTGGAGGCACGGAATTCAAGCCCCACTTCCAGAAAGAAATGCTCTGCCAGCACGGAGGACATCGCGGCAGTCTGCCGGAACGCCAGCGGTAGGTCAGTATCGGTGTTTGGTTTTTTTAGGTGTAATGTAGTGTAGGGTAGTTAGGGGTTATTTTTGTGTAATTTTTTTTCCAGAATCTTGGGTGGGAAGTAGGGGGTGCGTCCTGCGCTATATGGGTTGGGGGGAACTATTACTACTGAGGGGTTTACTACTATTGCTGAGGGGGGTTAATATTGCTGAGGGGGGTTACTATTATTGTGGGGTTAATATTATTACTGAAGGGGGTTAATATTATTACTATAGGGGGTTCATAATATTACTGAGGGGGGTTCATATTATTGTGGGGTTAATATTACTGTGGGTGTCGCTATTTCTACTGGGGCCACTGTGTCAATTGATGCAGCAGCCAGCAAGGCTGCGATCACTAGAGGCCACCGGGTGCCCGGAGGTCAAATAATATGTTGTAATAAGCCACGCCCCTTTTTAACCATGGACGGTATTTTTTCGTGACAAAGGTGGCACCCCTACACCCTCCATGTGTGTAGCGGGCTTGGCTCCGGAGTTCATTCCATATGCAGACACACAATGTGTGCCGAACATTTATAGCACATGTAGCTCGGGAGTTGAAGAGAGTTCCTACAGCGTTTTTCCCCTATTATAATGTAATCAACAATGTTATTGCATACTCCAAAAATAATGGAAACCCTATTAACAGGATACCAAAGTGGCTTGTGTTTCGCTAACACAAGTACATTTTCAGTTCATTTCCGTATGGGCGTCCCATCAAGGGGCTGTTTTCGGCAGCTGTGAAGGAAGCCCTGACGTAATCTGACAGTGTAGTAAAAATGCTGCCCTTGTCACGTTAATCATTTATGGGTCTGGGTAAAGTGTTTGACAAAAATTTGTTGGGGTAAATTCCACTCAATTTCGCACCCTATATCACCCTGGCTACCCTCACATGGTGATTCTCAGCAAGCATTCACATGTCCAAGCAGTCTATACATATATATACTGTATATGGCAGTCCTGACTACTAGAGATCCCTCCCTCCCATCACAGGGGTGTTTAGGCACAACAGCCGGTTGGAATTTGCTCTCATAAAGAGTCTCTTGTTCTCCTCCTCTTGTGGTCCAACTAAATGGTCCCTGCTCCCCCATCTCCTCAGTCATACAGTAGAAAACAATTCTCTGTCTACCTGTCTGCATCTCTGTGGGCTCCTTCACACTGGCAATCGCAATTTTGCCGCAAGAAAATCGCAGCAAAATTGCGTCTTCTCCTGCGATTTTTGAGTGTCAGCACGGCTTTTTCTTGCGATTTTTGCCATGATTTTTCAGTGCAAAAGTCAATAGGACTGTCTATTGTTAACAACACATCACATCGCATGAAAATCGCAAGTTCGTGCATTGCAATAAAAAGGAGGTTCCATGCGGAAACATGGGAGATATAAAAAAAGTTGCAAAATGCAGAAAGATAAGGCATGCCGCGATTTGTTTTTATTGCAATTGCATGAGTGAAAAAATTGTAAATGTAAAGGAAACCATTGAAAATCATTGGTTTCATAATTCTGCATTTTTACTCACTCTCGCATCACGCGAAAATGCGCGATTTTATCTCAAGTGTGAAGGCGCTCTCGTGCAGAGAGACAAAGGGTTGCTTTCTACTGAGGAGGCGGGGGAAAAGGCTGGACATGCCTCCTGCTGCCCAAGACTCCGGGAAACACCCCAAATCTGGGACTGTCCTGCAGAATCAGGGTCGGTTGGGAGGCATGGGTATACTATCATACATTGGCGTAACTATAGGGGATGCGGTTGCACATGGGCCCAGGAGCCTCAGGGGGCCCATCAGGCCTCTCCTCTCCATATAGGGAGCCTAGTACTATGAATAAAGCATTATAGTTGGGGGCCCTGTTACAGGTTTTGCATTGGGGCTCATGAGCTTCAAGTTACGGCTCTGCGTTAAGGGGTTAAGAGATGTTGGGGGGCCCCTAGATAAACTTTTACACCCGGGCCCATGAGCCTTTAGCTATGCTCCTGCTGTCATACATAGAACTGCATTGCAGTAGCTGAGCCTGCCATGTTGTACAGTAGAGGTATGTCTTGGGCCTTGGGCCTTGGCTGCAAGTGCTGCATTAATGAGTCACTAAAGAGACTCAGCAATACAGCTAAAAGCTACGGTTGGCCGCAACAGGCACCCATGAAAGAAGTTGCGTGGGTCTAGGATGGTCAAACTGTACTTTTGCATCGGGGCTAAATGAGCCTTTAGCTACATCCCTATTTCTGTTGAATTGTGTTATAGGCTCCATGTGATGACTCACAAGTCACTTATACTAAAAATCTATTGTTTGATCTACTCTATTTCTCCATTCTTGCTACTTTGATGGAGTTCTTTTAACCTTACAGCTCTGACAAAGGCCCAGTTGAGATCTTTGTATGGTCTTCTGAACATGTATATTCTTGTCCTGATGGTTTACAAACCTAATTATCCCCTAATTGTATTTTAGTGCATGGTGGGAGTTAAAAGACAACTACTCATCTGTTGGGTAGGTTTTCTATTATGGGTCTATTGTGTAGGTTTTTGTCCATTTTCAATATCTAAAAAACATTCGCAAAGGACTAATTAGTTATGTGCATACCCGCTCCCAAACATCCTGTAATAAAGGGCTGTACCATGTTAGTCATCCGAGATGCAATAATTGCACAAGTAATGTCTCCATTCACTAACAGCAAACTGAGAACTTGAAGATTATGAATAATTGAAATTACATTTTGTCCTGCCAACTCAAACTATGCAAGGTCTGATTAAGTATAGAAATAAAACAGTTTAAACTCATTTACTACGTTATAAACACAATATGACTGATTTTTTATTATTAATATGGGACTTTTCCCAATACAGACTTCTTGCCAGCATCACTGCTGATGAATGCAATGGTGAAGTGTACTGCAGATGGCAAGAAAGGAAATATATACCATCAAAACATTTTTCTTCAAGCATATTTGGCAACATAACCAGCATTAATGTCAACTCATTTTGCCAGTGTAATACAACAATGATTTCCTAATGTCATCTACACTAATTAACCACAGGATGATTCACATATTCTGTTGGTCCTTTGGGTCGTACGCACCATCTGTTTTTATGTGCCATATCTGCACAGCCCCACTGCGCAATTAAAAAGATTATATGAATCAATTTGTTCAGCGTCTAACAGCTTGTACTTGTATGTATCTAATACAGGCTATGGATTTCCATACACAGCTTACCTATCAGTCTAGATGGCTTGCCAGGCTTCTGCATGGCTTCTTATAGGCATTCTCTCAGAGGTGTAACTAGATGCTCTCTGGTCTCCGTAAGGAACCCGTCCTTGCCCCTTTTACTTTCCCACAAACTATCATGGTATGTGTGTATGTATATATATATATATATACACATATATATTGTAGCAACACGGGGGTTAATGAGTATGCCAATGGTCACTTTTCCTCTTCTGTTAA
Organism: Eleutherodactylus coqui; assembly: GCF_035609145.1. Lineage (NCBI taxonomy): Eukaryota > Metazoa > Chordata > Amphibia > Anura > Eleutherodactylidae > Eleutherodactylus > Eleutherodactylus coqui. Next base: position 39,738,637 of record NC_089848.1, read on the forward strand.
TTTATTCAACATAAGTTTTAGCAGAACAGAAATGACTGGGTCTCCAGAAAAATGATAACATTCACAAAATCCTTGCAATAAAATCCTCCACAGTCCCCAGGAGGAGCAATCAAGTCCACAGCTGCCAAACAGTAACAAGTCCGTTCACCTTCACAGACCTGTAGTAGTCAAGAAGCGCAGCTCATCACCATGACGTAGCGTCTCCAGACCTCAATCCCAGGGCCAGAGTTCTCCAAGCGTCCTGCCGGGACAGCGTCTCTCTGCTTACAATAGGAGCTAGTTTAACCAGCAGTCTGGTCACAACACAAGTCTGGTTCTCCCAGACACACACACCTCCTCCTTAGTTCCACCTGTCCCTTTACATAGCTTGCTGGTTCAGGTGGAAGAGCTGGCCTGGAGTATTATTGGACTGATCTACATGACAGAAGCTAACAACCGCTGTGACATACATCGTCCATTCCATACCATACCTGTGGGTGTTTTTCCTCTTGTTTCAGGCACCAGACTGACTGTCTGTTGCCCCCTACAGGCCACTCTTTGCCGTGAACCCCTACAATTTATATATATATATATATATATATATATTGTAACAGGGTAAGAGGAATGGTCTGGAGTGGAAGGTATGTGTCACAGAGGTAATTAGCCTCTGTGAGGTAGTCCGGTCCTCTTTCACTCCAGGCCAGATCTTACCACCTGTCCAGCATGCCATTTAAGGAGACAGGTGGAAGGTAGAAGGAGGTGTGTGCGCCTGGGAGATACAGGCTGCAGTTACTCTGTGACTTCCACTGTGAACAGAGAGAGGCGCTGTGGACGAGGCGCTACCTGGTTGCAGCAGGACCCCTGGAGGGGATACGCCTGCCCTTGGACTAGAGTCTGAGAGATTGAATGCAGTAGGACCAGCTGCGCTCTGGACATCCACAGGTCTGTGCACCTCCATGGACTTGTATGGTCTCCTCAGCTGAGGACGTACCTGTGTCACCTCCTGACTGACGAGGGTTAAACCTAAACAGAGACTTTTTGTTATTGCTATCATTTACCATTTATCTGGAGACCCAGTCATTTATGTTTCTGTTAAAGACTGTATAAATAAACCTAACAAGAAGAAAAGTGACGGTTTGGAGTACTCTTTAACCCCCGCTGTGCTACAATATATAATAATCTTTATTTGAATAGCGCCAACTTATTCCGCAGCGCATATATATATATATATATATATATATATATATATATATATAATTTAAAAATTTAATGTCTCAAATGTACTTTGAAATGAAAGCATAGAACAGTTAAACAAGTTAAGATGAATGAAGATAGTGGATTTATTTTTTTGTCACCAAATTAAATCTAGATTTTTGACTCTTCACAGTCGCCCCCTCTATCTGATATAACAGCTTTACACAATCCAGGCATTCTTTCTGCAATTGCATTCAGATATTATTAAGAAATTTCTTCCCAAAATTGTTGCAGAGGTTCCCACAAATGTGCTGCACTTGCGGTTGCTTTGCTTTCACTCTCCTGTCCAGTTCATCCCAAACAGGTTCAATGGAGTTTAAGTCTGCACACTGTGCAGGTCATTCCATTCTTTGTAGCCTACCAGCTTCTGCTCGTCTTCTTAAAGAATACCTGCACCTTCACTTCGGAGCGCTCCTGCTCCATTATCCATTTTCAGCTCTTCCTGGCAGCTGAAAATGGCCCCATATAGCCCCTACATAGCCCTATATGGGGCCGTCTTCAGCTGCCAGAAGAAGCCAAAAACAGCCGAAAGAGCAGAAGCACTCCGAGGTGAAAGTGCAGGTAAGGTTTTTAAGGAGTTCTGACATAACCTAGAAGTATGTTTTGGATCATTGTCCTGCTCTAATATGAGCCCCTGATCAACTAGGTGTACACCAGAAGGTATTGCATGTGGCATATCAAAATGTTGTGCTAGCCCTTTTTTTTCCAGTGTGCCAGTCATCCTGTGCAAGTTGCCAACTCTGGATCCAACAAAAGAGCCCCAGACCATCACGCTTCCGCCTCCATGTTTGACAGTTGATGTCACACACTCAGAAACCATCCTTTTACCTACTTGACTGCGTCTTTTATCAAAGATGTCAAGTTTTAAATCATCCGTCCATAAGGCTTTCTTTCACTCCTCAGTAGTCTACTGGAGGTGCTGTTTGGCCCATTTGTGCAATACCTATAGATCTTGCAATGTTTTTATCCTGCAACAGTATTCATATGTAAAATATTTCATATCACCATATTTGTACCGATCAATCAAAAAAGTATCAGAAAAATAAAAAGGAATGGCTCCGGCAATGAGATGATTAAGGGCTCCTTCACACGAGCCCATTAGTATTAGTGCAGGCCTCAGGCTTTTTTGCGCGCGTATCGATGTACTTTACTGTTCCTTTTTGCACTCACAAGACGCACCGCTTGAAATGGCTAATTAGTTCCAGATGTGTTCTTTTGCCAGCAGAATTATATGGAATATGGGAAAATATGGAAATGTGGATTGAACTCAATGGGTTCTATTCTCTGCGTATTGCATGCACAGAATTGCCCTTGTGAAGGAGCCCTGAGGTCCACTATAGACTGGTCTTTGTGGGCTTACATTGTAAGACAGTTTAGTTAATAAATTTCATAGCTCACAATTACTGCAGAATTTGTTTAGAGACCTAAAGGAGCTGCTCTATGCTGTTCTTGTCGACAGCCAGGGGCTTATATACTCTTCTTGCATGGCAGTCCTCTGCGGTCTGCGTCTACTGCTGCTTCCCATAATACCGACTTTGATACTGAAATGGCCTACATTGAGAATATGGCCATGCATAAAAAGTGGATCCTTCGCACAATCAGCCTTATGTCCAATTGTGACCAGCTAAAGTGTTTGGCAATTTGTAGGACCTACAGTATTTATTCTCATTGATAATCCTAGAAGGCTGGGCTCCTTTTTTATTTATTTGCCAAAAATAGTAATCGACGCCTTATTCTTGCCACTCCAGATTTTTGCTCCAATAAAGCAAAAGGTGATGAGATGCTGATCGTTAATTATTGCCTCTTTTATTATGCCCACAACTCTTTAAATTATATTACTGAGTTTATAACAGGACTGTTTGCGTTTCTTCATATACGTATATATATTATCTCTTATGTTGAATGTATTACATTATTTTAGAATGTACTTTCTGGCAATCAGCAGCTATTTATGAAAGTACTTTGTTTGTCTGTATAAATGACCCAACTTTAATCTTTTCAACTGTAATTGTTCCCTCTAATCTGTGATCATCTGTCTCGGTTCGTAGTTCTCATGGGAGTAAAGTCTTAATAAGAATTTGGGATTAATGGGTTTGCTGAGAAAAATGAAGAAATGCGCTGGCTTCATATTCCATATTTCATGTGCTAGGTTTTCTTCACAGAGAGGATGATGCTAAATAATGTGGGACAAGAGGAGGAACGTTCACCGTTTTACAATCCCAAAATGTCCCACTGCAGGGGGCAACCTCTGTACACCCCAGCAGAATACGTTGGTGCTATAATAGTGATAGGAAATAAATAACTCTATAATGATCCATTAATCATGCTGTAATGAAAGATTTGTTATCTTTGTAATATACACTGACTCACAAAGAAAATGCGACATCATCAAGAAATGCTCAACTTAACTCAACTCAAACTCAACATACAGATTGAGTATTAAAGTGGTATTCCAGAGAGTAGCATTTTTTTTAAGGTTGGGTGGGTGCAAAATTGATAGATCAGTGGCGGTCAGGGGCGTAAGTAAAGGGGGTGCAAAGGGTGCGGGCACACCTGGGCCCAGGAGCCCTAGGGGGTCCATAAAGTCTCTCTCCCCCATATTGCAGACTAATACTATCAATAAAGCTTTATAGTTGGGGGCCCAGCTCCAGATTTTGCACTGGAGCCCAGCAGCTTCAAGTTACACCTCTGATGGGGGTTCAAGTGCTGGAACGCCCACCTATTCCGAGAACGGGGATCTACCTATTTGCAGGGCTGCCTCTCTTTATCATAACGTTGCACTGAACAGACCGTTGGACGCATATGTCAAGCTGCAGCTTCATTCATTCCAATGGGGTTGATGGAAATAACCAAGTGTGTTGTACTCAGCAATACAGTCATTATTGTGACATGGCATTGATTCAATGGCCTGAGGTGTCACTGGCCATATGTGTTGTGTCCTTGCTACATGTGTGGCCAGGGACTGGCTGGAAATTTTAGCTTGGGGGGCAAGCATACAGCACTGGCCGATAAGTAGCACCCACCTTTAGAGTATGTTCACATGGAGGATGCCAATTCCACCTCTAAAACCGTGGCAAAAATTCACAACCAAGCTGTCACTTCTTAACACAGATTCACGTAGAAATGCATCAGAAATTCTGCATGTGGATTTTGCCTATTGGCAACGGTAAAACCGCATCCACAAAAGAATTTAGAGGCAGAATCGGATTCCGCTGTTTGAACATACCCTCAGGTTGCTGATTTTTCATGGATTTTGGTACAGATCTGCAGCAAATATCACCCTGGAATAAAAGGGTATAATCTGCTGTGGATCTGCACCAAAATTTTGGATGAAGTTCACAGCAAATCAGTGCCGTGTCGACTCACCCTTAAGCTTCTTTTACATGAGCGTTTGCGGCCGAAAATCGCATGAACGAGAAAAAGCCGCGGCCAAGTTGTGGCTAAATCTTGCGTTTTCTCAACCATTCACACTTGTATAGACGCCGCAGCCTGGAATTCCTTTGGTGGCTCTAAATTAGTAAAATGATCTCCTTTGAGGCCATAATTAGCAACAGGAGCCCTCATTGTTGCCCTAGTTAATATTAGCACCCTCTCTGTGGCTCTCTATTAGTTAAAGGACCATTCTTTGTTACTCCAACAAATAGGATCCCATCTGCTACTCTTTAAGTAATAAGGCCCCTTACCTTTCTGCTCTATACTTAATATGTCTGATTCCATGACCTCTCTGTGGCCCCAAATGTCTGACCACCAGTAGCTCTTGTATTAACTTCTTTAACACATACAGACAGGACTTTCATCTGATACTGTGCGGTGTGCTATCTCGCACAGTGTTACATCACTCCTCCCTGCTGCAGAACACAGAGTACAGTAAATACTGCAGCAGGGGTGATGTAACACTGTGTGGCACTGCAGAGGTATTGTTCCATTTCCTGTATTTGCATATTACCCAGAGGAGCATCCATCGACTTATAAGTCTCCTCACTCACCTTCTAGGTGCTCTCCCTAAGGAGAAAAGACATACAGATAAACCATTCCACTTTGGATTTTCCTCTGGGTATCTTTACTTCCACTTTGCAGACATCTCCATCTTTGATTGGGAATGTTGTGGTGACCAAACCAAGGGGCCATTGGTTTCTTTGGACTTGGAAGTCTTTCACAAGAACAAGGTCACCAATATTCAGATTGAGCCTAGTGGTTTACCACTTTATCTGTGGTTATAGTTTAGATAAGTACTGTTTGTACCACCTGTGCCACAATATATTTGCAAGGCTTTGCACCCATCTTCATTGCCATTTATAAAGCTCTTTGGTATCAAATTCTCCTGAGGGACCACTGAGTAGTCCTGTTTTTTTTGGATAAGAAGATTAGCTAGAGTCCATAATAAAAGCTTATCAGGGCTGTTCAGGACTGGAGTCACAGATCTGGAACATAGTATAGCTGCAATTTTAGCCATGAAGTAGGCTCTCATGAGTGAGTCTTGCTGTGCACACTTGTAGAAGAATGAAGTTGAGAATTCTTTGAACTATGCCAATCATTCTTTCCCAGGATCCTCTTATGTGAGAAGAGTGAAGTGGTTTGAATGTCCATGGTCTTTGGTCACTCACGAATCTCTCAATACCTTTTCAGTCAAGTGATTTTAAATTATTTGGCTGCACCAACAAATTTAGTACCTCTGTCAGAACATATGTGCTTAACAGGACCTCGGAGGTCAATAAACTGTCTGAGAGTGCTAATGAAACTCAAAGTGTCTAGTGACTCAATGACCTCTATATGGAAAGCCCTGATAGATATGCTGGTGAATATGACTACATAAAGCTTCCTGTTGGCTTGACTGTTTCTAGTATGTCGTATAACAACTGACAATGGTCCAAATACATCAAGGCCAACACTGGTGAAAGGAGGTTATGTCCAACGTTTCTCTTCTGGCAGATCAACCATCTTTTGGATTTGAGTTGAGCTGTAAAGCTTGAGACAAGTGATGCACTTAAAGATACTGTTAATGAACTTCTTTACATCGATAATCCACAATCCAGCACTTCTTACGGCTCCTTCGGTAAATAGTCTTCCTGGATGTCTGACTTGATTGTGATAGTGCTGCACAACTAAAGAGGCAATATGAAAAATTTGAGAAATTGTGAAAGAGAATTTCTCCATGAACTCCAGTTTGGCTTTCTTAAACCGGCTTCCTACTCTCAACAGGCCACTGTTGTCAATGAATCGATTGAGTTTTTTCAGCACACTGTCCTTTGATATTGGTGTATCGTTCATAAGGCACTTGATTTCTCTAGAATAGACTTCTTGTTGAACAGTAAGGGTAATGTTGTTTCTGGAAAGGTCCATATTTGATACTACATAGATATTTTTACAAAGATGCCAGCCTTTAAAGATACCAGAACTTGTGATGTTAATAGATGTAAATGAGTGAGTTATGTTAGTTAAAGGTGTTTTGTCATTAAAAAAAATCAATACTTACCTATTCCTCCTCATGCCCTCTTGTTACTGCATCTTCTCCTCGCTGATCTTCTCCAGTCCCCCAGGTCACCTCCAGCCATCCAGATCCTCTTCTTCTTGCTATGATGCATCCATTCTCTACATTCTTCTTCCGGCATATCAGTGTAGGTGACGTCACTAGTGATGTAATGTTCACTGCCAGGGAAGGAATGCCGATCTATTGCCGAGACTGCAAATCTGCACTGTCTCGCCACAAGAGTTCATATACTATTGCAGAGAGACCCCGCGCATGCGCTGTCTCTGCAATAGCTCGGCACTCCCTGCTAGACTGTGAATGCTACATCACTATTGAAATAGCGTACATTACCCTGCAGGAAGGAAAATGCAGAGAATGGAGGCTTCATAAAAGGAAGAAAAAGAATCGTTCGGCTTGCAGTGAGGTGACCCAGGGTACTGCAGGAGCCAGGAGAAGATGCGGTAAGAAGACTGATGGGGGGGGGGGGGAGGAATAGGTGAGTATAGGATTTTTGTTTTCTAATGACAGAACCCCTTTAAGCAAGTGATGGCTAAAACAAGTGACTTCCAAGTTGAGAACCTACTGAATCTGTGGGATCTGAGTTAAATATCTGAGGTTGCTGTATGAAGTGTTGACACTTGAGGCTGCCTTTCAACACTTAAGACTGCATCCACTAAGGTTTACAGAGTTTGTTTTGTGCTGAACAACAGTTTGGGATCTGAGAGCCATGTTGTGCTATCCATTTGATTTGCAGCGACTGCTCTAATTGCATGATCTGTGGGATTCTCGTCTGTAGGTATATAGTGCCACTGTTTTGGATGGGCAGTTCTTCTAATGTAGCCCCCTGTTGTTAACATAGAATCGTTTTGTTTTATTGTGGATGCAGCCTAAGACCACTTTACTGTGTACATAGAACTCAGTCTCTTTTGAGCTCAATGTCCATTTCAGATGTAATTAAATCAGCTAACTCAATGGCTAGTACAACAGCACAAAGTTCTAATTTGGGTTTAATGTGCTCAGGGTATGGTGCAAGTTTTGTTTTTCCCACGACGTGACATTGCACTTTTGAGTCCATGATTTTAATGTAGGCAATAGGAGTAATTGCCTTCACAGAAGCATCTGAGAATATGTAAAGCTTTTGGCTTTGTATTTCTGTAGAAGATACATGGGCATGTGGTCTTGCCACATTGAGCTAAGACAAGGCTGTTAGAGAGTTTCTACCACAGAATCTTTTAAGCAGGTGGTATAGATGTGTCCCAGTCAGATGTTTCACGGATTAAGTCTCTTAGCAAGGCTTTACCTTGAATTGTAACAGGAGCTGCAAATCCTAAGGGATCACACAAGCTGTTGATGGTGGGAAGAGCACCTCTACGTGGGAACGGTTTATCCTCCTGTCTGACTTGGGAGGTGAAGGTGTTTGACTTTAGATTCCCGAGAAGTCCAAGGCTATGTTACATTGATACAGGGTCAGTCCCAAAGTCCAGGTCTCTCAAATCATTACATAGATCATGAGAAGGGAAAGCTTTGATCAGTTTTCGGCTGTTGGAGGCCATTTTGTGAAGTCTGAGTTTTAAGCAGGCAAGCATTTCCTGAGCTCTCCTAAGATTGCTGGCAGTCTCATACGAAGATATGGCTTTCAAGTAGTCATCAACATAGAAGTCCTTTTCTACAAATTAACATTTGACATCTGAACCTTATTCTGCTTCGCCCTCTTGAACAGACCGTTTGAGTCCATAAATGGTGACCACAGTGGAAGGACTGTTACCAAGATATACACTCTCATGTGATGCTCTATGACATCTTTAGAAGGATCATTGTCTCTGTATCAGAGGAACCTTAAGAAATTCCTGTCTCTATCTCTTAAAAGGAAGCAATGGAACATTTGTTGGATGTCAGCAATGAAGGCAATATAATCTTTGCGAAAACGCATCAGGACTCCCAGCAGCTTGTTATAAAGTCCTGGACCTGTCAAAAGAACATTATTTAGACATCTTCAAACTTAGCACTAGAGTCAAACACCACTCTAATCTGGCCTGGCTTCTTTGGGTGATATAGTCCAAATATGAGTAGATACCAGCAGGGGCATAACTATAGGGGATGCGGTTGCACCTGGGCCTAGGAGACTTAAGGGGCCCATAAGGCTTCTCTTCATATAGGGAGCCCAGTACTATGAATAAAGCATTATAGTTGGGGGCCCTGTTACAGGTTTTGCATTGGGGTCCCGAAGCTTCAAGCTATGCCTCTGGACCAACATTCCTCAGAGTCTTTGAGTGTGGAAGCTATCTCTGCTGACCATTTTCAAATATCTTTTCAATGAAGGACAAAAAGTAATTTCTCATTTTTGGTTTTCTTTGCAGATTCTTTGAGAGAAATGTTTTAGCACTTGACCCCTGTTATTAGGTAGACATGGCCTGTGGGATCTGAGGGGAAGAAGTGCTATGTGCGAGAACTTAAGAGAACGGGAGATATAGTTAGATTGCGTGAAAATTAAGAGCTAAGATGGATTTACACTCTTGATAGTTTGTTTCCCAAGGGATAGAATAAGGAATATAAATTTCAGATCTTTATTTGAGAATATTGGCTAATTATGTCCGAGGGTGAACACTGTGTTTACAAGGATGTTTTATGTTTTGTATATTTATATTTGCTTGTTTTATCTTGTAGATCCTGTCTGAGGAGTCCGATGTCTTTAGTAGGAAAATATCATATTTTTGTGTGAAAGATCTAGGATGCCTGGGGTTTACTAATGCAGAACCTGAATATTAATGAATCAAGAGTTGTGTGGACAAGCAGAGAACTGGGAGATATAACTATATTTGGGTTATGTTATCTATAAGTGCCGGAGTTTTATTTCTACTGATGTTTATGATGTACCTGCAACTGTCCGTGCATCCGGCGGGAAGTGTACCCGTGCGGTACAGCTGGGGTTTGGAGTTGCATTTAGCCTAAAAATAATCAGAAAAATGTGACAGGAAAGGGCATAGAATAGTCTGTAGCCGTTTTACTGCCCCATGTGTCATGACAGGGGCCCACTGGGTCTCTATTGCCCAAGAGCCTGCATAAACCTATAGCCAGCCCTGCACACCATGGTCACTTCCACTAGAACTACATACTTTTTGATTAACATTACCATAGAGTTCTCATTATACAAGGTCAAAATATTACTGCCACACAATGACTACTATATAATGACTGCATAATATATCATACTGTTACAGAATAAAACTCACTATACAAAACCAGCATTACCACCACACAGTGACCATATAGAGGTAGATAGCAGTTCTACACAGGCCCTTTGCAGAATGTATAAGTGATTACTGTACAGTTACATACAGCTGATGTCTTCTCTGGCTGGAATTCTTAACTTTTCTAATCTTTTCCACCCAGCCCAAACTACCATGATAACTTCTTCCAGCCATGACTTGTTTTGCAACGTTTGCAACAGTTGCCTCTGGCTCCTCACTTTTCCAGCATCCCACCAACTTTCCCAAACCTACACACATTTTCCATCCTGCTGCTAGCATAGTATGGTGCCCTCAAATACCACTCTTGAAATATAATGTTGCCACAGCTATGCTTGTGTTACAAGCAAACATAATGCCCCACAGACACCATCCCTAAAAATAATAGTGCCAAATAGATAGTGCCTTTGCAATGAGAACTATATACATTGCGCCATAGTGTCCCCTCCTACATCATATTTATGGCTCCTGCCGCCATCCCCTCGCGCTGTGAAGTGCAGATGCCGTCCTGTACAGACGACTTCTCTTCATAGCGCCTGTCATGTTCTCAGTGCATCAGGCTATGAGATACTGAATATACTATGACAATATATGTCACAGGTACCTTATGTATTGATATCATGTGCATTAAAAAAAATAAAAGTGTGATTACAATTGATAAAACAAAAAACATAAAATACAATTTTTACATGTTTTAATATAAAAATGGGTTAAAAAATTTGTTTTGCACTTTATGGGAACCAATGGAAAATATTAACGCTGCTCCCTTCATGTATGCAGAATCTCTCAGTAGGCATACAGAGACCAAGCAGACATCTACAATTTGTCTGGCACTATATGCTTTAAAGTGGTACATGCACAGTCTCTAATGCTCTCCTTTGTTTAATTTGTGGAGAAATTAGACCTACTAATTACTCGGGAGGAGGGGGGGGGGGGTTGGTGATAGACTGATGGCTTCTGTGAATAAGAATAGGATGGTGAGTGAAATAAAAGCTGGCACAGAACCAGTTACATGTGAGACTTGTCTGCCTGTCTGGATTTTGCTCAGGAAAGATTACTACCTACTGAGACCGGTGTAATTTTTTTTTGCCTCTTGAGATTGATTTCATGGTTGAGATGACAAAGGCATGTGTAGGTTAATCCAAGAGCTGACTAATGATGCAAGGCTATCATAGCGTTGCCCAAAGAGTAAGGAGAAGATTACCCACTTCGGTCTTAAAGAAAATAGTGTTTACGGCATTCAGTACATACAAGGTCACCACATGGTGACATCCAAAGGCCTGGAAATGACATGTGTGGTATATTGTGGTAGGAGGTATTAGGTGAATTTAGATATTTTATATTTACGTGTTGGGCATTTTATCCACTCTGCAACCATAATCAAGCCTACGTCTAATGGACGCATGCACACTATGACTCCAATAGAGCCGAACCTTTGCCTGATGGATGTGTATATATCAGGACACATAACTATCATGTAGTTCTTACATTTATGAAACGTTCTATAGTTGTCTATGAGCACCAATTATGAAATATCCATGTTATCTGTTGAATACACAATGATACTAAAGAATATAAGGAGTTCTTTCATAGAATGGTAGAGTTGGAAGGGACCTCCAGGGTCATCGGGTCCAACCGCCTGCTCAGTGCAGGATTCACTAAATCATCCCAGACAGATGTCTGTCCAGCCTCTGTTTGAAGACTTCCAATGAAGAAGAACTCACCACCTCCCATTGCAATTCCACTCATTGATCACCCTCACTGTCTAATATCTAATCTGTGTCTCCTCCCTTTCAGTTTCATCCCATCCTTTTAGATGAGCCAGTGACGTCACCACCGGCTCGTTCACTGTGGGTGCAGTTTAGGCAGACTGAGACCTCATTGGCTCGTTCAAATTAGAATCATTCAAAATAGTTCAGTCCCTCTCATTCGCTTATACAGGGACTGAACAAGTCTGGTTTGAACGTGCCAACTATGCATTGGTGTTATACTGAACGATAAGTGAATGAGCCAATGATGGTTCTTAGTCCTGCATAAAATAGACGTCGAATGAAAAGCAAACAATTCTCAGTCATTGGTCCGCATTTAGGCCGAATGATTAGCATTCACTTGCGCTCATTTGAACAATTTTTTGAACGATACTCCTTCCGTCTAAAAGTACTCTAAGGTTGCATTCACACGAACGTATATCGGCTGGGTTTTCACGCCGAGCCGATATACGTCGTCCTCATCTGCAGGGGGGGGAGGATGGAAGAGCCAGGAGCAGGAACTGAGCTCCCGCCCCCTCTCTGCCTCCTCTCCGCCCCTCTACACGATTTGCAATGGGGAAAGGTGGGGCAGGGCGGGGCTAATTCTTGCAACTTAGCCCCGCCCCCATCCCACCTCCTTTCATTGCAAATAGTGCAGAGGGGAGGCAGAGAGGGCGGTGGGAGCTCAGTTTCTGCTCCTGGCTCTTCCATCCTCCCCCCCCCCCCTGCAGATGAGGACGATGTATATCGGCTCGGTGTGAAAACCGAGCCGATATACGTTCGTGTGAATGCAGCCTAACTCCCTGAGGAACTAAGGCTTTAGTTAACAACCCAGGAAACCACGTCAGAGGAGATAGATTGGTTGTATTTGAAGCAATTATATTGTATACATATTGTAGTAGGGTGAGAGGAGAAGTCAGGGATGGAAGGTATGTGTCGCAGAGGTTGCTGAACTCGGTGATATAGGCCTCGCATCTTCTCTCCAGTACAGGTTTTCACGTGAGCCAGGGGACCAGGTGAGGCTCAGGCACCTGCTAGATGTAAAAGGTGTCAGTCTGCAGAGCAGGGTGTGTGTCTGTCTGTCTGTGTCTGAGAGCTTCAGACATGTGCACTGTGGAAGACTAAAACAGGCGTTTGCCTTCCCAGGAGGCTGATGAGATCCCTGTTCCTGCTACTACTGACTAGAGGAAGTCTACTAAGAGGTTGCTACCAAGGAGGCTCCTCTTCAAGCTGGTAAAAGCTGCCTGAAACAGAACTACCACTGTTCTATTGCTTATTGCTATGGACTAGTACTTACTGCATTGAACTTGAAGGACTTTTGATTTCTTCCACTTTTTCTGGGATACCAGCTGTTTGTTATAACCTCTCGTATGAATAAACAAACACGAACAGACTTTTGTTGTTTGCCTGGTGTTTAAACCCCCTGGAGGGTCGCAATATGTATAGCATGTTCTGAATTGAAGGGACTTTCTTAATCCCTTCCCACTATATGACGTACATTTACATCATGCAGCATCGGGGTATGTATGAAAAGAGATCACGGGGCAACCTCTCTTCATACAGCGTGGGTGTCAGCTGTTTATTACAGCTGACACCCGCCGGCAATAGCTGCAATCAGCCGTGCGACTATTAACTCTTTAAATGCCTGTCAATTCTGGCATTTAAAGTCCCGTACGCCAGCCCCATGCGCATGATGCGATCGCAGGGAGATGTGCCGATATCATGGCAGCTGGGGGCCTTCTGAAAGGCCCAGGGCTGTCTTAGCAGACTGCCTATCAAGCCATCCCCATGGGGTGGCTTGATAGACTGCCTGTCAGATTGCAGTATGATGTAATGCCCTCAGGAGCGATCAAAGCATTGCTAGTTGTGGTCCCCTAGGGTAGCTAAAAAAAAAGTAAAAATAAGATCACTAAAATTTTACTAATTGAGAAAAAAAAAGGATTACAAGTTTAAATCACCCCCTTTTGCCATATCTACAATTTAAAAATCTAAATCATAAAATAAAACTACATATTTGGTATCGCCTCATACGTAAAAGTCCAATCTATCATGGTAGCACATTATTTACCCCGAACGGTGAACTTCATCCAAAAAAATAAATAAATAAAGAACACCAGAAATGCACTTTTTTAGTCGCCCTGTCTCCCAGAAAAAAATGCTATAAAAAGTGATCAAAAAGTCGTAGGTATTCCAGTACCAACTAGAACTACAGGATGTTTTACAAAAAATGACAAAATAAGGGTTTAAAGAAGACCTGGGGCACATTGGCTGAAAGGTGCTGCTTTAGTAGGCAAATCTTGATGAGATGGTGGGCATCTGTATCCTAGGAGATATATTGTGGTCAGGAGGTGAAACGACAGGTTTTATATACGCATATATTGGTGATTGACTATATGACCGGCTGTTTATGTATGGGATACTTGATGGTCTACCTGGCATATTCTTGGTATAATTCTATTGAAATATGTGGATAATTTTGGAGTGGACCACCATACATATATGTGATATGCAGATGACATGAATAATTGTAGATAAATTAAATGATTTAGACCCATATAAAGTATTTCAGTCGATTACTATAGAACATAAGTGCTAGAGTCCGGGGGATTTCGATGTGTAATTAATACTTTGAAGCATCCTTCTAGAAATCAAATTAATATACATTCAGATATTGCATTGGTAATAAGAGATATGTACCTTATTCCTTGAACACTGTTACAGATAGCAAAAGTGTGGACCCACTGTCCTAACCAACCAGCATGGCTTTGGGACCAGACCTGGTGTGGTTGGCAGCTGACCCCATTAGTGAGAGGTACTGTACAAGGCAATATCAGATGGGAAGTCTGGGCCTTAGCTGATCAGGAAGATGGGACCACGGCCTGCACGCAGGGCGATTATCCTAATAAGGACGGCTCCACGCTGGAACCTCGGGGTTGACTATCCGTGTGCAGGACACAGGGATGAAATACTGAACACAGAACACACCAAACACAGGACAAGACTGACTCCCACAGAGACAGAAATGAGACAAAGACTGAAAGTAAAATGACCAAAAGCACAAGGCAAAGAACAAAACAAACCTGAGACAGGCAACCTAGAAATGCTGAGTGTCAGAGACAAACACACATCAAATCTCAGCCCAGTTTAAATAGGAAAGTAATGCCTTTAAACCCTACATCTGGGCTGAGAGCTAGAGGACTGGTTAACCCCTTCAGTACTGGAAGAAAATAGACATAGAGTCCATACACACAGGAGGAGCAGAGCGATGCTTGTGTCTGCCCTGTATCGCAAAAGGGCGGCAGACACAGGTAGCAAACCTAACAAATATAAGGTGCAATGGGACATATACTCAAGGTTTCTGTTGGGATCGCCTTTGTGAGGGCGGATTTCCCAAGATTGATAGGGAGGGCTGTTTTTGATAGGGTCAGAATGCGAATAGTTTGATCTTGTCCCCCTCCCTCTCCTTCTTTTTGTAGGTTTATACACTATAGAATGTTAAGGTTGTAATAAAGGTTACGTTGCAAAAAAGCACCTTTATGTGTTATCATGAGTTCAGAATATATTCCTATAGGCATTACTTAATTCAGCAGCCTGTTACAATCAATGAGTTCCACCAACTCACTGCACTACAATGCAAGGAGATTATGTACCATAGAGGCAGCCCTTAATGATGAAGAAAAATAAAATTAAATACCATCACAATGTAGTCTAATTGTGTCAATTCAATTTACTGCATTAAAGGGGTTTCCAGGACTAAAGAACATGAATATTTATTGTCAACACAAAGAGGACTATTACGGGGGTTGTTCCAAGATATAAACAATACTGCCTATCCACAGGGAAATGGATATGTGTCTGATTGGTAGGGACTCCATCACTGGGACCCCTACCAGTCACGAGACCAAAGATCCTGCCCCCCCTTCCTTGTAAGAATGAAGCAGCAGCATGTGTCGCTCCATTCATCTCAAAGGAACTGCCAAAGATTGCCAAGTACCATGCTTTGTTTTTTAACAACCCTATAGAGTTGGGTAAAGTGGCCTCATGCATGCTTGCCCCCCCCCCCCCCCCCCCCCCCCACACACACACACCTTCATGCTGTACAAGAATCTACATCCTCTACTATCATTGTACTGGGACACACAGCAAGGCAAGACAGTAAATGATTGAAACTATTTAATACTATTTAATTACAAATATTGCTTTTATTTAAAAATACATGCATTTACAGAAAAAAAGCCTGCAAAGTATTTAACATATGCAGCTTATCCATAGAACACATATATGGACATGCTTGTGTTAAAGGAGTGTTCCAGGATTTTAAAACTGGTGACCTATCCTCTGGACAGGTCATCACTAGTTGATCTGCCCTTCAGGATACCCACTGATTGTCCAGCCCACTGTCAGTGCAGCGGGGCCGGATATCATCATTGCTGGTCAAGACCAGAAGTATAATGGAGGCTTCACTTCCAATAAAATCTATGAGATCGCTGAGCTTCTATTATACTTCCTGCTTCTCCTGCCCTGCCCATAATAAGATACAGAAAGTCCAATCCTGTAATTAATTTCAATGGTAGTGAAACTGCTCTGAAACTTCCAGCCCTGACCAGCGATGACTACATCTGGCTCCACTGCACTGACAGCAGGCAGGACGATCAGACAATCGGCAAGGATCTGAAGGAGTGGATCCCTGCCAATCAACTAATGATGACCAATCTTGAGGATAGGTCATCAGTTGTAAAATCTCAGAATACTCCTTTAACAATGCCAGATCAATACAGAGCAGTTCCCAAATTCTTGACTTTGAGTACTTATTGATATGTAGAGGATATTACAAGATGTATGCATCCCTTTTGCTGACAGGCAAATAACAGTTTTGTAGTCCTTGGCAAACCTCATTAAGATAACTAAATAGTGTTGAAATAATCACTTAATTTTAGGTGATACACAAGGGGTATCATAGCCTTATAAATAAGGTATGCTTAATGATGTAATGCTTTGATGTATCGGAGAAGAAAACAATGAGAAACACTCAAGTGATTATTCCAAGTATTTCTGTTTTATTGTTCCAATGCAAGAGGTTATATAATGTGGCATCCCCCATAAAGTCAACAATTCAAAGTCTACAACATGTGTGATACTTCTCTCTTAGTAAAACATTACGAAGGTTAATTAAAGCTGCATGCTCATCGTCTGAGACCCCGCTGGTAAACTTTTTGCACACGTACGTCTTGCTATGGACATGACACAAATATTATGCACACAACACTACTGCATAAAATATTATTCAATTCTTTCACAATAGATTTTGGGGTCAGTTACATTATATAAAAGTAATGATATGATAGCTGTGATCAACAACACAAATACAAGTAGCTACTAATAATATTATTTCCCTGCATTACTGTATATTCATTTTTTACACTGCTAAGTATTTTTAGTAATACCTATTGTGGCTTAGTTTCCATCTTAAATTCATAAAGTGAAGACCTTTGTTTAACAGTAAGACAAGCTGTAAATGACGGAGTGACTGATGTTACAGAAGAGCATGTGGAGGTCCGCAGTACTGTGTGAATAATTACTTATGAAATTAGGGTCATGACTCTTTTAAATTGCATTAAATGTTTATGAAGCATCATGGAACATCTGCCTGTTCCTTAGAGCTCCATGCTTGTGCGCTGTTTTTCATGTTTCAGCTGTAAAGTATGTCTTGCAAAATCCGCTTTTTTTAAAACCCTGATTAATAGTGAGCTACCCGAAGATAGCAGCCAATGATATATCCACCAAAAAAAAGTAAACTTGAGTTACTAAAACCTAGAGCTCGCTGTTAAAAGGTGCTGAATAGAGATGAGTGAGCGTACTCGGATAAGCACTACTCGCTCGAGTAATTTGCTTTATCCGAGTATCGCTGTGCTCGTCCCTGAAGATTCGGGTGCCGCTGCGGCTGACAGGTGAGTCGCAGCGGGGAGCAGGGGAGAGCGGGCGGGAGAGAGGGAGAGAAAGATCTCCCCTCCGTTCCTCCCCGCTCTCCCCTGCAGCTCCCCGCTCCGTGCCGGCACCCGAATCTTCAGGGACGAGCACAGCGATACTCGGATAAAGCAAATTACTCGAGCGAGTAGTGCTTTTCCGAGTACGCTCGCTCATCTCTAGTGCTGAAAGATAATCGACAAAGACATTTTTGGATGTCACTAAAGCATAATATATACACTATTACATGATCTAATATTAATGCATTATTTACTTTTCATTATTTCAATTTTTATAAGCTAATCATTGCACATAAAAAAGGTAGAGCTGTGGCTACCCTTAAAGGGGTTGTCCAGTTGTAAACTATGATCGCCTATCCTAGTAAATTAGGGGGGCCATCATCTGGGACCCCTGCGAATCAGTTGTTTCCCGGGCTGTCATGCTTTTTCACTGAGCTGATTTCTGCAGGAAATCAGACAGCTCCATCCTTAGTGGCCAGGCTTGATATTGCAATCAATTTCCCATTCACTTCAACAGGAACTGGGCCTGCAATACCAAGCCGGGTCACTGCAGTAAGAATGGCGCTGTGTGCTTTCTGCAGAAATCAGCACAGTATAAGGGCTAAGTCAGACGGGCATTTTTTTTCTGCGCATGTTACTTGCGTTTCTGATCCACATCTATATAGAACCAATGCTTTTCAATGGCAGCGGTCACATGTCCGATTTTTACATGCACATAAAATTCACACCAACAAAAGATAGAACGGAGGGGTGGTAATTGACGCGATCACGTGTTTTTTTACGTGCGCAGTGCGATCTTTTTTATACGCGAATAAACACATGTAAAAAACGCCCGTCTGACTGAGCCCTAAAAGCTCACAAGGCCAGAGAAGACCTGTAGAAGGAACCCCGCAAGTCTACTATTGTTGACCTGGCCTAAGGACAGGCCATTACTAGTGCCAGGCTGCTATGTTTTTGCACTGAGCTGATTTCTGCAGGAAATCAGACAGCTCCATTCTTAGTGGCCAGGCTTGATATTACAGTCAATTTCCTATTTACTTCAATAAGAAAAGGGCCTGCAATACCAATATATACATATACCAGTCCCTCTGCTAGAGGAAGCTGGTATTCCTTCACTCTAGGGTTTGGTTTTCCTGCATGTTTGTTATATATGTTCAGTGTATATGTGTGTGATCAGTGTCGTGTTCAGTGTCTGTGCAGGTGGCCGGACATCAGGCATGAACAAGCATGTTCAGTGTTAATGGTGTTCTGTGTTGCATGCCAGCCCTAGTGTGTTAGTGTGAACTGTGTCTTGTCCTGCTGGATCGTGTATCATCTCTGGACTAGTGAGGCTCTTAGGTTGCAGTGTGGGGTCGCCTTTATTGGGGCGATCACCCTGCTTGCAGACAAGATTCTGATGGATGTTGTTCATAGAATGGTGGAGTTGGAAGGGACCTCCAGGATCATCAGGTCCAACCATTGTCTCATTAGAGTAGGGAACCGCGAGACAATGAAGACCCTTGAAGTGGGCTCACAGGCTTAAGTGACTTGGCCAATCCACGAACTAATACCTTGTACTTTCTATAGCAATTCCATCTGTTATGTGTGCAGGTATGCAAGGTGAGTGTTTGGGTTATCCATTAGGCATATCCATTAGTGTGTTTCAAAGACGATTGAAATGACTAATTGGGGTAATGAGTTCCAGATGTCTTCTTTTTCCTGCACAATTACGCAGTTTCACGCATCTCCTTGGGTATTTTGTATGCATTTGCGCATCCCCATTGACTTCCCTGGGGATTTTGGGTGTGCAAATGCGCAGGAAATACAGCATGCTGTGGTTTTTTGCGCGATCAAAACGCACAGTAAAAATACGCTCAAGTGAACGAACCTATTGAAATCAACGGGTTCTATTCACTACATGCGAAAATAAGCCTCTTCACACTTGTGAGGGATGTCCATCAGTCTTTTCCGTATTTGTGGCAGCAGTGCTGTAGTCAAACTATATCAGAAGTGTCAAGAATCGCCAGTATCTATTTGAACGCGGATTCGGTATACTGTAGCTCTTATAACGCCATTCTAAACAGAAGTCCTGATGCTGGTGTGAATAGAGCCTAAGGCGAATGTTGCCTTCAATGTCAACAAAGTTTGGAGGGGAAATCAAAACCGAAGGCAGCAGGTCTACGAAAAGCTCATATAGTGTTTATTAAAATGTGTATTACTTTCTAATAGCCCATATCATTTTACTAAATTGCATGTGGAATAACATAATTATATGTTGCCTTGCATTAGGACAGAATTCTCATTTTAGTGTGCAGAATAATTCATGTCACACGTTCTGATTATACAAAATCTGCATTTGTCTGTAATCCCTAAAGGGAAATGTCTAGTACAGCAGTCCTTGGAGCACTGATTCGGGACTTTTCATTTTTAATTAGCCTTCTAAACTTGTAAAGTGTCTCCTCCATCAGTGGAAAGTGATTGTAATGCACAGCTGCCTTCATTAAGTTGTCATATCATATTTGTGGAAGTGTCTGCTTAGTGCTTAATACTGTCTGCAGATTCTGATGAGTGACAATTTCGCTTAAATGAGGATGAAAATATCGTTATGGCAAGCATTTTATATAAGGAGCATCCCTTTGGATAGAGATATTATTACATTCATCAACTGTTTTCTAAACCTGTTATGTAATGTTATTGGGAGTCAACGCTTGTCGGAAGAGAAATGAGAAAAAATGAAGTTCATTGTAATAAGTTCAGTAATCTTGTAAATGCATCGTATAACTGGGAGGCTTCACATCCGCATTGGGGATTCCCCCTACCTGCTCCGTTCAGGGAACAGGAAAGGGGAATCCCCATGGCCAGGCGGCTCCGTCTCAGGACGGAACCGAACGACGTCGGATGGACCCTATGAGGTCCGTCTGCTTTACCCCCAGCTGCCCAGTTTTTGGATGGAAGAAAAAGAGTTTCATGCAGCACTTTTCTTCCAGTATTCTCAGCCGGATCTGCGCCAAAACTTCAGCTGGAGGTTCCAACACAGATGTGAAACCAGCCTTACAGTATGACAGTGGTCATGAGTTACAGCATGTGTTATACATGTGTTCCAAAGCTGCATTCAAACCTCTGCTGTTATAGGGGGCGATCAGCAGTCTCTAATGACAACATAGTGGTACAGGATTGCCACCTGGTGCCTGATCTAAAGGCTTCGGCTCTCACGTCTGCAGAATTATGAATGCAGCTCTGGACTATTAGGCAGGTTTCACACAGGGCGGATTTGCTACTGAATGTCCGCAGTAGCTCTGAAGTGGAATGTCTGCCTGAAAATCTGCACAGGATATAACCGTATGCCCTGGGGTGTATAGGGGTTAAACATAAATCTGTGGGGAACCCTCACCTGGTAAGTCACATCCTTTTTTTTAAGTGGAGGTTTGTGCCAAATGTTTTGACGATTATGCATCACTTTCAGTTTTATAAATCTCCTCCCTAATGTTTAGGTTCAGTCTCCTCATTACCGTTATGTATGAGACTATTGTCTTATTTTATAGGCCCCAGTATCTCCTGGCCATCTGTGCCATCTGTGCCATATCATACAAGTGTCCTTATTCTGGGTGACCGTTCCAAAGTTTTTACTCAAATCCATGTTTGTCCCTATCACCTTACATTGGAACTGATCTGTAGATTTGTAACTCGGAATGTACTATAGTATCCCAGGTTTGTCTATCTTGTTCCTCACTACAGTTTAACACACTGACTACATATAATCTCATAATTCACTGCTATTTGCTGCATTACAAGACAATAGACAATAGAAAAATGTATGGGCACAGCAACTGATATGTGGCTTAGGCGTATTAGGGGGTGCTCAAGTTTTGAAAAAAGTTTGCAAAGTTTTTGCTATCTAGCTCTATTATGTGGGGTTTCCATTGCACAGTAGATCTGATACATGTTGTTGTTGGCCGTTTAGTCGTTCACGATCCTCGACATCCCTAAAGGTGAGTTCCCTCCATGTTTTTCGGTTTCACCCTGCCTCTTTCAGTTGTGTGATATCCATGCCAGTATCAGCTCTGACAGTATCGGCCATCGTGTTCTATGGCGGACAGGTCTTCTTTTGCCACTAATCTGTCCAAGCACTATTTTTCTTTAGCGACTCTGTTTGCATTACATGGCCAAAATATGTGAGTCTGAGGCTGGTCATCTTGCCCTCCAGTGATATATATCGGATCTTATATGATTCAGAACTTCTTTGTTTGTTACTCTCGCTGCAAGCAGAGTTGTGTCATCCACATAATGGAGATTGTTGATGTTACTGCCACCTACTTTCACCCCGATTTCCATTTATCTAGGTCTATTTTCCGCATGATTACTTCCGCATATAAGTTAACCAAGAAGGGCGAGAGGATGCAGCCCTGTCAGACGCCTTTGCCCATCCCAAACCAATGGCACTATGATTAATCAGCAAGGGATGAGGTCCGCTCGTGACTTTCAATGTGAAGTCTAGTTAACGTAAAGACTAAGGAAGAACAATTATGCCAACACAAACACATGACACAAAGACATCAGAAGTTGTAGTTCTGAAAGAATAAACCTTTGTGCGCCGGCAGTATTCGGCATCAGCCTGTACGGACTTGTTACTGTTTCACACTGCAAATGGAATTGCTTGTTGATTGTTACAATCTGTGATTTGCGCTACACAAACCAAGTCATTATGAATTCCACTTGTATTGTCTTCTTGCCCAGACTTGCTGTGAGAATTAACATTCAGTCTGTCAGCAACATGCAATGTGCAAACTAACTGCAAAGATAAAATATGCAGCACCTGAAATACCGAGCGGAAACGCTGTGTATCCAGCGACTTCACGGTCGGGTGTTATACTTCTGCATCTTCTGTCCTGAAAATATTTAAGATCCCTAAAGAATAAGAGAAGGGAATATTGTGATTAGCTGGGTAGATTCACATGAATGTATTCGCGGAGCATTTTAGGGCAGCTTCAGACAACCGTGTTTGCACGCGCTTTTGAACACATGAACTATACATGCGCAATGTGGAGAGAATAGAGCCCACTGATGTCAACTGGTTCGCCCTCATGAATGTGCTTTGCGCGCGTATTTCGAGTGCACCGAAAAAATAGGATCTACTCTATTTTTGTGTGCACTTGCGCACCAATGGCTAATTGGTCTAAGGAGTTATATACGCGTTCTTTTTCCATTCCGTGGTGTTTCATGCATCTTCTTGCATATTTTGCGCACATTTGCACATCTCCATTGACGTTTATGGGCACTCCTGGTGCGCAAATGCGCAGGCCGAAATACATGGAAAAATATGCGCATGTGAACGAACCATTGGGTTCTATACTTTGCGTTTTGTGGGCGCAAACTTTGCATACACAAATACAAAAATGCCCTTGTGACACCGGCCTTAGACTAATTTCCAATGGCCAAGTGCGATGCGGGGACAATATCATGGTCGCCAACAAAACCGCTTCTCATTACTCATGTGGGGAAACCTAGGATTGCATCGCACCTCATGCACCTGGCACATGCTGCAATGCTGCTGCCAGCCCCATTGAGAACAATGGGTGATACAACGTGAGAGAACACCCAAAGATAGGACATTCGGCAATTTTTTTCCCATGCCGTGATGCGGGAAAAAAATTGCTCATGTATATGATCCCATTCAAAAGAGAGGTTCATGTTCATGCGATTGTGAAAATGGTCTAAACAAAGTGAGTTTTTTACTTTGATAATGAGCTACATGTTAAAACCAACATAATAGGTCTAATGCTTAGTTTTTAATTCAGGGATATATGTATTACCAATGGACGATACACACAGCAGTGATCACAAAAATCAGCTTGTTTAGTGTATTCTAAAAAACTACCATATTTTGCAAAATGAGAATATGCCCAGTTGTCTGTGTTATGTGGCCCTGTGGTTACACTTTACATCCCTTAAGCCCCATTTACAGGCAAAGATGATCGCTCAAAATTCCTTCGAATGTAGGGAGAATGCCAGTGTGCGGGATCATTTTGCATAAACTACTAATTGGTACTAATGCCCATTAGTAGCTTATTAGCTTCATTTGCATATAAATGAGCCTCCCTGAGCTGTATGCAGATAACAGCAGGTGGTCTGTTATCTGTATACAGCCCCTCTGTTCTGCCATGTGTCTGCAGCTAAAAACAATGTTATGGAGGATCATAGCGTGCGCTCCCCGCTATCAGCTGCTCGGCCAAACGATGGTTTTTATGCTGTACTAAAAATCATCGTTTGGCTGAAAAGCTAACGATGGTGGCATTGGCATGTAAGGATTATCGCTCAAAAGACATGATCTAGGTGAATTTTGAGCAATAATCTTTGTATGTAAATGGGCCTTTAGTCTCATATTGGCCTTTTCTGCTATACTGATCCATCAAGTTACAACAGCCCCAGAATACAATATATTCCATATACTCGTACAGTGTCTTTTCTGCCATTATAACCTGAAGCCGGACTCCGCATACAATGCCACACAGTCCGGTCTACAGCATGTGTAATTTGCTGGAAAATCCAGCCAACTGGCGAGGGAGATTCATTGTCCTCTAAATAGAAAGTGATTTACGGCTTCTGGCAGCTGTTTCTGACATTTATATGTACGGACTTGCTTTAACCTTTATTATTTTTGGTTGATATTTTGGAGCTTCTGGACCAATTACTAATTACAACATCCAATATTTTCAATATACAGTGATTGCTCCAGAACTAATTACTATTGGTCCCAGTGTGGAAGTCTAAAGCTATGAGGACCTGGGACTGATGTTTCATTACAAGAGTGACAACTTTATACTCTCTTAAATGTTAAACTCCCACTTTGCAATAATGGTGGGGTAAGAATCATAGAGTTGTAGAGCTGGAAGGGACCTCCAGGGTTATCGGGTCCAGCCTCTGAAGACTTTCATTGAAGGAGAACTCGCCACCTGCAGTGGCAACCTGTTTCACTCATTGATCCCCCTCGCTGTCTAATATCTAATTTGTGTCTTCTCCCTTTCAGTTTCATCCCATTGCTTCTAGTCTTTCCTTGTACAGATGAGAATAGGGCTGATCCCTCTGCACTGTGACAGCCCTTCAGATATTTGGAGACAGCTATTAAGTCTCCTCTCAGCCTTCTTTTCTGCAAGCTAAACATTCCCAGATCCTTTACCCATTCCTCATAGGACATGATTTGCAGACCGCTCACCATCTTGGTAACTCTTCTCTGAACTTGCTCCAGTTTGTCTATGTCTTTTTTAAAGTGGGGTGCCCAGAACTGGACCCAGTATTCCAGATGCGGTCTGACTAAGGAAGAGTAGAGGGGGAGAATTACCTTACAAAAAATGAGCCATCAGACAGCTTCGTCGATAGATGATTAAAAGAATTATGATTTTGTCAAAGTGAGGAGAAGAAAACATAAAAAAATTCTGTGCCCTTAGGGCTTATTCACACAGCCGTTAGGAATTTTACGTGTGCCTGCCGGCGCCGTAAAAGCACGTGAACGGGCACACAAAGCTAACGTTTGTGCGCCCGTTCAGACGGCCAGAGCCTGGTGCATATACTCCAAACCCACAATGCGGCTGGGCAGGGGGAGACAGTTTAGCTCTGCTAAACTGTTCCCCCCCTTCCCTCCCCATCACCGGCTCTCTGCAAGGGGAGGAGGCGAGACAGGCTAAGCACACTAGCCTCTTTTCGCAGCCAGCAATGGCAGGGCAGGGGCAGGGCTTAGCTCTGCCCTGCCCCCTTCCATTGCAAACAGCCAGCAAGGGGCGGAGAGGAGCAGAGAAGGGGGTGGGAGTTTAGCAGTCACACTGATAAGCTCCCTCCCACCTTACTTCTCCGGCAGCTGTCCCAGGCTCCCATAGGTGTCTGTGCAGCCGGCGGCAGCGTAAAAGCGCCTGGCCGAAACCCCGCTGAATTTTGGCCAGCTGGGCGCTTTTACGCCACTGAAATATGCTTATGTGCACTGGTGCATTGTAAACCAATGCATCAGAGGGTCAGCGTATATCGGCCGGGCGTGAAAACCTGGCCCATATACGCCCGTGTGAATCCAGCCTTAAGAAGTCAACGGAATTTTTCAAAATTACAAAGCGCAATTTTAAAATCCAAGTGATTGTAAGTGTTCATGGGATTATTAAATTCCTCCGGCTTCGAACTACACATATTTTTGGGGGTAAGTGTAAACTGGGACCCTCTGATGGTGCTGCTTTATTCATTCCCATCCCAACATTCAGGAGGGTCCAGGGCTACGGACCCCCTTCCTGTTACTGGACAGCATTAGGTTTCCACTTGACTTGAGCTACGCCCCCTCTTCTCATGGACCCCCGTCTTCGCGGATGTGTGGTCTACTTCTATGGTGCACACATCCTCTGCTACAATAGGGTCTTCTGATTGTGCTGCACATACAATACGAACTCCTCAAACCCAAATTACCATACATGCCAAAGTAGCCTATTCTGCTGGACGCCTACACCGTGTAACGCGCACCAACCTCCGAGCTACTTCATTGTTTTGCATTCAACTGAAAGTGATAAAAATAATTTATTCCAACCTCTTCGGATTTTCTCTTTTTTTCTCTGGGAAATTAAAATCCACGAGAGACAGGTAATGTTCAGTCAGTGCGCTGCATGCGGCGTTACTGATATGGTTGCATGGCAACCAGCAGAGGCTTCCGTGGAGTGACCGCGAGATCCAACAGAATTAACCCCTCCTTTTTTTCTTGAATCCTGCAATTATGATTCCGAAGCCCCAGCTGTGCCTAGTAGTCGCGCTGCCGAGGACGTCACATCAGCAAACACATTACAATACGGGATCAGACACGGCTGCACAAACACCGGAGTGCCGTGATTGACTGCATGATCGCGCCATTAACCAAACAAGCTGGTATTAATACCGTAAGACATTTTCCACCACAATAACAAACGCACGTCTTCTGTGGATTGTTTCATAGAAAAGTTACTTGTTAGGCCCCCTGCACCGCAGATCCGATAGCATACTATGGGAAATCAATTCTTCCTGCACACTCGCGGCAATTAATTGCGGTTTCCGCAAGCGAGGGAAAAATCGCAGCGTGGTTTATTTTTGCATGGATTCAACACGGACAGCTTCCTTTGAAGTCAGTGGAAGCTGTCCATTCTGCAGGCCGTCCGCAATTACCATTGCGGACAGGTCGCGGATTCCGTATTATCACCTAGCGACGCCGCGGGAAATATAAACATTTGAAAAAAAAATCTGCACTGCTCATGTCTGACGGCAGCTCGCCACGACCACCCGCGGTACAGATGAAGAGGAAAAGAGACAGCACGGATGCCGGCTGCTGTCAGGGTCGAATTCCGCTGCAGGCTCTTACATGCGGAATCCGTCTGTGCCGTGTGCAGGTGGTCTTAGGCCTCCTTTAGGGCGCCTACCCACTAGCGTTTTATTTCTGCTGCGAATTCGCAGGTTTTTTTTTCCAATTATCAATGGCACTTTCTAATGTTAAAAACGCAATGCACCAAAAACGACAACTTGCATTTTCGGTGCGTTGCGCTTTTATGATTAGAAAGATTAGAAAGCTGAGAGCTGCCCCTGATTGGTCCCTGCGCTGAGCCAATCAGAGGCAGCACTCACTCACCCATTCATGAATTCATGAATGGGTGAGTGAGTGCTTCCTTTGATTGGTGAGGCTGTGACCAATCAGAGGCAGCTCATTCAGCAGGCGGGGATTTTAAATCCCCAGCTGCTGAATACTACTCACAGCAGTTCAGGAGAACTGCCGCCGGCCGCGGCTGAACTCCGTCTGCTGGGACAAGGTGAGTATATATTTTTTTTTACTTTTTACACAGTTTTGGATGATTTTCAGGGAAGGGCTTATATTTTTAAGCCCTTCCCAAAAATTCATCCTGAGATCGCCGGCAGCCCATTGCTTTCAATGGAGCCGACTGTATTGCCGGCTCCATTGAATTCAATGCGCTGGACAGCGCTGCACTGCTCCGGCCCGTTTCTAATGAAACGCGGCTAGGAGCAGATTTTTCGGCCCCGGTCACGCGATTTGCGGATGCGCATCCGTCATGCGATCCGCAAATCGCGGCAAAAAACGCCCGTGTGACCGAGGCCTTAGACAGATGTTTTTGCACGCGTAATACGCAGAGAATAGGACCCAATGATTTCAATGGCTTCATTTTAATCTTCCTTCTTTGCACACTTAACCCTTTCCAATCCACTGACTGACGTGTTCCTACATTCTGACTGAAGCTTGTACAGCTCCAATGTCAGAAGACGTCCGACAGGGTATTCTTACCGTCTCTTGCCAGCCACTCCAATGTCAGAGCCTCTCTGGCGCACGCACACTGGCTTTAGCCAGCAGATGGCACCGTTGTATAACAGCAAAAAGAGAAAGCCTTTTAGAAAACCCTGAATTTTTTTTTCTGAGGTTGAAAAATGTAGTTATTCTTGTTTAAGTGAATGCAATTCCTCTATAATCCCATCACATTTTATAAAAAAAAAACTGCATCGACTCTAAGAAAGCGGCGAGCATATTCAAAATACACGCATGTTTATGATGTGAATATCATGTGGAAGCATAGCAAAACTTAAAAATTGTGTCAAAATTGCATTGGTTGTTTTTCACTTATTTTTTTTATTTCTTGTGTATCTTTATGTGTTATAAATAGAGATGAGCGAGCGTACTCGGCCACGCCCCTTTTTCGCCCGAGTACCGCGATTTTCAAGTACTTACGTACTCGGGCGAAAAGATTCGGGGGGCGCCGTGGGTGAGTGGGGGGTTGCAGTGGGGAGTGGGGGGGAGAGAGAGGGCTCCCCCCTGTTCCCCGCTGCTACCCCCTGCGCCGCCACGCCTCCCTTCGCCGCCCCCCGAATCTTTTCACCCGAGTACTGAAGTACTCGAGAATCGCGGTGCTCGATCGAGTAATTACTCAAAGCGAGTACGTTCGCTCATCTCTAGTTATAAACTAATTCCACAGAATATTCCAATAATGTCTAATTCATGAAGATCCCACGTCTGGGACCTGCGCTACTGTGGAGAACGAGGGTCCCCCCTGACCTATCCTCTTCCTTCTAAGCCTGGATAGGAGGGCTGCCTCACCAAGTGGATCAGAGGTCAGGGGGTTCACGTTCTCCACAAAGGTGCAGCTACCATCTGTTTGTGGCACATGGATATGTCATAAGTGTCCAAATTGAGAATACCTCTACTGGCCGCCTGCAGACGGCTGGGTTGGATCCTGCTGCGAGAATTCTCGCAGCGGGATCTGACCCGCACCCCTGCAGGGACCAGTGCGGCTCTTACCTGCTCCGGCAGCTCCGGCTCTCTGAGACCCGCACAGAAATAGAACATGCCGCAATTTGTTTATGCCGCTATTTGCCTATGATTGCGTTTTCTAATGCAATCCGATGGCAGCTTCCGCCCGTGTGCAGGGGGCCTCAAGCAGTAGCTCATTTAAAATCGCAAGCAACAAATTATGACCAGAATATCTTGTGCCAAAAGACAAATTAGGATGGGCTTACACCATGGGCGTATAGGGGGTGCAGAGGGTGCGGTCGCACCTTGGCCCAGGAGCCCGAGGGGGCCCATAAAGTCTCTCTTCCCCATATTGCAAACCAATACTATCAATGAAGCTTTATAGTTGGGGGCCCAGTTCTAGATTTTGCACTGGGGCCCAGCAGCTTCAAGTAACGCCTCTTACACGGGACGACTAGTATTTGAATAGTCCTTGGAAATACTCGCTACAGCAAGCTGTTAGCGTACGAGCGACTGTGGTTCATGTGTTCTTACACAGAGCAATTGTTCATATTCACGGCCACTGAAGTACACAACTCCCTGCAAAGTTCATTGGCTAGTTACAACAGACCATAATCAATCAACCCATGACTACTTTTAGGAGAGCTGAAATTAAACACCTAGAGACTAATGACTGAATTGTTGTTCATCATCCTGTTGGTGGCCGCGCTTATACAAAACAACTATTGCTTACTTTCACTCGATTGAGCAATTATTTAGATGATGGCTATTCGGTGTAAAGCCACCGTTAACGAGGACTT
This sequence comes from Eleutherodactylus coqui, assembly GCF_035609145.1. Lineage (NCBI taxonomy): Eukaryota > Metazoa > Chordata > Amphibia > Anura > Eleutherodactylidae > Eleutherodactylus > Eleutherodactylus coqui. The sequence goes on from NC_089848.1 coordinate 39,768,332, forward strand.
GTCACGGATGGAATCTGCAGGCCGGGCTACATGGCTCTTCAGCTGCAGATCTACTGACTCTATCACCTTTTTTTAACATACCTACCCAGAAGGGCTCTTCTGAGGTGCGGCTCCATGGTCTGTCAACTGGGTGGTCCCCGCTACTCAATGTCAATGGGTAACTAACTGTCAGTAAAATGTAACTTGTGAGAAATCCTTGTTAAGCTTTAACTAAATTTGAGCTTGTTTTGTTGTACTGCCCAATAAAGTCTTTATGAGCCTGATTGTACAACGGGGATTTTATACCTATCCCCCAGGGCAGCGATCCAGTTGTTACGAAGGCATGCTGGGATTTCTAGTTTTGCAGATCCCTCCCCCTAATATATACCAACATACTTATCCCTATGATAGTCTTGGGCCGCTTTCACACAGCCAGGAAAATCTCCAGAGAATTGTGCATTGTGAGATGCACAAATCTCGCACGAATATGAACCCCAGAGACTAACAGACAAGTAATCGCTATCCCCAAAAGAAAGGGTCACTATAAAAGGTCAATAGATATCTTTGCTTGGTAACTAGTCTGAAGTATTAACTATTAGCAACCTAAATACCTAGTAAGGAGCACTTCTAAAGCGTTTAGAACCAACTGACATGTGATGCAATAATCACTCTTCATAACAGCCCAGAGTACAGCCTCCCCAGCCACACAAAACGAGAATAGCATAGTAGAGCAGCAGAGCCATCAGCCCTGATGGTGGACTGACGGCTGACTGACATCACCTCCAACTATTTGTCTCTTATCCAGCATATAGACATTGCAGTGGACCACGAGTCGTGAATCTTTCAGAAATTTTCTTCTGTCACTTGGTCCTCTTTCTGTCTGTCTCCGAGGGGGATCACTACCTATTATTGTGACCCCTTTTTTGGGGAATAGCAATTATTTGCCTGTTAGTCTCTAGCCCTTAGCTTTTTCATATAGCTTATCAATAGAGATGAGTGAACGTACTTGTTTCGAGTAATTACTCGATCGAGCACCGCGATTTTCGAGTACTTCCGTACTCGGGTGAAAAGATTCGGGGGGCGCCGGGGGGCGGCGTGGCGGAGCGGGGGGTAGCAGCGGGGAACAGGGGGAGCTCTCTCTCTCTCCCTCTCCCCCCCCACTCCCCGCTGCAACCCCCCACTCACCCATGGTGCTCCCCGAATCTTTTTGCCCGAGTACGGAAGTACTCGAAAATCGCGGCGCTCGGGCGAAAAAGGGGCGTTGCCGAGTAGGTTCGCTCATCTCTAGTTATCAATAAAGGTTATGTTTTAGGGTTCTAATCTGTGAAGGGCTTCTTTGTGATTTTTGTATTCTTTTGAATGGACATATATGAGTTTTACCTTTTCATGTTCCTTGGAATGCATCCCCAATTACATTCAATGGGACAGGAAAACACATCGCACGGCCTGCAATGCCAAGTTTCCCATTTAAAATAATGTAAACCATTTGCCGATTCTCCTACATGGCTGAAAGCTGCTCCGGAGGATCGCAACCTCACAGAAGTGATGGGAGTGTTTTTGACAGAAAAAGGCGCTCCATAAAGCGCCCCAAAAAAAGTTGCATAATTTCTGTCATTTTTTCCAATAAAAGTCACTAATATATATTTTTTACATTTGGGCTATTAGTTGACTTTTGATTGTGGGAAAGTGTGTATTTGAGGATTACTTTTGAGAAGCACCTCCCCCATTCATTACCTATGTGAGGATTGTCCTTGACACTTATCTATGGTCTCACATGAGCAGAGAACTGTTTTTTCGTGCCTTTTTGTGCATTTGTTTGTCTACCATTTGACAGAAAAACGCCTCCCATCTGCCGAAACATTACGTGATCATGAACGCGGTATTGGGCCAAGTTTCACGGCCCGATATCTCGCTCGGCCGTGTGTAGGAAGCCTTGCAGAGTACAGTTCCAGTTTTCTATGGCCAGAGCTAGAGATTTGATTTGTAAAGGGAGCAATCTGGTTAATAGGCGAGTATAGGAATCACTCAGTTGTGCGAGCAGAAATAGAAGAAGCAATATTTTTCTGCGTATTGGCACACCAAAAGTGCCCAAGGAAATCAGTGGAGGGGTGCGCAAATGTGCGTGCCAAACGCAAGGAAATGTGTAAAACACTGCGTAATTCCGCTGAAAAAAGGACACATGGAACTAATTAGTCATTTCAACCAGTCCATCTTTGTTTGCTGCAGGCAAAGGAACACTCCCTGTGGGTACAAAAAGTACAGTAAAATACGCCAATGTGCGTGCAAAAAAGCATTGTTCATTCCGCAAATACTAAGCACTCACGTGCTCAAATACACGTACGCTTGTGTGTACGCATGTCCTTGCAATGCAAGTGAAGTTTTACGAAAGGTGACCTTGACTATAAAGTGTCAAGGTTATGTATCTGCATATTTTACAGGTATTCAATATCAATGTCGGATGTGTAACCTACCGCTGCCCACCACTGCTGCCCATCACTGCCCACCTTGTTTGACCATTGGACATAGCATGTTATACTGCTATTGTGTCCCTAGAGCAAGACACAGTAGCAGTATAACATGTCTTCGCTCTCCTTTTGTACCTGGTAGAGATGATCATACGGCACCTTCTCTAGTCCTAATTTCAATATCACAGAGAAACCTTTGTTCTGTAACTATAGCAACAGCTCATAAATAGAAATAGTACTGCCAACTTTATATGTGTCTGTCTAACCATGGGAATGTAGCTCACGAGCTCGGATACGCTCAGTTGTATCTAACTACATGGAAAGTAACAACATGGTGTTTGGATTAGAATGATTAGAAATATATACAAGTTTACAAAACATTTGTGTATGGAGATGTGTTTGTATATAAATATATGTTATATACACGCAAACATAAAGCTCTCAAAAAATATATACGAACTTTTAGGGTTACATGGGACAACTATCGGCAGAACAGTCGCTCAATTGAGCAAATTTAGGGCGCATCGGTGCCCATGTTACTGCAGCCAGCAGACGGCCGTACCTGAAGACGGCCATCTCTCTGCAGCGCCGGGAGGAAGAACATGTGACCGGCTCCATTGCCGGTCATGTGTTTTTTCATCAGCGCTGGAGAAAGACGGCCGTCTTCTAACTGTCAGTCACACGGGTGCATCGGCGCCGGTGTACGGGTGCTGGTGCGCCCGTGTGACTGAGCCCTCAAGCAATAGTTGTTTTGTGCAAACACGGGGCACCAACAAGGTGATGAGCAAGAATTCACCTACTAGTCGAGAATCTCTCAGGCCCCCCTCACACAGGTGCTTTTTACCGCAACTAGCACCGCGCTAATCATGGTACAACGCTCCCATTGTTTACAATGGAACCGCTCATACAGGCGCAGACAGACACTCGAACATGGCGCCGCAATTTTTGAGCGATGTATGTTCTATTTTTGGGCGTTTCAATGTTTTTAAACTCTGTGTGTCGCCTATTGATGCAATTGGATGTGATTGGTGCATCGGACACTGGCTCTGAAGGCTGAGCCAGCGCTCAAGAACCAATCGGAGCAATCTCTTGCTGGAGGCGGGGTTTTCCATCCTTGTTACCAGCAAGAGATGCTCTGTCGGCACTGACCACTACATGGAAACCTGCAGGAATGGCAGAGAGCAGCGAGAGGGACCCGGGCGGCACCTGCTGGGCGAGTTTTGTTTTTTTATTTTTCAGCTTCCTTGGTGGCTGCGTTTAGAGCCGTGCTGAAACCACAGCTGAAAACGCAGCCAAAACACTGGCATAACGCATGCCAATTCTGCTGAAACCACAGTAAACGCAACGTTAAAAAATGCTGCATTTCTGCAAATGCCTGTGTGAGGGAGGCCTTAGCTTGAGCTCACCTAAAAATAGTCGCTGGCTGATTGTCGTCTGGTGTAAGCAGTCAATTGTCTGTCTTTCAACTACAAGCCAACAAGCCTCTCTCTCTTTCTCCGGGCGGCTGCAGATAGACATTTGCACACGTTTTTGCGCAAAATATACATGTACAGAGAATAGAACCCATTGATGTCAATGGGTTCGTTCACATTAACAAAATTTTTGTACGCATTTCATGCGTGCGCAAAGAAAAAAGAAAAATCGAACATATTCTCTTTTCCTCCACATTGCTCACCAAAGGGACTTATAGAAATCTATGGGAGGTGCGCAAATGCATATGCAATATGCAACAGATGCACGAAACACTGCGCAGCCCTGTAAAAAAAAAGAACACATCTGGACCTCATAAGGCTAAATAGCCTTTTAAATCAGGATGGAGGGGGGGTGTTGCGCATGCATGTGAACAGACCATGTGTACACAAAAAAGTACAGTACTATGCATAGATAGATGATAAGGCAGTTGTGGGACTGAGCTCCAAAAGTTGTGCGCTGTTCCACTTTCTGCATATACTAGTGCATTGTAGTATGTATGATCCAGAGGGATGAACAACAACCCCAATGAAGTATGTGCCAATTCTTCTCATGATAAGGCCTCTTTCACGTGGGTGATGCGCTCTTACGCTGGCTGTATCGCGGATAAAAATAGAATGAATGGGAAAAAGCTGCAGTCAAGTCATGGCTAAAATTAGCGGTTTTTTTCGCGCATTCACATGGCCAGGTATGGCGTATTAGTGAAAAAATGTGCCGCAGCCTGGAAGTCCCTCGGTTGACATAAATCCTGAGAATTACTTCTAAAGCCTAAATAGAGGAACTTGTCATGTCTTCGCAGCGTTCCATGCAGCTAAACTCCCTCCTCCTCTCTTTTACTTTGGCTCCCATAGGAGTCTATGGGAGCCGCCAATGTATATCGGCCCAAAGATAGGGCAAGACCTATCTTTTCCAGCCGCATGTTAAAACAGCCGCCATATTTGGTTGCAGATGTCCTATTTTTACTTGTATTCCCCCGAGTTGTGGGAGATTCCATGGGCAGATAATCTAGACTAAAATGCGTTGTCATGAAGGTAAAAGTGTGTAAATTCAGTTTGGCCTCATTATTGGAATCACCGGCTTGTATGATAGACACTTGTGTATCGCCGATCATGTTTTCACTGATCTTCTTTGTAGTCTCAGAGTAACGGCCATCATGCCCCAAAAAGCATTTCCAAATCAGAGATGAAGAGGTGATGCTCATCCGCCTTAACTTTGAGACGCTCCAGATAAGCCTCTTGACGTACATGATTAGTGATTCTAGCCTTTTTGTACTTCTTTTGAGCCGTTCTATCCTCTTGAATGTGTTTTTTACTAATTTTGCAGCCATATGTCGCAATATTTTGCTAAATAAACTTTTTCCACTACTTCGCACCACAATTTTTTCAAATTTTCGTAAATATTTTTTTTTACCGTGTACTTGTAGAACTTACTGAGGCAAGTTCAGAGCTACACTAATTTTTAGCTTCATTGTGACTTTAGTACCTCAAGATGGCAGCACTATTGCATCACCCAATAACACCCTACTGAGGTCAGACTCTTTTTGCAATTATGTTTCCCCACAAATAGGACCTACCTTGATAATAAGACCTACCCTGGTTTTTGGGGAGGCTTGAAATATAAGGCCTACCCCGAAAATAAGACCTAGCTGACCTGCATTAAAAAAAAAATCTATACTCACCTGGTCTGCAGCATCCCGATGCCTCCCGCGGCGCTGCGGCAAACTGCGTCCTCCCTGTCTGACAGCTGAGCTTCTTCCTGGTGACAGGGCTTTGAATACCCCGCCTCCAGCAAAGCGAGTGCTTTGATTGGCTAATCGAGCCCAAGCCATCCAATCACAGCCGGCGCTTGATGAGCCAATCACAGCTGTCAAAAGTATCCTTATTTCCAAACTAAACTCCTTTTACATGCAAATGAAGCTTCTGGAAGTCCGTATGTACATTGGGTTTTTTTCCAAGTCGAATAATAGGGCACAGATGGCTGATACTCAAGAGTTAAGCATCTCATGTGTTATTATAATATAGGTAAAGAGTTCTTTTTGCAACCATTTTTGTTAATTTTTCGTGTTTTTTTTCTCTCTTAGGTATTCTACTTGTTTTGGCACAGGCAGAGAGAAAACTATTTACAGTTGAGGAACAATTTCCAACTTCACCGTCTTACCAGTTACTGAAAGAAACAGATACAAATGCGGCAATGGTGATGCCAAGTGTCAACTCCGGACTTGTTAGGAAGTCTGCAAGGCCTGGAACAAGGCTGTCTGTGAAACCTACAGATTTGGTGCCTCCCTTTCACAGTAAAGGTGTTGATTACAGTGACATGCTTATGACAACGACGTTTGTTAATATTCAGGGTGTTACAAATTCAGGAAATGCACACAATAAAAGGAAAAATGTAGAAAATATGACAGATGAGTTGACTGGGTCTACTGAAACTTACCTCAAACCAGAGGTCCATTCAAGCTTTCCAAGGAGGACTACAACCACCACTGAGCATACTAGCACTAGGATTGCATTTGTTAAAGACACTTTTCATAATGTTGGCACTTTGCAAAGCCTTTCGCAAGAGGAACAGACCAAGGGTTCACCAACCCTTCTCAATGGTATGTCGAAGAACACTGAATCAGTGTCCGTGCCTTTTAAGCCCCATCATTATAAACTATGGGATGTATTAAACAGAAATGGCTCCTTGTTCTCTGTAAGACAAGTGAATGGAACTTCGCTCACGACTGTGAGAATGACATCTCCAGCATTTCTGCAGACCTCCTCAACTTTAAAGACCACTCCACCGGAACCAGGAACCACAAGGAGTACTGTTCTGAACCAGCATACTGTTCCAGACGATGCTACCACAGTGCAAATGATTCTGCCTATGGATGCAACTACCAGGAGTACCATTACTATGTCTACCGCTGGGTCCACGGCAACTGGAAATTTTCTAAATAGGCTGGTGCCCGCAGGAACATGGAGACCTGGAGTTCCGGGGAATATTTCCCATGTTACTGAGGATGGCAGTCAACCCCAACACAGAGAGACCATTTGTCTCAGCAAAGTGGATATTGCTTGGATATTTCTTGCTATTAGTGTACCGATATCATCATGCTGTAAGTATTTGCACTTTACTTCCATTTTATTCTATGACCATGTCATAAAAAGGCGCATTGAACTTCTAAAGGTGCTGAACACCAAGCAGTAGTGTGCTTTGTGACAAGAGTCATGTTCTTGGAGCAAATTACTGGGATTTTCCAGTGCAGTTTTTGGCCATCAGCTTGTACAAGTAAATCATAGTAGTTCACCAAATTCAATATAATTTGTAATTTCTTTATTTAACTTCCTGCTTATTCTGGGCTTAGTATACTTAGCTGATTGGTTGGGGTCCTGAGTGATGAACCTCAGCCAATCAACTATTGATGATCTATCCTAAGGATAGGTCATCAATAGTAGTGTCCCTGAAAACCCCTTTAAGTAACTCCACCTACTGGATGCTCAGCTCCTCCTATTCCTGGGTGCAGCTCATGCTGCTTATTTAATGTGACAAGTTCCCTTTAAGAGTTTACATTCCACATCATGCTTATTTAAATGTTATTAAATAAATTACCAGTAAAGTATGATTACCAATAATGTATAAAAATACTTCTTTAATTTGCATGTATTTACCCTTTTCGGCAATTACTGAACCTTTTCTGAAAATGTTTTATAGCTTTTCAAGCTATAAGTTGCATTTACTTTTCTCAACTCCTTGGAGGATCAGCTTACTTGTCTGCTTGTTTCTAACCTTGTAGAAGCTGTCACACTAAACAAACCAAGGCATGGGTGCAAGTGTGAATGTGCCTTAAATGATCATGAATACCCTTACACATCTGTTCTTTACAGGCATTGTCCATAATTATAAAAATATATTTTTCTAATCATGGACAACTAGAGATGAGCGAACGCGTTCGTCCGAGCTTGATATTCGTGCGAATATTAGGGTGTTCGGGATGTTCGTTATTCGTGACGAACACCATGCGGTGTTCTGGTTACTTTCACTTCCTTCCCTGAGACGTTAGCGCGCTTTTCTGGCCAATTGAAAGACAGGGAAGGCATTACAACTTCCCCCTGCAACGTTTAAGCCCTATACCACCCCCCTGCTGTGAGTGGCTGGCGAGATCAGGTGTTCGCCTAATATAAAAGTCGGCCCCTCCCGCGGCTCGCCTCAGATGCGGTGTGAGTTAGATGAGGGACAGTGCTGTTTATACCGGAGCTGCTGTAGGGAAAGAATTGGTAGTTAGTGTAGGCTTCAAGACCCCCCAAAGGTCCTTATTAGGGCCACTGATAGCTGTGTGTTGGCTGCTGTTAGCAGTGGGATTTTTTTTTTCTCAAAATCGCCTCTGCAGACCGTTGCACCTGGCATTAGGGACAGAAGTGCTGCATAGGCAGGGAGAGTGTTAGGAGTGAGTGTAGCCTTCAAGAACCTCAACGGTCCTTTCTAGGGCCATATTTATCCGTGTGCAGTACTGTCCAGGCTGCTGTTGGCTGTGCTGCATTTTTTTGGGGCTTCTCAAAATCGCCTCTGCAGAGCATTCCACCCTCCATTGATACTGCAGGGAAAGAATTGTATAGGCAGGGCCACAACACAGTTATTATTCATAGAATATACGCAGTGCTGCCTGTTGGTGGGAAAAAACTGAAAACAAATCTATTTGTCCAGCCTCTGTCCGTCCTTACGGGCGGTGGACACGTGTGAGCTGCGTGAAAAACATTGCTAAATCATACGCAGCCAGCTACGCTTTACTGCTGGGTTCGCCATTTGCTTTCCTTAATTGGGAAAAAAAATACCTGCTCTCCAAGAGTTATAATAACTCTGCTACCCTCACGTTCTGTGACACATAAGCAGGGACACAGCACAGTTATTAAACTTCTCAGGTTCATTGAATATACGCAGTGCTGCCTGTTGGTGGGAAAAAACTGAAAAGAAATCTATTTGTCCAGCCTGTATCCGTCCTTACGCCTGTGGAGACGTGTGAGCTGCGTGAAAAACATTGCTAAATCATACGCAGCCAGCTACGCTTTACTGCTGGGTTCGCCATTTGCTTTCCTTAATTGGGAAAAAAAATACCTGCTCTCCAAGAGTTATAATAACTCTGCTACCCTCACGTTCTGTGACACATAAGCAGGGACACAGCGCAGTTATTAAACTTCTCAGGTTCATTGAATATACGCAGTGCTGCCTGTTGGTGGGAAAAAACTGAAAAGAAATCTATTTGTCCAGCCTGTATCCGTCCTTACGCCTGTGGAGACGTGTGAGCTGCGTGAAAAACATTGCTAAATCATACGCAGCCAGCTACGCTTTACTGCTGGGTTCGCCATTTGCTTTCCTTAATTGGGAAAAAAAATACCTGCTCTCCAAGAGTTATAATAACTCTGCTACCCTCACGTTCTGTGACACATAAGCAGGGACACAGCACAGTTATTAAACTTAGATAATTCATTCACTAGAGGCAGTGGGGCCTTTCGTTTTCCAAAAAGGGCAAAAATTATATTTGGCCTGCAGTCTTGCGCCAATTTATTTCCTGCCTGGGAAATCTAATCACTGGTAATACAGCATGCTGAGGGGTAGGGGTAAGCCTAGAGGACGTGGACGTGGACGTGGCCGAGGACGCGGAGGGCCAAGTGAGGGTGTGGGCACAGGCCAAGCTCCTGATCCAGGTGTGTCGCAGCTGTCTGCTGCGCGATTAGGAGAGAGGCACGTTTCTGGCGTCCCCACATTCATCGCCCAATTAATGGGTCCACGCGGGAGACGGTTATTAGAAAATGAGCAGTGTGAGCAGGTCCTGTCCTGGATGGCAGAAAGTGCTTCGAGCAACCTATCGTCTACCCGCAGTTCTGCGCCGTCCACTGCTGCCAATCCGAATCCTCTGTCTGCTGCTCCTCCTTCCTCCCAGCCTCCTCACTCCACTACAATGACACCTGCTCAGGAGCGGGAACACTCCCAGGAACTGTTCTCGGGCCCCTGCTTAGATTGGGCAGCAGCGGTTCCTCTCCCACCAGAGGAGTTTATCGTCACTGATGCCCAACCATTCGAAAGTTCCCGGGGTCCGGGGGAAGAGGCTGGGGACTTCCGCCAACTGTCTCAACAACTTTCTGTGGGTGAGGAGGACGATGACGATCAGACACAGTTGTCTTGCAGTGAGGTAGTAGTAAGGGCAGTAAGTCCCAGGGAGCAGCGCACAGAGGATTCGGAGGAAGAGCAGCAGGACGATGAGGTGACTGACCCCACCTGGTGTGCAACGCTTACTCAGGAGGACAGGTCTTCAGAGGGGGAGTCAAGGGCATCAGCAGGGCAGGTTGCAAGAGGCAGTGCAGTGGCCAGGGGTAGAGGCAGGGCCAGACCGAATAATCCACCAAGTGTTTCCCAAAGCGCCCCCTCGCGCCATGCCACCCTGCGGAGGCCGAGGTGCTCTAAGGTCTGGCAGTTTTTCACAGAGACGCCTGACGACCGACGAACAGTGGTGTGCAACCTTTGTCGCGCAAAGCTCAGCCGGGGAGCCAACACCAACAGCCTCACCACCACCACCATGCGCAGACATATGATGGCCAAGCACCCCGCAAGGTGGGACAAAGGCCGTTCACCGCCTCCGGTTTGCACCCCTGCCTCTCCCCCTGTGCCCCAACCTGCCACTGAGATGCAACCCCCCTCTCAGGACACAGGCACTACCGCCTCATGGCCTGCACCCACACCCTCATCTCCGCTGTCCTCGGCCCCATCCAGCAGTGTAGTTCAGCGCACCGTTCAGCCGTCGCTTGCGCAAGTGTTCGAGCGCAAGCGCAAGTACGCCGCCACGCACCCGCACGCTCAAACGTTAACCGTCCGCATCGCAAAATTCATCAGCCTTGAGATGCTGCCGTATAGGGTTGTGGAAACGGAGTCCTTCAAAAGTATCATGGAGGCGGCGGCCCCGCGCTACTCAGTTCCCAGTCGCCACTACTTTTCCCGATGTGCCGTCCCAGCCCTGCACGACCACGTCTCCCGCAACATTGTGCGCGCCCTCACCAACGCGGTTACTGCCACGGTCCACTTAACTACGGACACGTGGACAAGCACAGGCGGGCAGGGCCACTACATCTCCCTGACGGCACATTGGGTGAATTTAGTGGAGGCTGGGACAGAGTCAGAGCCTGGGACCGCTCACGTCCTACCCACCCCCAGAATTGCGGGCCCCAGCTCGGTGGTGGTATCTGCGGAGGTGTATGCTTCCTCCACTAAAGCACCCTCCTCCTCCTCCTCCTCCTCTGTCTCACAATCAAGATGTGTTAGCAGCAGCATGTCGCCAGCAGTCGGTGTCGCGCGGTGTGGCAGCACAGCGGTGGGCAAGCGTCAGCAGGCCGTGCTGAAACTACTCAGCTTAGGCGATAAGAGGCACACGGCCCACGAACTGCTGCAGGGTCTGACACAGCAGACCGACCGCTGGCTTGCGCCGCTGAGCCTCCAACCGGGCATGGTCGTGTGTGACAACGGCCGTAACCTGGTGGCGGCTCTGCAGCTCGGCAGCCTCACGCACGTGCCATGCCTGGCCCACGTCTTTAATTTGGTGGTTCAGCGGTTTCTGAAAAGCTACCCACGCTTGTCAGACCTGCTCGTAAAGGCGCGCCGGCTCTGCGCACATTTCCGCAAGTCCCACACGGACGCTGCCACCCTGCGCACCCTGCAACATCACTTTAAGCTGCCAGTGCACCGACTGCTGTGCGACGTGCCCACACGGTGGAACTCTACGCTCCACATGTTGGCCAGGCTCTATGAACAGCGTAGAGCTATAGTCGAATACCAACTCCAACATGGGCGGCGCAGTGGGAGTCAGCCTCCTCAATTCCTTTCAGAAGAGTGGGCCTGGTTGGCAGACATCTGCCATGTCCTTGGTAATTTTGAGGAGTCTACCCAGGTGGTGAGCGGCGATGCTACAATCATTAGCGTCACCATTCCTCTGCTATGCATCTTGAGAAATTCCCTGCAAACCATAAAGGCAGCTGCTTTGCGCTCGGAAACGGGGGCGGGGGAAGACAGTATGCCGCTGGATAGTCAGGGCACCCTCCTGTCTATTTCTCAGCGCGTACAGGAGGAGGAGGAGGAGCATGAGGAGGATGAGGAGGAGGGGGAAGAGACAGCTTGGCCCGCTGCTGACGGTACACCGGCTGATTGCCTGTCATCCTTTCAGCGTGTATGGCCTGAGGAGGAGGAGGAGGAGGAGGATCCTGAAAGTGATCTTCCTAGTGAAGACAGCCATGTGTTGCGTACAGGTACCCTGGCACACATGGCTGACTTCATGTTAGGATGCCTTTCTCGTGACCCTCGCGTTGCACGCATTCTGGCCACTACGGATTACTGGGTGTACACACTGCTCGATCCACGGTATAAGGAGAACCTGCCCACTCTGATTCCCGAAGAGGAAAGGGGTTCGAGAGTGTTGCTATACCACAGGACCCTTGCGGACAAGCTGATGGTAAAATTCCCAGCCGACAGCGCTAGTGGCAGAAGGCGCAGTTCCGAGGGCCATGTTGCAGGGGATGTGCGTAGATCGAGCAGCATGTACATCCCAGGCAGTGCAACAGTCTTTAAGGGCCTGGCCAGCTTTATGGCTCCCCACCAAGACTGTGTCACCGCTCCCCAGTCACGGCTGAGTCGGCGGGAGCACTGCAAAAGGATGGTGAGGGAGTACGTAGCGGATCGCACGACCATCCTTGGTGACGCCTCTGCCCCCTACAACTACTGGGTGTCGAAGCTGGACACGTGGCCTGAACTAGCCCTGTATGCCCTTGAGGTGCTTGCTTGTCCTGCGGCTAGCGTGTTGTCGGAGAGGGTGTTTAGTGCGGCTGGGGGAATCATCACCGATAAGCGTAGCCGCTTGTCAACCGACAGTGCCGACAGGCTAACACTCATCAAGATGAACAAAGGCTGGATTTCGCCAGACTTCTGTTCTCCACCAGCGGACAGCAGCGATACGTAAGCAATACGTAGGCTGCACCCGCGGATGGAAGCTACGTTCTCTCTCACCATCCAAAACGGGGACATTTGTGCTTCATCAATCTGTGTCTAATATTCCTCCTCCTCCTCCTCCTGTTCCTCCTCGTGAAACCTCACGTAATCACGCTGAACGGGCAATTTTTCTTAGGGCCACAAGGCTCACTCAAATAATTTTTCTGAACAATTTTTATAAGTTTCAATGCGCTTAAAAGCATTGGAACTTTAACTTGAACCAATTTTTCGTTACACTGGGCTGCCTCCAGGCCTAGTTACCACTTAAGCCACATTAACCAAAGCGATTAATGGGTTTCACCTGCCTTCTTGGCTGGCCATGGCCAATTTTTGGGATGTACATTAGTACTGTTGATACAGCAATTTTTGTGGGCCCTCGCCTACAGTGTAATCAAATTAATTTTTAGCCCACCTGCATTACAGCTGACGTTACCTCAGCTGTGTTGGGCAATGCAATGGGATATTTTTGTGTACCGCCGGTGGGTTCCAGGGAGCCACCCATGCTGTAGGTGCACACTGAGTTTTTAATACTTCTGTACACTTCTAAAGAACCCGTCTGACTGGGGCATGCAGTGTGGGCCGAAGCCCACCTGTATTACGCACGACATTACTACCTCAGCTGTGTTGGGCAATGCAATGGGATATTTCTATGTACCGCCGGTGGCTTCCTGGCACCCACCCAGGCAGTGGGTCCACAGGGAGTTAAACCTACATGTGTCCACTTGTAAAGAACCCCAGTCTGACTGGGGCATGCAGTGTGGGCCGAAACCCACCTGCATTAACCCTTTCCAGTCCACTGTGTGACCTGTGAAGACATTAGGGTTTAAGGCTGTACAGCTCCGTTGTTGGTAGACGTCCGTCGGGGTTCTCTTACTGTATATTGCCAGCCTCTCTGCTGTCGGAGCCTATCCTACGTGTCAGCTCATGCAGTACTGGCTTTAGCCAGCATATAGCGCCGTTGTATAACAGCAGAAAAAGAGTAAGCCCCCTAGGAAAACCATATACAAATTGGATTGGAAAGGGTTAAGCACAACATTACTACCTCAGCTGTGTTGGGCAATGCAATGGGATATTTCTATGTACCGCCGGTGGCTTCCTGGCACCCACCCATGCTGTAGGTGCACACGGAGTTTTTACTACATCTGTACACTTATAAAGAACCCCAGTCAGACTGGGGCATGCAGTGTGGGCCGAAGCCCACCTGCATTAAGCACGACATTACTACCTCAGCTGTGTTGGGCAATGCAATGGGATATTTCTGTGTACCGCCGGTGGGTTCCAGGGAGCCACCCATGCTGTCGGTCCACAGGGACTTCACAATAGGGAGTTGTACCTGCCTGTGTCTATGAATTAAAAAGCCCGGTCTGACTGGGGCATGCAGACACCTTGACAGAATGAATAGTGTGTGGCACATAGGTTCCCCATTGCTATGCCCACGTGTGCAGCTCCTGATGGCGGTGGCACAGGATTCTATTTATCATTGCTTCTGTACAGCATTGTGGGCTATCGCTCCGCCACTTTTAAAGAGGGTCGCTGCCTAGCCGTGCCAACCTCTGCAGTGTGTGCCTGCGGTCCCTCGTCATGGCAGACGCAATTCTAAATAGACATGAGCGTGGTGTGGCATGAGGGCAGCTGAAGGCTGCGCAGGGACACTTTGGTGTGCGCTGTGGGGGGGAGGGGGGCCGTTTGGGCAGCATGTAACCCAGGAGAAGTGTCAGTGGAGTGTCATGCAGGCAGTGATTGTGCTTTGTTGGAGGTAGTGTGGTGCTTAGCAAAGGTATGCCATGCTAATGAGGGCTTTTCAGAAGTAAAAGTTGTTGGGAGGGGGGGGGCCCACTCTTGCCGGTATTGTGGCTTAATAGTGGGACCTGGGAACTTGAGATGCAGCCCAACATGTAGCCCCTCGCCTGCCCTATCCGTCACTGTGTCATTCCCATCACTTTCCTGAATTGCCCAGATTTTCACACATGAAAACCTTAGCGAGCATCGGCGAAATACAAAAATGTTCTGGTCGCCCATTGACTTCAATGGGGTTCGTTGTTCGAAACGAACCCTCGAGCATCACGGGAAGTTCGTTACGAATAACGAACACCCGAACATTTTGGTGTTCGCTCATCTCTATGGACAACCCATCTTAGATTTCTTCTGTAGCAAAATAACATTGCATTTATTGTTGCCCATTATACAGCAGTTTGGACATATTTTTCTTCTCACCCTCCAGGGCAATTTTCGCCAATGCCAACTCCGGTTGCTTTTATTTTCACATCAGTTATTTTCATATGGTTCACTTTGAACCAGTTAAAGGAAACATGTTTTTCATATGCTGAGCAAGGCTTTAGTTGTATAAACCAAGTCTTGCTGAAAGCATCATATGCTTGATACATTTTTGACATTCCATCTGAGTAAACAGAGCTGTATAAGCATAAAAGTGCATGCAAAGCATATTACGCCAAGTGCCAGTAGGCTACACATCACTCACCATGAAGCCTTCCAGCGTATATGGAGTAGAGTTTAATACAGACATCAGGACAGAGAAAGTTAATGTTAATTCTCACATTATGTTGAACTTTTAAAAACCTTAATAGCCAGCATAGAATTCCCATATAGAGAGCTCCTATATGTGCCAGATATCTGCCTCTATGATAGGCATGCCAGGGCTCACAGACACAGAGAAATGCAGTTGCACTACCTGCTCCCTCTCCTTTCTGTCTTCTACTTAGTTAGATTTGGCGGTACTATGAAAACAATGTAGGAGGCAAGGGCTGGCTGGCAAAGTTTAGCCTGGGTGACAAGAACACAGCACTGGCCCATGAGTAGCGGTCTTCACACATGGCAGAAATGCTGCAGAATTTCTGTAGCCGCAATCGCAGCGGAAATTCCTCAGCAGTCGCAGTGTAAACTATGTGGAGGGAATTTTAAAAAAATCCCCTTCATATGGTGCTGAAATTTTCTGCAACGAATTCGCAGCGTTTTTAAAAAACACTGGATTACAAATGCGCAGCATGTTTATTTACGCTGCAGAATTGAACAATGGCAATGCAAGGGTTAAATTCCACAGCTGATCGCCATTTAAAAAATGGCCAAATCCGCACCACTTTGTATTTGGCCGCTGTGGATTTCCAGCAGAATTGCTGTGGGTATTCCGTTGTAGAATTTCTGCAGTGATTTCGCCACGTGTAAAGTTGGCCTTAGGGGGGAAGACACATGATGTGGCTGGCTGTAGACAGCCAAACCAAGTCCACACAAGTTACTGGCAACATTATGTGTGGCTACTGGCCAGTATAGGCATGCATGGTCTGACCTTGTGAGGCTAACTACTCTATGTGCTTCACCCTGGATCTACTTAACATAAATACAGTACTGAACTCAGTACTTATGTATGCGGCACCATAACCGAGCTCATGACGTAAATACAACCCCAGAACCCACTGGAGTCCCACTAAGTAATAGTGACCTCGCAGGGCCTCCAATTAGTAATAGTAACCCCTTTGTGGCCCCACTTAATAATACTTATCCCATTGTGTTCCCACCTAGTTAAAGTGACCACTTTCTGGCTCCACTTTGTAAAAGTGAACCCTCTGTGGCTCCACTCAGTAAGAGTGAATTCTCTATGGCTCCACTTAGTAAAAGTGAACCCTCTATGGCTCCACTTACTAAAAGTGAACCCTCTGTAGCTTCAATTAGTAAAAGTGAACCCTCTGTGGCTCCACTCAGTAAGAGTGAATTCTCTATGGCTCCACTTAGTAAAAGTAAACCCTCTATGGCTCCACTTACTAAAAGTGAACCCTCTGTAGCTTCAATTAGTAAAAGTGAACCCTCTGTGGCTCCACTCAGTAAAAGTGTTCCTCTGTGGCTCCACTCAGTAAAAGTGTTCCTCTGTGGCTCCACTTACTAAAAGTGAACCCTCTGTGGCTCCACTTTGTAAATGTGTTCCTCTGTGGCTCCACTTAGTTAAAGTGACCGCTTTCTGGCTCCACTTTGTAAAAGTGAACCCTCTGTGGCTCTACTTAGTAAAAGTGAACCCTCGGCGGCTCCACTTAGTAAAAGTGTACCCTCGGCGGCTCCACTTAGTAAAAGTGAACCCTCGGCGGCTCCACTTAGTAAAAGTGAACCCTCGGCGGCTGCACTTAGTAAAAGTGAACCCCCTGGCGGCTCCACTTAGTAAAAGTGAACCCTCGGCGGCTCCACTTAGTAAAAGTGAACCCTCGGCGGCTCCACTTAGTAAAAGTGTACCCTCGGCGGCTCCACTTAGTAAAAGTGAACCCTCGGCGGCTTCACTTAGTAAAAGTGAACCCTCGGCGGCTCCACTTAGTAAAAGTGAACCCTCGGCGGCTGCACTTAGTAAAAGTGTACCCTCGGCGGCTGCACTTAGTAAAAGTGTACCCTCGGCGGCTGCACTTAGTAAAAGTGAACCCTCGGCGGCTCCACTTAGTAAAAGTGTACCCTCGGCGGCTCCACTTAGTAAAAGTGAACCCCCGGCGGCTCCACTTAGTAAAAGTGAACCCTCGGCGGCTGCACTTAGTAAAAGTGTACCCTCGGCGGCTCCACTTAGTAAAAGTGTACCCTCGGCGGCTCCACTTAGTAAAAGTGTACCCTCGGTGGCTCCACTTAGTAAAAGTGAACCCTCGGCGGCTGCACTTAGTAAAAGTGTACCCTCGGCGGCTCCACTTAGTAAAAGTGAACCCTCGGCGGCTCCACTTAGTAAAAGTGAACCTTCGGCGGCTCCACTTAGTAAAAGTGAACCCTCGGCGGCTCCACTTAGTAAGAGTGAACCCTCGGCGGCTCCTCTTAGTAAAAGTGAACCCTCGGCGGTTCCACTTAGTAAAAGTGAACCCTCGGCGGCTCCACTTAGTAAAAGTGTACCCTCGGCGGCTCCACTTAGTAAAAGTGAACCCTCGGCGGCTCCACTTAGTAAAAGTGTACCCTCGGCGGCTCCACTTAGTAAAAGTGAACCCTCGGCGGCCCACTTAGTAAAAGTGGACCCTCGGCGGCTGCACTTAGTAAAAGTGTACCCTCGGCGGCTGCACTTAGTAAAAGTGTACCCTCGGCGGCTGCACTTAGTAAAAGTGAACCCTCGGCGGCTCCACTTAGTAAAAGTGAACCCTCGGCGGCTCCACTTAGTAAAAGTCTACCCTCGGCGGCTCCACTTAGTAAAAGTGAACCCTCGGCGGCTGCACTTAGTAAAAGTGAACCCTCGGCGGCTCCACTTAGTAAAAGTGAACCCTCGGCGGCTCCACTTAGTAAAAGTGTACCCTCGGCGGCTCTACTTAGTAAAAGTGAACCCCCGGCGGCTCCACTTAGTAAAAGTGAACCCTCGGCGGCTGCACTTAGTAAAAGTGTACCCTCGGCGGCTCCACTTAGTAAAAGTGAACCCTCGGCGGTTCCACTTAGTAAAAGTGAACCTTCGGCGGCTCCACTTAGTAAAAGTGAACCCTCGGCGGCTCCACTTAGTAAAAGTGAACCCTCGGCGGTTCCACTTAGTAAAAGTGAACCTTCGGCGGCTCCACTTAGTAAAAGTGAACCCTCGGCGGCTCCACTTAGTAAAAGTGAACCCTCGGCGGCTCCACTTGGTAAAAGTGAACCCTCGGTGGCTCCACTTAGTTAAAGTGTTCCTATGTGGCTCCACTTAGTTAAAGTGACCGCTTTCTGGCTCCACTTAGTAAAAGTGAACCCTCGGTGGCTCCACTTAGTAAAAGTGTACCCTCGGCGGCTCCACTTAGTAAAAGTGTATCCTCGGCGGCTCCACTTAGTAAAAGTGTACCCTCGGCGGCTCCACTTAGTAAAAGTGAACCCTCGGCGGCTCCACTTAGTAAAAGTGAACCCTCGGGGGCTCCACTTAGTAAAAGTGTACCCTCGGCGGCTCCACTTAGTAAAAGTGAACCCTCGGCGGCTCCACTTAGTAAAAGTGAACCCTCGGCGGCTGCACTTAGTAAAAGTGTACCCTCGGCGGCTCCACTTAGTAAAAGTGAACCCTCGGTGGCTCCACTTAGTTAAAGTGTTCCTATGTGGCTCCACTTAGTTAAAGTGACCGCTTTCTGGCTCCACTTAGTAAAAGTGAACCCTCGGTGGCTCCACTCAGTAAGAGTGAATTCTCTATGGCTCCACTTAGTAAAAGTGAACCCTCTATGGCTCCACTTACTAAAAGTGAACCCTCTGTAGCTTCAATTAGTAAAAGTGAACCCTCTGTGGCTCCACTCAGTAAGAGTGAATTCTCTATGGCTCCACTTAGTAAAAGTAAACCCTCTATGGCTCCACTTACTAAAAGTGAACCCTCTGTAGCTTCAATTAGTAAAAGTGAACCCTCTGTGGCTCCACTCAGTAAAAGTGTTCCTCTGTGGCTCCACTCAGTAAAAGTGTTCCTCTGTGGCTCCACTTACTAAAAGTGAACCCTCTGTGGCTCCACTTTGTAAAAGTGTTCCTCTGTGGCTCCACTTACTAAAAGTGAACCCTCGGCGGCTGCACTTAGTAAAAGTGTACCCTCGGCGGCTGCACTTAGTAAAAGTGAACCCTCGGCGGCTCCACTTAGTAAAAGTGAACCCTCGGCGGCTCCACTTAGTAAAAGTGTACCCTCGGCGGCTCCACTTAGTAAAAGTGAACCCTCGGCGGCTCCACTTAGTAAAAGTGAACCCTCGGCGGCTCCACTTAGTAAAAGTGTACCCTCGGCGGCTCCACTTAGTAAAAGTGAACCCTCGGCGGCTCCACTTAGTAAAAGTGAACCCTCGGCGGCTGCACTTAGTAAAAGTGTACCCTCGGCGGCTCCACTTAGTAAAAGTGAACCCTCGGCGGCTCCACTTAGTAAAAGTGAACCTTCGGCGGCTCCACTTAGTAAAAGTGAACCCTTGGCGGCTCCACTTAGTAAAAGTGTACCCTCGGCGGCTCCACTTAGTAAAAGTGAACCCTCGGCGGCTCCACTTAGTAAAAGTGAACCCTCGGCGGTTCCACTTAGTAAAAGTGAACCCTCGGCGGCTCCACTTAGTAAAAGTGAACCCTCGGTGGCTCCACTTAGTTAAAGTGTTCCTATGTGGCTCCACTTAGTTAAAGTGACCGCTTTCTGGCTCCACTTAGTAAAAGTGAACCCTCGGTGGCTCCACTTAGTAAAAGTGTACCCTCGGCGGCTCCACTTAGTAAAAGTGTACCCTCGGCGGCTCCACTAAGTAAAAGTGTACCCTCGGCGGCTCCACTTAGTAAAAGTGAACCCTCGGCGGCTCCACTTAGTAAAAGTAAACCCTCGGCGGCTCCACTTAGTAAAAGTGTACCCTCGGCGGCTCCACTTAGTAAAAGTGAACCCTCGGCGGCTCCACTTAGTAAAAGTGAACCCTCGGCGGCTGCACTTAGTAAAAGTGTACCCTCGGCGGCTGCACCTAGTAAAAGTGAACCCTCGGCGGCTCCACTTAGTAAAAGTGAACCCTCGGCGGCTCCACTTAGTAAAAGTGAACCCTCGGCGGTTCCACTTAGTAAAAGTGAACCCTCGGCGGTTCCACTTAGTAAAAGTGAACCCTCGGCGGCTCCACTTAGTAAAAGTGAACCCTCGGTGGCTCCACTTAGTTAAAGTGTTCCTATGTGGCTCCACTTAGTTAAAGTGACCGCTTTCTGGCTCCACTTAGTAAAAGTGAACCCTCGGTGGCTCCACTTAGTAAAAGTGAACCCTCGGCGGCTCCACTTAGTAAAAGTGAACCCTCGGCGGTTCCACTTAGTAAAAGTGAACCCTCGGCGGCTCCACTTAGTAAAAGTGAACCCTCGGCGGCTCCACTTAGTAAAAGTGAACCCTCGGCGGTTCCACTTAGTAAAAGTGAACCCTCGGCGGCTCCACTTAGTAAAAGTGAACCCTCGGTGGCTCCACTTAGTTAAAGTGTTCCTATGTGGCTCCACTTAGTTAAAGTGACCGCTTTCTGGCTCCACTTAGTAAAAGTGAACCCTCGGTGGCTCCACTTAGTAAAAGTGAACCCTCGGCGGCTCCACTTAGTAAAAGTGAACCCTCGGCGGTTCCACTTAGTAAAAGTGAACCCTCGGTGGCTCCACTTAGTTAAAGTGTTCCTATGTGGCTCCACTTAGTTAAAGTGTTCCTATGTGGCTCCACTTAGTTAAAGTGACCGCTTTCTGGCTCCACTTAGTAAAAGTGAACCCTCGGTGGCTCCACTTAGTAAAAGTGTACCCTCGGCGGCTCCACTTAGTAAAAGTGTACCCTCGGCGGCTCCACTTAGTAAAAGTGAACCCTCGGCGGCTCCACTTAGTAAAAGTGAACCCTCGGGGGCTCCACTTAGTAATAGTGAACCCTCGGTGGCTCCACTTAGTAATAGTGAACCCTCGGTGGCTCCACTTAGTAAAAGTGAACCCTCGGTGGCTCCACTTAGTAATAGTGAACCATCTATGGCTCCACTTAGTAAAAGTGAATCCTCTATGGCTCCACTTAGTAAAAGTGAATCCTCTATGGCTCCAGTTAGTAAAAGTGAACCCTCTATGGCTTCACTTAGTAAAAGTGAACCTTCTGTGGCTCCACTCAGTAAAAGTGAAGCCTCTGTGGCTCCACTTATTAATAGTGAAACCTCTGTGGCTCCACTTAGTAAAAGTGAACCCTCGGCGGCTCAACTTAGTAAAAGTGAACCCTCGGCGGCTCAACTTAGTAAAAGTGAACCCTCGGCGGCTCAACTTAGTAAAAGTGAACCCTCGGTGGCTCCACTTGGTAAAAGTGAACCCTCGGTGGCTCCACTTTGTAAAAGTGTTCCTCTGTGGCTCCACTTAGTTAAAGTGACCGCTTTCTGGCTCCACTTAGTAAAAGTGTACCCTCGGCGGCTCCACTTAGTAAAAGTGAACCCTCGGCGGCTCCACTTAGTAAAAGTGTACCCTCGGCGGCTCCACTTAGTAAAAGTGAACCCTCGGCGGCTCCACTTAGTAAAAGTGAACCCTCGGCGGCTCCACTTAGTAAAAGTGAACCCTCAGTGGCTCCACTTAGTAAAAGTGAACCCTCGGCGGCTCCACTTAGTAAAAGTGAACCCTCGGCGGCTCCACTTAGTAAAAGTGTACCCTCGGCGGCTCCACTTAGTAAAAGTGAACCCTCGGCGGCTCCACTTAGTAAAAGTGAACCCTCGGCGGCTCCACTTAGTAAAAGTGAACCCTCAGTGGCTCCACTTAGTAAAAGTGAACCCTCGGCGGCTCCACTTAGTAAAAGTGAACCTTCGGCGGCTCCACTTAGTAAAAGTGAACCCTCGGCGGCTCCACTTAGTAAGAGTGAACCCTCGGCGGCTCCTCTTAGTAAAAGTGAACCCTCGGCGGTTCCACTTAGTAAAAGTGAACCCTCGGCGGCTCCACTTAGTAAAAGTGTACCCTCGGCGGCTCCACTTAGTAAAAGTGAACCCTCGGCGGCTCCACTTAGTAAAAGTGTACCCTCGGCGGCTCCACTTAGTAAAAGTGAACCCTCGGCGGCTCCACTTAGTAAAAGTGTACCCTCGGCGGCTCCACTTAGTAAAAGTGAACCCTCGGCGGCTCCACTTAGTAAAAGTGAACCCTCGGCGGCTGCACTTAGTAAAAGTGTACCCTCGGCGGCTGCACTTAGTAAAAGTGTACCCTCGGCGGCTGCACTTAGTAAAAGTGAACCCTCGGCGGCTCCACTTAGTAAAAGTGAACCCTCGGCGGCTCCACTTAGTAAAAGTCTACCCTCGGCGGCTCCACTTAGTAAAAGTGAACCCTCGGCGGCTGCACTTAGTAAAAGTGAACCCTCGGCGGCTCCACTTAGTAAAAGTGAACCCTCGGCGGCTCCACTTAGTAAAAGTGTACCCTCGGCGGCTCTACTTAGTAAAAGTGAACCCCCGGCGGCTCCACTTAGTAAAAGTGAACCCTCGGCGGCTGCACTTAGTAAAAGTGTACCCTCGGCGGCTCCACTTAGTAAAAGTGAACCCTCGGCGGTTCCACTTAGTAAAAGTGAACCTTCGGCGGCTCCACTTAGTAAAAGTGAACCCTCGGGGGCTCCACTTAGTAAAAGTGTTCCTATGTGGCTCCACTTAGTTAAAGTGACCGCTTTCTGGCTCCACTTAGTAAAAGTGTACCCTCGGCGGCTCCACTTAGTAAAAGTGAACCCTCGGCGGCTCCACTTAGTAAAAGTGTACCCTCGGCGGCTCCACTTAGTAAAAGTGAACCCTCGGCGGCTCCACTTAGTAAAAGTGAACCCTCGGCGGCTCCACTTAGTAAAAGTGAACCCTCAGTGGCTCCACTTAGTAATAGTGAACCCTCGGTGGCTCCACTTAGTAATAGTGAACTATCTATGGTTCCACTTAGTAAAAGTGAATCCTCTATGGCTCCACTTAGTTAAAGTGAATACTCTATGGCTCCAGTTAGTAAAAGTGAACCCTCTATGGCTCCACTTAGTAAAAGTGAACCTTCTGTGGCTCCACTTAGTAAAAGTGAACCCTCTGTGGCTCCACTTATTAATAGTGAAACCTCTGTGGCTCCACTTAGTAAAAGTGAACCCTATGTGGCTCCACTCAATAAAAGTGAACCCTCTACAGCTGCACTCAATAAAAGTGAATCCTCTATGGCTCCACTTAGTAAAAGTGAACCGTCGGTGGCTCCAATTAGTAAAAGTTAACCCTCGGTGGCTCTACTTAGTAAAAGTGAACCTTCTGTGGCTCCACTTAGTAAAAGTAAATCCTCGGTGGCTCCACTTAGTAAAAGTGAACCCTCTCTGGCTCCACTTAGTAAAAGTGAACCCTCTGTGGCTCCACTTAGTAAAAGTGAATCCTCTGTGGCTCCACTTAGTAAAAGTGAACCCTCTGTGGCTCCAATTACTAAAAGTGAACTCTAGGTGGCTCCACTTAGTAAAAGTCAACCTTTGATGGCTCCACTTAGTAAAAGTGAGCCCTCGGTGGCTCCACTTAGTAAAAGTGAACCCTTAGTGGCTGCACTTAGTAAAAGTGAACCCTTTGCACAGGCAAAAAATTTTGGCCGCAAATGTTGTGTGCATGAATACACCCATGTGAATCTGCTCTTAGAATTGTCCTGCAACATCACAAATAATGGCCTCTGGATACTTTGGGTCTGAACACAGGAGGCTCCTTGTTCTTCCAGAGAAAGGAACAAGTTAATGAAGTGCGGGACTTTTATTTAAAGATGAGAGTTTGGCACCTTCACACGTGTTTTTCATGCTGGAGCTCACACTTTTTTTTTGCGAGATCTCTTGCATAGATTACCATAATGTTAGAATATTTAAAAAGGACTATTTGTGTTTAGTAGACGTGTTCACTACATTGTGTCAGATATGGGGCAGCATCAGCAGATCACTAGTCGTATGGGGATGTATGTGCAGCAATGAGCGAGAAGTTTGCGTAAGGATGACTTCCAATGTATCAACTATTCCGGAAACTCTTCCATTCACTGCAGGTATCTTATACTGTTACCCATGTCGTACCCCAGATGCATGGAACGCACCCGCAGACCTGCACATATATGGATACAGGAGAAGGCATTCACTTCCTCATCACTGCCTACATTGTTTCATCTTATGTGTTTATGTGCTACCCCTTTATTTTCTCGCACCGCCACAGATCTGGATCCAGATACCGACATTAATATGAATCATAAAGGAAATTTGTGGTGACTCTACGACAGAATTCTGGTGTTGGGAAGTTGCATATTTTGTCACAAGGGCCGCGCCTGACAGCCTTGCAAATTTTCTTGTTTTTACACCACCCTTACCCCTTTCTCCCTAAAAGGGTGTGGCTTGTGAGAGGAGGTGTGGCCACCCAGGCCTACAGGATTATGTATAAATTGCACCAGAATCTGGCATAAATTATACTAGAATGTTGCGCCAGCTGCCAGCTTGTCAGCGTACGGAGGAGCCGAGATGTATCCAATATATGAAGACGTGTGCGCTCGTATACTCGTATGTCGCATTGTGTGCCGGTGGAAATTATACCAAGGGCTCGTTCAGACGGACAGATTTGCGCTGCAATTACACTCGCAATTGTTGTGTGTGTAATACATAGTGAATAGAACCCAGTGGGTTCTTTCACAAGAGCGTATTTTTTCACGTGCTTGCGTAAAAAAAATACGCTGCATGTCCAATTTTGGTGCGTATTATACACCGCAATAGGTCATTAAAGTAGATAGACCAGCGCAAATATGCAGCGACTATGTAGGAAAGCTGCATATTCACTGTATATTTGCACAGCATATCAATGGGTCCCTCTGCGATTTTTTTTTTTTGCGAACGCAAATACATCGCATGTTTATGCACACAAAAACACTCTAAAGCAGGCGAAATACACAGCGTATCTATGTGACCGAAATGCGCTCACACTTATGTGAATGAGCCCTTAGGCTGGCATTTAAAACACCGATCTCTGGGCGGATTCAGACGAGCGTAGGCACAACTATGCTCACTGGCATGAAGCGTAGTTGCGCCTAAAGGAGGGGAATTTCCTCTTCACTGGCCGCTCAAACTCCGCGCCAGAGTGCAGGAGTTTGAAAAAAAATGGGGTAGGATAGGTGAAAACTACGTGCGGGACAGATGGGGCAGCTCCTAGCTTTTCTCAGCTGTTCAATTAACTGGCGAGAATCCTGCTAGTGAACACAACACCACTGAGATGAATTGAAATCAGCGGTTTCGCTTTGTCCCGTTCTGCAGCCATGATTATCGGTTCGCACGGGCTTGTATTTGTGCCTGCGTATGTGCGCACAAAACCACACGTCTATTAGAACCATTGTTTTTCTATGTAGTGTTCATATGTCCGTGTTTTACAGGCGTGCAAATTTATGCACCTGCAAAAAGATAGGACATGCGTGCACCATAGGTCCGTGCTGGGCATCAATATTCCCCGCAGGGACTAAAGAATCTCCTGTCACACCTGTGGCACAGGAGCACGATGTTCTCCCATTGCTTTCAATGGGCTGCCGGCAACTCCTGCAGTGATTTTCAGGGAAGGGCTTCAACTATAAGCCCTTCCCTGAAAATCATCCCTAAAATGTGTAAAACATAAAAAATATATATACTCACCTCTCCAGCACTGGCAGGGCTGGGTGTGTCTTCGCGCTTGTCCGCCCCAGCACTGTAATGAAGCTCTTTCAGCAGTCAGTGATTTAAAATCCCCACCTCCTGAAAGGGGTGGATCTGATTGGCTGAGTACTCAGCCAATCATAGGCAGCACTCAACCATTCATTGAATGACAGCTGAGTGCTGCCTGTGATTGGCTGAGCACTCAGCCAATCAGACAAAGCCCTTTCAGGAGGCGGGGATTTTAAATCCCCGATTGCTGAAAGAGCTTCAGAGCAGTGCAGCGGGAGCCCTGACAGCCCCGGAGAGGTGAGAATATATATATATTTTTAATTTTTACACAAGCTAGAGATGATTTTCAGGGAAGAGCTTTAAATGACTGCGGTTGGTGCCTGCAGCCCATTGCTTTGAATGGGGCCACCAGCAGCAGCAGTGGCCCCGTTGAAAGCAATGGGCACAGAGCTTTGTTGATTAGAGATGAGCGAACGTACTCAGTAAGGGCGATTTCGCAATCGAGCACCGCGATTTTCGAGTACTTCACTACTCGGGTGAAAAGTACTCGGGTGCGCTGTGGGTGAGCGGGGGGTTGCAGCGGGGAGTGGGGGGGAGAGGGCGAGAGAGAGGGCTCCCCCCTGTTCCATGCTGCTACCCCCCGCTCCACCACGTCACGCCCCGCCCCACATCGCACCCGAGTACTTTTCACCCGAGTAGTGAAGTACTCGAAAATCGCGGTGCTCGATTGCGAAATCGCCCTTACCAAGTACGTTCGCTCATCTCTATTGTTGATGCATTTTTTGCACATCCGTGCAGCTCTGCTGTTTACGCAGCACAGATGCGTGCAAAACAAAGCTCATGTGAACGAGGCCTAAGTCTAATATCACACGAGCGAGTGCGATATCGGGCCATGAAACTTGGCCTGATATTGCGCTCACCAACGTGCGATATCCTCACGTATGTGAGGTGCTTTTGTGTTAAAACCGCCTCACATCACTTAGTGAAGTAGCAATCCTCCGCCGTGGCTTTTAGACGTGGCAGAGAATCACAGAGTTTTTGCCATTGTTTTCAATGGGTAAACCTCGCATCACACTCACCTCGCACGCCATCCATTGCTGTGCCGGCCCCTTTGAAAACAATGGCCGATGCAAGGCTTTTCGAGGGACCGCCCAAAGATAAGACATGCCAAAAATGTTTCCCGTGCCACAATATGGGGGGGGGGGGGGGGGGGGGAATCGCTCATGTGTATGGCCCCAGTCAAAAGAATAGGGTTAATATTCGTGTGACTCACAACGCACAAATCTCGTACAATTTCTCAGCTGTGTGAAACCTTCCTAACGCAGGTGTGAAAACAGCCTCATATAAATTACATCATTTATTAAATGTGATCATTTTGGCTACAATATAACCTTATACAAAGATATTATAAAATGTATAGCGCCGCTGCCACCTAGTGGCCATCAAAGTAATTGCAGCATAAAAATGTAAATTTCCCATATCCCGTTGTGGTTATTTTTGGGAACTTGATTAGTAATTGTTCACCTTATGCTTCAATGATGAGTGAAAATGTCAGCGCCATAAATCACCGTCCACTAATGAGCCGCTCTTGTAAGCTGCAAATTGAAGCACGCTTTATGATTGATTGAGGATTCAGTTTTGACATCTGTTCTTAGAACTACACACGGCAACCACAGATTTAGGGCTTAAACAGATGGGCGTGTTTTTGTCCCGTTATGCGGTTGTGACAATCACGGCCCGATGTTTCCCTCGCCTGTGTGAATGCA
This sequence comes from Eleutherodactylus coqui, assembly GCF_035609145.1. Classification (NCBI taxonomy): domain Eukaryota; kingdom Metazoa; phylum Chordata; class Amphibia; order Anura; family Eleutherodactylidae; genus Eleutherodactylus; species Eleutherodactylus coqui. The sequence goes on from NC_089848.1 coordinate 39,796,009, forward strand.
CCTTTACACTATAGTGCAGATTTAAAACTATCTTACTGCTCACAGGTTCCCTTTAATAAATCAGTCCAGAATTCTTAAAGCTCCAGGCTCTCTTATTTCATAAAAAGCTCTTAATCCAATGGTTTCCATGGCATGTCCATAGGGTAACATGATTCAATTCTGCCTTCCTGCAGCTGCCACTAGGGGGAGCTCACTGTAGAGGCATAGTTACAGTACTCATTGAACTCAGTAATAAATTCATATGCAGTGAACTCCTCCTAGTGGTGGCAGAAAGAGTTACAGTGGATTTTTTTAAGCTCAACTGCCCAGAGGGGACTTTTGAGGTACTAGAAAACCACCCCTAATTGCGCCCCTGAAACCATACGTTAAAATACAAAATTGTCCATAGTTTAATTTGGCACCAATTGAAGTATGATGGAGAGGTCTGCTGTGTTCCACCATTGCTGATCTCTAACGCCATGGACATATCTCTCTGCAGGACAGCACTCTCACTTAGGCCGGCTTCATACGGGTGGGATTCTCACGTGAGATCCGTGCGTTGCGAGATACACGAACATGAACCCCATTCTGTTGAATGTGGTCATGTGCATGAGTGTTTTTTTCTTTTTGTGGTGCAATGCGAAGTTTCCCAATTGAAGACAATGGGATAAACTCCACAATCAGTTAACCGCTGTGGACAATCAGAGGCTGCAGCATCACCATCCAAACTCCTGGCATCATGGCGCCGAGGACGTGAGTGCTGATGCCAGGAGTTTGGATGGTGACACTGCAGCCTCTGATTGGCCACTATGGACATATAACTCGCACTGGACTTACATACTGAAAAGCAGTGCCAGGACTGCGGAAAATTATCTTTTAGAGTGAGACAACCCCCTTAATGGCCCATGACGTCATGGAGGTTTGGGGTTTGTATGGAGGGGGATTGGGAGCCGATCATGTTCCATACAATGCGGGTGCCGGCAACGGCTGCAGCCAGCACTTCTGTCGATCTCAGCTCTTAAACCCTTTCGATTCCGTCATCAGTTCTGACTGCAGCATTTAAATGCCCTTATCGGAGTTTGAGAGTTCCAAACAGGCCACCATGATGCGATCATAGGGTGCAGTTCGGTTGCCATGGCAGCCAAGGGCCTTCTGAAAGCCCCTAGATTCATAATTAAATATTGCCTATCAAATCTTAGTATAATGTAATACTATGATATTACATTATACTACAAGAGCAATCAAACCGTCGCAAGTTCTTGTCCCCTATGTGGACTAAAAAAAAAGTTTTAAAAATTTTAAAAAAAGTTAATTATTTAATTATTAAAAAAAAATAAAACAGTAGTAACAATTTTTAAATAATCCTTTTTCCATATGTCTATAAAAAAAAAACATATATGGTATCGCCTTGTCCATAAAAATCTGATCTATCAAAGGAAAGCATTATTTACCCCACACGGTGAACGTCGTCAGGAAAGAGAGTAGACAAAGTCACAACTGCACGCTTTTGGTCACCCCGTTTCTAAGAAAAAAATTAATAAAAAGTGATCAAAAAGTCATTTTTACTCCAAAATGTTACCATTAGAAACTACAGGACGTCCCGCAAAAATACAAGCCCTCAGACATCTACATCGACGGATGAATAAAAGAGTTATGACTTTTTAAAAGTAGGGAGGAAAGGGCCACCTCCCTAAGGGGTTAATGTTTAAATGTCGCGGTGCAATGGACAGGGGTCATGCGTTAACGCTATATAGTTATGAATAATGAATGGCACATGCAAAAAATGGCTGAACGAGTTTGTAAAAGTGAACTTGTACTTCTTGTTTATTGTGAAGAGCAACAAAAGGCCCCTCGCTAGCGGATTGTATGAAATGCGAATATTATTTCCCTTTTTTTCATATGGAAATACATATTATGGTAATATAACTCACTTAGATTTGATCGGTTATGAACCATTTACAATGTATTCATACATTAATATTCCGTAAGTATCAAACAAATAAATGCGCCTTTCTCACCGTATCGCACAGAGATCATCCGGCGGGCTCCGTGCGTCTCCGTTATGATTTCGCTGTATTAAAATTCATGACTGTAAGAACATAGAATAAGGACGGGGCATTGTACAGTAACTATAGCAACCTGATTAAATGTAGAAGAATGGCCGAAGTAAATAATAGAATCCTATGAGTCAGACGCACAGCAGCACATTCATTTCATTAGTTGTGCTGATGTCAGAAAACAGACAGCGTGCGGGCTGGGAAAACGTCAGCAAAACCCGCAGATAAAAAGATTGCCCTAGAGTTGGCACTACTGCCGGCTACTACTGAAAGGTTGTGCTTCCATAGCACTAATGATAAATACAGGTCAGGCCTACAGTATCTGGGATGTGTATGATCGGACCCTAATAAAGTGGCTCTAACACCCATGTATCATTTCTAACCATTAGGCCGGTAAAACTCCCCTCGTATTTCGGACATGATTTGCGTCCTTAATACAGATCTGGCCTGACCGCGGGTCATAGAAATGTATGATGCTCAGAGTTCGGGTCAGTGGACCGGAGAACAGACCAGCACACACGTCGGTACTACGGACTCAAGTCAGGTCGAAATAAGACTTTAGAGGACTTTCAGAAGATCAAAGACCATGGACCTTATTTCAAAAAATATTGAAACAAGGGAATTAACCCGATTCTTCTGAGTTATTAAAACAGCCAATGATAACTAACAAAGAAGAATTGGGTTAATACCCTTGTTTCAATATTTTTTTTGGCCAAAAAGGTTGCATCTAAGGTCCATGGTTTTTGATTTTCTGAAAGCCCCATTACTGCATCAGATATGGTGGCCAAACGTGGACTGGCTGAACCTTGGATATACTCTTCAAAAACTAATTTGCATTATTCACCATCTAAATCATATTCTTAATAGAAGTTTTTCTAGGTGCTCTTCTCTTCACCATCCTTAGGCCTCATGTCCACGGGTGGATCGGATTCTGCTTGCGGATTTCTGCAGCAGGAGACCTGCGGAAACCATTTGCAGGAGATCGCGGATGTAATGGTTTTTCCACATAGATGTACTGCGGATCATCCACGCGGGGAAAAAATTGGCAACCCCCCTCAGCCTTTTCCCCACCTCCCTAATTAATTTTAACCTTGAAATCCGCAGTGCACCCGCAATTGTATTTGCGGATGCACTGCAGATCGTCCGCACCCATTGACTTCTATTGAGCCCGTCCGCACGGAATCCGCACTGAAATGGAGCATGCTGCAATATGTTTTCGGCAACAAATGGTCTGCAAATCAAATCCGCATGCTTAAATTCAGTTGCGGATGCCAATGCTGCCCTATGGGAACTTTAAATTGCGGATTTTCCGCACAGGTGACCGCAAATCAAATCTGCCCGTGGACAATGTGCCTTAATAGCACATTATGTCTTATTTGATGTATGGTTATGGATAGTGTATTCATATGGGCATTGCATTTCACAGTAAATATTTGTCCTCCTTTCTAAGATCAAGAAATTAGGTAGCACCCCTTGTAGTTACTCATTGTCAAAAAACACTCCGGCCCCTAGGAGTTGTCATTTTGCTGTAAAACCTGGCATGCAGTTCCATCTCAGACAGATATGTAAATGATGAGAGTTGTGGTGATTAGATGAACGGTCTTGTCACCTCAGGCCCTAAAAGTGGTTCCCCCCTTGGCCTATAAAAGGCTCTCAGAGGCTCCTTGTGTGTAGTGATCTCTTCTTCTGCTTGTGTAGAGTTTGTTGACCACCAGACTCCTCTACGACGCAGAGAACAGATTTCACCCCGTTACCAGAGTTTGAGAGGGGCGCAATACTAGGATGTGAGAGGCTGGCTGGTCGTATTGATGAATTGTCCCCACCAGCCGTCCTGACCAGACTGTTAGGGGGTGTTGGGACCAGTAGATGTATGATGGCACACAAGGTGATTGAGCTCAGGACCCCCCGACAGTCCACCAGTAGAGAGGAGTGTCCGACCAGACTGTTAGGAGGTGTTGGGACCAGTGGATGGGGGTGCACAAGGTGACCGGGCTCAGGACCCCCGATAGACTACCAGCAGAGAGGAGCGTCTGACCAGTCTGTTAGGAGGTGTTGGGACCAGTGGATGTGTGAGGGCACACAAGGTGACCGAGGTCAGGACGCCCCCTACAGACCCCCAGTAGAGAGGTGCAGCTGACCAGACTGTTAGGAGGTGTTGGAACCAGTGGATGTGTGAAGGCACACAAGGCAACTGGGCTCCGGATGCCCTCAACAGACCAGCAGAGAGGAGGGTCTGTTCATTCAACAAGCATGAGCAGCTCCATCTGCTTCATTGCCACCATCCAGAGACAGGAGGCACCTTAGATACAGGCTTCTGTGTCTGTCTGAACCATTTTTGAGTACTTGGCTAAAGGACATTTGGTCTCACGGCACCCATTATAACAACTGCCTTCGTCAACCACCCACAGTTGATGCTGTTTGTCGTGACAGATGAAACTGAACACTATGGAGTGAAACCAAATTCAGTGGAACCAAAGCAAATTCAGGTTTAGTTTGGACACTGGCAACATTCATGCTCTTGTCTGGAGACCACGGGGTGAGCGCCTCAATCCTGCCTTTGCTGTGGAGCACTACACTGCCCCCTGCTGGTGTTATGGTCTGGGGGGCCATCGCATATGACAGTTGGTCACCCCTAGTGGTGGTACGAGGGATAATGACAGCTCAGTGATATGTTCAGGACATCCTGCAGCCACATGTGTTCCTCTCATGGCGGCTTCCAAGAGGCAGCAGGATAACGCTCGGCCGCACACACAAGGGGGTCACAGGAGTGTTTACACAACATTGTCACACTTCCGTGGCGGCCCGGTCATCAGATTCATCATCAATAGAAGATATATGGGATCATCTGGGATGCTGACTTCAACAGTCTATAAATTTGCGCGATCTAGATGCTCAGTTACAGCAAATGTAGACCGACATGTTGCAGGAAACTATAGAGAACCTGTATGCCTCCATGCAGAGTTTCTTCCATTGTTTTTAATGGGAGACATCACATTGCATGCACATAGTGCGATGCCCCCGCCGGCAAAAAGACAGCACATGCCGCAATTTGTTTCCTGCATCACAGTGCAATGTGGGCAAAGATCGCTTATGTGTTTGACCCAATTCAAAAGAATGGGGTTCATATTCGGGCAAAATTTGTGCATCTCGCAACGCATAAATCTTGCACGACTTTATCACCTGTGTGAAGCTGGAAAAACGCTGCTGCAGTCTTTAATGCAACTTTTTTTTAACCAAAACTAATAAGTAGAACCAGCAAGATGAAGAAGTTCAAGTCTTATCTTTATATTTACCATTCCATTTGAATCCACTTCTGGCTTTGGTTAAAAAATGCTTAAATGTCAGGAATTCTGCGAGGCAAAAAAATCATTGCATGTTATATTTTTTTACGTCCCTTGGAATACATCGCCCATTGTTTCCAATGGGTACCACTTGCCGATTCTCCAACGCACGTGAAACAAGCTCCGGAGGATCAGAATTGCAAAGAAATGATGTGAGGCATTTTTGTATGAAAAACGCCTTTTATCCGCAGGTAAAACGCACGTTGACAAGCACAAAATCAGGTTGGGTTTCTCACCTCTATACTGCATTCATCTATGTGAATGTAGTCTAGGGGAGAACCATGGATTAGACCATGTAAGGCTAATTTCACGGGGACCAGTGCAATATCAGACCATGAAACTCAGCCCAATATCGCACCCACCAATGTGCAATGTCCCTCCAGATGTGAGATCTTTTGTGTTAACCCATTAAGGACCAAGCACTGTTGTTGCATCCTCCGGACATGCAACCTCAATAACATAAATCAAAGGCACAACTGTGCAAAGGAAAGATAACACTATGGGGAATACTCTCCCTATAGTCCCCTAACCCGGGAGGTGGCCCTGCCTACTCGGCGGACCGATCGCTCTGACAAGTGCGAGCCCGCATGCATGCCTGGGCCACTAACAAGTCCCTATCAGGGAGCCCTAGCACAAAATAGAAGCGAAGCAGAACCAAACAAAACAGAAAAGAACTTAGCTTGCAAGGAGAGCTTCCGCCAAGCTGTGTTGCTCCGTCGCTGTCCAAAATGCAACTGAAGTGATTGACCAGCACAGGAGATAGTGCTGGCCCTGTTTAAATAGGAGCCAGGCTACTCAGCACCAGGTGCTGACTGACCTTCCTCCTGCAGCTACCACACCCCTCAGCTCCCGGAGAGGCAAGGGCACACCCAAAACCTGGTCTGGCCTGCAGGCAAGGTGCAGGCCTCACCACGACTGCAACAACTGTAAATTTTACGGCTCTTGGTCCTAGGCTTTAAACCCTGCCGATAGTAAAAAAAATGGCGGGGGTTTAAAGCCTCTGCTTCTGCAATAAATCAGAAGCAGGTTGGGTTGTCAGCTGTTAGTGAAAAAAAAAATTTTGGTAGCTGAAGGAAAAAAAAATAGGGCAGTTAAAGCACCACATGGCTAAAATCCCTAAAAAGTGTCTGGTCCTTTAGGTACAAAACAGCCTGGTCCTTAAGGGGTTTAAAACACCCTTACATCACTTCAGGGAAGTAGCGATCCTCTGGGGCGGCTTTCAGTGGGAAACCTTGCATCGCATCACACTCCGATGCACCTCGCACACCATGTGATACTTTGCTGACCCCATTGAAAACAATGGGCTATGCTTTCAGAGAACGTGCCACTATTTATTTAAAAAAATAGGGTTCATTTTTGTGTAAGATAGGTCCCATATGAAGGAACCCATTTAATTCAATGGGTTCTATTCGCTGCACATTCGGAGCACAAATTTTGTGACTGCAAGTGCGCTCATCTGAGGCCGCCCTTAGTAATATACATAGTGGCTGATTGTTGACAGTTTCCAGCTGGCTAACAGGAGATTCTTTTCTACCCTGCAGAGTAAATGCTAGATTTTACATTTTTTCCCTATAAAATTTCCATCCGTAACCTTCATGTATGAACTTCATTTGCAGATGCGTCGCCTTCAGCAATACGCAGCCTGTAACCTTGCTGTTATGTTTCATTTCTAGCTGTTTTACTGACGGTGTGCTGCATGAGACGGAAGAAGAAGGCTTCTAACCCCGAGAACAATTTAAGTTACTGGAATAATGCAATTACAATGGACTATTTCAACAAGCATGCTGTGGAGCTACCACGAGAGATCCATTCTCTGGAGACATCAGAGGTAGCGTACTAGATGGGATGGCTTCACGTACTTCATGTTTGTGGGGCTGACTGGCAAATAAACTTTATAGACTTTTATCTGCAAAAAATGTATGAATGCAGGTCGGAAACTAACCCACAGCCTGGCCCACACGTTACTAAGGTCTCTCCTAAGTAATTCTAAGTCCCCTCCTGTAGGGTTCCACGACTTTGTCTCCAGTAGGTCCACAGTTCAGCTGCAAGATACAAAAAGCAGTATCATACTTTGAGTTTTCCCGCTAGAGCTAGCTCAAGATGAGTATGGCCAAGGGTCTTCTTAACCTTGCTTGTGGGCAAATCTTCAGTGCCATCTTGCTTCACACCCTTTAAAGATAGTGGATGATTCCCCTCTACAAGAAACTCCTACTGTAATATGAGGGGCGCTGCCACTATTGTGCCACCTGCCTAGAGTCTTCTGTGAGGAGAAGTGTGATGTGGCCAGCATGTCAAGTAGTGGAGCAGTTTCAGTGCCGTGAGAAGTGTCGTCAGAAGTCATTTTGTGTCAGTTAGTGTGGTGTATGCCACATGAGTGGCACATGGGGAGATGAGAGTCTGGTGCTCTGGCAAGCTGGGGGTATCTATGTAAAGCTGTGTTGTAGCGGCTGTTACAGTAGGAGCAGTGCCTTGCGTACAAGCCGCCAGCGCTCCCACACCTTCTCTGCATGGAGGAGGCAGCAGAGCGGTGCAAGGCAGCGGCGCTCCCCAGCTGAGCGGGGTCTGGAGCAGTGGCTTTCCGGAGGAGGCAGCAGAGCGGTGCAAGGCACTCCCTAGCTCAGCAGGGACCGGAGGAGCGGCTTTCAGTATTGTAGCACCTTCTCTCCACCGCAACCAGGGCCAGCTTATCAGACTGGGGGTCGGAGTAGCAGCACCTTCACGAAGCAAAACATAGCGCCAACAGCCAATCCACATCTGTGGGTGTTACGTCCTCATTTCCTTTCACTGATCCAGCCCAACCCATGTCTCCACCCCTAGTTCCGATGGAGACAAGATGCACCAGTACCCAGTGGCTGGGAGAACAGAGTTAGTGCCGGTGGGTCTGAAAAGGCACCAACACCCTGGCTCATGCATCAGCCCATAGGAGTACTGAGCAGTAGAGGCCTGTGTCCAATATTCCTATATCTACAAGATTTCCCTCGCGAATTGAGTCAGTAGCTGTCTTGCAGGTGGAGATAGAGAGACAATCGCAAATGGGAGTGGTGATCTGGACTAGAGGTGTCTTAAATGATAAAAGACTTGCCAAATTCTAAGTTGTGGTATATAGATACTGTTACCCCATGTGGCCATGAGGCCTGGTTGATACTATTTATTGCGATGCTTAACTGTAGTGCCCTTCCATACAGCGCAAGAATTTAAAATGTGTACAATAAAAAGTTACATTTTGTTGTAACTGTCTGCTGCCATATTGCCATCCCCAACCATCCTCATCCTCTTTCCACCCTCACCCATTTTTTTTTCAATCATGGTATTTATCAAGAGGCTTAAAAACATGTTTTTGGAGAAGACAATGAGTTGCTTTTGTTTTTAGGATCTCTTGAGGTCCATTGATATTTTCTATCCATAGCTATTTCTGTTCTTCCATAATGACCTGTCCATTTCCTTCCCCTTAGGACCATCTCTCAGAACCACGCTCTCCAGCCAATGGCGACTACCGAAACAGTGGAATGGTTCTTGTCAATCCATTTTGTCAGGAAACTCTTTTTTCAGGACATGAGCAAATTTCTGAAATCTGATGATGACTGAGCGAAGACGATCCGCTCAATACCGTTTAACATCCGGAACATAAACAGCCTTGAATAAAACGGAAGACTTGTAACCAAACATTACCCATGGTGAAAGCAAGGTCTATCTCTTGGTCTGCAGTAGAAACCGGATATCAAGTGGTTTAAAGTTTAGTTGGATTTAGTTGAACTTACAGCCATCCCTCCAAAGTCCCCTAAAAGCAGATCATACACCTATATCATATACATATGCTTTGTGTACCCCTCCTCCTCTAATAATTACAATGTTTTCAGCTTGTTTTCCTAAGAATTGTCACCTTTTTACAATTGTGGTAAGACTTTACAGAATAATCTGTGGCTTTATAAATAAAGTTATTTATATGTAAAATGCTGTTTTTGTTCATAAAATATCAGTACAATTTACATATAATCAGGGGTATTACTGAGAGTGATAGGCCCCATGCCAACGTGTTCAATGGTTCACAAGTAGAGGTGAGCGAACGTACTCGTTAAGAGCGATTTCACAATCGAGCATCGCTATTTTCGAGTACCCGACTACTGGGGTGAAACGATTTGGGGGGCGCCGGGGGTGAGCGGGGGGTTGCAGAGGGGAGTGGGAGGGGGGCAGAGAGAGAGAGAGCTCCCGCCTGTTCCCCACTGCTATCCCCCGCTCCGCCACGCCGCCCCCCGAATCTTTTCACCCGAGTAGCCAGGTACTCGAAAATAGCGATGCTCGATTGCAAAATCGCCCTTAACGGATACATTCGCTCATCTCTATTCACAAGGCCCATCTATGGCTCAGGCAAGATGACTGGAAAATGCAATAGGAGAATCTGCAATCAAAATATAAAAGCAGAGAATATGTTTTAGTTTCTGGTTCGAATTGAAAAGAAAAACTATAAATTATACATTTCCTTTTAACCCTAAAGGACCTGACACTTTTTAGGGATTTTGCCCATGTGGTGGTTTTACCTCCCTAATATTTTTCCTTCAGCTACCAGAATTATTTTTGCTGCTTTTGCTTCTGCAACATAAAGGGTAATTTTTTAATATCTTTTTTCACCGACTTTCTTTTCTGTTTATTTTTAGTGTTATTGGGGTAAAAAGCTAAAAACAATTTTTTTTAAAAATTTATAGTTATTTTCTATTAGCATATTTATGCAAACTAAAGCACGGGAACGGGTTCCTCATTGTGTTTCGGACGTCTTGATATATCATATGTATAGTTTTGGAATCTAATCAGCATTTGAAGAGTAGGACACAGAGTACAGAGGACCCGTGTGCAAAGAATAAGGTAGTGTCCCAATATAGCTATTGTGCCCCCACATAACTATAGTGTCCTAATGGTGCCAGCATTTAGTTGTGTGTCCCAAATGTACCCCCACATAGGTATAGTGCCCCTACAGTCCCCTTATGTAGCTATAGTGTCCCAACATAACTGTAGTGTCCTAACAATGCCTCCACATAGCTGTAGGGTCCCACACCTTGCTGTAGGGATCCTACATATCTTTAGTGCCCCCTCATAGTTGTAATGTGCCAATGTTGACCCCCACATAGCTGTAGTGTCCCCACAGTGCCCCTACACAATCCAGTGTCCCCTTCACAGTGACTTGAAAGTCTAGAGTCCCTCACACAGTCTAAGACAAGTCCACCATGCTGCTGTTGAGTCGCACTCTAGCCAGTAATCAGGAAAGTCCTCCTCATTCACACCGATGCTCCTGGCTGCCTGAGTAGCCCAACTGCTGCCCCCCAGTGGGCCAGACAGGAAGTTGGCTGCTCAGGCAGCCAGTAGCATCTGTGTGAGTGAAGATGTCCGTCCCGATTACTGGCTGCTGGAGTGGAGCTCAGTTGCGGTGGGGAGGTTAGGGACAGGTAACGGCGGCTCTGGCTGCCACAGTGGTGCCAGTGGGGCTTTTTGTTCTTCTGGCTTAGGGGCTCGGCCAGAACTGCGATCCCGGAGATGTGCCCACACCCTCTGCCCTCCTATGCAGCCGAACTAGCTGCACAAGAAGCATACCTACCCCTGAGCATTTATCATGAAGGCGGTTAGTATGAACTTCTAGAATGTGATGTCAGAATCAGCAGAATGTCTACCATCAGAAAATGAGAATAGAACTAAAAAACTGGCAGTGGAGAAGGCGCAACACTCCAGGTTAAAGCAGATAGAAAGTGACCAAAGGTTTGGGAAACTTCTCCTTTTATTTAATAAAGTACACGATCAGCTTATGAAAACGCGTTTCGGGGATCACCCCTTCGTCAGTTCTGCTGGTGTTTAAAACATACAAGCTATAAAAAGGAGAAGTTTCCCAAACATTTGGTCACTTCCTACTTGCTTTAACCTGGAGTGTTGCACCTTTTTTAGTCCAGGTGGTACGTCATCTGCTCAGGCAGCACCTCCACTATTGAAGCCACCACTCTACTCTCTTCACCACGTATGTAGTATCATTGTTCACAACAAACACAACGGTACGGGTTTTGCTCCACCCCTCTTTTTTCTCCTCGTCTACATACTATCAGAAAATGTATGGGCTTTTGGGTGTTCATACATTGTTTTGGGGGGGGGGGGGGGTTATGAATATTTTAAGCTAGGCATGACATTTGAAGTGACTGACAGAGGGGCGATTGGTTGTCAATTGCAAGGGGTGGGCAAAAATATGGAAACACCGTACAAAATGTATGCCTTAAAATTGGTCTCTACATGTCTTATTGAAGTATGATTTATAATCCCATGTAACTTAAATGGCGGTAATATGACAGAGATGCTGCTGGGCAGAAGTGAACATCTGCCCAAGCAACAAGGTTCCATTGGTCAGGGGTTTAAGCCACTCAGACGTTGTTACCACCAAGACCACCCAGAGCAGGGCTAGAGGTGAAGTAATCACAAATTTGGTGGGAAAGCTCTCAGCCAAGCAGGGGTTAAAAGGACAGCTCAGTGCTAATGATTAAAATCCCATGCATTTTGCATGGTGTTACCATAATTTTGTCCATCCCCTGTATGTTTTGGTCTGATTCCACTGCAAACACCAGAAGTGCTTGTTTTAGTGCCCGTTTCCTTCGGAATCTGACAATCTTTTTTTTCTTCTAATTACTTTTGGACCATTTTACCATAAATAACCCGAAATTTAATGAAAATTAAGTAACACTGCCGAAGATGACCACCCTGTATTCAGTACACTGCATTTTGCACCTATACCGTATATGTGCGATGGCACATGACGTTAGAGATTTGAAGTCGGACCCAAGAACCTCCTGCTGTGCCTCTGTCAGCTGTGCGGATGGGTTATGTGCCTCACATTACTGAATGCCTCTAAATTTATACATCCAAGTTACTTAGCATTCAGCAGTTTTCTAGAGTAAGGCCAAGTAAATAAATTGCAGTCCCAGAAGTGCTCAGGAACGTCTTGTAAGTAATTATCTGGCTCGTAGACTCATAAGTGCTAGTTCTGTCCTTATCATGAAGATTATTATGGAACATAAACACCTGCAGCGTCATTACAGTAATAACAGATATTCTGCAGCTGCTGCGCCCAAAGCATACCGATGCCGAGGACAGCGTGAAAAATGAGCAGTAACATATCCGGCAAGCGGGAGAAAGATACCCACAGGCTGTTACTTACAGGAATCTGCAAAAATAGATTAGTTTTATGTATATTTGTATAGTGGAAACATATCCCAACCGAGCCTTCACCCCTATATCTCACATATAAACACATTCTGCGTTTGATAACTATAGTGCTATTATGGATCTACATTGGCTATATAGTCAGAAACATGACATCTAGTGTCTTTGCAAAATAGTTTATTACATTATTTGGATTTGATAGATATTTTTTGTTGACCATCTTATCACATAGAGTTTCTTATACCATTATTTGTATTCTCACTTTGGCTCGGGTTAACGTTTAGTAAAGCCTTGGGCCACATAATACGCGGTAAATGACGTCAATGAAAGTATATTAATTTTCATTTTTCCACTCACACTTGCGTTTATTTATTGTGTATGTTGTATTTTACCACATTCTATGTGGGTAACAGCCCTATTGTTCTCTAAGGGTGCGTCTAAAATGCAGTGCGTACACAATTACATTGTATAGATGTGTGGCGTTTTTATGCATGCTGCTAGAAGACATAAGAAGGAAATTAGGAACAAGATTTTTTTGCGTGCGCATCGGCATATTTTACTGTACTTTTTGGACCCAACAGGGCAGGTTCATTCATGCGCGGAAGACAATCACGCCTCAATTTAAATGGCTCTTTAGCCTAATGAGTTCCAGATGTGTTCTTTTTCCAGCAGACTTGCACAGCGTATTGCACCCCACCCCCACCCCCATAGACTTCTTTAGGGACCCATGGTGCGCACACAAAAGTAGAGTATGTTGCAGGCTTTTTTGCGAAATGCGCACACGGAATACGAAAATCTGTATGAACCCATAGACATCAATGGGTTCCACCCTCTGTGTATTGAGTGTGCAAAAGCGTGCGTAAACACGCCCGTGTGAAGGAGCCCTTAGTCTATACGAATACATCTGGCAATATGTGCCTCAGGGCTTATTCAGATGGGAACTTAGCTCCAACCCTATCCCGCCCCTCTCATTGGAAACAGTGGTGAGGGGCGGAGAAGGGGCAGGAGCTCAATGCAGTAGCTTCCGACCCAGCCTGCATCCTCCCCTTGCAGAGAAGGGCCGCGTATATCGGTCAGGTGTGAAAACCTGACCGATATATGCTCATCTGAATAAGCCCTCAGGGTGGCTTTACAGAAGACTCCAGCTACTCTGTCAGGCACACAATCTCCTCTCTGGCATGGAAGGCAGCATTGTGGCCGGTACTTCTGTGCTCTGTACTCTTTCCTATTGGATGGTACATTCATGAATACAGGAACTGACTGTGTTGCATCTGGCAGCTGATTGTTTAGCAATTCCCTATCCTGGAGTGTCGCAGCACCATGGCTGAAAATCACTGCTTTAGGCTACTTGCACATGGGCAATTTAAAAGTTGCACCTCAGATTCTCAGGCGCAACTCACATCGTACAGCACTTGGACATTCCATCTGCATGCTGTCTGATGTGCTGAACACCACACATTCACATGTGCTTGTTAGAGTAATCATTTGTGATACTCAATGGGTATGTGGCCTTATCAATCAGGTATGCCTAATTTCATTTGATGCATCAGAGAATAAAACAATGAGAAACACTCAAGTAATAAGCTCTTCTATCTTATTGTTCCAATGCAAGAGGTTATATAGTGTGGCATTCCCTACAAAGTAAACAATTCAAAGTCTACAGCATGTGTGATACTTCTCTCTTAGTAAAACATTACAAAGGTTAATTATGACAAACCTGCATACTCAGCATCTCAGACCGTTACTAAAACTACAATGCATGTCTTTTGCACACGACACTACTGCATAAAATACAATTTACTACTTTCACATGCTATTCTCATCTGAAAACCAGACAAGAATAGGACATGTGCAATTTTTTATGAGTAAAAAAAAGCCCATGCGCATACACCCATTCAAATGAATGGGTGCTATTTCTGTACGAATTTCAGACCAATTTTCTGGTCCAAAAACCGGACAGAAAAAGTGTCAAAATGAGAGTAGCCTCCGGGTGTGGTTGAAATGTGATTACCTTTGTCATGTGCTAATCAGCTCTCAAGCCCGAAATTTCAAAACAGGGCATTTTAGAAAGCAAAACGTTATGATTGCATACTGGGACAAACTAAGTGCAGCTCTCATATAATACTTGAGTGGCTTTACAGGAACATCATCATTACAAAGAATAGATGCAATACTTTGCAGAGTACCTGCTTGCTTCAATGAAAAGAACAGGAAGGATGGAAAGAAAGGGACTAGAGATGAGCGAACCTACTCGTTTCGAGTAATTACTCGATCGAGCACCGCGATTTTCGAGTACTTCCGTACTCGGGTGAAAAGATTCGGGGGGCGCCGGGGGGGCGGGGGGAGGCGTGGCGGAGCGGGGGAATAGCAGCGGGGAACAGGGGGGAGCCCTCTCTCTCTCCCTCTCCCCCCCACTCCCCGCTGCAACCCCCCACTCACCCACAGCGCCCCCCGAATCTTTTCGCCCGAGTACGGAAGTACTCGAAAATCGCGGTGCTCGGGCAAAAAAGGGGCGTGGCCGAGTAGGTTCGCTCATCTCTAAAAGGGACCGTATCAATGGCAATTAATATTCTCTAACATTGGGACAAAATAAATCATGGATGAAAGAGAATATTGCCCCAGGGTCTTTCCACCACCACCACGCACATACTGATCTAAACTACCACCGAGCTGCAACATATGCCTCCTCTTTGACTTAACAGAGCTTGACAATGACACTGCAATAGGAGCAACTGTATAGTAGCCGCAAAGTGGATGAGAATTTGAAAATAATCTGCTCAAAATTGTGATGCGGTATTCCCCTCTTCTCAATGAAGGAGTGAATTCCACACAGAAATACGCAATAAAACCCGCTTCATGATTTGCAGCAAATGGTGCGGCTTTGGAGGCAGGCTTTTCGCTGTTGATCTGCAGCACAATGCCCGCTGCAGACATTCCGCTGCAAATCAGCCCCCATGTGGACCCAGGCTTACAAGTTTGCTGCATGGCCCTGTTATATAGACACGGTGTGGCGGTATTGTGTGTGCACTGTATGGCACTGTAGTTTAGTGGTTTGCTGGTTTTATGCAGGCATGCATTGGCACAATTATGTGGTAATATAATGGGAGTGTTATAATTCAGCAGAAGGGTCTCAAATGAAATTTAAAAAAATATTAGCTAAAATGTAAACCTCTTAACCCTGACATTACTATTATGTTTGTGCAGGGTGCATGTAGAGCGCCCCTCATGGACGTCACCAACATGTCAGACCAATAAATGTTCACAATACAGACATATATTATATGGAGAAATAGGGCAAACAAGATAAGCAAGTAACGGTAACAGGAATGGGCATGCTGTACCTAACCAACTTTGGTGTGGCAGACCCTGTCTTAGAAGCAAGGCGATCACCCTGATAAAGGTGACCCCACGAATAGAACCTTGAGGGTCTAGTCTGTTCCTAGATAGGGAAAAGGGAAGAGGTTTAATGCAGAAGGAAAGAGCAACATATAGAACACAGTATAAATAGCCGCTGGGTACTTAGCTGACAGGAGTCCGCTGCTTCACCAAACACCTCAGGCAGGAAAATAATCGACGCCCATGCAGGGGCGATCCAGAATAAATTCACTTCCATTATGGCTGAATGGCCAGCTTGGGGAAATGCCTTCCTTTCTGCCAATCGGTCCATACATGACAAGAGATATTGTAGCAGGGTTGTCAAAAAGGGCACATTGAGCCCACTGACATGCAACATCTCTGGGACCTTCTTCAGTGACAGGAAGAAGGCATTCATCAGCGCCCAATGCTGAATTACAGGGCGCAAGCATCAATGGTGCAGTCACGTAGGCCAGGGCAGATGTCGTAACATCACCCTGGTTCCACTTTCTGATTGCTGCCGAAACGCCCCAACATTAATACTTTCAATGCAATCAGTATACTGAGTTCAGATCACTGAATGACAAAACATGTGAGAATATAATGTAATGACAGAGAAGTACATGCCCCCTGAATCCAATGAGTCCAAAGATCTTATCCAATGGATTACCTGCTTTCTAAATGATGTTACCATATCTAATCACCACCTCTCCTCATGGGGGAAACCTGAGGCTATGACAACTAGAAGAATTAAACAGATAATTACAATTCAATATTTTGTATTAAGTACGTTTGGCCAATTAGAGGGACCTGGACGCCTTTCTTGAGCGGTACAATATTACATGTTATATCACTGATTACTTCAGAAGGGTCGGTGATCGGGGATTATTCCGATTGCCAGATTGGAGTCGAGAAGGAATTTTTTCCCTTAGGCTGCATTCCCACAAACGTATATCGGGTCCGTTTTCACGCCGAGCCGATATACGTCCTGCTCATCTGCAGGGGGGGAGGATGGAAGATCCAGGAGCAGGAACTGAGCTCCCGCCCCCTCTCTGCCTCCTCTCCACCCCTCTGCACTATTTGCAATGAAAGGAGGTGGGATGGGGCGGGGCTAAGTTGTGAGAATTAGCCCCGCCCCTGCCCCGCCTCTCCCCATTGCAAATAGTGCAGAAGGGCGGAGAGGAGGCAGAGAGGGTGCGGGAGCTCAGTTCCTGCTCCTGGCTCTTCCATGCTCCCCCCCTGCAGATGAGGACAACGTATATCGGCTCGGCGTGAAAACCGAGCCGATATACGTTCATGTGAATGCACCCTTAGGCCGAATGCACAAAGCTGGGTTGGATTCCGACTGCAAAATCTAGCAGCGAATTTACACCCACATTGACCCCCACATACCTGTCTTGAAGTCTTCTTTCTGCTCTGTGGATGTGCCGGATGGTGTGCTGCCACACTTGCGCAGTGTAGAGAGTCGCGCCCGCGATGACACAAATCCGCAGCGACTCACCGCGGAACGGACAGCTTCCATTAACTGCAATGCAAGCCGTCCGTGCAAGGCTCACAGTAGAATAGTCATGCTGCGATTTACCCCCTGCTCGTGGAAAATCGCAGTTGATCTCTGCTTGTGGGCATGGAGTAGCGTTTTTCTTGCATGTCCTATGGGGAGAATTTGCTGTGGGATCCGGAGGCGAACGCAATACGGCCGTGGGCATTGGGCCTAAAATGGGGGAAATTGGCTTCTACCTGAATGTTTTTTGGGTTTTTTTTGCCTTCCTCTGGATCCACATTGGGGGTTAATACCGTAGGCTGAACTGGATGGACATGCGTCTTTTTTCAGCCTTACGTACTATGTTACTATGTTAATTAATGTTGAAAGGTTTTAGAAAGATTAACTCTTATGAGGAAAGATGATGACATCTACCTTGTAGAAGGCTTTGTCAAAGTTTATTTTCAACTTTGGCAACAAATTCGTTACTTTTAGCCCAAAGTAGCCCCTTCACATTGTGAAGTAAAGTTGCCTTGAGTTCATCCCATACCATGGACAATCATCTATTTCTGCATCATAAATAATGTGGACCATGTATGATACCCTCCTATATAAATAATCGCCCTAAACCTACTCTGTACTGTCCTAGATTACCAGTGGCAGGTATCAAACGGTCACTTTTTCACTTTGACTGCCTTTCATTGGACTTTTATTTACAACAATCAGATTATTCCTGAATTGAATTGCCGAGACAGTAAAAGCTGTAGAACAATGAGACAGAACTCTCCATGACAAATAGTACAAACACCCTGTTCTAGAACTGCTTATGACAAGATGTAATCCCAAAAACTCAACAACGAAAAAAAAAAACAACCTAACATTGGGAAGGGAATTCAGAGTGTTAGAGAGCAGGGACAGTGTGGAGAGAGCCTCCTGCAGCAATGCCTTTACCAAGGCGTAGGTCATCTATCTTGGGGCAACAACCCCCTTTGTCTTCCGCTGAGAGTTCTGGGGTTACCAATCGTAGGGTCAGCACCGGCACTGCAAGTAACCTTTCCAGGCCTCCAGGTGTGTATGTAGGAAGCGTTCCAACTGGAGGGGTCAGTAGTCTTGGCACTAGGGTATCTCGAAGGGCCCTGGGTATCAGCAGTGTTTTTATGCAGGGTCTACGCAGTTGTGGCCCACCCGTTCCTGTTACCCAGAGCTTGGAAAGAGGAAGAGCCGCCACCTTTGAATCTTTGAATTGCTGCTTGGTGGAGTATATAGATAAAGTGAGAGCCTTAGAACAGGTGAACCGCGAACTGGAAGAACACATCAGGGTTTACCTGGACAAAAAGGCATCAACTGTAAGCAATTGGGGATCACTTAGGTCCAGCTGGGAGAATATATACTACCAGGTAAGTGCTTTCTGGTGTGGTTACTGCTCTTTACACTACATTATCTATAAAATCGTACTTTATGTAATGGGATTCTTTTATATGAGGCACAACCAGCTCATCACTAGTAAGACTGCCACATACAAAACTGCTGATAACACATTAATGTACACGTAATATTACAGGTATCTATTCATGAACTCTACTAATCTTTCATGGATCATAAGTGAACATCGGACTTCATTGTATTAGTCTAGAATATATGTTACACATCTGTAATAAGCCGTATACATGTTAAAAATCTCTAGTATGCAGTATACATGTTACACACCTCTACTACACAGTATATATGATAGACATCTCTAGTATGCAGTATACATGTTAGACATCTGTAATATGCAGTATACATGTTACACATCTCTAATATGCAGTATATATCTTGCACATCTCAAGTGTGCAGTATACTTGTTAAATATCTGTAATATACAGTATACATGTTACATATCTCTACTATGCAGTATATATGTTACACATCTCTAGTGTGCAGTATACATGTTACATATCTGTAATATACAGTATACGTGTTACACATCTCTTCTATGCAGTATATATGATACACATCTCTAGTATGCAGTATACATGTTAGACATCTGTAATATACAGTATACATGTCACACATCTCTAATATGCAGTATACATGTCACACATCTCTAATATGCAGTATACATGTTACACATCTCTAAAATGCAGTATATATATTACACATCTCTAGTGTGCAGTATACATGTTAGACATCTGTAATATACAGTATACATGTTAAACATCTCTAGTGTGCAGTATACATGTTACACATCTGTAATATGCAGTATAAATGTTACACATCTCTAGTGTGCAGTATAAATGTTACATATCCGTAATATGCAGTATACATGTTACACATCTGTAATATGCAGTATATATGTTACACATCTCTAATATGCAGTATACATGTTACACATCTCTAATATGCAGTATACATGTTACACATCTCTAGTATGCAGTATACATGTTACACATCTCTAATATGCAGTATACATGTTACACATCTCTAATATGCAGAATATATGTTACACATCTCTAGTATGCAGTATATACGTTACACATCTGTAATATGCAGTATACATGTTACACATCTCTAGTATGCAGTATACATGTTACACATCTCTAATATGCAGTATACATGTTACACATCTCTAATATGCAGAATATATGTTACACATCTCTAGTATGCAGTATATACGTTACACATCTGTAATATGCAGTATACATGTTACACATCTCTAGTATGCAGTATACATGTTACACATCTGTAATATACAGTATATATGTTACATATCTGTAATAAACCTATGCACTGGGTAAAAAACAATGTCATAGCCGGGGACACGTGTGAGGGCATGCAATATAAAATATGTGAAGAGAGCCTTGAACTCTGATGAAGATTAGGGCTCCCTCACACGGGCGTATTTGTTTGTGCGCATGCTTCAGCGCAACGTATGAGGATTTTTTGCATGTATCAGCGTATCTGTCATTTTTGTGCTCCCAGAGTAGGTTCATTGGCGCACGGCAGACGAACGCGCCCTGATTTAAATGGCTATTTAGCCTAATGAGTTCCAGATGTGTTGTTTTTCCTCACTGAATTGCGCAGCGTGTATTGCGTGCATTGGAGGACCTTAGAGACATATGTGGGGACCCTTGCGCAGAAGCATAGAGCGGGTCTGATTTTTTCCCCCCAAAATTGGAAAATGAGAATCTATTGAAATCAATGAGTTCCATTCTCTGTATATTTGCAAACGCAAAAATACTTTTTTAATGGGTTCATTCACCGCTCCTTTTTATGCATGCGCAGCTCTCATGTGCGCAATAAAACAGAACATGATCTAATTTGTGTGCAACTGTGAGCACCAAAGGGCCCCATAGAAGTCTATGGGGGGGAGCAAATGTGTGTGCAATGCACAACGGGATCTGTGAAATATAGCACCAAACTGCGGGGAAAAGAAGACATCCGCACCTCATTAGGCTCCATAGCCTTTTAATCAGGACCTGGAGCGGGGGGGCACAAGTATATGAACAGGCCCTGCGTGCGCAAAAGAGTACAGTACATTGCGCTGCCACAAATCAACTTGTTCATAGCATAAAACCGCAATGCTCAGGTGCGCCAAAAAACGCATTTGCCCGTGTGAAGCCGGAATAAGGGCAGCCTGAGACGGCCGCAGGCACAGCTACGCTTGCCAGTACGGGGTATACTTGCACTTGAACGAGGTTTTTCTCCAGCCGTTCAAACTTGGCGCCATAGTGCAGAAGTTTGAAAAAAGCCGCAGGATGATAGGTGCTGCGCGATGGATAGGGCAGGTCTTATCTTTTCTCGGCCGTAGTATTAACGGGCGAGAATCCTGATAGTGAAAACGAAACCACTGAACTCATTACAATCAGTGGTTTCATTTTGCCTTGATTATCACCGCCGCATAAGGAGAGGAAACCACGTCTGTCTGAAACTGCTCTAAGGCCGGTCTCACACAACCGGATCTGAATTGCGAATTCCGCACTCGCTGTCTGCGCAGATGATCCACGGTAAAACGCATGTATTTTCAATTCTTCCTTCACACTCGCAGATACGAATTGCGTAGTCCGCAAGTGGAAGAAAAATCGCAACATGTTCTATTTTAGGGCGGTTGTAGATGAGAGTAGGCGCAAATACGCTCACCGGTACAGAGTCTGAATAAGGTTTTTTTTTTGTCCTCACCGGCTGTTCTAACTTTTTCTCAGAGCGCAGGAGTTTGGAAAAAACAGCAAGAAGATAGGTGCCACCCGATCTTCCCTGCACGATGCATTTACGAGGTGTGGGGAAGAAAGGGCAGGTCCTATCTTTTCTCGGCCGTCCAATTAACGGTTAAGAATCCCGATAGTGAAAATGAAAGCACTGAAATCCATTAAAATCAGTGGTTTCGTTTTGTACCATTATGCGTAGGGGGAGAAAAACACTTTCGTCTTAAACTTTACCACGGATTCCACGCGGACGACCTCCGTTGAAGTCAATGGAGACGTCAACCTGCAGCCTATACGCAATTAACATTATGTATGGGCTGCGGGTACCTGCATCATCGCTAAGCCATGGTACGGGAAATACAAACTGAGGGCTATTTCAGACGACCGTATATCGGCTCGGTTTTCACGCCGAGCCGATATACAGTGTCCTTGTCTGCAGGGGGAGAAGGATGGAAGAGCCAGGAGCAGGAACTGAGCTCCCGCCCAATCTCCGCCCCTCTCCACTATTTGCAATAGGATGGGGCAAGATGGGGGCGGAGCTAAGCACAGGTACTTAGCTCCGCCCTGTCCTGCCCCTCCCATTGCAAACAGTGGCAAGGGGCGGAGGGGAGGCGGGAGCTCAGTTCCTGCTCCTGGCTCTTCCATACCCCCCCCCCCCGCCCTGCAGACAAGGACACCGTATATCGGCTCGGCGTGAAAACCGAGTCAATATACGGCCGTCTAAATAAGCCCTAAGAAGGAACACCCTGTTTTGCGCATGACCGGCTGTGAGCCTCCGTGGTCATCCATAATACAGGGACTTGCAGTACACAGGGTGACCGGCCGGCCTCACCGACAGAATCCGCTGCAGATCTCCAACATGCAGAGTCCAACCTGGTCATGTGAGCCCAGCCTAAGAATCATTCAGATAAGGGAAAGCCGAAGCAAAAAAACAGCATGGGGGAAATATGAGCAAAAGGAACCTTCATAAATAAACCAAAATATAGAATATACTGAATTATCTCTGTATTTATTTATAACATTAAACTAATTGGAGTCAATACATATATAACCCTTGTGCAGACGTCCCCACGCCCTCACTGGGGAATGCTACTTATATTCAGTTGGCTGAACTCAGTCAGGATTGTCTCCAGCTGCCTAATCTGAGGCTTATCATGCGCACAAGCAAAAAAGGGCAATGTCTATAAACTCTACGACATCAATGGGTTCTATTCTCTGCGTATTGCGCATGCAAAAACAGGTGCAAATACACCCTAAAGAAATAGCATGTCACTTCTTGTTGCAGATTCCACGCAAAAAAAAACACTTTGGGAATTCCATATGCGGATTTGAAAAGGGCTAAATCCATGGGTAGATCTGCGAACATGCAATTGCAAAGCCGCGGCAGAAATCCACAGCTTAGCGGTGAATTTCTGCCGCTGTTTTTGAGGCAGAATTGAACATTCAAAAATCTGTGTTGGATTCCGCCATCTGAATATACGCTTGGATCAATGTAGCACATAGAGGCTGCTGCTCTATTCCACAGTAGGGGGCGCTCTAGTCAATATGGCTGGGGAGAAGGAATGATTGTGCAATGGCGGTGTGTTCTGGGGTCCCGTTGCTGAGAGCGCAGGAGGCTGCTGTGTGGTGGAGTAAGGGCTCTTTTATACTGGCCGGAGAAACATTAGAGGGGTTTTCCATGGAAAATACTATTGATGCCCTACCCTCAGGACAGAATCCGACAAGTCATGCTGGCTAAAAGGGCCCTAAGCCATCACCAACCATTGCCTGCAGTATTCCAGGAGTAGTACCAGAGTTTTGCCCCAAGATGGCCTCTTCCCAAAGTGTTAACTCAGACGCAGAGACAACTGTGAATCAGAATAGCAACCAAAAATCAGCCTTATACCGATTGTTTCATTAGTTAAAAAAGTCAGCATGAGTCATAGAAAAAGGGCATCTGGTGTAACTAATATTGAGATTACCATTAATTAGTCAAGTCAGACTTTATTAGCCACCATTGCCATACCCTAACATTGGTATCGTCAGTATAAAGAGAATGTGAGATTCCATTTGGATCAAAGCTACACTATTATATATATGTATATAAACACTGACATGCCAAACGTCATAGGACAGAAACTAATATTGTGTAGGATACCTGCAAAGGTCAGCAAACTGGCATGGCAACAATTCCACAAGTGGACAGAAGATGAAGGGATGCTGAACCATGCCATCTGGATACAGCTCCCTGGTATTTGTAGGTGCAGGTTCGCAGGTGCAAATGGACCCCTTCAACATATCCTATAAATGCTCGATTGGGCTCATGTTGGGCAAATGTGCAGGCCTCACCATTTGTAGGAACTCTCCATGAAGGGCTGCAAATAGCCACCTAGTCGGCACTGGTCAATGAAGTGTTTGGTGGACCAGTGGACCCAACCCATGCCATGAGAACACACCCCAAAACAGTATGGAGCCATCACAGTGCCTTGTTGATAACGTGGGTCAATGACTTCATGGGGTCTGTGCGACACACAATTGCTACATCAGCCTTCAACAATTGGTACCGTAATTCATCAGTCCCCGCCATATTGCCAGTCCTTTAGGGTCAGTTAGCCCAGGAGTTGTGGTGTTACTGGAGGCCCTCTGGTGGGTCTTCTGCTCCCACATCTCATTGAAGCTATGGAACGTTGCACAGGATATGTATGGGGCCTCCTGCACTGAATGTGAAAGAGTCACTTATCTGTTAGCATGAACTATTCAAAAAACATGGAAACCAGAATTGTATCCCTGCAAGGGATAATCAAAGAGCTGAAAAAAGTGCTGGAAGTTACAAGAGACAGCGTGGTGGCATTAAAGGGAACCTGTCACCAAGTTATGGTTCTCATAGGGCAGCTTCCTTGGAGTCTGAGAAAGTATTCATCAGAAACCCCCCTTGTTTAATTCCATGGAAGCAGCGCCTGCAGTACCATCCCGGGCCGCAGCGCTATGGTCAGCACTTTCTGCTTCCTACGTTGACCACAGTGACAGCGGACCGCAGATTAGCTTGAAGGCAGGGGATCTGAGCGGCAAGTCCCCGGCGATCATCTATTGATGACGTATTGGTCATCAATAGAAAAATAAGAAATATCCCAGAATACTCCTTAAAATGCACTAGCAATTTAAAATCAGTGTGAAAAGTCATCCATGTAGTCACAAGATGGCAGCAGATGCACAAACTAATTCCATCACTGGTGGTCTGATGACTGCAGGTGCTCTAGTTTACATACTTTATGGAGACTCAAATAGTAAAGCAGGTGATTCTAACAAGAAGACCCCGGGATAAGAGCCGCAGGGAGTATAGTAAGACTGCTAGGTTTGTTTGTCTTTCCGTAAAGGGGTTTTCCAGGCAGGCAGTGCTGGGATACACTGGGGTCAGAGTAGAAGCTGCTGCTCCGACCCCTGTGTAGTGGCTGGCACTTGTAATAGCAGGCTGGGGTCCTATTGATGTCAAAGAGAGCTGGGTCTACAATTACGAGCGCCGGCCTCAACACAGGGTCAGAGAAGCGGCTTCCACCCGACCCCGGTGTATCTCGGCACTGACAGCCAGCGCTGCCGAGAAAACCCCTTTAACTGCCCCTGAGTGAAAGTGATCTACGGCCTGTGAGTCATCAATTTCTGCATACAATGTAATAGCTGAAGCTTCTCTACAGCCCTTCTGGGAACTTTCACACAGTGATGTCATAGTTTAGCAGTTCTGTTCTTATAGGGAAAGACAAACAGATGCAAGGTCCAACCTAGGCCAGTCAGGGACCAAGCAGCCTCTCCATCAATATGACCAGCATAGTGGGGCATATTTAGTAAAATCAATGACTGTATTCACATGTATGATTTCTTTTTCAAGGATGTATGGCCCATGTAAAAGAATCACGGCATGTCCTATTCCAGTGTGATTCTCGGGGCAGAATCACCTATTCAAGTCAATTCTGTGTGTTTTTGTTGCACGTGAAAAATAGATTGCACCCAATTGGAAACAGAAAAACGGATGTAAATCACAGATATTCGTAGTGAAATCAGGAAGTTTTTGACTGACCTAAATTGTACTTGCCCGGGTGAAGTAGTCCTTAGACGGGGCTCACACAAACGTATTTGTGCAGCGTTTTGCACATGTAGAATTAGCACACACAATACACAGTAAATAGAACTTATTGATTTCAATGGGGTCGTTCACATGTGCAGATTTTGCACGTGCATTTTGTTTGCAGCACGCTCTGTTTTCCTGGGTATTTGCGCAGGGAAAGAGCACATATTGAACTAGTTACACTAAAGGCCCATTAAGACCCATGATTCTTCCTCAAAGCCATCTTTTGAGCGATAACTGTTGCGTCTAAATACACAGGCATTGTGCAGTTTTCGTACACGATTCGTTCCTCACTCAATTCTAGTTTTCTAGGATTGAGCGATGAACTCTTATCAGCGATGGTGGCTGTTATCATAGTTGGCAGCGCTGGTAATATTCTTACAGCCTGTGTCCCGCTGGTAGTTCACAGCGGGACGTGAGCAGTAAGCTTGAAGAACAATACAGCTATTTGTTTATGCAGAACAGCTGTATTGTTTGGCGAGCGATAGTGGCGGTGTCCCGCTCTGCCTGCATAGCTCTTAAGCAAAGATAATCGCTCAAAACTGTCACTCAAACTGTTGTTTGAGTGACTTTTGAACAATTATCTGTCAGTGTAAATGGGGTCTTATTGCCCATTTCAATGAATGGGAGCATGGTTATGTGTTTTTCTGTGTGCGCAAAAAGTACAGTTTACGCAAATATGCAATGCCCATTGCACAAGTACACAGTGTAAATGAGCTTACGCCGGTGTGACACTGTCTTTAGACTGGTGTTTCATATGGTAGTGTAAGTAAGCAGAGAGTGACAAATATATTTGTCTGATTGGGTGGCACTTCCGTGCGCCAGATGGAAACCTATGCCAGCTGGTGAAGATTTCTGCTATAAAGTTCGCCAGATTCTGGCATATATTATAATAAATTTGATGGGCTGCACAAAGCAAAGTTCCTATAAGTCAGGTTCCACCGAATTTATGAAAAAGTGACAAGGCCTGGTGTAGAAGCCCTAAAAGTTGCAATTTTGGTGTGTGCACCAAAACCCTGACTTTTGTATGCCAGAAAACTGGTATGTAGTACAAAGAATAATAGATATGCCCACACAGTCAGATAATCTGCCGATTGATGAAATAGCAGGTCCATCATCATTCATTAAACATCCATCTACAGGCGGCAATCATCATGAGTATACAAACTGTATAGCGATGGGCAATCATTAATACGATTGTTAACACAGTTTGCACTATTGTTTAGGCACATCCCCTGCTTACACAAGGATGTTTACAGGTGGCAATAACCAGGGAAGAACTTTCCTACAAATGTTTGTTCAGCTGATCATTGGCTTTGTAAATGGGCCTTAAAGGAGTTGTATAGTTGTGATCTACTGTTGGCCTATCGGATAGGCTATCAATAGAAGGTCAAAAGGGATCCACCACTTGAAAAGCTGTTTACCAGTGTGCTCATGCATTGAGCTGATTTATGCAAGAAACAGTCAGTTTCGTTCTCATTGCAGTGGCCAGACTTGGTATTGCAGGCTGTTTCCATTCACTTTAGTAGTAACTTTGCCTGTAGTACCAAGCCTGGCCACTGCAGTGAGAATGGCGCTGCCTGCTTCCTACAAAAATCAACTCAATGTACAAGCATGCTGACCCAGAGAAAAGCTGATGGACAGTGGTCCTAGATGACAGAACTCGGCTGATCTATTTGATGACCTATCCTGCAGCTAGGCCATCAGTATTTTACAACTTGGCAACCTCTTTAAAACTTCAAGCTTCTGAATTAGGAAATAGGAAAAATCTGTTAAAATGTCCATAGTTACAGCACATGAGGATTCAGAAGTACATTTTTACATTTTTCATGTAACACTACAATTCTGAGGACCGTGATGCTAATAATCATAGGATTCCTTGCAAGTTCTAGCACATATGATTATATTACACAGCAGATCTCAAAAATTAAAGGAAACATATTTCCTACTTTTTCATAATGATTAAAACCAGATAGTGAAACCTTTTCTATCTGTATAATCAGTTTTTACTCTCTGATTGTACATTTGGGGTGGCTATCTTGCTTGAGTTGCGACTAACAGCATTTAAATTTATGCTTTACAACTCATGGGCCATTCACACAATGGACAGGAGGGAGCCCATTGACTATGAGACATGGTTCAAGGCATGCTCTGTGACATTGTGCAAAAAGAGAGAGGAGGTAAGCTGTAACAATCTTCCATTGTGAATGGTGGATCTAGTGTTATCCGTACATAGGTGTCATCTTACAATGTAATCCTGCCTGTGATGATAATGGGGTGACTGATGAAAAAGGTCTCTCTGGAGAACAGGAAGAGACAGATTACGATTAGTGTTCAATGTGAAAACTGCAGGATTTCAGGAATGTTTTCTATTATAGATCTGGATATTGAAAATGTAAAAAAAAAATCACCAAAAGGCTTTGAAAAATATGTTTAACATAAACACATTTTCAGATGGGCGGACTACAATATCCAGAGAGGTCATCACAATTAGGGTTATTCATTTTAGAAAAAAGACGGCTGAGGGGCGCTCTAATAACTATGTATAGATATATCAGGGGACAATACAGAGATCCCTTCCATCATCTACTATACCCAGGACTATGACAAGGGGGCGTTCTAATAACTATATGTAAATATATCGGGACAATACAGAGATCTCTTCCATCATCTATTATACTCAGGACTGTAACAAGGGGGCGCTCTAATAACTATATGTAAATATATCGGGACAATACAGATCCCTTCCATCATCTATTATACTCAGGACTGTTACAAGGGGGCGCCCTCTACGTCTAGATTTAAGACGGTTTCTACACCAACATAGAAGGGGGTTCTTTACTGTAAGAGCAGTGAGACTGTGGAACTCTCTGAGGACGTAGTGATGGCGAACTGGCTAAGAGCACAAGAGGGGCCTGGATGTCTTACTTGAGTGTGACACTATTACATGTTATATCACTGATTACTTTAGAAGAGTCGGTGATCTGGGGAATATTATGATTGCCGGATTGGAGTCGGGAAAATGTTTTTTCTTCCAAATGGAGAAAGTTGGCTTCTACCTCATTGAGGTTTTTTGCCTTCCTCTGGATCAACATTGGGGGGGGGGGGGGGTAACAGGCTGAACTGGATGAACTTGTGTCTTTTTTCAGCCTTACATGTTATGTTATCATCTGAAATGTTAAGCATAGAAGAGATCCAGTTATAAGGCCTGGCTCACACGGGTGGATTTGATTTGCGGAACCTGCGCAAATCAAGCCGCCCATGCTTTTTAGCATGTGGATGTGACTTTTTTCCTGGCGTGCGGATCGCACACGTGGGAGGAAATCGCAGCATGATCTATTTTCCTGTGGATTGCGCAGGGACGGCTTCCATAGAAGTAAATGGAAACTGGCACGTCCGCAGCACACCTGCAGCTTGTCACTGTGGACGTGCTGCGGATCCACGGGATAGCAGGGAATTTTAAAAAAAGACACTGCGCATGCGCCAGGCACTTTGGACGGCGTGCCCAGAAGCATCCGCCGTGCTGCAGAAGACCCGCGCTGGATCCGGAGAGGTAAGAAGCTGCTCTTTAATGTTTATTTCTGCGGGCACGGGCAGATTCCGCTGCTGGATTTAGCAGTGGAATTCGTGCGTGTCCGTGTGAGCAAGGCCTTAGTTACATTTTCTCCACTTATGGGGGTACATTTTTTCTGGTGAAGTGCCAGAATTCTAGCGTTGAGCTGCACCTTTTTTGGTACAAATCAATCTAGAGAAATTTCCTAGGCCTTTTGATTTGCCCCACAGATGTCACTCCTCTCACTCCATTGTTCAAAAGTGTCTCGAAAAGGTAGCGGGGAGAATTTGCTGCTTAAGGCCTCAGTCACAGTTTTTTCCCGTGATTTGCGGATCGCATAACGGATGCGCATCCGCAAATTGCGTGACCGGGGCCGACGATTCGCTGAAAAAGCTGCACCTAGCAGCGTTTTTGGGGAAACCGCCCCGCACTGCCCGCTATCCTTTGCCACAGCTGTGGCAGAGGAGAACGATGTTCGCGGCTCAATTGAAAGCAATGGGCTGCTGGCGAGCGCGGAATGAATTTTCGGGAAGGGCTTAAAAATATAAGCCCTTCCCTGAAAATCATGCTAAAATGTGTAAAAATAAAAAAAAATGTCATTCAATAGCTGAGAGCTGCCTCTGATTGGTCCCTGCGCTCAGCCAATTAGAGGCAGCACTCACTCACCCATTCATGAATGGGTGAGTGAGAGCTGCCTCTGATTTGTGATGGCTGTGACCAATCAGAGGCAGCCCATTCAGCAGGCGGGGATTTTAAATCCCCGCTTGCTGAATACTTCACAGAGCAGTTCAGGAGAACTGCCGGCCGGACGTGGCTGAACTCCGGCTGCAGGAAAAAGGTGAGTGTGTATTTTTTTTTTTTTTTACACATTTTAGGATGATTTCCAGGGAAGGGCTTATATTTTTAAGCCCTTCCCGAAAATTCATCCCGCGCTCGCCGGCAGCCCATTGCTTTCAATGGAGCTGGCTGTATTACCGACACCATTAAATTCAATGGGTGAACATCGTTCTTCTCTGCCACAGCTGTAACAGCTGTGGCAGAGGAGAACGACCTTTAAATATATGTTCTCAATGGGGTCGGCGCTGCTGCCGCCGGCCCCATTGAGCACATGTATAGAACACAGCGATGCGCAGAACGCAGATAGGTGCGTTCTGAGAATCGCTGTGTTCTATAATTGATCACACATCCGCATAAAAAGCGGACATGTGATCGATCCCATTGGGATGCATTTGGACTATAGATCGGACCAAAAAATGGTCGTGTGACCGAGGCCTAAACTGGATTTAGAGACCTTTATGAAATGTGTCTTTTTAAATTAACCAAATCTGTCACAATTTGTTGCAAAATTTTTCAGTTCAGTAGCTGGGGAGTGCATAAAGTAGCTCTACATCTGGAGACATATTTAGAGACGCAACAAACTCTCTAGGTTGTACAGTTCAGGGTTTGTATGGAGGGGGATCAGGGATTGATCCCGCTGCATACAATGCGGGTGGCGGGTGTTTCTTACAGCTAGCACCCGCCCCCAACTGCTCCAATAAACCACGGTGCTGATCAGAGCTGTTAACCCTTTAATACTGCCATTAATTCTGATAGCGGCATGGAAATTCCCTGACCGATGTTCCGGAGTCCCACACTGCCCCCAAAAATGAGATCATGGGGTTGCCATGGCAGCCGGGGGCCTTCTGAAAGCCCCCAGAGCAGCCATACCAGATTGCCTATCAAGCCATGCTTGTGGTGTGGCTTGATAGATTGCCTGTGAGATCGCGATATGATGTAATGCTATGGTATACCGTCATACTGCAGGATCGATGAAATCATCAAGTTTTTGTCCGCTCTTGGGAGAAAAAAATATATAAAAATTAGTTCAAAAACATTTTATTAATTTTCAAAATAAGTAAAAGGTAATAAAAGTTTAAAAACCCCTTTTGCCATATTTATAATAAAAGAATCTAAATAATAAAACCTAAATACATATTTGGTATTGCCGCGTCCATAAAAGTCCGATCTATCAAAGTAACACATTATTTACCCCGCACGGTGAACGTCGTCAGAAAAAAAATACACAATGTCAGAATACCGCTTTTTTTTGGTCACCCCGTCTCCAAGAAAAAATGTAATAAAATGTGATCAAAAAGTAGTCGAAAATGGTACAAAAAGAAACTACAGGTTTGCTATATCCCGCAAAAAATGAACCCTCCCAGACAAGTATGTTGACGGAAAATAAGAAAGTAATGGCTGTCAGAAGATGGCGGCAGAAAATAATTTAAAAAAATTAGAAGAAAAAATTTGAAAAAAAATACAAGGTAGTACAGTAAAAAAAAAACCATATAAGTTTGGTATCGTAGTAATTGGACTGACCCATAGAATAAAGTTATCATGTCGTTTCTTTTGCATTTTGTGTGCCGTAGAAACAAGAACCCTTCCAAAAATGGAGGAATTTCATTTTTTTTTTGTATTTCACTCCACTTAGAATTTAAAAAAAAAATTTCAGTACATTATATGGTACATTAAATAGCACCATTGAAAAATACAACTCGTCCCGCAAAAAACAAACAAATATATAAAAGTTATGTTTTTTGTTTTTTTGTTTTTAAAAGGGGGTTACCATTGCGTGACGCTTGATTTTTTTGTTGCATCTTAGGGCTGATGCAGACCCGTGTAGTTTTCTCCCATTGTGCGCCCATGATTATCACGGCTACATAATGGGACACAACAAAATCACTGATTTCAGTGGATTTCAGTGGTTTTATTTTCACTATCAGGATTCTCGCCCGTTAATTGCACGGCTGAGAAACGATGAACCCCGCTCTACATTCCCAGCATGCAGTGAATACTTTGAGCGGGGGAAGATCGGGCGGCTCTTTTCTTCCCGCAGTTATTTTCATACTCCTGCGCTCTAGATTGGAGTTTCAAAAGCCAGCCAAGAAATTCCCCTCGTTCAGGTACAACGACGCTCCGTACCGGCTGCGCTAATCTGAATGAGCCCTTAGGTGCGGGAAATGGGACAGTTTTTAACATTCAGATGGGCACTAATATTGGGGGATATTTATTACCCTACATGCATCAGAATTCTGGATCACTTTGCAGCAAAAGACTGCTGTCCTTTCCTTCTGCCGCATTCATTATGTGTTTTAGGGCCCCTTTCATATAGGCGTATTTCCGTGCGTAAAATTTACACAAGAAATACGCAGAGATTAGAACCCATTGATGTTAATGGGTTCATTCCCATTTCTGTGTTTTGCATGTGCATTGCGATTGCGTAAAAAAAACGAAGCATGCTCTACTTTTCTGCACATTCGTGCACCAAAGGTCCCTCTAGAAGTCAACGGGGGAGCACAGATGCAGGTACAATACTGAATGCATAATACGCTGCGGAATTCTGCTGGGAAAAGAACAGATCTGGACCTAATAAGATTATTTTAAAATTTCAAGTGGTACGTCTTTGCTTGCCACGCGCGAATGAGCATGCCCTTGGGGCGGAGAAAGTACAGTAAAATATGACAACACGTGTAAAAAAAAGACTCATTCAATGTGCAAAAAAGTTGTGCTGAGGCGCTTACAAATGCGCATATGCTCGTGCGAAGGAGGCCTTAGGCCACTCTCAGATGAGAATATTTTAACTTTTGGTCTGTGTTTTACGGATTGTGGTAGGAAACTAATGTAAATCCTCGTAGCTATTCACAGCCATGTTTTTGTATGACCTATTTTGTTTGTTATTTGCCTCTGTTTTTGCACTCATTGGGATTATTTTCTATTGAGTAGATACAAATCAGTATTTGCCTAGTAGACCATAAAGCCGATAACAAAGACCTTACAAAGAGTAAGGCCAGACTCACACCAACGGGTCGGATTCCGCATGCAGGAGCCCGCAGCCCACGTACCTGAATTATCGTTACTGCAGATGACTATTTGTATTTCCTGCACCATTGCTAGGTGATGATGCGGGTAACCACACTAAGTAGTCTGCCCATTATAATTTTATAATGGGTGGACTACTTATCAGCGCCGCTCAATGCACTAAGCAGCAGATTCCAGCACTGACACCAGGGAGACAACGGGGAAGCTAAGTACAACACTTACATCCACGGACTCAGCGAGTCTCTTACTTTCAGTCCATAAGCTTAGCTCATAGGGCTAAAAGTAGGTGACCGAGTCTCTTTGAGCTACACTTCTTCATCTAGTCATGCGCTAAATGGGGTAAATCTATTACTCAAAGGGAAAGAGGGCATGGCTCAGCGGGAAGGGGTTTGGGATAAAATGTAACCCCATGTGTCAAAATTTTGACATAAAGTAAAACTGTTAATAGTTAGAGTAACGGTAGCAACATGCACCAAATGTATCATACAGCGTGAGCCTCTGTTATACGATAGGCACATCTTCAGACTGTCTGCTATGAGTTTATATTAGACAGGATTAGCACATCTCAGTTTTATAAACCAACTAGCTTACCCGTCGCGCGTTGCTGCGAAGACAGACAGACAGACATTCATACATTCATACATTCGTTTTATATATCTAGATAACAACCAATCACAGCGCAGCTTTTTTATGCTACCTCAGCGGTATAATATATAACAACCAATCGCAGCGCAGCTTACATGTTACCTCAGCTTTATAATATATAACAAGCAATCACAGCGCAGCTTTCATGTTACCTCAGCAGTAAGAGAAATAAAAACCAATCACAGCGCAACTTTTATTCTGCCTCAGCAATATAAAAAATAGCAACCAATCACAGCGCAGCATTCATTTTACCTTAGCGGTATAATATATAGCAACCAATCACAGCACAGCTTTCATGTTGCCTCAGCAGTATAAGAAATAGCAACCAATCACAGCGCAGCTTTTATTTTACCTCAGCATTCTCAATATCCAGCAATTGTCTTGTGAAACGTTCGGCGGATGCATCATTTTCTGGTTGAACACGCATCCCGTTACTCGTAATGCCTTTTGTTTTTGTGCTTGAGATGGAAATCAAACAATCTTTGTCTGGGGGGCATAACTGTCGATGATGCTCGCGCGCGCGCCATTTATTGTAGGATAGTTGTACTATGCCAGTAATCTTCCCAGGAGTGTACTCAACAACTTCCCAAAGTTTCATGGTGATTGGATGAAAGGTGTAGTAATGCATAAAGGACAGACAGACAGGCAGACATTCATTTTTATATATATAGACATCAGGAAAATAGAGTTAGATTCCATACATAAAATTTGCAGCGCAACTTTTATTCTGCCTCAGCAATATAAAAAATAGCAACCAATCACAGCGCAGCATTCATTTTACCTCAGCGGTATAATATATAGCAACCAATCACAGCACAGCTTTTATTTTACCTCAGCATTCTCAATATCCTATTTATGACATAATCAATGCTCGTGCCAAATTTTGCGCTTAGGATTGAATAATCGAGTTGGGACCCATTACCTTTTCCTATTTATGACATAATCAATGCTCGTGCCAAATTTCCCGTTTCTATGACACCGGAAAGTAGAAAATAACATTCCGTACGTAAAATTTGGACGCTAATTCTTTTGCGCATAGAATTGAATAATCAAGTTGGGACCCATTAACTTTTCCTATTTATGACATAATCAATGCTCGTGCCAAATTTCGAGTTTTTATGACATTGGGAAGCGAGAAAATTAGATTCCGTATGTAAAATTTGGGCGCTAATTATTTTGCGCTTACAATTGAATAATCGAGTTGGGACTTATTAGCTTTTCCTATTTATGACATAATCAATGCTCGTGCCAAATTTCAAGTTTCTATGACATTGGGAAGTGAGAAAATTAGATTCCGTACGTAAAATTTGGACGCTAATTCTTTTGCGCTTAGAATTGAATAATCGAGTTGGGACCCATTAACTTTTCCTATTTATGACATAATCAATGCTCGTGTCAAATTTCATGTTTCTACGACATCGGGAATTGAGAGAATTAGTGGCAATGATGGAAATCGAACGATCTACGTGGGGGGCGTA